>NC_030684.2:129502773-130211106 GCF_000004195.4 Xenopus tropicalis | reverse complement strand
AGCAGCTTTGTTGACCCAATGTGTGTTTGCTTTTCACAACTAACATTAATTAGATAGTATAGTCACTAATACAGGTAGTTTTTTTCTATTTTCATTTTCTTCACTATTTTACATTGCTTTCACCTAGAGCACAAATACTGGAAAGCCACAAAAGTTTGTAGGTGTGGGACCCTAGAACTTTTCCGCCAGGCATGGAATTTCCGCATTTCACAGCGAATTTCCAGGTAAATTCAATGCGAAAAAAATCAGACCCCGTCAAAAAAAGTCGCAGCTGCATCAAAATAGGCAAGCAACAAAAAAGTTGTATAATAAATGCATTTGCCTGATTTTTCGCCGTTTCGCAAATATTCCTGTCTATTCACAAATTTTTCAGCAAAGTGAAATGGGACAGATTCGTTCATCACTACCCATGCTGTCATATTTAAAGAAAAAATATATTTTGACAGATCCCCTGTAATAAAAAGCAAGGTCGGACTGGTGGGTGCAGGGCCCACTGGGGCTGCCGCCACAGGGGTCTTGCAGGTGCCCCCGCCGGCCGCATCCCCCCTGCACCCCCTAACCCATCTCAGGGGCCCCACTGAGCCTCCCTAACCCCCAGCAGGGGCCCCCACTGAGCCTCCCTAACCCCCTGCAGGGGCCCCCCACCCAAATGTCCTCCCCTGAGCATGCATCAGTTTAAAGGAAAAGTAACACTAAACAATTTTAACTAAAAAATCTATTCTACCCTCCCCCAATAATTGCCCTATCCTGAAAACCATTTGTTTTTCTGTATAGGAAGGAGTCAGGCTAGGCTCGATCAATCGATCGCCGCATAGTTCATGCATCTCCCGATACTTTCTCCGGCATCGCCGTATCGCCTTTGTTCAAATGACACAAAGCCAAGTTTTTTTACAGGTATTTTCTACTAAAGCATTCAAAATAACAAATGGTTTTCAGGATGGGCCAATTATTGGGGGAGGGTAGAATAGATTTTTTAGTTACAAATTTTTAGTGTTACTTTTCCTTTAACGTGTCAGTGGGGGAACGGTCAATCAGGGGAGCACTGGGAAGGGTCAGGTCTGGGCCCACCAGGTTTTTCCCCGGTGTCCCGGCAGCCCAGTCCCACCCTGATAAAAAGACAATAAAGTTCATTAACACAGGGTTGAAGGTGCAAAGTCACTGAATGCATTTTGCCCATGATTTAACCTTTACCACTAAGTTGCTATTTGAAGGCTCTTTATACTCCTGAATATGCTATTGCTAAAGGACTTTATGTAAGTTAGTTTTACATTTTGTAAATGACCTCTTAGACCACTATCAGACCCACGGCCACGCTGTAGCACGTGAATTTAGATGCCTTCTTAAGAAAGATGTATTACATTTGATATGAGAGTAGATATTGTAGGTTGGTAAATACAGGGTAAGGCAGGTCTCATTAGTACCAAGGGCCGGCTAGTGTTCCTTACAGTAACTATCACATCTGCGTTATAGGCAAGTTAGCAGGCAGATAGGGGATAGGGTATAGCTATGAACGTAACCTCCTGCTATAGTAAAAGCAGGGCTCCTTATTATCATGTCCTGTGCTTCCTAACATCCATGTCTCAGTGGCACTTAACTTAGGAGATGAGTAGGCAAAGGGACAGGGGACACCTACATGCCTCCCAAAGTCTGCTCCTTACGAATACAGTGCTGCCAAATGCATGTAGCACTGTATTCATCTGGAAGGCACAGGTACTGGAGCTCAATTCTGCAATGCAAAAGCCTCTATCTTCGGGTACTCAAACCATTTGTAAATGACCCCTATACTACTATTAGGCCTACAGCAACACTGTTTATACAAAGTAGGAGATGCCTCTCAACAACACTTATAAAGCTTAAGAAGATAAAGTGCAGAAGAACTTGCAATCTCTGCTCTCACATCAAACAAAATAATATGACATTCATGGAACTATAGAGCATGGAACTCTGCACATACCTGCATTTTCTGTGTAAGGCTGCATTTACATTTCTGTTTGTTAGTGTTGTTCTCTTGATACTTACCTTCTGTATGGGCCCCAAGACATGACTTTAAAATGATTGACACATTTTTCTTGTGAGTAGAATTTTGTACAAAGCAAACAAATTCCATCTCAGATGTATAATCTTCCAGTGATACAGTGATTGTGCTGCCATTGGCATATAGTCTGTCAGTGCCAGTATCTCTGTAGGTCCAACTGTAGGACAGGGTTGGTGAGTTTGATGGGACAGAACAATGAAGATGGCAGAGATCAGTGGAATTCCCATCTAATGCCTTCTCTATTACTGGTGTAGGGATGGGGAGAGGCTCTGCAATTAGAAACAGATTATATTTGCAGAATGCATGTAATAAAGAATGTTTATACATCATTCTAATGCTTGCTTTGAGAACTAGTCGGCCATTGCCTCTTGATTGAGATCAATTGTTGGTCAATGCCTTCAAGAGAAAAGCCAACTCACAAGCTTATACTGAGCAGTGCTCATAGTTTTTTAGATTATTTCCCTTATTCTCCTGCCTCTTTCCAGGTTTCGAAGCAGGGTCACTGACCACAGCAGCCAAAAAACAAATACTATGTGATCTACAATTGTATTGTTACTATTTAATACTTATCTTTCTATGCAGTTCCTATCCTTTTCATATCGCTGCCTGGTTACTAGGCTTCATAGGATCTTAGAAACCAGAAAGCTTCTGACATTCCAAAATATAGAGCTGCTGAAAAAAGCTAAATACACTACAAAAATAAAAAACTTAATCAACTGCAAATTGTCTCAGAATGTCATGGAATATGTCATATTAAAAGTTAATTGAAAGGTAAACTACCCCTTTTAATGATGCTAAAAAAAGTATAAAAGTCAGTCACTGATATTTTGGTGAAGGTACAGTACCTAATACTTTTCTGAAAAGGCCTTGAGTTCGAACCTCAACAATTCAATCCATTATAGACAATCAATGAATATTACAGAAACAATGCACTTTATCTGTTTTGGTGCAGATAAAAGACATACAAAAGTCAGGTCACCTACATCCGGCAAATACCTTTCTACCTCCTGCACTTATTCAGGCTCTTTTTGTTGACAGACAGAGGTAAAATTCATATAGGATCCATAATAGGATTGGAATTCTATCATTAAATGCAACTGGATAACTCAAAATACACTGATAATATAGCAGCTGTCCCTAAATACAATGTTTGCATTGAGTCACTTGGCATTTTTTTTCTCCTTCCACCGCCTAAACCACTAAACATCTAAACATGGAATCTACTCATCATATGTTCTCTGGCCAACTATCAAAGGCCAAGCCCTTTGTAGAGGAACATTTCAACAGCCTGATATTGTAATTGCATGATGGGATTTTTAAGCCTTGCTGATTAGTATGATTCTAATTGACTGTTACATTAGGCAGGCAAGCATTTTAATCCCATACACTGGCCAAGAGAACCACCAACTCACTTACTTTTTTCAGGAAGCTACAGGAAGAGGTCTCTCACTTACCCCACACTGTGAGATTATAAGAAATGTCTCTCATTTTTCCATTAACAAGAAACAGTGCAGTGAAGATCCCAGAATCCTCCATTCTCAGCTCCCTGATCAGTAATGCGGTGCCACTGTTAGACCCTTCCAGCCGGTTGGGGAAATAATTCTCATTCTCTCTGATAAACTTCTGGTCTCTGAGTTCAGCCAGGAATATTTTTTCCCCATTGACATGAAACATCCATGTGACTCTATCAATGGGATGTGTGAGATTCAGAGGGCACGGCAGTGTGACAGTCTCCCCTACACGGCCAGTCACTGGGAGAGGGACGTCTCCTCCTCCTCCGCCTTCTGTAACACATAGAAGTAGGGAATGAGCAGCACATAGAAGTAGGGAATGAGCAACACATAGAAGTAGGGAATGAGCAGCACATAGAAGTAGGGAATGAGCAACACATAGAAGTAGGGAATGAGCAGCACATAGAAGTAGGGAATGAGCAGCACATAGAAGTAGGGAATGAGCAGCACATAGAAGTAGGGAATGAGCAGCACATAGAAGTAGGGAATAAGCAACACATAGAAGTAGGGAATGAGCAACACATAGAAGTAGGGAATGAGCAACACATAGAAGTAGGGAATGAGCAACACATAGAAGTAGGGAATGAGCAGCACATAGAAGTAGGGAATGAGCAGCAGGAACACTCAGGTTCCCAAGGATACATTTTTGGATGAGACCAAAAGAGAATTTTTCTTGAAACCCCAGTCCAAAAGGGGACTCTCTTGGTTGGGATTTGTTCTTGGTGAAAGTACAAAATGGATATTGTTGCATTGTATAATATCTGTAATTAGATATCTGAAGTATTCACATTCCAGATATGGACCATAGCAGTGTATTGCTAAATGCCTCTGCCCTAGGCACACCCAACCTCTATTCTACTGCTGACCAGCACAGGGGTATTATAGAAAGGGAGAGATTTAGCAATTTTAAAGTGTGGGTTTTTTTTTCCAATTCAAGTTTTTTGGTGCTAAAACTGCCACAATTCTATATAGGGTTCAAAAAAGTCTGGTATTTATTGAGTGCAAGAAAAATGAAGAATTTAATGTAAAACTTCATTTTCAATGGGCATTCAAAAATTCAAGATCTGGAAATGCAATTGCTGTTGAAATTTAATTAAAAGAACTAGAGGAGGCCTGACTCCTTTAATATTATTTTATTATATATATATTCATGATTCAAAAATATCACTTCATTGAGGATATATGTATCATTTACGTGCAGTATATAAAGCCAAAAGGGCTCATTTATGACAGCAAGTGCAGTGTGGAAATTGCATTTTTTTTACCCACAATTGAACATTTTTCAAAAAATTCCAGCATCGTTGCTGCAGCATGGGGACTTGCATGAAAAAAAATGCAGTTGCATGTAGTAGCGAATCAAATGCAAGCGGTCCATAGCAAATAATAATTTACTCACCACAGAGCATCAGGAATGATGGGCAAAAGATAAAGAGAAGACCCCAAGAAGTGAATTTCATCATCAGTCAGTTTTGTCATTTACCCAAGCTGAAAATACGAGTAATAATCACATAAGTTCAGTCTTCTATTGCCCTTGGTTTCTGAGCTGAACTTCACGGACCAAGCTGCACCCAAAAGCCTGTATGTATGAAAGCTGTATGTAAAATATTGTTTATATCATAGCAAAGGGCAACTGATTCAAGAGGCTTGGGTTGAATAAATGAAAATATAAATTGAATAACTGAATTAATATATAAAAACACAAAAATAATAGAGAAGTTCTGCTAGTAGCAGTTACCGGTCAGTGACAGCAATAGTCTGATTCTCTTCTTCCAATCCCCACACAGAGTGAAATAAACACAGTGAAGGGATCAGAGAAAGACTTTAAACAGGAAACAAGTTGTGACTGTAACAATAGTTATGGTTACTGAGTTGGTGGCGGAAGAATTTCCTGCTACGTTTATAGTCTGAAAGCATTAGTTAATTATCTAAATTACTATAGACTGGGAAAAACAAGTCACTGACCAGTGCCCAGATATTGCCTTGTCTTTCCAGGAGTGAGATAGCCTTATATTACTGAAACCCCTGGAAATGGGTTAACTAGAACTGTGTTGATCAAAATGTCGAGAATAAAAACAATTTGTGATAGTATCATAATTTTTTAACAATGGATAATCAGTGATGTATTCCCCATCAATCCTGTATATGGGTTCTTCATAGAGGCAGAGTGGAGTCAAGCCTTCCAAACATTCCAAATCAGGAGAACCATGTAAATCATCCAGTTGGCTCTCCAGAGGGAAATTTGTTGCTGATTTATTATTATCCCAGTGGATCTTACTGGCTAAGGTCCCCAATTACTGTAAATCTTCTACTATAGAAATGACCCGTTGCGATTAGGAAACTGGTGACCACTGAGATGGACGTAGCATTTATTTATAGATCAGGCACTGAATACAACTTTCCATGGATAGCTAGCTATGATTCTGACCATAATAGTGGGGAGAGAGGACTAATAAGGCTAGTAGTAGAATAGAAGGTGGTAGGAAAATGCACTCATGGACAAGTAAATACATAATATGTTAGTTGTTTCAAATATACAAATATATAATGAAGCCTTTGGTTACACATGCAAACCAATAGCAGTACAGGTATAGGACCTGTTATCCAGAATGCTCGGGACCAAGGGTATGCCGAATAAGAGGTCTTTCCGTAATTTGGATCTCCATACCTTAAGTCTACTAAGAAATCAATAAAACATTAATTAAACCCAATAGGATTATTTTACATCCAATAAGGATTAATTATATTTTAGTTGGGATCAAGTACAGGTACTGTTTTATTATTACAGAGAAAAGGGAATCATTTAACCATGAAATAAACCCAATAGGGCTGTTCTGCCCCAATAAGGGGTAATTATATCTTAGTTGGGACCAAGTACAGGTACTGTTTTATTATTACAGAGAAAAGGGAATCATTTAACCATTAAATAAACCCAATATGGCTGTTCTGCCCCAATAAGGGGTAATTATATCTTAGTTGGGATCAAGTACAGGTACTGTTTTATTATTACAGAGAAAAGGGAATCATTTAACCATGAAATAAACCCAATAGGGCTGTTCTGCCCCCAATAAGGGGTAATTATATCTTAGTTGGGATCAAGTACAGGTACTGTTTTATTATTACAGAGAAAAGGGAATCATTTAACCATGAAATAAACCCAATAGGGCTGTTCTGCCCCCAATAAGGGGTAATTATATCTTAGTTGGGATCAAATACAATGCATTGTTTTATTATTACAGAGAAAAAGGAAATCAATTTTAAAATTCAGAATTATTTGATTAAAATGGGGTCTATGAGAGACGGGCTTTCCGTAATTCGGAGCTTTCTGGATATCGGGTTTCCGGATAAGGGATCCCATACCTATACCTGTACCTGTAGAGGATAAGATGGTGCTTTCCTCTTGAAAAATGAATTTATATTATATTCTGTGCATCATGAGTTTCTGTCTGAGAGGGGACTTCCCATACTTGTCCTTTCTGTGCTACTTGTTCTATTGAATTCTTCTCCCGCTGTAGTTACACCACTGGATTGAGGGACTGGTTTGATTGTCCGCAGTTTTCATTTGGACCAAAAAGTTGAACTTGATGGATGTGTCTTTTTTTACATCTGGTAGTGTCACTATGTTATTCATAGAACCTTTTCCATTGATTCGTCTAAAATTACACCTACCAATCTACAGTATAATGAACTTACTTGTTACTCTCGCCTAGTCACATGACTTTACATGGCATTTGACTGGACAGTGATAGAGAAGACCCTCTTATGCCCTTATAAATAGTGTACATACCACTTAAATAAATGACTAAAATGCCCTAGGGTAATTCAATAAATGTATTTCTGTATTCATTGCATTATTCAGAAAGTTCTCTTACCCTAATACAGAAAGGTGTCTCTCACACAAACACGTGGGTGTCAATGGATACTCTATGGGGGGTGGCATAATTGGTTAAGGTGAGGTGTTTAAAGGCAACATTTGTGCTTTCAATCTTAATAAAAAAAATAAGTGGCTCAGTTCTATGGTAACTGAAGGAGGAAAACTTCTTAAAAAGACTTTCTAAAGCCCTTTTTAATGGCTCGCCATTAATGAATGTGAGCCCAGGTGTATAAACACTGGCCTCTCCACCAAAACTTGTTAACAAATAACGTAATGGTGGCTCACCCAGTGACTTATATGGTCCGGGTGTACAAACCCTCCATCTCCAACACACGACTTCAAAACACTCCTGGGAAAACTATAGGGAAAATGCACTCACCAAAGACAAGTGGTGGAACAGGTGCAGCGCCCCGAACCCGTAGCTTGGGGTGTAAACGAACATCGATTGAAGGAGAAATGGCACGCACTCCTTTATCAACTAAAACTTGTCTTTATTGTAGAGATCATAAAACAAAAAAGTCCTGACATGTTTTGTATTCAAAATATATTCATAGGCACAATTTTCAAGCAAAACTGAACCCAACAGCACCACCTTGTGGTCAAACACAACACAATACATCAAAATTTCAAATTCAAACCTTTTGGCTGCCGAGTGTCTAAACTAAATACCCTATATGCTTCCCTATGAAAGAGCCTGGATGTTATATCTTCTCCCCTGTTAGAGAGAAATAACCTCTCAATGCCCTGTATTTTTAAACATGCCACATCTCCATCATTGCATTCTTTAAAATGCTTTGATACCACCAGGGCCGCTGCTGGCCAAATGGGTGCCCTAAGCAGAAATTTACTTTGGTGCCCCCTCCCCCAAATATTACGGACGTAAAAATAAAATAATAAAAAAAAAACACCTACTATAGGGGCCAAAATAGAACCAATTGCCCCCATAACCAGTACCCCCCATAGAGAGTAGCCCCCACACACAGTGCCCCCAATTGCCTCATACACAGTACCCCCCATAGACAGTAGACCCCACACAGAGTGCCCCCATAGAAAGTACCCCCAATCGCCCCCATAAACAGTACCCTCCATAGACAGTAGCCCCCACACACAGTGCCCCCAATTGCCTCATACACAGTACCCGGCATAGACAGTAGCCCCCATACACAGTGCCCCCAATTGCCCCCATAGAAAGTACCCCCAATTGCCCCCATAAACAATGCCCCCAATTGCCCCCATAAACAGTACCCCCCATAGACAGTAGCCCGCACACACAGTGCCCCCAATTGCCTCATACACAGTACCCCCATAGACAGTAGCCCCCACACAAAGTGCCCCCAATTGCCTCATACACAGTACCCCCATAGACAGTAGCCCCCACACACAGTGCGCCCATACAAAGTAGCCCCAATTGCCCCCATAAACAGTGCCCCCAAAAACAGTACCCCCAATTGCCTCATACACAGTACCCCCCATAGACAGTAGCCAGCCCGCACAGTGCCCCCAATTGCCCACACAGAAAGTACCCCCGACAGACCAGTGATCGTCTGCGCCTCCTTCTCTCTTATGCCGCGGCAACAGGCAGGTTGCGCCTCGTCGCTGACGTGTGACGTCATACGCACGGGCGCAACCTTATAAAAGGGCCTGTTGCCGCGGCATAAGAGAGGAGGAGCCGCTGGCGCTGGCGAAGACTTAGTATGTTGTTGCGCAGAGTGCGCACTCTGCGTACGGTACTGTCTGGGTGCCCCCCTGGGAGTTGGTGCCCTACGCAGAGTGCGTACTCTGCGTATAGGGAGCGGCGGTACTGGATACCACTGTGGTTGTACTCTCAGAGACAATATGATTTATATCCTTCCATGATAAATATATATAGATAGTTTTAAATCAACACCATCTCAGAGCTCAGTGCCGCCTTGCGGCAGCCAAGTCAGTGCCGCCCGTCACTCCCGTGCCGTTTTTTTTGTTTTGTTTGAGCGTGTTCATAGGGGACCACTAGTCCAGAAAGTGCAATAGCGTAATAGTGATATCTGCACTAGAAGAGCTAATTCCAATTTTAATATCTGGAAACTGCCCTCGGCTGGGGCCCCGTGGGAGATGGTGAGGCAGGATGTATATACAGAGCTGCCAAAGGGGCAGGAACTATATTGGGCTCAGTTTCCCTAGCCTATTGGTGCTCATAGCATTTGCATCAGCCATACAATCCCAGCAACATTAAGAATATATGCCTGGCTCTCCATTTCCCCTTCAAGCCTAAAAAAGATATGTTAAAATGCTACAGATCTCACACCTTATGCCTAGGGTTGCCACCTTTTTCTATATTTTTTCCCCATGTTAATAAGACTGGCATCAAGCATCAGTACAGGTGGCAACCCAAGGGATGTTAAACACACGCCTCTTGGGTTTTATTTTTCCTTTTGTTTCATCTGAGAGATGCAGACTAAAGTGCAAGGGCTTATAAAGAGCTCAATAACAAGCTTATACATGCCCAGCACGTTGTATGAAAGAAATAGAAAAAAATCAATGCCCCAGTTCTAAAATGCAGATTGGGGGGGGGGAATGGAAATATTTTTTTTTTTCGCTAAACATCTAAGTCTGCAATTAAACAGGTGCATTTCATGTTGTTTTTCCAGTCAGCATGCTGAGCATATACATATAAATATATAATTGGGCCATTTAGCTCTACAAGAAGCAAATAAGAGCTACCCTCTTGTATTTCAATGTCTGATCACACACTATTATGGTTGTTGTTACCCTCAGCCTGCCTGCTTGCTCAATCACTGGGCTTTCCCTGGGGAACAGGGCTCAGCTGCTTGCTGTCTCTGAGTACATATCATGTAATGCCAAGAATGATCTGATTTATTGTAGGGGTGGCAATTTTTTTGTGGTATGTGGGACCTTTTTGAGAATTTTTCATAACCACATTTTTACAGACATTCTTTTATGCCACAATTTCTCTGGTACAGGTATGGGATTACTTATCCGGAAACCCGTTATCCAGAAAGCTCCGAATTAGGGAAAGCCCGTCTCCCACAGACTCCATTTTAATCAAATAATTTAGAATTTTAAAACTGATTTCCTTTTAACAGTAATAATAAAACAGGTCCTTGTAATTGATCCCTACTAAGATATAAATAATCCTTACTGGATGCAAAACAATCCTATTGGGTTTATTTCATGTTTAAATGATTCCCTTTTCTCTGTAATAATAAAGCATTACCTGTACTTGATCCCAACTAAGATATAATTACCCCTTATTGGGGGCAGAACAGCCCTATTGGGTTTATTTAATGGTTAAATGATTCCCTTTTCTCTGTAATAATAAAACAGTACCTGTACTTGATCCCAACTAAGATATAATTACCCCTTATTGAGGGCAGAACAGCCCTATTGGGTTTATTTCATGGTTAAATGATTCCCTTTTCTCTGTAATAATAAAACAGTACCTGCACTTGATCCCAACTAAGATATAATTACCCCTTATTGGGGGCAGAACAGCCCTATTGGGTTTATTTAATGGTTAAATGATTCCCTTTTATCTGTAATAATAAAACAGTACCTGTACTTGATCCCAACTAAGATATAATTACCCCTTATTGGGGCAGAACAGTCCTATTGGGTTTATTTAATGGTTAAATGATTCCCTTTTCTCTGTAATAATAAAACAGTACCTGTACTTGATCCCAACTAAGATATCATTACCCCTTATTGGGGGCAGAACAGTCCTATTGGGTTTATTTAATGGTTAAATGATTCCCTTTTCTCTGTAATAATAAAACAGTACCTGTACTTGATCCCAACCAAGATATAATTACCCCTTATTGGGGGCAGAACAGCCCTATTGGGTTTATTTAATGGTTAAATGATTCCCTTTTCTCTGTAATAATAAAACAGTACCTGTACTTGATCCCAACTAAGATATAAATAATCCTTATTGGATGCAAAACAATCCTATTTGGTTTAATTAATGTTTTATTGATTTCTTAGTAGACTTAAGGTATGGAGATCCAAATTACGGAAACACCCCTTATCCGGAATTCCCTTGGTCCCGAGCATTCTGGATAATGGGTCCTATACCTGTATAAAGAAGATGTCTGGAAAAACATCAATAGGGTAATTTGGCTTAAGTCTGTATAGAGAAAATTTGAGAGGGGCACAAATAACAATTACACACCGCAATAAAGACAAATGTTTACCGTGTATATGACACTTCTGCGGCATAACAACAAATGCATAACACTATAAGATACCTTTTGGGAATTTGTCGTGCTTACAACAGTTTTACAATTTGGCAACTGACACTTTAAGAACTGTGTATATTCTGACACTTTTGTGAAATCCCCCTAAAGGGTTAACTTCTCTACTGGTTTGGGAAATCCCCTATTAGGTTTTCTCTCTATTTTCTTACAGAAAAATACTTGGCAGGATGTGTTCCCTATTGGCCCTGGTGGTAGATGACCACTTCCTGTAGTAAGTGGTAGCAGGTTGCTACTTCTTCATGGACTTCCACTTCAGATGGGAGTGGATGGTGCTGGAGAGCCTGGGACTGTGGCCCCAGTTAGGGAGAGGTCCCAAGGGAGTTAAGACCTCAGTGAAGTTGGGGAACAGGGGTCCATATATGAGGGATGAAGATAGTGGTAGATGAGCTGCTGTCATAGTACTCTCTTGGAGTGTATGCAGACATGGTGAGCTAGAAAGAGCAGTTCTGAGCTCCAACGTAGAAGGATAGATTGGCGGTACTTCCCCAGGTGATACTGCCTGTTAGTGTTGGGATCATAGTGGAAAGGGAATCAGGTTAAAGGCTTCCTTGGAGGTTACAATGGAGGTGATCTAGGTCTGCTTAAGGGTGTCACAGAGGTGAAGTGAGATTCCTGCTATATCTACCCCATGGAAGTGTCAATGTGTGATATGCTCTGTAGTTGTATCACTGTGACCACTTTACCTAAATAAACATCAGCAGAACAATGGGAAGGGAGCAAGATAGCAGCTCCCAGTAGGTATCTGAATAGCACTCAATAGTAAGAAATCCAAGTCTGGCTTGGGACTCCTCCAGTTACATGGGAGTAGGAGAAACAATAGGTTAGCTGAAAGCAGTTCTAATGTGTAGTGCTGGCTCCTTCTGAAAGCTCAGACTCAGGCACACTTTACTGCTGTGCTGCAAGTTGGAGTGATATCCCCCCTCCCAGCAGCCGATCAGCAGAACAATGGGAAGGGAGCAAGATAGCAGCTCCCAGTAGGTATCAGAATAGCACTCAATAGTAAGAAATCCAAGTCCGGCTTGGGACTCCTCCAGTTACATGGGAGTAGGAGAAACAATAGGTTAGCTGAAAGCAGTTCTAATGTGTAGCGCTGGCTGAAAGCTCAGACTCAGGCACAATGCACTGAGATGGTGCCTACACACCAATATTACAGCTACAAATACATTTGTTGGTTCAAGAATAACATTTTAAATGGTAGAGGGAATTATTTGCTGTGTAACAGTGTCATTTAGAAATAAAAAGTAAACCAGAAAAATCATGGCAGAATCCCTTTTAAAGTAGGAAATATCAAAAGGGCCTATACCAGAACCCCTACACCACAACCATACATACCTATATCCCCTGATTAAGGTTACCACTTCATGTTAAAAATCAGAGAGATGTCTGGGAAATCCAGATAGAAAGCCTGTACTGATTGTAGATGAAGATGTGTTTAAAATAAATCCATACTGGGGCACAAATACAAGCTTTCAGTTTCGCCAGTACAGTGTGGCTCAGAGATACCAAGGGCATCGGTAGATTGTTCTTCTGGGATTATCAACACTATCATCAGCTCCTGTGTAACTGGAAAAACTCTCATCACAAACAACATTATTATTTCTTGCCAACTGCTCGACATCTTAGGGCATTATTCCTGGTACCCAGTGGTGAGTAAGGTTCAGCTGTCTCCTATCCCATATTACACAGAGGCACTTGCCAAAGATGGAGCAGTTCCAGTATAATCAGCACAAATGCAACAGAGCTGAAAAGATCTCAACTTCCATGGTTGGTTCCACTCACATCTATACCATCATAATGGCCTGCTGTGATCTTGAAAGGAGAGAAGGACTGCCATCATGTACTGATAACTGCAACTATTTTGGCCTTATTGTTTTTTAATCAAGGGCAAGACTTTTTGGATTTATTAGTTCAGTTATTCAACCCAAGTGTTTAAGAGGATTGACATTTACAGGAACAAACAATACTGTATGTGAAGCCCAGATACCAAGGGCAGCAGTTGGTCGATCTCCTGGTATTATCAGCACTATTATCAGCTTCTATGTAACTGAAAAGATACTCATCACAAACAATTTGACTAATATCACTGGGCTCCTCTTCATCTTCTGTACATCATTCCTGGTACTCAGTAAAGTATCTTCAGCTAATTTCTATTACATATTACCCAGAGGTATCTGCAAAATATGGCTCAGTTCCATTATAATCCCCACAAATGCAGCAAATCTGAAAAGATCCCAAATTTCACTGTTTTCACTGTTGGTTACACCCACATCTACACTGGCTCATGATTAAGGTAACATTTCTAGATCATTGGAAAAATCGGGGACCCCTCTACTACAGGCACATATAAACCCTCTACTAAATGCCTTTCAATAAAATACAATCAGTACAGGCTTTCTATCTGGATTTCCCAGACATCTCTCTGATTTTTCACATGAAGTGGTAACCTTATCCAGAGGACATAGATAAATGTGGTTCTGGTGTAGGCTCTTTTGGTATTTCCTTCTTTAAAAGGGATACTGCCATGATTTATCTTTTTATTTCTAAATGACACTGTTCATATAGCAAATAATTCCCCCTGCCATTTAACATTTTATTCTTGAACCAACAAATGTATTTTTAGTTGTAATATTGGTGTGTAGGCGCCATCTCAGTGCATTGTGCCTGAGTCTGAACTTTCAGCCAGCGCTACACATTAGAACTGCTTTCAGCTAACCTATTGTTTCTCCTACTCCCATGTAACTGGAGGAGTCCCAAGCCGGACTTGGATTTCTTACTATTGAGTGCTATTCTGATACCTACTGGGAGCTGCTATCTTGCTCCCTTCCCATTGTTCTGCTGATTGGCTGCTGGGGGGAGGGGGGGATATCGCTCCAACTTGCAGCACAGCAGTAAAGTGTGCCTGAGTCTGAGCTTTCAGCCAGCGCTACACATTAGAACTGCTTTCAGCTAACCTATTGTTTCTCCTACTCCCATATAACTGGAGGAGTCCCAAGCCAGACTTGGATTTCTTACTATTGAGTGCTATTCTGATACCTACTGGGAGCTGCTATCTTGCTCCCTTCCCATTGTTCTGCTGATCGGCTGCTGGGGGGGGGGGGGATATCAGTCCAACTTGCAGCGCAGCAGTAAAGTGTGCCTGAGTCTGAGCTTTCAGAACGAGCCAGCGCTACACATTAGAACTGCTTTCAGCTAACCTATTGTTTCTCCTACTCCCATGTAACTGGAGGAGTCCCAAGCTAGACTTGGATTTGTTACTATTGAGTGCTATTCTGATACCTACTGGGAGCTGCTATCTTGCTCCCTTCCCATTGTTCTTCTGATTGGCTGCTGGGGGTGAGGGGGGGGGGATATCACTCCAACTTGCAGCGCAGCAGTAAAGTGTGAGTGAAGTTTATCAGAGCACAGGTCACATGGCTGTGGCACCCTGGGAAATGAAGAATATGGCTAGCCCTGTGGGAAAAACAGATTACAACACAGGATTCTGCTGGAGAAGCTCTATTAACTGATGGGTTTTGAAAAAAAACATGTTTTCCCATGACAGTATTGCTTTAAGCTCTTCGGCCTCTGTATTTTGTTGTTCTTTTCACTCTTTACATTTGCCCTTTTTCTAGACGTTCCTGGAGAATGTGGATTTTGTGGGACAAACTGATGCATATTTCTGCATGCACAAATGTCCCTCTCCTGCTGAATTAATTGGTTCTGGCCAATTGTGTGCTTAACTGATATACAGCTAATATAATATATCTATATTATATATTATATTAGCATTATATCAGTAAGAACAGAGAAAATACTATTGCTTATTTTTAGTAAAGCAAAAAAAATGATCTAGTTTTTATGAATATTTAGGAAGCAATGTATCTTTGAATTTTTGAAGAAGAGTTGAAGTTATGGGTTGATGGAAGAGTCAGGTTTTTAACTTCCTTGGTTTGGGTGTGTATGGGTTTGGGCGTGTATGGGTTTGGGCGTGTATGGGTTTGGGCGTGTATGGGTTTGGGCGTGTATGGGTTTGGGCGTGTATGGGCGTGTATGGGTTTGGGTGTGTATGGGTTTGGGAGTGTATGGGTTTGGGAGTGTATGGGTTTGGGTGTGTATGGGTTTGGGTGTGTATGGGTTTGGGTGTGTATGGGTTTGGGTGTGTATGGGTTTGGGAGTGTATGGGTTTGGGAGTGTATGGGTTTGGGTGTGTATGGGTTTGGGTGTGTATGGGTTTGGGTGTGTATGGGTTTGGGCGTGTATGGGTTTGGGCGTGTATGGGTTTGGGCGTGTATGGGTTTGGGCGTGTATGGGTTTGGGAGTGTATGGGTTTGTATGGGTTTGGGCGTGTATGGGTTTGGGCGTGTATGGGTTTGGGCGTGTATGGGTTTGTATGGGTTTGGGCGTGTATGGGTTTGGGCGTGTATGGGTTTGGGAGTGTATGGGTTTGGGCGTGTATGGGTTTGGGCGTGTATGGGTTTGGGAGTGTATGGGTTTGTATGGGTTTGGGCGTGTATGGGTTTGGGCGTGTATGGGTTTGGGCGTGTATGGGTTTGTATGGGTTTGGGCGTGTATGGGTTTGGGCGTGTATGGGTTTGGGAGTGTATGGGTTTGGGCGTGTATGGGTTTGGGCGTGTATGGGTTTGGGCGTGTATGGGTTTGGGAGTGTATGGTTTTCTTTGTGTGGGAAGCTGGATTTGTTCTCATAAACAATAGGGCTGGGGGTGCAAAACATCACAATTATAGATTGCACAGTTGATATCGATAGTACCTTTCAGTGATTATTATGGTCAAACCCAACAGGAGTGATGCTGGAAGTAGAGACTATACTCCTGAGAGCCATAGTTCAGTTCAATTTGCTCCGATTCAAATGGCACATAAAGGACAACGCACAATATGGAATGGAAACTCTATTGCTACCATACAATACAGTGAGAGGAGGGTGCTCTCGAGAAAAAAAGACCTACCCTATCTTTATCATTTCATGTCCTCTAAAGCCGAAGCTTTCTGCCGTGTTGCAGCACATTTACAATTCAAAATGGCTGATTTTCTAACAAAGGGACTAAATTGTACCGTAGCAGTTGCCAGTAGCAACAAGTAATTTGTTCTCAACCAATCACAGGTATTCTACCTGTATCCACTCCCCCGACCACTTCTATCTTCTGTTTACGCTTTCTCATTTACGAGATCATTCGCCTTGCCGCGGCAGAGCAGCTCACATACCACGGGCAGCAGAAGACTCACTTTCTGGTAATGTCAACACTATTCCCAGCTTCTGTAAACTGGAAAAACACCCATCCCAAACAACATGATGAATTTCACTATACTTCTCTTCATCTTATGGATATTATTCCAGATAACCTGTGGTAAGTAAATTCTCTTTAACTGTCTCCGATCCCATATTGCACAGAGGCATTTGCTAATGATGGCGCAGTTACAGTATAATGCTTTCTTCTTTTTACACCACTTCAAGCCATTATTTTGCTGCTCTCTCTTTACTTTTGCCTTTTTTTCTTGACATTCCTAATTCTAATAATATCTTATATATTTTATATATTTTCTATAGTTGTAAATGCTACAGTGTATTGCAATAGCTTAAAATTATACAGAAATTAAAATAGAAAATGTGGCTATTGTGGACAAACTGGTGCATCCTTCTCCCTCTTGCACAAATGTCCCTACCTGCTGTATCAATGCGTACGTTTGTCTGCCTAACTGATATAATACTGCGGCCTAGTCTTCAATTGTGAAAATGTTTTTTAAATGTAAAATGGTTATTAGGAAAAATGGGTATTAGAGCTACACGTTACATGAGGGGAAAAGATGGCAAGAAGAGCAGAAGGCTGAAGGATTAGGGGAAAAAGTATTTTTTTCTGAATATTTTGTGATCAATGTATCTTTTTTCTTTGTGTGGGAAGGTGGGATAGTTCTTGTAAACAATAGGGAAGGGGTTCAAGACATTACGATTATGGATTTGCTTTAAATACTATTGCCAAATCACATTGCATGAGTATTGACTATAAAAAAATATGGACTGCATGAAAGCCCCCTAATAGTAACTTGTGCCAAAAAAGATCTTTTTTTGATGGTACAAATGGATATTATTACACAAACCAATAGGAGCGACACTAGATATAAACAGACAATACTTTTGAGAACCATGGATCACAAATGAGGGGTCTCCTGAAAAAGTACATATTGCATTGTGGCCCGTAAGCATGATTGTTTGTACGTTTGCATGTCGAATTCTGCTCTTTGCATATTGCCGTGGGTCTGTTCCCTCCATTTTGGAGGCCTGCTACATCCCCAGTGAATACAGTACTGACTGCGTTACTCAGCAATTTATTGGTACTTCATAGGGACATAGGTGTTTCCCTACTCACCAGCCTAACTTGGGCATCATTCAGACATGCAAGTTAAGGATCGGCAATGGGTACAGGCCGCAACAGGACTGCCTGCCATATGGTAAGCACTCAGTGCAGAGTGCAGCATTCCCTAAGGTGCAAGTGCTATTTCACTGAGATAAATCAAATTATGGGCTACAAATCCTTATACTGTAAACCTACACCCATTTACCACTTAAACCCATGTGTAAAACATAAAGGGTGGGGGCTCCTAGGGCCAATATACCACCAAACATAGAGTAAATCTTAAAGGGGTTCTCCACCTTCAAATTAATTTCTAGTATGGTATATTCATTCATATTCTAAGAGAATCTGCAACAATTGGTTTTCATTATTTATTTGTTGTGGTTTTTCAGTTATTTGGCTTTTTGTTCAGCAGCTCTCCAGTTTGGAATTTCTGCTATATGGTTGCCATATATATATATATATACAGCAACCATATAGAGTGGTCTGCATAGATAGCAAATTACCCAAGAGGATATGTGATTTAGAAGTAATGAGAAATAAATTTATCAACAGAGGATATCCCAAACAATTGGGAGGTTAAGAAGTGGGCAATGGAAGTAGATTGAGAACAAATGTTGAAACAAGAGGATAAAACTCATAGAGATCGAGGAGGTAGTGGAGATGAGGTATTATGTAAAACAATATAATCCCAAGAGCACACGGATTAAAGAAACCATTTTGAAACACTGGGATGTGATTTGTACAGATGAACAGTTAAGACCAAAAATATGTAAGAAGCCCAGGTTTAGCTACTCAAGGGCAAAAAATTTGAGAGAACTATTGAGCCCCTCAGATCCAATAGATAAGTACAAAAAACAAAATGAGATCCACTTTCTCAGCCCACGCCCTGGAGTATACAGATGCACAGGGTGTGTAATGTGTAATAGCCTCATTGTGGGTATGTACTTCACGCATCCATACACGGGTAAAAAATATAAAATCAGGCAGTGGATGACATGCGAGACTGCCAGTGTCGGACTGGCCCACCAGGATACCAGGAAAACTGCCGGTGGGCCCAGGGGTCAGTGGGCCCTCCTGCTCCTAACCATTTGGCCTGCTTCATGGTCATTCCCTATTTCTGAATGGGAACAAAGGGGAGAAATAGATGGAAGAATAGATGCTAGCATGTAAATAAAAGACTTGGAGAATAAAGAGGTTGAGGGAGGAAAGGAGGAAAAATATTTTGGAGAGTGGGTCCATGGTGTAAGGTTTTCTGGTGGGCCCCTGGGGACCCAGTCCGACACTGGAGACTGCCGTGGTGATTTACATAATAAAGTGCCCATGTGGGTTGATTTATTGTGGCAAAACAGTAAGGCAATTGAAAGAGAGGATAGGCATGCATTGAGCTAGCATCAGGGCGGCCTTAGGTCCAGAATGGGTCAAGAAAGCTGATGAATTAAAACAAGATATTGCACAGCAGCCAGTAGCAAAACACTGGGCTAAAGCGTCACATGATGCCTCATCATTTTGCTGTATACATCCAAGGGGTGGTGAGTATTGCTTTAGTTTTTAGTTGCAGATGGTCAATTTGTAGGAATCAGTGAATGAGATGTTTTGTAAATTTTTTTCTAAATAGTGTTGAGAAATTGGTTATGAGAACATATTTGAGTAATGGTAGTGTTGAGGATGGGTTATAAAATGTGCCCCTTTTTTTCTACAGGATTTTTATTGAATGGATTTAATAATGGCGTAAGGCTCTGCTGGGGTTTGATCCCAGGACCTACTGGTTCTTGGCTGCTCTCCCTGACTGTTGAGCCAGGAGAGCAGCTGATGAGAGGGGATTGCTATGTAATCCCTTTCACCAGTGTCCTGGGCTTCATTACATTACCCCAGCAGCCTTATTGGCTAGGTGGGGTCAGCCAATCAGGGCTGACTCTGCCCTATATAAGCCCAGCCCTCCTCACAATGGCCCTGTTCCCATCTGATCTACGCCCGCTCAGTCCCTAGCTGTTCCCATCTGATCTATGCCCGCTCCGTCCCTGGCTGTCTCATCTGGTCGACGCCCACTACGTCCTGTCCACGCCTCCTCCATCTTATAACAGCCCCTGCCTGAAGGACTCACCTTACCTTTCCTCACTCACCATAGTATACTCCTGACAAATGGACACTATATGAGATTTTATGATGCACGGGTGACAACTGTCGGTGAGATTTATGATTACATTTTTATATATGAATATTGTATGGAATTGCAATTACCACACTGTGTATAGGATTTTATTCACATGAAGTACACATTTTAGTATTTATATAATAATTTATTATAATAATAATTTATGTTGATATGTGCACAGATAACTCATGTTGGTATATGCACTTATGATGGTCGGGGATTGGCCCGTTTGAAATTGCACATTCACGTCACCATTGGATGATTGTATAATGAATTATCGATGGGGATTGGACACATTTTTCCACTGTGTTTGTCTTGAGAGTGTATTTAGGATTGGTCTGAACATTGTAAGTTTATTTTTGAGAAAGGTCCTATTGAGGACCGAAACGGTTCACCTTTAAGTTAACTTTTAGTATGTTACAAAATGGCCAATCCTAACCAACTTTTCGATTGATCTTCATTATTTTTTGATAGTTTTTTTAATTATTTGCCTTCCTCTTCTGGCTCTTTGCAGCCTTCAAATGGGGGTCACTGACCCCGGCAGGCAGAAAATGATTGCTTAGTGAGGCTACAGTTTCATTGTTACTTTTTATTTTTATAATTTTTCTGTTCAGTCCCAATTCTATTCATTTGTTACTAAGGTAATATGGACCCTAGCAACCTAGCAAAAGTGAAATAATTAAAAAACACAAAATATTAAAAAATGTTGACCAATTGCAAATTGTCTCAGAATATCACTCTCTACATCATACTAAGGGGCTGATTTACTAACCCACGAATCCGACCCGAATTGGAAAAGTTCCGACTTGAAAAGGAACATTTTGCGACTTTTTCGTATGTTTTGCGATTTTTTCGGATTCTGTACGAATTTTTCGTTACCAATACGATTTTTGCGTAAAAACGCGAGTTTTTCGTATCCATTACGAAAGTTGCGTAAAAAGTTGCGCATTTTTCGTAGCGTTAAAACTTACGCGAAAAATGCGCAACTTTTCGCGTAAGTTTTAACGCTACGCAAAATGCGCAACTTTTTACGCAACTTTCGTAATGGATAGGAAAACTCGCGTTTTTACGCAAAAATCGTATTGGATCCGAAAAATTCGTAAAGAATCCGAAAAAATCGCAAAACAAACGAAAAAATCGCAAAGTACCGATCATTACGAAAAAAACGCAATCGGACTCCATTCGACCCGTTCGTGGGTAAGTAAATCAGCCCCTAAAAGTTAACTCAAAGTTGAACAACCCCTTTACGTTGGCCATTATAGTGTAATAATATAAGGATTTGTTAGTCCCCAGCCTACTTAGCGCTGACTCTATCAAGGGGTATTCTAAGGTAATTTGCAGTTGCTCTTGTCTTTCTTTTTTATGTATTTATAATATATTCAGTTTATCTGATTATTATGGTCCTGGTTTGCCAAACAACCTGGTAGATCCCTGTTCCTGTGCGGTAGCTTTTATTTATGCTTTCCACAGAATAAAACCACATAAGCTAATGGGGCCCATTCTTTTCAGTGTTGCCTGTACCAATGGCACCATGCTGAACCGCAGCATACAGGTAAGATGGTCCGTGTTGCTTCTCATCTGCAACTGGCAGGTCATACAGTGACGCAGGCACAAGTCAAAAAGATGGTATCTCTATTTATTCATTATTTATGTGCCTGTGCATAAGGGCTCTTATAGACCATTGTACTAAGCAGAGCTGAATTCTCTTACATTTGTTACTGATAGAGTTCCCTCTCAGACTGTAGCCCAAGAAAAATGTTCTCTATCCCACCCATAATATGTAAATCTGAGTGTTCCTGCTGCTCATTCCCTACTTCTATGTGCTGCTCATTCCCTACTTCTATGTGCTGCTCATTCCCTACTTCTATGTGCTGCTCATTCCCTACTTCTATGTGTTGCTCATTCCCTACTTCTATGTGTTGCTCATTCCCTACTTCTATGTGTTGCTCATTCCCTACTTCTATGTGTTGCTCATTCCCTACTTCTATGTGCTGCTCATTCCCTACTTCTATGTGCTGCTCATTCCCTACTTCTATGTGTTGCTCATTCCCTACTTCTATGTGCTGCTCATTCCCTACTTCTATGTGTTGCTCATTCCCTACTTCTATGTGTTGCTCATTCCCTACTTCTATGTGTTGCTCATTCCCTACTTCTATGTGTTGCTCATTCCCTACTTCTATGTGTTGCAGGAGGAGGAGGAGACGTCCCTCTCCCAGTGACTGGCCGTGTAGGGGAGACTGTCTCACTGCCGTGCCCTCTGAATCTGACAGTTCCTATTAAAGGAGTCACATGGATATTTCATGTCAATGGGGAAAAAATATTCCTGGCTGAATTCAGAGACCAGAAGTTTATCAGAGAGAATGAGAATTATTTCCCCAACCGGCTGGAAGGGTCTAACAGTGGCACCGCATTACTGATCAGGGAGCTGAGAATGGAGGATTCTGGGATCTTCACTGCACTAATTATTTTTAATGGAGAATTGAGAGACATTTCTTATAATGTCACTGTGTGGGGTAAGTGTGCGTCTCTTAATATGCAGACCAGGTAGATGGCAACGCTAGACATAGGATGTCCCTATCCTTTCTCTCCCTCCTGATGGTTGGATAAAAAAAGAAGTGAAAGACACATGAAAGGCTTAGAAATGATAATAATGATAATAACATTTCTAGGAGTGTTTAACCAAAGGGCAATCCAAAATCAAAAGAAAAAAAAAGTATCCTGCAACTCAATACTTATTCCTAAACCCAGAACAAATGTATATATTTATGAGAATGTCCCCTGCTATTTGGCCTGGGTGAGGGACAATGTGGCTTGGTTACAGCACAGTGCAGAGCTGCCGCCCAGGGAAGAGCTGTCCCCCATGATGTCTCTGTTATGTGTAGGGTAGGCACCTTTTGCATTTGGTTGCCCTGATTTTGCACATAATGCAAATATTGATTTCCCTCTTAAATATTAGTCATGCCATAGAGGCTCTTCCTCTATTCTTATTCTTTAATGCAGGTTCATAGGCTTGAGACCTCCCACTCTCTAGAAACTATCCAGGAAGTTTTTATGCATGGCCATTTTTATATATATATGACAAAAAAGTGTCAGCACTCACAGGATTTAAATTATTTGAAAAAAGATACAGTTTATTACAAAATATGTAAAATGAACATTACAGACCTCAACGTTTCAGTCCCCCACAGGGACTTTCATCAGGAGGCAGAGAAAAGACAGAGAAAAAATGTTGAGGTCTGAAATGCTCCTTTTTTATATTTTGTAATAAAATTTATCTTTTTTCAAATATTTTAAATCCTGAATGGTGACACTTTTTATCTTTTGTACTATATTTGCTCTTGCACCCAGGTATAATCATTGTTAGTGGTGTGCAGCAACTGGCTGTCATATATATCATAGCAAGTAGTGGGTTTATATCAGAAATCACTTGTGTCCAATGTTTCAGTCCACATTAGGACCTTTATCAAGGATAACAAATAGAGTTTAAATCTTAAATGCCCACAATCCCCTTGAAAATGGTGCCAAAATGAGATCAAACAACCAATGAATTCATGCCTCAATAGAGGTGCATTTCACTAATCTTCCACTTGGTGTCGCTCACATAGCTATTCAAGAAAGTGACCATGCATTCTATCATGTTGCTACATCAAACATGTTGTAGTTACCATGCATTTCACCAATCTGTCCACTTGGAATCATTCACCAAGATCCTGAAAGGCACAAAAAAAACTGAGGAGGGCTAGCAAGGAAAAATCTATCCTCATTGTCGTTCTAGAAGATTTTTTTCTGGACAAGTCGTGAATTGTTCATGATGTGGATTAGGTACTGCAGCTTCGGTGATTGATATAACTGTATCATTATCACTAACTTGAGGGTCTCAGTTCTTGACACTTAAATAGAAGAAGGCTAAATAGAAAAGCACTGACCTTCTTTAGGTTGTGAGTTGAAATTCACTTGACCATATATACACCTTGGCCCACAATTACTCTCAAGCAACAAGCTTGCTTACACAAACCATCATTATACCTATTAGAATGATCTATAAACATACTTCCTATATGCAATTTGTAATTGTAATCTGTTTCTAATTACAGAGCCTCTCCCCATCCCTACACCAGTAATAGAGAAGACATTAGATGGGAATTCCTCTGATCTCTGCCATCTTCATTGTTCTGTCCCATCAAACTCACCAACCCTGTCCTACAGTTGGACCTACAGAGATACTGGCACTGACAGACTATATGCCAATGGCAGCACAATCACTGTATCACTGAAGGATAAGGCATTGGGGGCAGAATTTACCTGCTGGGTACAGAATCCTGCTCACAGGAACAGCACATCCGTCCCTTTATATCCATGTGGGGAGGCAAAGAATGGAGGTATGTATGGGGGAAACACAGCACTAACACAATGAAATGCATCATATTTCAGCTCTCAAAGCACTTGTAATATTGCATATCATATTTAATAAGTGCTGCATACACAAGTAGCACTATATAAGTGAAAATATATATACTGTACTTTTAGAAGAGATATTGATGTTAAGCATTTATTGCCCTATATGTATCTCCTCAAGCCTTATAACTTGCTGAGAGGTGAAAAATGCATTGAGCTTAATGTGCTATTTCATACCTACCACTGCCTGAAGAAGTGGTGTCCCTGTCTCTAGGCTCCAGATCCTCTGCTCACCTGCCTACCATTGCTAATTCCCCCAAAATTACGTGTACAGGCAGTCAGCATGTCACAATATTAACTGCGTTTTTACAAGTTTCATGTTCTGTGGCCTTAAGATTTATAACAAGTTTCATTTCTCATGAAACAGTGAACACATTCTTGTTAATAGAAAGCTGTGGTTTTCTATATTACTAAATCATAGATAAGGAACTGTCTGTTCATACTTAAGGCCATGGATAAGACATGTGTGGGCCTCTTGTGGTCAAAATACCTCTTCCTTTTATTTTCATCTGAAACGCTTATACAACCTTATGCAATCTCTCTGTATAGGTTCTCATTCATCCAGGTCAGGGTATTTCTGCAGCAGAAAGTCAAATCAACTGAACTTGCTGTGCTTTTCTTGAAGATATTTTGCTACTTATCGGACTGGTTCCCTCAATGCTGAATTGAGAAAGCCAGCTAGATGACTAGTGAAACATCTTCAAGAAAACACAGCAAGTCCAATTGATATGACTTGTTACTACAAATATATTTATGTTAAACCAGAAGTATATTGATGTTGACTTCTCTGCACATGTGTGCAATAAACTATTTCTTTTTTAAGCAACATCAATATGACAGTTTGAAGGGCTCGCAGCTGCATCAGTGCAGGGTAACATAATACTTTAAATACTTTAATACTAATACAAATATTTTAAATTCTTATTTGGTGTTACATATTGGTGTTACTGTCCCTTTAATAAAAGAATGACAGTTTATGAAGATCCAGGGCATGTATAAGGGATTGGTTAGGCTGGGGTTTAAGAGAAAGGCCAAGTGGTAGTACTCTCCCATCTTTGGGGCCTTAGACCTATTTGTGCCTAGTTTATGTTTAGGGTTTTATTGTCAACTTTGGGAAGAATGCTGGCCATGATTGGGGTCCTATGGCCCAGTTTTATGCATAAGGGTGATAATGGTGAGTTGTGGTATCTCAGATAAGGATCCCAGGTGGGAGATATAATGGTAGCCATTCTCACTTGGCCACTCAACATTGTTACAAAAAGTGGCCGGCTTATCAGATAGCCTGTTTTGGTCTTGGCAAGCATTCACAAAATGGGCTTGGATATAACTGATGTCACAACTTTTATTGTCACCATTTTCATTTAATGTTGTACCACATTAATTTATCCTTTACATGTTTGCTAAAAAGCAGTGGCCTGTTTCCATTCCAACTATGATATCTTTATTATCAACTTGAGGTCCGGGGGTACAAATGGAGGACTGCTTGTAGTTGCACAGTCAAGTTGTTTATAGACCCGAGACACTATAAATAAGCCATGTGTATTAACCTAACTCTGCATACTAAAACTTCATTCTGATAGGTGTATGCTACGTTAGGCAGGGCCACACCAATAGAGCAAATAACTTAGTCCAAATCATCAAATAAATGATACCTAGTGATGGGCGAATCTTTCCCATTTCGCATCACCAAACAATTTGGGAAGCAGCCAATTTGCGAAACACATTGAGTTCAATGGTCATTTTTTGCGAAAACTTTTTTGTATATTTTTACACTACATTGGAGCCAATGGGTTTTTTTTATGGCACAACCTGTTGAAAAAAAAAATGATAACATGAAAGCAGAGAATATAATTAATGGGGCAAAAACAAAAAGACAAGGGAGAAGGTTTAGCTGAAAGTTTTTTTTATATTACTTTTATTATATTGAGATGAATATTTAGTAATCTACATTGTTTTGTCATTTCAGCAACTGGAAGAGGTTATCTTTTGCCCGCAATAATTGCCATAAGTTTGATCGGTGTTATACTTGTCTGCATCATTATAGCTGTATATATAGCTGTATATAAAGCTGTATATAGCAGGAGAAAACAAATAATGCAGGTAAGTGATTTATATAATGTTTCATGGCAGAAATTCCGTAGCTTTTTATATCCACACCATCAGCTAATTTAAAGGAAACTTATTTTACTAAGCTTTTTGGCAAAGTTTTTGCTAACGCTAGTTCACATATCATTTAACCCATTAGCGTCTAACCCAGTATAATTAGGAAGAACTGGCTTTGTGACTAAAAGTGATTTCTTTTTGAAATACTGGTAAAAACTGGTAAAAAAAATGTGAAACACAAAAAAAAATGTGAAATATATAATATAGAAAGAGGGCACACAACCCTCGGTGAGAGCTATAGCTTAATAAAGGACCTACATTTAGTAGGTTTAAATCCAGTCACTAAGGATTTGTGCAGGAAGCAGTGCTAAATTTGCTAAACCGCAAAAAAGTTGCATTAAAGTCTATAGGTGTTTTACGTGACTTTTTTTGATGCGTGACTTTTTTGACAAGGGCACTGTTTCTGTTGCAAACTAGAAAGGGAAAATACATGCATTTTTTGCTCTTATTATGCTACACGCATGCCCTACATTGTTAGAGGCATGGCATGCAATTCTTATAATAAATAGTGGACTAAAGGAAAGCATTGGTGAAGAACAATAAAAAATTAGGAAGGCTTAAACATTATTGGCCTGGAACAGTAATCAATAAGTAAACAAAGGAACCGCTATCAACTAACCACCATGTCCGTGTTCCTTTAGAGACCAGCTGCCCCGGAACACCAGGCTGATATCAAAGATGGTGCAGATGAACAGATACCGCTCCAGGAAGTCCTGTCTACTCCTGCGTCAATGGTCAACTCCACCAATAATAGACTGAGTAAGGGACATGTGAAGAACTGGAAAACAGATCTCGGAGGCAAAACTTCCATTTTAATGTTGTAATAAAAGATAGCTTTGAAATACTCAACTAAAGCCGGCCATACATGCACCAATGATATTGTACGAAACATCGATATTTGGTGCATGTATGGCGGATCGATGAGACAACTGGTATTGCAAAGGCTTCAGATAACGGTCGTCTCAATGAACGGGCGGGTTAAAAGATTTTAATTGCGTGCCTTTGAAGGTGCCTGGACAAAATCTGCATTTAGGGCTGAATTGGCAGGTGGTGGTAAAATTCCTATTGTTTCTACCTCCATATCGGACGATTCAGCCCTGAATTCTGATTCAGCATCAGAATTGCTACGAGTATGGCCACCTTCGCCTTCAGCTTCTAAAAATTGTTAAGGTTGCCATCAGTTTAGTTTTGACAGGCCGGTTTTGAGAAGGGCTGTCTTGGTTAATACTGCCTGGCCAGTTTTCAAAATCCGGACAGGCCTCCTCTTGATTGACATGGTGATTGGCTAGTTGCCAGCACCATAGCCCTGCCCCATTATGGCACAATTCCCCTCCCCATGCAACTTGATCCACCCTGTAATATCACCGCCTCCATGCCCACAGTCCCCGCTGCCAGAAGGTGGCAACCTTAATTACATTAGAATTTAGGGGAAAATGCTGCATTGCGGGTAAGAAAACATTCTTATTTTCATTCTGAAGAATTTATAAAGACTTAGCCAGTGATCCCCAACCAGTGGCTCAGGAGGAACATGTTGCTCCCCAACCCCTTGGATGTTGCTCCCAGTGGGCTCAAACCAGGGAGTTATTTTTGAATTCTTGGTTTAAATGCAATCTTTTTTTTGCATCAAAACCATGAGTAGTACCAAACGTTTCGGCCAAGATCAAGTGTAGTATCGAAAGAGAAACACTTGGTCTCACATGGTTTCCCATCAGGGGCTATGCACATGCATCTTCTGCCTAATCATGCTTCACATACTTTGCCCCAGCCATTAGGAGGGCGGGAAGTTTTTTATTTCCGGCCGCCAGCTGGAGCATTACCAAGGCAATCAATTGCATTGCACCCACACACTTCAGCACCTTTTTTGTGTTTGATTTGTGCACCCTGGATGGGTGTCATAGTCCTTTGGGCTTGACCCCAGGCCAAGACTTACACGGACAAATAACAGCATTGATCTGGATTCTGTGTAACAATTTACTGATAAAAAATTCATTGTTTTTATCAGTACATCTTCATTATCTAACAGAAAACTGCCTGGTACCAGTGTATAAATACTCTTACCCTAGAATGGCACCAACACTTTTTAAGGAGCCCTGGGCGACTGGCGCAAGTCCCTACCTGTATGTGCACTGGTCCCCGGGCTCCCACACGTGTTCTGGAATGCAGACGAGCACATGCATGCGCAGTAATGTGGGCGCCACGCCATGTCGTTAGCGAACGCACTGACGTCACTAGTGCCGCCAAATTCAAATTTAAATGGCGCTACTGTTTGTTTCAGTTGCCAAGCTCGTTCTGGTTACCTAGTTCCTTGCTAAGCTTTGTTATTGGTTGATTCCCTGGTTTTGAGTCCTTGCCTGATTTTTGACTAGGATTCTTCACTGCCTGCAACTGACCATTGACTGACTTTGAATTTGCTCCCGTCTGATCCCTTCTGTACCGAATTTATGGACAGGGTCGGACTGCTCGTTAGTAGTATCCCTGTCAATCCCGGGGTTGGCAGGGCTCTCCTGTCTCTTAAGAGGTTACTCCTGTGTAAGGTACCAGGTCGCCTGCGGCATGGTCGTCCGCCCGGTTCCAAGGTAGGCGCACATCCTGACGCCGGCATGTGCGTGTTGTGCTCAAAAGCATGCTAGAGGCCTAGAATCATTGCGATGTGATCGTTTACCTTGTGAAAGATGCCAAGCATTATTTTCTTCTGGATAATTTGTTTTTCTGACCCGGCCTGACCCTCGACTCCGAACCTTGCTGCCTATACCGACCACCTGCCTGTCCGACCATCCTATTGCCTCTCGATTTTGCTTTTTACGTCCGGCTCGGCACTCCTGCCACTCCTCCACTTGGTTCCAGTACTGTTCCATCTCCAGTGGCTGTGTTCCTTAGTGGGAGGTGAAGGAGAGGTCCTTCCTCTATTAATTCTTCCAGTGACGCTTCCTTCAGGACCCTGGAAGTTACGGGCTCCTATATATTACAGTTTGTAGCTTGGGCCAACATGGAGCCCTCTCACACTGCCGCTACTGGTTCCTTGGAGATTGTCCTGGAAGCACTCCTCAAGCATCTGGAGTTCCAGGAGGCTCAACAGGCTCATCTCTTCCAGTCCCTTCAGCTTTTTGCCTCCTGTCTGGACACCCTTCAAGGGGTGCAAGGTGCTTCTGCTCCATCTTCTCAGGTTTCTGCCCTGGCTGCTACTCCTGCTGTGGTACAGTCCCAGAAATCATGATCCCGTAGGCCACCTGCTGCCTCGGTGCTGCTTCCTGAATCCTCTTCTGTCCCGAGTTTTCAAGCTGAAGAGCCCATGCAACTAGGGGCCACTCGTCTGTCACCAGAGGACCGGTCTTTGTTTCTATTGTGGACAGCGTGGTCATCTATGTAAGGCCTGCCCTGTAAAGCCTCAATGTCAGGGAAACACTCCCGCCTAGGTCCAAGTGGAGAGTCTCTCCTAGGGAGAATTGATTCACTCCCAAACACTCAAGATTCTAGAGTTTTTGTACCCGCTACCCTATCCTGTTACTCTAAGTTCTTTCCCTGTCAAGCATTCCTGCACTCTGGGCCAGCAGGGAACTTCACTGATACTTCTTTCGTCAAGAAGTGTGGCTTTCCCTCTACGTCTCTCAAAGTGCCACTCTCAGCTCAAGCGGTTGGTAGCCGATCTGTATCTCCGGGGTTGTTAACATCCTCCACTGTGCTGCTGCAATTACTGGTGGGGTGGTTAGACTCTCAAGAGATTTCATTCCTAAGCATTGAATGTCCCGCTACCCCTCTTATCCTCGGTCTCCCATGGCTTAGACAACACAATCCAACCATTTATTGGCCCACCGATGATCTCATTGCTTGGGGACCCTCCGGCCATTCTAAATGTATGCCTGCACCAATTGTGCCACTTAATGTTTCACCTGTTGTACAAGATTCCCCAGTTTTGCCTATATGCTATGTTAAGTTCTCAGATGTCTTCAAGAAAAAGAAATCTGAGACTCTCCCACCACATAAAGCCTTACGATTACCCTATTGAACTACCCCTATTGAAGGGGTAGAACATATTCGTTATCAGTCCCAGAGACCCAAGCCATGAAAGAGTACATCCAAGAGAATCTCTCCAGAGGCTTCATTAGAAAGTCTAGTTCTCCTGCTGGTACTGGTTTCTTCTTCGTCAAAAAGAAGGATGGGAGTTTCAGACCATGTATTGCCTACCGTGGTCTTAATAAAATCGCTATCCACTCCCCTTAAATCCTGAACACTTTGACAGGTTAAAAGAAGCCAAGGTTTTCTCCAAACTTGATCTTCATCCACTGCCTGTTCCATGTCAACCCTGGTCAGATATATCTATGGACTTTTTTATAGATCTACCAAAATCAGCAGAATTTACCACAATCCTGGTGGTTGAAGATGGATTTTCCCAGATGGCCCACTTCATTCCTCTAAAGAAGCTCCAGTCTGCAGCTCTTCTGGCAAGTATCTTTATTAAAGAAATTTTCTCCATGGTTTTCCCTCTTCCATTGTATCTGACCGAGGGGTCCAATTTGTCTCCCACTTTTGAGATGCCTTTTGGAAATTGTTGGGAATTGGTTTAAATTTTTCTTCAGCATTTCAGCCATAGAGTAATGGTCAAACTGAAAGAACCAATCAAGTCCTGGAACAGTTTACTCTCTGTTTTATTTCTCAAAACCATGACAACTGGTCAGAACTTCTTCCCTGGGCTGAATTCGCTCAGAACAACCTCAGGCACGAAGCTTTAGGTTTTTCTCCATTCGTTTTGTATATATGGCCAGATTCCCTTTCTCTACCTTCTTCTGTACTCAAAGTCGATGTCCCTGCCGCTGAAGCTGCTGTTCATGACTTCAAATCCATTTGGTCTACTGCTCATCGGGCTCTGGTGAAGGCTTCTGTCCATCAGAAAAAGGCAGCAGACTGACATTGCAGACCCGCTCCTTGTTTTAAAGTTGGAGATTCTGTATGGTTATCTTCTAAGAATATCTAGCTTCATGTTCCATCCTCTAAGTTGGGTCCTCATTACATTGGTCCTTTTAAGGTCAAGGAAATCATAAATCCTGTTTGTGTTAAGCTGGTGCTTCCCCCCAGTATGAATATTTTAAATTCCTTCCATGTCTGCCTCCTTAAACCAGGGGTTAATTCCTGTTTCTGTCAAAGGGCATCAAGAATTTCCTGGGAAACCTTGGGAGCCCCCGGTGGGTGCTCCTGAGAAGTAGGGGACTGTAAGGAGCCCCAGGTGACCAGCGGGGGTCCTTACCTGTATGCAGTCCGGTCCCTGGGCTCCTGCAGTTTGGCGTGCACCTGTGCGCAGCCTCCGTGTACTCATTTCGGTGTGCAGGACCGCATGCGCATAAGCAGTAATGCAGGCGCCGTTCTGCCCCACGTCACGGACACGCTGACATCACTACTGGTGCCAAATTCAAAAATAAAGGGTGCTACTCTGTTTGTTTCAGTAGCTCAAGCTGGTTCTGAGTGTCTATTTCCTGGCTAAGCTTTGTTATTGATTGATTCCCTGGTTTTGACTCCTTGCCTGATTTTTGACTCTTCGCTGCTTTCCTGTCTCACCTAAGAGGTTATTCCTGGCAGCTACGGGCTCCTACACATTACGGTCCATAACACACTTGTTCCTAATAACCTCAGCAACAACTGTAAACACTGAGACCAGAAGAACAGTGTGAGAAAAGATACTAAACAGGAGAGTAAAAAGTGGCATGGTGCCTTGACCTCGTGCAATCATAACACACAAACCAGAGATCCCCAACCTTTTATACCTGTGAGCCACATTTACATGGAAAAAGTGTTGGGGAGCAACACAAGCATGAAAAGTTCCTGGGGGTGCGAATAAGGGCTGTGATTGGCTATTTGGTAGCCCCTATGTGGACTGGCAGCCTATAGAATGCTCTGTTTGGCATTATACTTGGTTTTATGCAACCAAAACTTGCCTCCTAACCAGAAATTCTAAAATAAGCACTTGCTTTGAGTCCACTGGGAGCAACATCCAAGGGGTTGGGGAGCAACATGTTCCCACTGAGCCACTGGTTGGGGATCACTGTTAAAGTCTACTAAAAATTATTTAAACATTAAGTAAACCCAATAGGGCTGTTCTGCCCCCAATAAGGGGTAATTATATCTTAGTTGGGATCAAGTACAGGTACTGTTTTATTATTACAGAGAAAAGGGGATCATTTAACCATTAAATAAACCCAATAGGGCTGTTCTGCCCCCAATAAGGGGTAATTATATCTTAGTTGGGATCAAGTACAGGTACTGTTTTATTATTACAGAGAAAAGGGAATCATTTAACCATTAAATAAACCCAATAGGGCTGTTCTGCCCCCAATAAGGGGTAATTATATCTTAGTTGGGATCAAGTACAGGTACTGTTTTATTATTACAGAGAAAAAGGGAATCATTTAACCATTAAATAAACCCAATAAGGCTGTTCTGCCCCCAATAAGGGGTAATTATATCTTAGTTGGGATCAAGTACAGGTACTGTTTTATTATTACAGAGAAAAAGGGAATCATTTAACCATTAAATAAACCCAATAAGGCTGTTCTGCCCCCAATAAGGGGTAATTATATCTTAGTTGGGATCAAGTACAGGTACGTTTTTATTATTACAGAGAAAAAGAAAATATGTAACATTCCGGTAATTTGGAGTTTTCTGGATTCTAGATAACGGTATAACGGTTTCTAGATAACGGATTCCCATACCTGTACTGTGTCTATATGTATAATTATATGCTTAAGCAATTTCTGTTTTATTGAAAATTCATGTATGCTTCCACCTGAGGAACAGGGTGGATGTTGCTGTGAGCCCGGGGCACGGGCCCATTTATAGTCAGGGAACAGGGCCCCGTGAATGAGGCATTAGATAGTGGCAGGTGTAGCTCCCTTTATAGTACCACTCTAGGGGTGTAAGGCAGTTAGGGCTGAGCTAGAAAGAGCAGTTCTGAGATCCTACATAGGACTGGCAGTTTGGGGGTATCTCTCCCAGGCCACATTGCCTGTAGTGTAGGGATCCTAGTGAATAGGGAATCAGGATAGAGAATTCCGTGAGGGATCCACTACAGGGTGTGTCTCAGAGGTGAAGTGAGATTCCTGCAGTCTGCCCGCAGGGGAGTGTTAGTCTGTGTTACACTCTGTATGTGTTGCCTGTACCAATGGCCTCTGAAGCTGTATTGTAAGTAAACCCTGTGAATGTTCAATAAACACTTATTTTGTGGTTTGCAAGAACCTGTGGTACCCTGTGTATTTTTCTGTGTAGTTGCACAACACCGTCACCTTCCTCTTCCACTTAGCGAAGGCCCATTCTGGGTAAGAGAGTACAGTGTAACCCATGTTCTACTGGTACTAGTCCGGGAAGGCAGCTATTGAGCTGAAATAGAGGTTACATGTGGTTTTCTTATTCATTTTTCTCATATTAAGGGAACAAGTTACTAGCCATTGGATTTTTTTTCTCAATTAGGATTTTCAGTACTAAAAGTCACAGAAAAAAAAAAGTATTGTATCCTACAATTCGCCAGAGATCATGTAGAAGTCAATGACTGAGGTCCCTTCCTTTCCCTGGGTGATCCTTCTTTTGCCTCGAAACTTTTGAGGTTTCAGATTTTTGACGCTGGTTTTTTTGTGAGACAATTCGAAGAAGACGAGTTTTCAGGGGGACAACTCAAAAAAGTTGCAGTTGCTGCAACTTTTTCCTTGCGCAAACAAAATAATTGAGTTTTAGTAAATCTGCCCCTACTAATGTCATAGAATAATTGTAAAAATACAACAGACCAAGTTGGGTGACTTTAGTATTACTCATGTAATTGGCCCAATTTGCCTTCCATTCCTGCCGCTTGACTATGCATGGTATTAAGTATATGAATATTTTGTGTGACTCTATTGGTTGCAATTTACTAACAGAAGGATTTTTTTTTCCAATTCAGATTTTTTAGGACTAAAAGTCGCCAAGGAAATGTCATGACTGCCTCTAAGTATGGTTTTGTAAATAGTTTTGGCCCAGACTGGAGCTTTTATTATATAGTACCCTAATCTGAAAACAAATGTATCACTAGTTTTTTGGTTTGGATCAAAATGTCAAAGATAAAACGTAATTCAGCTGTAGGTTGCAAGCATCATTTTGAAAGACCATATATGTATGTTGTCTCAACCTTCCTAAAAAGGTCAACACGAAAAGGGTGTGTTCTTTTATGAGAGGGGCATGGACAAAAATTTGCATTTTTTTTACTTTAGGAATTTAGAAAACATAAGAAGAGCCTCCACCCCTCTAGCTTACCTAGGACACCCCCAAACAATGTAGGTCTCAACAAAGATATATTGCATAAACAGCTCATATGTAAAACCCTGCTTCATCTAAATAAACCATTTTCATATAAATATACATTTTTAGCAGTATGTGCTATTGGGTAATCCTAAATAGAAAACTGCCATTTTAAGTACTAAGGGCCGCCTCCTGGGATCATAGGATTCACAGTGCACACAAACAAGCCAAGGCACACATACATGCTAGGTCCCATCAGCCAATGAATGGACAGAGTTCTGCCTTTTGCTCCCACACTACTTCCTGTTACAGCAAGAGCTGCAATATTTCCTGTCAGCTGATCTCTGAGGGAACACACAGCCCATCACTAAATGGCGGCTCAAGGGAAAGGATGTAAAAGGGCAATATTTACTGATATATATATATATATATATATTCCAGTTTGGCAAGATTATTTAATAGTTCACTTAACATAATATAAACTATCTGTTGGTTAAATATTCATTCTGGGGGTATAGTTTTCCTTTAATACTTATTTTTACCTCCTATGTGCCTTTCAATGTGCATTCCCTTTTATAAGTTATGCATTTCTCTCTGTACCTCAGTCCCCTCCCCAATAAACTAATCTTTTACACTTTTTACAACTGGGATTTGCACTAACACATCCATTTTCATGAGCGTGACTTCTTCTCATTAGCCTGAGAGTTGTTTTGGAAGACTCCATGTTATGGTCTGCATTGTGGCAACATACAAAGTCAGGACTAAAATGATGTTGGAAACTGTTTTATTTATTTATTTGGAGTCAAAACAAATACAGCATACTTCTCCACCATTCCACCATTGTTCATAGCTTGTGGCTATTTAAAGAAGTCATTTAAACCACATATATATATATATATATATATATATAAACCATGTCCAGGCTCCACATACCATGAGCTTTCCTTTGTTTAGAAGTGGTGCATAATCATGGTAGGCACACTCTTGGTCCTTCCTTTGAAGATATTTATGGGTGCCCCTGAGGCCAAGGCCTTTTGAAAATCTGAACACACAAATCCTTTCTATTTACATGTGTAATAATTAATAAATATACAAAAAGAGCAATAAGTAATTAACTAAAATATAACACTGTTATCAGAACTCATCAGCATATATACAACAGACTAATGTGGTATGAATCATGTTCCTATTTGCCCATGTTTAAATTGGGATGATGATTTTTAACTTTTATATCCAATACTAAAGTGCTTTTATTGGGACTATAAAGCTTGAAAATATAGTTTTGTGGGGTTCACAGCAAAGTAATCTATTTCCAAGAAATACGGACTCCTGTGCTTATAATTGAATTCTGAAGATCAACAAGTAAAGATATGTATCTGTTGCTTATGTACCTGCAAATAAGCTATTTCTTCACAAAAAAATTCTATAAATCCTATTTTAAACAAGAAAAGTTTCATGTCTGTAGCCCTGTAGAGAGCCATCAATGCCATTTGGCTCCTGTTATCTTCCTGTGTAAGAACTAAGCCCATTGTTTTATGCAGAGATTATCTGTTATATAAACCTTTGCCTTGTTGCCTTATTTATCTTAAATGGCTGCTCCCTTAGTACAAGATATTGTACTTTATGTACCAGTTGTTACTGGTCTTTTAAGTTGTTTTAATGTCAACGATGTCTGTATGTTACTTGCAAACAAAAGAGGGACTTATGTCTTTCCATGGGTACAGGGGCAGAGCAAGGTGGTGTAGTCTGTCCATGCTGCACGTGCCTCAACATACAACCAGGTGGGGGACGCTCAATGACATTACCTGGTCAGTGGTGCCTTTAAGCTTGTAGTGAAGTTTAAAAAAACTGTATTTATAACTTTATCTGTCAATATCTGAAAAAAAAAGGAATTAACAATATTATCAGTAACAGGCCAAGTTCCAGTTTTCAAATCCAGTCCATTGCTTTTGTATTACCATCACATTCTAATATTTCCCACCTTACTTCAGTCATCCTGAGCATCATCTCCAAGGAATAGTTTGCTAAGTATGTCTCTCTTCTTTATCAGGTTTGTCTCTCTACAGCACGTGTCAAACACAAGGCCCGCAGGCCGTTTTATGTGGCCTGTGGTGACTGTGCCTGACCGTGCAGCTGACCAATATTACGTCATTTTGCACCCTGAAGGGCAGAGTGGAAGAGCGGCCGCTTGGAGCAACTGGAGCAGCACAATCCGGCAATTAGTCAACTGCACAGTCAGGCATGGTCATCACGGGCCACATAATTACCTCTGCTCATCTGTTGGCCTAGGTTGGCCAGGCTCTCATCCAATCTTGTCCACTTTGCTTTCTGCTTGTTGTTATTTTCAAACCATAATTAATGCAAGAGAATTAAGTGTTTCAGGGTGAGGAAGGATCTATCCTTTACCTAGACGAAGTATCTTAATAAACAAATTCGGCCCGTGACTTTGTACTAAGTGTGGCAGGACACCAGGAGATTCCAAAACTTTTTCAGAGTCACAATGAGTTGTCACTGGAATATAAAGCAGAGGGTCACACCCACTGGTACTCACATAGTATAACAGGGTAGCATCAACAAGTGGTGGTTTCCAGGGCAGGGATATGTTTTGATCTTAATGGTAATACTGGAATGAAAATATGATGCCCGTTAATTAGAGTAATCTGACTTTTGCTAAATACTTTTCATTTTTTTTTGCATAATGGCTTTCCTCTCACATCTGTCTAACACATTAGGATATACCTGGTTGTTAATTAGTTCAAAAAAGTACCACTTGGTAATTGTTGGTTAAAAATACAGAATTTATTGAGTAGTCTCCAAGCTAAATGTCATAATATTAACAAAAAGCATAAAAATATATTGAATCCTGATTCACATTCCCAGATTCATTACATTTCCACATTTTATAGTACAGGAATAAATATATATATACATAAAATTAATTATACTAAAATGGCAATTCTTGAAAACAGATTGAAAAGCTGTCATTTGGAATTTTTTTTTTTACCTTATAAATCAATATATTTTCTTCAGTTGCCATTTGATTAATGCAGTTTAGATTGCCCTGTGGCTTTTCTGTGCAATATGGAAATATATTTCAATTGTGCTGTTTATTGTGGAGTTATGATAAATGTTCACCAAAAGTCCACGTTCCATGTCAGTTCACACTTGCTGTATAGGGCAAGGGCAGGCGATATATGAACATGCCAGGCTCATACACCTTTCCAACCGCTCCTCCCCTGCCGTGCCGCTCTGCCAATCCCTACACTGGCTTCCCCTACCATCCAGGATAAAATTCAAACTAATGACTCTCACATACAAAGCAGTTCATAACTCTGCCCCACCCTACATCTCTGAACTTATCTCTAGGTACCATCCAACCCGCTTGTTACCCCCCTACTGACCTGCTCCTCAACTCCTCTCTTATTCCCTCCTCACACACATTCCCCCTTCTCTGGAATTCACCCCCACAATCTGTCAGACTTTCTCCCAATCTCTCTCCCTTTAAAAGATCTCTAAAAACACATTTATTTAGAGAAGCTTACCCTAATCTAGTTTAACATACCCTCAGTGTGCCGCTAAAAGCAATACCCTGTGCCCCACCTCTCACACCTCTGGTCTTGCCCACTCCCACACCTTGTGTCTCAACCCTTTCTCCTTGTAGATTGTAAGCTCTTGTGGGCTCTTTTCACCTCTTGTATCGGTTATTGATTGCTTTATATGTTACTCTGTATGTCCAATGTATGTAACCCACTTATTGTACAGCACTGCGGGGTATGTTGGCGCTTTATAAGTAAATGTTAATATTAATAATAATGTAGAGTGTAAGCTCTTTTGGGCAGGGCTCTCTTCACCTCTTGTATCGGTTATTGATTGCTTTATATGTTACTTTGTATGCCCAATGTATGAAACCCTTTTATTGTACAGCGCTGCGGAATATGTTGGCGCTTTATAAATAAATGTTAATAATAATAATGTAGATTGTAAGCTCTTTTGGGCAGGGCTCTCTTCACCTCTTGTATCGGTTATTGATTGCTTCATATGTTACTCTGTATGCCCAATGTATGGAACCCACTTATTGTACAGCGCTGCGGGATATGTTGGCGCTTTATAAATAAATGTTAATAATAACAATGTAGATTGTAAGCTCTTTTGGGCAGGGCCCTCTTCACCTCTTGTATCGGTTATTGGTTGCTTTATATGTTACTCTGTATGTCCAGTGTATGAAACCCATGAAAGGTCTAAGGTCACTTCCAAGGAACAACAGAACAGAAGATTTTGCAATGCTCATTGTACGCTTATTGTACAGCGCTGCGGGATATGTTGGCGCTTTATAAATAAATGTTAATAATAATAATAATAATAACAAGGACAGTCTCTGGGTCTCTGCGCTTGCATTCAGCAATGAATCCAATACTCAATGCTTAAGCCTCAACTAGAAACTGAACATCAACCAGCCACAGGTTACCTATTCAGCTTAGAAAATGTGGCTTTCTGGATGCTAGGTTCCAATATACCCTAGCAACCAGGACATGGTTTGAATGAGAGACGGGAAGATAAATACGAGAGTGCCTAAATAGAAAATAAGGACTAAAAGGTGCCAGTAACAATAACGCTGAACCCTCACAGAGCAATACATTTTTGGTTTTCAGGGTCAGTGACTCCCATTTGCAAGCTGAGAGGTAGAGATGTAGCGAACCTCACAAAAAAAGTTCGCGAACTCGTTTGCGAACTTCCACCAAAAAGTGCGAACTTTGCGAACCCCATAGACTTCAATGGGAAGGCGAACTTTAAAACCTAGAAAAGCCATTTCTGGCCAGAAAACTGATTTTAAAGTTGTTTAAAGGGTGCCACGACCTGGACAGTGGCATGCAGGAGGGGGATCAAGGGCAAAAATTTCTCTGAAAAATACGTTGTTGACACAGCGTTGCGTTTTGTGCTGTAAAGGGCAGAAATCACTCTACATTCCTAAACTTGTGTAATAAACTGCTTTAAAACATCCGGCGTCTACATGCCAATCAAGTCGTGTAAAGGTTACAGCCGGTTCACACGCAAAGACAAAACGCCGCAGTAGTGGATACAGAATATATTATTGTTGGTGGAAAAACATCGCTCAGGTGATTTTATTGCAATGCAATGTCACTACTATGTGTAACGTGTTTGGTGCACTACTATGAATAACAGCAAACAGCACTGGACACGTTAAAGAACAGTAACTTAAATTAAAAAAAAAAAAAAAAAAAGTGATCTCTGGTTGGTGCTGGGGGTGAACTACTAGGAGCAGCACACCAGTCCCCAACACAGCTAGACTAATAGCACTGGGCTCTATAAATTACAGTAGCAAAGTAAAAAAACACAAATAAAAAAAAATGATGTGAATGTGTGGTTGGTGCTTAGTGCACTACTATGAACAGCACACCTGTCTCCAACACACACAGACGGAGCTGCAGTACACAATGCAAAGAAGAGTAACAGTAATCAGAAAATAAAAGCAGTCCTTACAAGGACTATTGGGTTACAGCAGATGAGATCAGCAGGACAGCTGCCCACAGCAGCTACATACAGAGCAGTAGAAAGTAGATTACTAGTCAGCAAAGCTACCTAAACTGTCCCTCAAACCCCTGCACAGCTCTCTCCCTATGCTAACTCAACAAGCACACACAGGCAGAATGTAAAATGGCTGCTGGGCTTCGGTTTATATATGGAAGGGAGTGGTCCGGGGTGGTCCAGCAGGGAGAGCTGCCTGATTGGCTGCCATGTATCTGCTGGCTCTGGGGTGAGAGGTCAAAATTTGGCTCCAGCTAAGGCGAACCCAAAATTGCGAACTTCGCTAAAAGTTCGCGAACTTGCGAACACCCGATTTTCGTGCGAATTAGTTCTCCGGCGAACAGTTCGCTACATCTCTACTGAGAGGAGGCTGAAGAGACAAAAAATTATTAAAAAAAAATTAAAATGATAAGCAAATAAAAAGTTGCTAAATTTTATTTGATTCGATAACATACTAAATGTTAAAGGTAAACAACCCTTTATAGGCAGTATGGAAATGGAAAATGAGTTTGCAGCCCACCACATTTGCTAGCTGCTCAGCAAACTCAGGGGGTGTTTAATACATTAAAATGTATTAGGTTAGAATCCAAAAAAGTGTATGGGGCCCTTTTATGGGCTTTCCTGACTGATATCTGGCAAAGAATCGACCACATATTGATCAGGCAGGTCTGCATCCCAACAGCCTGCATTTATTGTTGCCCTGGCAATATTGGAGCATGACTTTATCCCCTTGGCATTGGATATTAGGCAGTTACATGCCAACTATGCCATTATAACAAAGGATTCTCATAGAGGTTACTCACCCAGCTATCGCTTTACATCAACATAGGTTGTTTCTTGATACAACAAACCTTTGCTGTCAGTTCCATTTTCCTTCAGTAAAAAACAAATTAGTGTTATAAACTCAAAATATTAATATTAGCTACTGTACCTTTGGAAATTCCAGGGGACAGATGTATTATAATTAGGGTTGTAATAAAAACATTTTTTTCAAGATTGTGTTTTATTAAAAAATAATATGCCTGCCTCCTAAAGCCTGGTGAGCTTTTATTTTCTTATGATCTTGGCAAAATAAATTCAGCAGAAAGGATAATAAAGCTCACAGTGAAAGTGACCATGTTGGGGCACACACAAACACATAATGAATGGGTAGGCTCCCAGTGCAAGGGGCAAAATAAATTCAGCAGAAAGGATAATAAAGCTCTCCGTGACCATGTTGGGGCACACACAAACACATAATAAATGGGTAGGCTCCTAGTGCAAGGGGCACAAAACACAATATTTAAAGAAAAATACTGTTGTTTCCCCAATCTGGAGTGGGGGTTCTGTTAGCCAATGCCATCAGTGGGGGAAACAATATTTTGGTTAAAGATGCACTTTGCATTTCCACATATCTGACCTTAGCCAGCTACATGAAGATTTGCATTCAGTGTTCACAGCCATTTTGTTGTTAACTCCTTCATAATCATAATGCAGTTGCCTCCTCCCAAATGAATTAGGCCAAGGGGAAATCTTTAACTGGCAAACAAAATCTTTTGCACAGTAACATTCAAAGTAACTTTCATTGCACATTTTCACTGGGTTTTAAGTTATGTATAAATATAATTGCTATCAAAACCAGTGTTTGTTTATCCATTTAGGGTCTGCCTGTGTCCAAAGTGCTGTGTCCAAAGTGCAAGTGGCCATTTGTTTACCCACATTGCAGCATTTCCCAACAATTGGGGCCCTGAAGCCCCTGACAGGAACCCCGAAGCTGCAAACACCCTAAAAATGACCGTGGGCTACATGGCTACTTCTTCAGTAGGCATACTTGTGCACAGTTTCGGAACAGGAGGAGAAATAATGCAGCGGTGCCAAAACACAAGTGGCTTATAATTACATTATCTTTTACATTATGCATAATTTATTTTTGGTGCTAGTCCTCTTTAAATGTGTGGGTTGAATGAGCTGAGCATCCATATTGTTTTGCATTACATGTATAGCACCTCGACAGTCACTCTGTGTCATGTTTAACTTTATAAACAGTGTGGCAAGTATAGGAGATAGATTCCAGGATAACTATCACTTCTCACCTGATTTGTACTTTTCTTTGGAAAAACCTGAATTTCTTTATATATAATGTCAGCCTTCTGGAAAACAAAACAAGATTTTATTATTTGATTTAGGCTAAATGAGCCCCCATGTTGTCTCAGAGTGACATTTTTCCTGTTAAACAGCTTATAATATTTTTCCATATAATCAGTGTTAGGCAGTGATAACAGGACAGGACAAATTAGGTAAAGGCAAGCTTTGCAGTAGGCCCTGAGATCCCAGTGGAGAAACAGAAGGGATACATAACCCATGATGGCCCCAGGCTTTCTGCAGGAATGCACCAACACTGGAGGGTGGGTGACAAACATGGTCCAAATTCTTTAGAATATTATGAAAAATGGTGTAAAAAGCATGTTAAATAAAATGGTGGATTGATAAAGGTATAAACCTTTATATACCTTTATATCATAACCCATTCAAGTCAATGGAAAAAATTCAGACAGCAAGTAAATTCTGGAAGTATTTGCTGTGTTAAAAACAGGGTAAAAAGCCGCAATAAAGGATTACCATTTTATACACAGTATGTTCAAGCATCTGCTGCATTTTATGCTGGAATCATATGTGAATAATTGGCATTATCACCCTCCTTCTGAGTTAATTAAAGATGCCCTGGGGTCTCTAACCTTAAGGTATATCCTGTGCGTGTAAGAGATTAAGTACTGGAAAGATATGGTGCGCTATGCACACCTATACAAGTACCATTTTTATCTGTATTCTTGTTATTAGAAACACAGCAATTACAACTGCAAGGAGTACAGGTACAGTTGCACCAATCAATAACACTCGAAGCCTTTTATTTTCAGCATTAACTAGAAAAGAACAACAACAAAACAAATATTAGGTTAACACATATTTAAGTATAATATTTGAGAGAAATATAGTAACTTCTGCTTAAAGGGGACATGATGTAGTATAAAAGTCCATTTTAATATTTAAAGACAACTTGTAACTACAAGTTGGTGACACTATGGGATATGGTGAGCTTCCTAACGTGTAAAACTGCATTCACTGCATCTGCTGTTACTTTATATAAACTAATGGGCTTGTTTATCAATTTCTGAATTTGTAAATTTGAATGCTTGCTTATTTATTAGCAAGGAAAACTCGTTTGAATCAAAAAACTCGAAAACTCGAATTGACTTCTATATAAACTCGCAAGCTTTTAGAAGGCACATTCGAGTGTTTAATAAATACCAGACCTTTGAGTTTTAGTGTAAATAAACTCAAAATATTCAATTAGTCTGGTTCTGGGGTTTTACATGCATACCTGTTTGTATCCCATGACAGGTTGGTACAGTAAAAGTCTCATTGTTCTTGTGTACAGGATTTTCTACCAAGCAGAGAAATTCCCATGTGTTTTTCTGTGCTGAGATTTGGATTGTGCTCCCATTTGCATAGTGTTGATACTCAAAGTTATTATATCTGTACATCCAACTGTAGGACAGCGCTGAGGAGTCTGATTGGATGGAACAGTGAAGGGTGTAATTACACTGACCATCTTCATTCCGCTTCTTTATGTCTGGCTTGGGAACCAGCTCTGTGATTAGAAATAAACAATTTATTCCTAATGTCCATCAACCATATTTAGCAGTGAATATACTTTGCACCATTAGATATGTGTGTGTGTAACAAATTCTTACTTTATTTTTCATTTAATAAAAAGTCTCTAACTAAATGTTCAAGCAGATTATAGTTTAGAATAATAACATTGTTATGAGTGCACACTCTTACCTGGAGCCACGCCGGTCCCCAGACTCATCTGGCGAGTGCATGTTCAGTAGTTTTGGCACCGAGTCATGACTTTGGCACCAAATTCAAACTTAGTAGTGCACTTTTGTTTGTTTTCATTGCCCAAGCTGTCTCTGAGTATCCAGACTTTAGCTAAGCTTTGTTTTTGATTGTTTCACTTGTTTTTGACTTTTTGCCCGGTTTTTGACTTTTTGCCCGGTTTTTGACTCTTAATCTTTGCTGTCTCCCTCGACCCTTTGCCTGACTCTAACGTTGCCTCTCCCTGACCCCTTTTGTACCGCATTTCTGTTTTTAAACCTTGGCAGTGTAAAGAATCCCTGTCTTCCCCGCAGCAGAAAGCCCGGGGTGCCAAAAGGGTGTTGGTGACCGGGGTTGCCAGGGCTTTTCTATTACATCAAAAGGTTTATATTAGCAGTCCACTGACTTCCTCATACTACAGTCCATAACAAACATACATTTCTCACTCTCTCATATAACTGTGGTTTGTGCATTAGAGTTTACGGAAACAAAATTTAAAAGCTTTGGGAAAGCAGCTCAATAAAATGCACATAGAGTACATTTAAACAACTGATTTTGCAATAATACGCAGAACAAGGCCCAACAACAGCTGATGGTCTTTTATGAAGTCAGCACTGGAGTAAATTACTCTATTAAAACAAAAGCTGGTGGATACTGAAAAATGTTTTGTTCTATAAGGTATCAGAGAATTGATCCTACCAATATTATACCAACTTCATTAGTGAGTTCTACAAAAAACTTGCTGGTACTGGATAAAGCACATAGGCTTCCAAAATGTATGCCCCAGTGTCTGCACCAGGAGATGTTATCACATGTTTGCAATTCTATTATATAACAGATAAATTGCTGAGAAGCCACCTGTCTGCACAAGTTAGTTCTGATGTATTGTAGGGGATCAGGTAACCATTCCCCCTGTTCTGCCTGTGACATAATTCAGCTCTGTTACAGGCAGAGGAATAATCTGATTGGCTGGAAGACCCAGTGCACCTCTGGGAAAAGAGGAGGACCCAGGGAGTGCAAATCCACAGTTTGGACCAGCAGGTTATAAAAGGTTCACTGCTGCAGCGCCAACAAGAACCAGCGGGAAAGAGACTGTCCAGAAAATGAGAGAGGTTTCCTCTTCATCCGATTTGGAGGTCGGCCAGGAGGTAAGGTCTAGAGCCAAAAATGTTCATAGAAAGCCCATCCTGTCCCCTGTCAGGCTGCCAGAGATCCAGGAGGTGCCCAGTGGAGAGTGTCTGCCCTGCAGATCTGCCTGTGAACTCCAGTGTGCCTCTGAGAGCCCCCGGGGAGTGACCCACCAAAGGCAGGATACTGGCAAGGCTAAAAGTGTGGGGCCCCTGTGTGAGGGCAGATAATGTTCGTGTACCTACTACAAGGGAGCGGCTACTAAATCCAACCTGTGGTACTTTGGGAAGATAGTGCTACCTGGGGTATAAGAGCTCTTGAGAAGGGACATTCTGTATTGAACTGAACTGTGCATTTTTGATCCCATCCAGAGTAAAGTTTGAGACAGTGATATTAAAAGGACTGTGCTAGTTAGACAATCAGTATGTTATCTGCTAGTGAGACAGATAGGTCCCCAAGTGCCTGCAGGGCACTATTGTTAATTGTATTAGATGCCTGTTGTATTTTTCTATTTTTACATAAAGTTAATCTATGTTTCTGCAATCCTGTGTGTTATTTATTTTCCTGGTGGAATTCCCCTGAGGTGTGCTACTCAGCGCCCACAAGGTGGGGGCTGCGCAGTAATTCCCAGTTCCCAGTATCTTTCAAATAAGCAAAAAGGTTTTCAGGGTCTGCTCGATTGCAAAGAAAAGAGAGTGTGATCTGATTCTACAGGAGTGTGGTAAGAAAAGGTTTACATATCCAATTTCATCATTGCAAATTCAGCATTAAGGAAACCCCTGTTTCTGTAACTTGAAGGAAGAGTTTATATAAAAAATATTAACTGTCCTTAAAAAATGTTGGCCAGCATATATACTATAAGGCACAGAGGAAATTTGTTATTATATTATTTGTTCATGTTTTTGTATATTTAATAGCAATGATAAAATAGTTGTCTTTATAGAGCTTTTTGTTGTTTAATCAAAGTTTCCATAGGGTAGCATATTCCATCTATATTACATATACATTTTTTTATTGTACTATTATTAAGAGACAGCATAACACTAATTATTTTAACCCGATAAAGTGTAATTTTTTGTATTCAGCATGTTGAGTCCATTTGCATAGTAAGTGCCCTGTGTTATACTTACTGAATACTGTGAGATTATAAGATATTTCATGTCTTCTCTGTTCAGTGTCATAAATGAGTGCAGTGTAGATCCCACTGTCGTTCATTCTCAGATTTCTGATCATTAATGAGGTTCCATTGTCAGAGCAATCCATGCGGCTGCGGAACTCCTCCCTGGTGATACTAAACTTTTGGTCTCTGAATTCGGCCACTTTTACTCTGTGTCCATTGCATGGAAAATCCCAATATGCTTCTCTAACTGGAACTGACAGGCTGTATGGCAGCACGACAGAACCTTCTACATGGTCAATCACTGGGACAGGCCCATTTCCTGTTACTGGTCACACAATAAAGAGAAGAATAGGGAATGGTTAGCCACTATTGATAGCCAAAACCTCTCCTATAGGAAATCTGTCTCTCACTTTCTTCTTCTGTGCTGTAATTAGTTTGATAAATCTATTCTGCTATAGAGCAGAATTGGAATCACTCACTTAAAACAGTCTACTGTGTTATGTTCTAACTAAGAACTGTCTACAATGCCAGTTCCATACACGACATTGACAAGTGCACTGAAAATAATAATATTAATTTACTTCTTGCAGTTACTGGCACAAATGAATGGAACAAGAGAATGTGACTATCCATGTGTATGGACAATCAAACAATAATGACAGTTACAGAGCTGTCAACTCGGAGACTAGAGAACCCTGGAGACCTTGCTGTAATTTTTTCTTTGTACCCAGAAGTGAAATCATGCACATAAATGCACTTTTGGAAGTGATGTCATGCACATGCGTAAATGTCCCGTTGAAGCCCAAAAATTGCTACTGATTCTGTCACCGATGCTTACTGCCCATGCATGCACAAAATTTGACGTGAACTTCGGGGGATAGCCAAAAAATCTTTAGAATACTACTGGTTGACAGGGGACAGGAGGGAGAAGGCAAAATCGGGTAACTTCTGAAAAAATAGTGGGGTGGGGGGTTGACAGCTCTGCAGTTAGCCTATGGAACAGTTTTATTGCTGGAGCTAGCCACTGTATGGGCACCTTAATTCAATTTTAAGCTTATAAATGGGGTGGAGGAAAACACTATATGCTGCAGGGGAACTGCAAATATCTTTCTCTTTGGATCCTGACTTAGTTATAGGGTAAAACATTATATATGAAGTATAACAAAAGTGGTGTAAAGGTGATTGGTGAGCTAATGTGATAATCACAGCAAGGTTTAAGAACATTTTAGTTCCCTTTTCAAAGAAGATTATCTTGTCCCCTCACAAGGGTCTTTTTTCCAGAGAAAACAACCCAAACCCTGACAGTCTCACCTCATAGTTTAACCCTTCCATCCCCTTTACCAGTTTAGTTGCAGTCTCTGCACTCTCTCCAGCTCATTAATATCTCCAGCCCAAAACTGCCCCCCATACTCAAGGTGAGGCCTTACCAGGGACCTATAAAGGGGCAAAATTATGTTCTCATCCCTTGAGTCAATGCCCTTTTTATACAAGACAGCACTTTATTTGCTTTAGTAGCCACAGAATGACACTGCCTGGAATTAGACAACTTGTTATCTACAAAAACCCCCAGATCCTTTTCCATTAAGGATACACACTACCACTTAGTGTATAACTAGAATTTATATTATTTCTACCAAAGTGCATAACTTTGCACTTGTCAACATTAAACCTCATGCAACATAAGTTTTCAATCAAGTAAAATCTTAGTTTTTTTGCGCTAAATAGGGCTGTCAGGATCACGCCACTCTCAGACGCACGTGACACTGGGACAGGGAAACAAGGGGTTACACTCAGTCACCTTTCACACAGGTTAGACTAACATCAGACACCCCCAAACACACCACCACCCCAAACAACTATTCGCTGCCACCATCTATCATTAACAGGCGATAGAAACCTAACACACAAATATATCACACACTCTCGCTCACTGTAGTTAGGGTTAGCTTCCACTAATTCACCAAGCACTCTAGCAGCCAAAGGGTTAAATTACAGTCAAACACACTCTCCTGCTAGCAGTCAACTAGTTAATTAGCATTTACACACACAACTTTCGCTCTACACACAGACAAGCAGTTAATACATTCTAGGCCCAAACATTTATACAAGGTACGTGGGATCTTTATAGAGCCAAAGGACATAACTTATTAAATTTTATATTTAATATTACAAGGGTAAACAGTGCATTTATAAAGATATTACAAAGAGAGACACACATATACAAAACAGTAAATAAAATAAATGGGAATAAAACACAGAGAACCCCTATGTACGTTACAGAGTTAGTTTCTTTGTCCTCCTGAGGCAGGAGTTTGGAAACCTGAGCCCACACCCCAACAGAATTGGAACCTCAAGTATGAGCTGTCAGGAACTGGGTCTGTTGCCCTTTTATCCCCTGCTGGGACCCTTCCTCATTACCATATGCATGAGGGGGGAGTATCCATGAACTTGTCCCTTGCGACCCCCTGTAGAGAGTTGCACTTCTCAGACCAGTTTCTTGTCATATAATATTGGCACTTGCCAGTACCCAATATTATTATGAAAATATGGGCTTGCTTTAACCCATATGTGGGCGATCAGAATGATACCAAACATGAGGGGTGTCTCATGTCCCAATCCCCCAGAAACTATCCATCCTAACTGGTGGGTATAGGCAGTCCCTGTTTGGTATCATTGGGAATCATGGGGCCTCCTCATAACCAATATATGATTTATGAGATTGTGAGATATGGATCCCTTTCTATAATCCATATTTTCTCATAGCTGCTCCCTCCTGCTGTTCTTAGGTCCGCAATTGCCTTTCTTTGATCAACAGATCAAAGAAACCAATTACCAAATGCCTCCAAATGGTCTGGCTTTGAATTGTCTGCTAACCCAGATAAGTTTGTCGCCTCCCCACAGTCCCTTGTTGCATATTTCATTAATTAAGGGTCTCTTGTGGACACAAAGCCAAATGCTGCCAAGTTTAACTCTGGACATGCCAGGGAAACACTATGCTGGCATGACAAGGGCAAACAGAGAACTGCAGCTACTCAATGTTTGGTCCTTGTGAGTTAGATAATTAGATTCCCAGTATAGAGGTCCCTCTCTCCTACTTTTGCTGTGGCTGTTTTTTTAGCAGGAGCATATTATACATTGAGGTTAGCTCTACATTGGGAATCCATACCTCCCAACATTTGAAAAGTATAAGGAGGGACAAGAATATCTGCTGCACGTAGCGTGTCAAAAAAATTTCAGGCCATGCCCCCAAAACAGGCCCATTTTACAAAACCACACCCATACTATGGGCTGCTCCCCACTGCAGCATCCTCCAGCTCCCCCATAGCATCCTCCAGCTCCCTCCTAGCATCAGCCCCAGCATCCCCCAGCTCCCACTTAACTTCCTCCAGCGTCTTCCCCAAGATCATTCAGCACCCCAGCAATGTCCTCCCCAGCGTCCCCCTGCTTCCTGCGGCTCCCCCTGCTCCCCCCACCACTCGCCTACTGTGTTCCCCTGTGTCCCCCGGCTCTTCTTCTCCCTGTGACGTCACACACGTCTCTCGGGAGTGCGGCTTCTTCTGCACTGCATTCACCTAAATGAACTGAGTGGAAGAAGCGGCGCTCCAGAGAGACGTGAGTGTGAAGTCACGGGGAGAAGAAGAGCCGGGGGCGCAGCCGAAGGAAATGGGACATTTGAAGACAAATCCGGGACAGCGGGACAGGGTGAAAAAATCGGGAATGTCCCACGTAAAGCAAGGATCAAACATGAAGTAGATTCAGTTTCCCTGTTTAGCTAAAAAAAATAACAAAAGTAAATAAAGGAGAAGGAGAATTTACTGGAGGGTGTGACAAATGTTAGGCACCCCCAGTGATTGTAATCGCTTACCTAAAACCCTGGGCTGGTGCTCCTTTTAGGAAAAAACCACACCAGCCCGGAGTAGCTGCGAGCTAGCGATCCTCTTCCTTCTTCTGTTTCCGTGCCATTTGCGCAGTAGAGTGAAAAGCTGAACTTTAACATGAAAGTCAACATGTTCAATCTACTGCACATGTGCCGCTACCGGGATTCCAAAGACAGATGAGGGAAAGAGGAAAATTGCTCCTTTGCAGCTACCCCAAGCGGGTGCAGTTTTCTCATAACAGCACCAGCACGGGGTAAAAGGTAAGCAATTACAATCACTAGGGGGTACCTAACATTTGAAACAATAGATGAAACGTATATTCAGCACAAGCCTTAGTCATTGTACTCATGTTCATGGGGGGGTGTACTGCCCCTTTAATTAACAATAAAAATCATAGAATTATGATTTGATTTTAATTGAGCAGGTTATGATGATTTCTCAATGGGTTAGGATGATTTCTCAATGCTTTACAATTGTTTCTTCATTTCCATAGGAAGCTTGCAAATGAAATTGTACACACTCCAGCTAGTGCTTTGGAGGGGAAATGAAACACTGTGAAGCAATCACCCAGCTCAGCTCAAATAAAAAATGTATAGCTGTTATACTTTATATTCATTTATAACTTATTTCATATAAACAGTATACAAAATGAAATGTCGGTTGGGTATTAGTGTAATAGAAAAAGTGAGCATTGGAGAAGAGGGGAAAAAATAGGGGGAAACAACAGAAATCCCACTCTCCTCTGCCTGCTGGTAACATACAGTACAGATAGAGGCAAGAGATATGTTATTATGATATTATTAGAATACAGCTGGAATCCCAGAGGGGCACAGGGGAGAAGTATATGGATTCAATAAATAAAATACCAGCAAACTGTCATATTATTATTTTTATCACTTACCAGAGCAAATTTGTAAGACCAGTGACAGAAAAAACACAAGTTCAATGGGTTTCATCTTCTTTTTAAATTGCTGAACTGCCAGACAGGAGATGGGATGATTATAAGAATCCAGAATATCTGTATAAGAAAAGGAAGAAGAAAATGTGAAGAAAAGAAGAGAAAAACAGATTTGAGAAAAAGAAAAGAATGTTCTGTGCCCAAAAGACAGTTCCCTTAAATGTGACTTTCCTGAAACACACACACCCACTGAGGTTGGGCAAAGTATCCTGTGTGTGAGCGAGAAATGAAACTGAAAGCAAATGGGTGAAATGTGAATTCCACAGAGTGGGCAGGGTTTGAAAGGAATCGAAACACAGTAAGGCAATAAGGCAGTACAACCAGACTGCCCTACATTTAACAAGCCGTATCTATTCAACTTGAAATAGAGAATTGTCCATAAAATACTTCAACTTTTAAAAAAAATGCTTTCCTTGATTCAGTTTTGTGGAGTATTAGTATTAGCATTCTCTTATTACAGGGAACTTGATAGAAATGTTTAAAATAATGTATCTGTAATTTAGCCAGTGCATTCTTATTCCAACCAACAAAATAATGAATATTTACATAATATATATATGGCACTTATATACAGTATATATATATATTTATTGTATTTATTATATCACTTGTCCTCCCTGTGTGTAATTTTGTATTCTGTAAGATTGTACAGTGCTGCGTACCCTTGTAGCTCTTTATAAATGAAGTTATATATATATACATACATACATACATACAAGGGTGTCAAGAGCTGACAAGGAGCAAGGGTGTCAAGAGCTGAGAAAAGAGCATCATTAAAGAGAGAAGCTGCCATATTTGGACAGAAAAGGTTGTTTATCTGAGAGATCTGAAGAGCTGCTGCTACTCTTGATAGTTGTTGTGGGTCAAATGTGGTAAGATTTCTGTATAATGTGGGCCGAAAGAGATGGTTGTGAAAAAACAGCTGAACATGTTATCTGAAAGAAACAAGTGATGGTCAGAAAGGGGAAAGGGAGAGAATATAAGATCTAGACCCTCGCTGTGTGTATGTGAGTCGGTCCCCTGGGATAGCCTGAATGAAATTGCTAGTGAGAGGCGTTTAGAGGCACTTGGAGAGGCAGAGTTGTCAATGGGAATGTTAAAGTCACCTATAATGAGAGCTGGGGTGGCACATGAGAGAAGCCAAGCAGCAAAGTGATCCAGGAAAGTAGAATAGGGACCAGGAGGCCCCTATTTAACTACAACATGTAGAGAGATTGGGGGACACAAGTGTATGCTGACGATTTCAAATGAAGTAAAGAAAAATGAGGCTGGTGTAGTTACAGTTTGAAACCTGCATTCAGGGAACAGAAGAATTCCAACTCCGCCACCCTGATGATCACTAGGCCTAGGGGTATGAATAAATAAGAAGCCCCATAGGTAAGGGCAGCAGGTAAAGCAGTGTGAGTAGGAGTGAGCCAGGTTTCAGTAATAGCCAGAAGGTTAAGGGATTGTGATATGAAGAGGCCGTGAACTGCAGTGAGTTTATTGCATTCCAGAGGGCACACGAAAAAGCACAGGGGGAAAAGAGAGAGACAAAAATGCACCTTTAAGTTATTGTTCCATATCAGCTTGTTACCAGTCCACCTTATTTATTATGGTCTTTGTGAAGTGCTGCACATTAATGGCACTATATTAATAAACATTACACATATCTACATGTACACTGATGGGATATTTTATCCTGAATGTTTGAAAACTAGGGACTGCTCTCTGTAATTTGCAGCACCGGCCACTAAAAAATTATTTAAACATAAAATATGAAATAAATGAAATTGGTCTTCATTTTTTAGTTTTTGTATTATTTGCCATTTTCTTCTGCCTCATCTTTCAAACGGGGGTCACTGACCCCAGAAATGAAAAAAACTAAACCTCTGTGGGGCTACAATTTTATTGTTACAATTACTTTTTATTACTTATCTTTCTATTTATTCTTCTTTTCATATCCCTGTCCCTCTTTTAAACCACTGCCTGGCTGCTAGGTTAAATTGGACCCTACCAATCAGATAGCTGCTAAAATTCCAAATTGGAGAGTTGGTGAACAAAAAGCTAAATAATTAAAAAAATCACAAATAATAAAGGATATTTACTATTTGTAAGGTTTGATATAATATCCTATATTCTCATATAATCATATATTCATATATGCATGTATTTTGATACTTTGATACACTTTGATGCTTAGCATATCATACTCCATTTTAGAAATGTATCTCCATTTTGTAACAGCAACCAGCAAGGCTTTGAATATCCCATAATAGTTGTTTTTCCCAAATAGTACCCTTGCACCGTACGAAATATAATCTTATCTGTGCACTGACGCAACTTCTACTCCTTGTGTCCTCCTTAAAGTTCCTATACTTTATTAGCCATCCTTGAAGGCCATCTCTGAAGATAATGAAATAGACCATCTTTGTTCTAAAGCTAATGTTATAATGATTTTTTTGTCTGCACGTACACAAGGGGTATAAATACTATGATCACGTAAGAATAAACTGGACAAGTTTGAACTTCCATTGGAGTTGTGTCGTTCTTGTCCCCGTATACGTCTTGGTCCTGCCAGGAGGTCTCCCTTTGGATTACTAAATTTACAGTCCGCGGTCAGGAACCTTACACTATTTATGTTTGTTTGATTAGAGTAAGAAAGGGTTACTCCCACACACGTAGGTGACATTGGAAAAAGAACATCCTGACCACCTATTCATAAGAAATGACGCACAGAGCCTGACCATATCCGTTACAGGTTAGGGGTCCAATACCAACATGTGAGGTTTGGCCGGCTGACTTAGTAAGATGGAAAGTCTTGCACTATAGTCCAGTATAGCAGTGTTAACCAAATACTGGGTATTCACAAAAGTTCCAGGCTGATGAACTTAAGGGTCCTTCATCCAAAACTATGTTTTGCTTAATCACACTTAGCAGGGTCCCTGCAGTTGCCTGCAAGTTGGCCCTTCAGATCTTCATTCCAGACCCTGCCAAAGTGCTGCTACCAAGGTGTCATTATTCCAAGAAATTTCAGCAGCTAAGAAGCTTCAGAAGTCTGTAGCACATTCATTGACAGAGAAGGACCCCTGAGCAGTCCTTATTAGCCAGGGGAAGCCCATGCTAGCACCTTACTGTACAGCAGAGCAATTATATAGGCAACTTTTGACTGTTTGGTAGCTAATTGCTAAGGAGAGAACTGAATTTTGCATTAGTTCAGGATTGCACTGCAAGTCTCTGGATCACTGCCTCATGGGTCAGGGCAGGAATCATGGGTTCAGGGGAATTAACTGCACCCATTGGTAGCACAGCGGAAGGTGAGTTGGGAGCAGGATGGGGGGCAAGAGCAATAGGTGGATGTGCAAGTGCCCCCAGGGAAAACTGCAGAGTATTGCATCGTTTTGACAAATGTTGCAAGGTCTGAGAAAGGTGCTTTTGCTGAGCCCCCTGAATACAGGGAACTTTACCAGGGCCTCCATTATTATTATTATTTATTATTAACATTTATTTATAAAGTGCCAACATATTTCGCAGCGCTGTACAATAAGTGGGTTTCTTACATTGGACATACAGAGTAACATATAAAGCAATCAATAACCGATACAAGAGGTGAAGAGAGCCCTGCCCAAAAGAACTTACAATCTACAAGTAGAAAGGGTTGAGACACAAGGTGTGGGAATGGGCAAGACCAGAGGTGTGAGAGGTGGGGCACAGGGTACTGAGGTCATGTTAAACTAGATTAGGGTAAGCTTCTCTAAATAAATGTGTTTTTAGAGATCTCTTGAAGGCAGAGAGATTGGGAGAAAGTCTGACAGTTTGTGGGAGTGAATTCCAGAGAAGGGGGGCAGCCCTTGCAAAGTCTTGAATGCGAGTGTGTGAGGAGGGAATGAGAGAGGAGTTGGGGAGCAGGTCAGTAGGGGGGTAACAAGCGGGTTGGATGGTACATAGAGATAAGTTCAGAGATGCTTTGAATGTGAGAGTCATTAGTTTGAATTTTATCCTGGATGGTAGGGGAAGCCAGTGCAGGGATTGGCAGAGCGGCACGGCAGGGGGGATTGGCAGAGCGGCACGGCAGGGGAGGAGCGGTTGGAGAGGTGTATGAGCCGGGCAGCAGGATTCATTATGGACTGGAGAGGGGACAGTCTTTGGAGGGGAAGGCCAATTAATAAGGAGTTACAGTAGTCCAGGCGAGAAATTATAAGAGAGTGAATAAGAATTTTGGGTGATAAATGACTCCAGCATGACTCCTAAGAGGTGGTCAGACCAGCAGACTGTGAGGGTTCCATTGACCCAAGTTAACTGTAACAGTGTGTTTGCTGTGCACTCTGGGTGACAGCTGGTTTGCTCTCGCTCTTCAGTGAAATAGGCAAATTCCCTGCCAGCACTGGACCCACTCTTGGGGAGCTGTGGTGCTGATAGGGAACCTGCACACTTCAGACCAGAGCCTGTCCCGGATAGTAGTAAATGCAGGAAAATGATGTCCAGGCTTTAAAATGTACACAAATGTTGTGTTGCGTTGCCTCTAACATTATACCATGTACAAGAGGCAGGCATGCACAAAGGTGACCAGGGACTGGTGTACCGAAGCCTGCACTGGTTTACAGTATGCCTTACACTAGAACAATAGAAATGTGGCCATAACACGTATGGCAGATGTATGCTTTATGTTTATTTGTCCAATTGGTCAGATAGAAAATACTGTCGGCTTATGCATAGTCAGTATGACCTGTATGAGTGTGGGGACTGTGGGATCATCATCTGATAACCTCACATGAATCAATGTGTATATAGATATTAAAAAAATATAATTATTCTATATTATAAGAAAAAATATATATATTGAATTGATGATCTGCCAATCTTTCTGATCTCATAATCATTCAGAAAATCTTTGGAGAAAAAAGTGCAGGAACTCTAACAAATGGAAAACTAGTGTGTGTGGCCTGACCTTTTCCTTTAGAGATGAGCTGATACACAGCCTGCTGTATGTATTTGGCCATCTGCTTGTTTCCTCCAATATGTGCTGCCCTACAGCTTGGTACAGAGGTGTTACCCACAAAGCCCAATAGTCGAACCCTTACACAGAATTACCATCATGCATTGAAGTCATGGAAACAATCCAGTACAAAGAGCTAATCAGGGTACTAGTTGAAGGAACTTATTACTCACTTAGTATTACTCACCTATTATAAGGGATAATGTACATACTACCATAACTTATGAAAATATTAGAAGTCACTGAGTCACTGGGGTTCCCCTAAGGAGTTATGGGCATTATATTCTTAGTTCAGTCCCTCCTCACAGGGGGCTAGGACATACCACCTTGCATTCCTGAGGGTGGGGGGAGTGTCCAGTTACATAATGTCTGTGATAAATAGTCAGCTCTTCTGACTAGAACTGGCCATACATGTATCAATAATTAATGATTTTCGGACCATGTGTGGGCTCCGAATTATCGTCACTAGGCTACCAGTCAAATCAATAGATAGTTAAACCACAAGTTAATCCGTAAGAGCATTATAGCTAAAAATAAAGACCAGGACCTTGTGGCCAGATACAGTCCAATGTATCCATTTGGATTTAAATTGCAATAAGATTAGGTCTCAGTGCCTCCCCTTGGTCAGGTACATAGTCAATAGTCATATAGTGTTGCAAATATAACAAGGAAAGCACCCATTTTTAAAAATGATTTAGAAAGTCTGTCTTTACCATATTTGAATGTTGGGTACAAGGTTCCTTTGTACCAAAAAGTCCCCTAGGTTTCTGCTCCTCTTATATGCAACCATTGGAGCTGCTGAAAGGAAATATGTTTTTATCTGATGGTAAATGGTTGTAATTTACCCAGAAAAAAATTTGTTTATTTAAAAGCACAGTAGCCTCTAGCAACAAAACAGGTTTTTCATTTCTTCAACTCGTGTCAATGAGTTATGCTTATTGGTATTTTATCTTGAAATCATAACTGCCCCATGTGCCCGTCCTGTGTATGCTGGTAGTAACTAAATAGACTAAATAAATATTGTAGTCAATGTCTTTTCAGCATAGAGTGGCAGCGAGTTGGTCACCTCCTATGTAGATGTGTTTGTCAAGAAAATCCAAATGGACACCAAACATTGGGGCTTACATACATTATTACTTCTATCTGTTTTCCTTATATTTTCCTTATGTTTAACTTACTTTTCAAAAGCCCCACAGTCCTGAGTTTGAAATTAGCACCAGTCACACACCCCCACACCGCTATCCACACCCATGATTTAAAGGAAAACTATACCCTCCTAACAATGTAGGTCTCTATAAAAATATATTGCATAAACAGCTCATATGTAAAACCCTGCTTCATCTAAAAAACCATTTTCATAAAAATATACTTTTTTTAGTAGTATGTGCCATTGGGTAATCCTAAATAGGAAATTGCTCCACAGTCACATGTTTGTTCACAACTGCTTCCCATAATTCTTACTAGTCATGGACATATGTTTTCCAGTCACAGTTGCCACAGTGATTATATTACCCATCCCATATCAGAGGAGTGAGACCAACTCAGAAATGACTATACATGGCTATATAACCATACAGCAAAAGGGGAAATATGTAACTGAAGTTAAACAAATATTAGTGACACAATACATTTCATATTTCTGAAAGTTTTGTCCTGAAACTGTAATTTTAAGCAAATGTTCAACATACAATTTCTCTTTTTTCCCTGACTATTTGTACCACTGAAATATTGTACCACTAATCCTTCCAAACTCTATTTCCCACAATGCCTGGCATGTTCTGTGATTAACTGGTCAGCAAAGGAGAAATGGACAACAGCAATGTGCAAGGCATTGTGGGAAATGGAGTCTTTGCTGGAGAAGAGTTTATTTTTGATACGTTATTCCTGTTGTTTGGCAGCCTTGCCTATTGGAAAAGACAGATATTACTTTCAGTTGAAATTTCATTTACAGATTATTTTAAATCAACTAGTGGGGTCAGATAGTAGGGGGGGAGGGGAGCAGCAAAAGGATGATAGGGCAGTAAGCTGGGTGACAGTTAGAAAATCTAGTGTGGGGAAAAGGAAAAGGGAGGCTGCTCCAGGGTTTGCGCATCCCAACAGATTTGCCAGATTGTGTGAAGAAGATGGGAGTGTGAACTCTGGATTGGCGGTTCTAGGTGAGGCTGATCTCTCTAACAGCCGGGAGACCAGTTTCACTAGTAGTGGTGGGGAGGAGAGCAGAGCTAGGCCTAAACAGATGGTGGTTATAGGGGATTCGATCATTAGGAAAGTGGACAGGGTAATCTGTCAAGCGGATCGCTTCAACCGGACAGTTTGCTGTCTTCCTGGTGCCAGGGTTCGGCATGTGGTTGATCGGGTTGACACATTATTGGGAGGGGCTGGGCATGACCCGGCTGTCTTGGTACATATCGGTACTAACGACAAAATGAACGGTAGGTGGGGGACTTTAAAGAGTGAGTTCAGGGATCTAGGCTCTAAGATTAGGCAAAGGTCCTCCAATGTCATTTTTTCGGAAATTTTGCCGGTGCCGCGTGCAAGTTTAGGGAGACAGCGGGAGCTTAGGGAGCTAAATGCGTGGCTAAAGTCTTGGTGTAGGAAGGAAGGGTTTGGGTTCCTAGAGCACTGGGCTGACTTTTCCTTGGGGTACAATCTATACAGCCCTGACGGATTGCACCTCAATGGAAGGGGGTCTGCTGTGCTAGGGGAGAGAATGGTTAAGAGGTTGGAGGAGTGTTTAAACTAGACAAGGGGGGGGTGGGTGAGCTAGAATTCCATGGGAAAATTAGTGTAGACGGGGTAGGGGGACTAGCAAAGGGTTGTGGGGGAGGAGTGAGGGGGGCATATAGTTTATCAGATAAGGAGCTTCCGTTACAAGGAAAGCAGTCTCATAATTGCCTTAGCTCTAATTCTCCCTTAGCTAATGTAAACATCAGAGGGAGAAGTAATAATCTCCGCTGCATGCTGGCTAATGCGCGTAGCTTGTCGGGTAAATTAGGGGAGCTGCAAGCTATTGCATGTATTGAAAATTATGATTTAATAGGTATCACTGAGACCTGGTGGGATGATAAATGCGACTGGGCTGTGAATTTAAATGGGTATACACTTTTTAGGAGGGACAGAGAGATTAAAAAGGGGGGAGGGGTTTGTCTTTACGTAAAGTCAGACTTAAAGCCATGTAATAAAGACATTACCAATGAAAACGTCGAATCTCTTTGGGTAGAAATTTCAGTAGGGCTGAAGGTCACAAAGAAAATGATCATTGGTGTATGTTATAAACCACCCCGTATAGATGAGGGGGATGAGGCCCAGCTATTGTTGCAAATGGAGGAGGCTTCAAAACTGGGTCAAGTTGTTGTTATGGGGGACTTTAATTATCCGGACATTGACTGGAGTAATGGGGTGGCTAAGTCAGAAACAGCTAGTAGGTTTGTAAATATGCTAAATGACAACTTTTTATTTCAGGCAGTTCAAGAACCCACTAGGAATGACGCTATTTTGGACCTGGTGATTTCTAATAATAATGAACTTATCTCTAACATTTGTGTGGGTGAGCATTTGGGGAACAGTGATCACAACATGGTCTCCTTTGAGATAATGCTGCAGAGACAGCGCTATAAGGGAGTAACTAAAACACTCAATTTTAGACGTGCAGACTTTGCCAGTATAAGGGCATCTCTGCAATGTGTCAACTGGGAAAGGCTTTTCATGGGGTTAGACACAGAAGGAAAATGGAACATCTTTAAAACATTGCTTTGTAGGTATACGCAACAGTATATCCCCCTAGTAAGCAAGGAGAGGCATCGCAAAGCAAAACCTTTATGGCTGAATAAAAGTGTTATTGTCGAGGTTGGTAAGAAAAAACGTGCTTTTAGGGCATTCAAGTTAGCTGGGACAGCAGAAACTTTCATCAGGTACAAGGAAGCAAATAAAGCATGCAAAAAAACTATCAGGCAAGCTAAAATAGAGATGGAAAGGGATATTGCTGCTAGGAGTAAAAAGAATCCAAAATTATTTTTTAATTATGTGAATAGTAAAAAAATGAAGCAAGAAGGGGTGGGAACTTTATTATCACGGGGGGGTACGTTGGTTGATGAAAACGGGGAAAAAGCTGAAATTTTGAACTCTTATTTTTCATCTGTCTATACATCTGAGGAGCCAGATAATGAAGGCTTCCCTTGTAATATGCCCAGTTCTAGTAATTTAGCTACTGGCGCATGGGTCACTCGGGAGGAAATTCAAAAGAGACTTGAACATGTAAAGGTAAACAAAGGTCCAGGGCCGGATGGGATTCATCCCAGGGTATTAAATGAGCTGAGCGCTGTGATTGCCAAACCTCTTCACTTAATTTTTCAGGATTCATTGAGGTCTGGCATGGTGCCAAGAGACTGGCGGATTGCTAATGTGGTGCCGTTATTTAAAAAGGGATCCCGTTCTCAGCCTGAAAACTATAGGCCTGTTAGTCTGACATCAGTAGTAGGAAAACTTTTGGAAGGGGTAATAAGGGATAGGGTACTTGAATACATTGCAGTTCACAATACTATTAGTTTGTGCCAGCATGGTTTTATGCGTAACAGATCTTGCCAGACTAATTTAGTTGCCTTTTATGAGGAGGTGAGTAGGAACCTTGATGCTGGAATGGCAGTTGATGTCATCTACTTGGACTTTGCTAAAGCGTTTGATACAGTACCTCACAGAAGGTTAATGATCAAATTAAGGAATATTGGCCTAGAACATAATATTTGTAATTGGATAGAGAACTGGCTGAAGGATAGAGTACAAAGAGTGGTTGTAAATGGAACATTTTCTAATTGGACCAGTGTGGTTAGTGGAGTACCGCAGGGGTCAGTCCTTGGGCCTTTGCTGTTTAACTTGTTTATTAATGACCTGGAGGTGGGCATAGACAGTATTGTTTCTATTTTTGCTGATGACACTAAATTGTGCAAAACTATAAGTTCCATGCAGGATGCTGCCGCTTTGCAGAGCGATTTGACAAAATTAGATAACTGGGCAGCAAACTGGAAAATGAGGTTCAATGTTGATAAGTGCAAAGTTATGCACTTTGGTAGAAATAATATAAACGCAAACTATCTACTGAATGGTAGTGTGTTGGGGGTATCCTTAATGGAGAAGGATCTAGGGGTTTTTGTTGATAACAAGTTGTCTAATTCCAGGCAGTGTCATTCTGTGGCTACTAAAGCAAATAAAGTGCTGTCTTGTATAAAAAAGGGCATTGACTCAAGGGATGAGAACATAATTTTGCCCCTTTATAGGTCCCTGGTAAGGCCTCACCTTGAGTATGCAGTGCAGTTTTGGGCTCCAGTCCTTAAGAAGGATATTAATGAGCTGGAGAGAGTGCAGAGACGTGCAACTAAACTGGTTAAGGGGATGGAAGATTTAAACTATGAGGTTAGACTGTCGAGGTTGGGGTTGTTTTCTCTGGAAAAGAGGCGCTTGCGAGGGGACATGATTACTCTGTACAAGTACATTAGAGGGGATTATAGGCAGTTGGGGGATGTTCTTTTTTCCCATAAAAACAATCAACGCACCAGAGGTCACCCCTTTAGATTAGAGGAACGGAGCTTCCATTTGAAGCAGCGTAGGTGGTTTTTCACGGTGAGGGCAGTGAGGTTATGGAATGCCCTTCCTAGTGATGTGGTAATGGCAGATTCTGTTAATGCCTTTAAGAGGGGCCTGGATGAGTTCTTGATCAATCAGAATATCCAAGGCTATTGTGATACTAATATCTACAGTTAGTACTAGTGGTTGTATTTATAGTTTATGTATGTGAGTGTATAGATTGGTAGGTGTGGGTTAGGTGTGCTGGGTTTACTTGGATGGGTTGAACTTGATGGACACAGGTCTTTTTTCAACCCTATGTAACTATGTAACTATGTAACTATGTAAGGGGCTGTCAAAATTAGTGAACTTGTTATTACATACATAACTATATAGATTGTTTATTCCAGTTTCTTCTCCAGCCAAGCTGTAATGATAGAAGCACAATGCTGCCACCACATGGACACTTTGGGTACTTGTGGATCTGTGCAGTCTCCTGAAGGACACTGCTTTCTCTCTGCTCCCCCCACAGCTACCAATATAGTTTAAATACACACATTGAAAAACGTATTTATATACGATACATGTCAAATAGGACACACCTGCCTGCAAAATAATTTGAACTGATAAAAAAAATTAGAATCTATTCAACAGGTTGCTCACCTAAAAATTCACTTTTATTATGATGCATTCAGTGATGTTCGAAGACAATTTTCAGTTGGTCTTTTTTGTGTTCAGCAGGTCTTTGGTTTGGAAGTTAAGCAGCTAGTTGGTTGCTGGGGTTCAATTTTACCATAGCAATCAGGCAATGGTTTGAATGAGAGAATGGAAAATGATGAATAGCAGAGTCCTGAATAAAAAGCAACAATAACAATACATTTACAGCCTCACTGCACAATAGTTTTCTGACTGTTGGGGTCACTGACCCCCAAGTTGAAATCTGGAAAAGTTGCTAAATATTCTATAACATAGTAATGTATGTATGTATATCTTTATTTATAAAGCACTACTTATGTACGCAGCGCTGTACAGTAGAATATGTTAATACAAACAGGGTGTTAAGATAATAGATAAATACAAAGTATAATAATAAATACAGATAAATACAGCAGCAATAAGTTAAGAGTCAAAGGCACAAGAGGATGGAGGTCCCTGCCCCGTAGAGCTTACAATCTATATGGGAGGGTAAGAGTCAAAGACACAAGAGGATGGAGGTCCCTGCCCCGTAGAGCTTACAATCTATATGGGAGGGTAAGAGTCAAAGACACAAGAGGATGGGGGTCCCTGCCCCGTAGAGCTTACAATCTATGTGGGAGGGTAAGAGTCAAAGACACAAGAGGATGGAGGTCCCTGCCCCGTAGAGCTTACAATCTATATGGGAGGGTAAGAGTCAAAGACACAAGAGGATGGGGGTCCCTGCCCCGTAGAGCTTACAATCTATATGGGAGGGTAAGAGTCAAAAGCACAAGAGGATGGAGGTCCCTGCCCCATAGAGCTTACAATCTATATGGGAGGGTAACTAACAGACACAAATAGGCAAATATGTGCTATAGGTCTCAGATACTTTTACTGATTATAAGAAAGGTCTCTGGAATGGCTGCACTGCTGTGGCCTTAGTGACCAGTGCAACTACTCAAATGTTTCTGAATGAAAAGTCAAAATGCGGTGATGTACAGGGATTCTCTTTTTTTTAGAATGGCTTGTGGAAGGGAGGCATAAAGGAAGGGCCGCAGCACTCTGGTTCCTTTCTTACTTTTTATAACTTGTGTAGGAAAGCAGGGATTTAGATCTTTCCTTGCCTGTAGAAGTTACTGTATGTTCCTCCAGGAGCTAGAAAGAATTTGGGAATATCTCTTCTTTCTGTTTTCTAGGAATCTAGCTGTATGTATGAATGTAAATGGTGATTAATGATTACAATGTTGTATAATAATTTAAATGGCAGTATTGAATGATAGGACCTTCCTTTCTTCTCCACTGAGCAGCAGGGGGCCCTATGTTAAGGATGCCACCATTACCGGCCTTAATACCAGGACAAAAGGGGCTGGGTGTGACTGGTGGTGGCAGTGTCGGACTGGCCTACCAGGATACCAGGAAAACTCCCGGTGGGCCCAGATGTAAGTGGGCCCTCCTGCTCACCAACCATTTGCCTTGTATGCCTATACCATCAATATAGATATATACAATATAGATTGTAAGCTCTACGGGGCAGGGACCTCCATCCTCTTGTGTCTTTGACTCTTAACTTATTGCAACTGTTACTGTATCTTTATTATTATTTTTATTATTTATTATTATTATAATTATATTTATTTGTATTTATTGTTATACTTTGTATTTATCTATTATCTTATTAACCCCCTGTTTGTATTAATGTATTCTACTGTACAGCGCTGCGTACATAAGTAGCACTTTATAAATAAAAATATACATACATACATACAATATATACATCCCCATTACTGAATTCTATAGGAGAAGAAACAGAATAAATGGAGGAAGAGGTAGATAATAGTATGTAAGATTTTAAGGAAAGTGAGTAAATAGAGAAGGGGAGAGTGGGCCAAAGGCAGGGTTGGACTGGGCCACCAGGAAAAAACCCAGTGGGCCCTGGCGGCCCAGACCCGATGTGGGGCAGGGACTCCTGTGTGGGGGTTGGGGGGGTGCAGCGGGGGCCCCTTGGGGGTGCAGCGGGGGCCCCTTGGGGGTGCGGGGGACACAGCCGGTGGGGGCACCTGCAGGGCCCCTGGGGCGGCAGTCCCGGTGGGCCCTGCACCCACCAGTCCGACCCTGGGTGGTGGAAATGTGACATCAGGGGACGGGCCGGTGACATTTGGGATGGAGTTTTGAGGTTAGGGGCAAGTTCACAATGTCATTAAATAGGGCTAATGTGCATAGGCACATCTTATAACAACGATGTATAATCCCTGTAAAGCACTGTGGAATATGCGGACACTATAAAAGTAAAGGGTATTAATAATAATACTGCCTGAGTCACTAACTAACTGTGTCCCTTACTACCCATACATAGGGCATTTGTGCCTGTACCAGACACAAGGATGCCCTTTACATAATTACTAGCTTTGGTTGCTAGGGTGGCATTTCCCTGGAGATTTCTCACTGATTTCTATACTGAACTAATAATGTTACTACAGAGAATGTGCCTTATGCTTAACCTGCGGGCCTACACAGAACTACTATTTAAAATTCTTCACACCATTCATAACCGTGTGTATTGAATGACACTATATATTGCTAGTTAGAGAAATGCTGAAAAACAACAACAGAATCAGAAAGACGCTCCAGCTGCGAACGGTGAAGTTGAGTGAACGCTGGCGTAACTATGACAACCGCTACGTCCCACATGAGAAGGCGTTGCAAGGTGGGGGCCGCCTCTTGAGCCCCATGACGTAGCACGTAGGGTGGAGTTAGATACAGACGTACGCTGCCTTCCCGGGTTTTGACTCATTCGCGCTGCGCTGTGTGTGGAGAGCAGTAGTTTGCAGCGCTAGTGCGCAGATACCTGTACATGTACCTTTGAGCTGGATGCGCCGTCCTGTAGACAATATTTTAAAGAGTCAATGAACTGATATCAGACTACACTGAGCGGAGCTTGGTGACTGCAGCTGGGGGGTGGGTTAGCAAGCTGTAGGGCAGCGAATTGGGGCTAGGGCCTGAGCTGCTCCCGTTTAATCCTGCTCAGTGTGACTGATAAATAATAGTCTACTCATGGAGAAACCTTTTTATAGTTCACAATGTAGTGAATTAAATGCCCACTTAGTACTAACCAATTGCAAAACAAGCTGATACCTACACAACAGGGTAGTCAGTGCGTATTAAAGGGGAAGTAACCCTCATTGGTTTGAAGTGTGCGCCCAATCGTTATTTTACTTCAAAGGGAACATGTGGATAAACAATATTGTGCCATCATTATCTAAATATAGAAGACCTGAGAGGATCTATAGGGAGCTCCAATAAAAGCATTAAATTCATATCATGACCATGTGGGGCACTAAGGATACATAGTACCAGTAACAAGCATTCCACCTTGAAAATCAGGATAATGTAGACCAGATTTACCCAGACCACGTGTAGTTAAACCAAACCACACTCCCACTATTAAAATATCCTATTCTTTACCTGAGGACTTTTAGGGAAACTTGGATTCAATTCTTGAAGTTGTCTCACACACTTGGGCCTGTTAATGGCGCTGTGGGGGTGTGAGAATAAACGCAGATCCACCTTTGTACAAAACATAGATGGAGGAAAGTGGATAATATGCTATGTGCGCCCTTGTTCTTCCAATAATCACCCACCAACTTTCCCTCATCTGTCACCGGCTTATGTGGTCTTAAGTAAGATTGATGCCCCCCCAATTCCTAAACCAATTCCAGTCTCCAATTTCTAGGATTGCTTTTAAATTTTGTACTAGAGACAGCTGAGACACATTCAGGTTTATCCCATGGTAGCTAAAAAAAACTGGCAGCATAGGGATTCCCCTGTACTAAGCACAATTCAGCAGGAACAGCCCCCTTAGTTTGTTCATAGCCTGTACAGAGATATACCATAAAACTATGGCAGCATAGGGATTCCCCTGTACTAAGCACAATTCAGCAGAAACAGCCCCCTAAGTTTGCTCATAGCCTGTACAGAGAGATACCATAAAACTAATAATAAGCAAACATAAGCAGATTATCTGCAAGGGGTGCAGTAGCCATTTAATAGCTGTAGAGAACATAAGATAATAAAACCTGATTACCTTTTACCATGTATCTGCTAATTATTATACCTGCAGTTAATACTGTGAGTGAGATCATGACAACAGCTGCCAACAGCAAAATATAGAAGTGGCGACGAGCACCATATTCTGTCAAATAAAAAATTGCAAAAGGACATAATTTATACAAACACATTTTAGTGTGTTGCAATTTAGGCTTTGTATTTTTTTATTTATATCAACTCTGTTCTGGTTTGGAATCCTATGGCCTGACATGGACTCTCTTAACACATTTGGGTACAGTAGGCCACTATTGTAATCCACTGAGCTTACCATCTGGATGGCCAGTCTGGGCAGGGAGCACTTCTATAGTGAATGGATCTTTGCGGGGCATTTGATAACATTCTGATTCTGGTTTGAGGTTTTTTTTGAAACTGCAACTAAACTCATTTCCACAAATCTCAGTCCTTTATCAAAAATCCATATTGAAAAAGCACAAATGAAAGAAGACATGTCTAAAAAAGCCCCTAAAACCACGAGGAAATAAAGATCTGCTGGTTGTCAAAGGGACATCTGCCATTGACTTCTACATGCTCTTGGCAGGTTTTAGGGGGTGTATTTTGTCTTTGGGATTGCGGGACAAACAAAGTCATGTTGGTGCCAAATCTGAATTAAAAAAAATCAAGCTTTAGTAATGCCCCTTTTTGTTTGTATGGCTAAAGCATTTTCTAAGCTGTATTACTAATTTTGATTAACACGCTCATACGATTTTACCAAGCAATTCTATCTCATGATACATCAGAATAAACAACACAGAGACACTGGGAACTCACCCAAAGTCACACATTCCTATATTACTAATGAGGCATATGAGACTATGAGACACCGGCTATGAGACACCGGGTTCCTCACCAAACATAGATACTCAGTATCCCACAATTCAGATTGTAGGGCGAGTTTGATTGTGCTCCCATTTTTAGAGACAATGAATCCAAGATCTTTATCCTTTTCTCTCCATTCAACATGCTGTGAAGAGTTTATTGGAACAAAGCACCGCAGGGTTAGATTGCATTATTCAGATGAGGTTCCCTTTATGGTCTTTAATATGCTCGGCACTGGGACGGGCTCTGTTATCATAGAAGACTGATATTTAAAATGTTCAGTTTTACAGTTTAACACGTATGGAACAATACTACCTGCTATAGCTTTCCCCTTCAGATTAAAGGTGGGAATTGTCAGAAGACAATGTTTATCTACTGAATGTTATCCCAGGTATATTTATTATGGAACCAGAATAACCTTTTACATTACACTGTATTGCCAAAAGTCTGTGGACATCTGGCTGTCCAATATCTAATTCCAAAACCAAGAGAATTAATATAAAGTTGGTCTTATCTTTGCTGCTAAACCAGCCTCTACTCTTCTCAGAAGGTTTTTCACTAGAACATATGGAATGAAATTTGCTTTCATTTATATATAGGAGGTTGGCACTTGATGTTGGGTGGTCAGGCCTGTCTCGAATTAATTTCACAAGTGTTCAGCTGGGTTGAGATGAGAACTCTGTGTAGATTGGACATATTCTATAACAAAAAAGCAATTCTATGGACCTCATTTGTACATAGGTACATTATGGTGCTTAAACAGTAAAGGGTTTTTCACAAACTGTTGCCGCAATGTAGAATGCATAGTATAGAATTGTATAACGAATCATTCAGCAATAATGGGTGTGGCTTAAATAGAATCCAAAAACTTGTTCCCCATTCTCCCTACAGAGACATGCCTTGTAATTAATTTAATTATTAATGCAAGGATTAAACCTGCATGGAAAGGCGAGTGAGGTAGGGGTGCCCCCTGCACGTTTACTGCATCACATAGTTACATTTCGGGGACACACTCCTTTGTGAGACATATCTGATACCACTCTACTACACCACTTTAGACATAGTAACAGAGTAAGTTAGGTTGAGAAAAGACATACGTCCATCAAATTCAACCACTAATGCCTACAACAACAACAACAAACATTTGTAAAATGCCTATATATAACCTGCCTAACTGCTAGTTGATCCAGGCAAAAAACCCCATCTGAAGCCTCTCTAATTTGCCTCAGAGGGGAAAAAAATCCTTCCTGACTCCAAGATGGCAATCGGACCAGTCCCTGGATCCTCACTTAAGCCATAAGGGTTAATAATGCCTTAGATAGACAGTGAGATGAAATGAGATTTTAATGGACTCTTGGTTTCTGAAAGCAATAGTTGCATGGTAGGCTCCACAATCTTCTATCTTTGAGCGCTCAAAACTTGCAATCTTGAATCTTCTTCTATTGAATTCATGATGCCAGACAACGTCTTCAACTGGATCCAGCTCTTTCAAATAGTTTGACGTGGATAGAATGATTTAAGAGACCATTCAGCTCGACCAGAGTAGCATAACTTTCTATAGAAACTGAAAGTATATATAGTTTATTTTAGTAGGGTACTATATACCTAAACAAACGTATGGTAGATGTGTTTATATTTAATCACCAAAACAAATGTCACTAAAGCTTAAAAGCAATTGTTATGCAGTTTTCATTGACAGGGAATGGGCCTCTTTTAATAAAGGGAATACAGATTGGGGGAAAATGCTGCAAGCCGACCTGTTTCAAGTTGCTAATAAACTAAAGCTTGGGAAATTGTTAGTAGGACAAAAATCTGAAACACAAGGCCAAAGTAACAGTTGTTGTTTCTCAAGAACAAAAAGGTGAATGTCTCAACATGGTACTGTCAACATTTGAATATTTTGAATACTGAACAAGATAAGGGGGTGTCTTGTTCATTTCTTTATTCTGTGCCTTCTGGAATTATTAAACTGTAATTCCTACTTGGACATGGCATTCACTAGTAAGTAATATAATGAAAAGGAGTTTGGTTTCTGTCCAGGTCTCCACTAATTTCTGATTTGGGGCCAGATAGGTGGCATTCGTGCATGATGAATGTCTTCTCATGAATAGGTTGGATTTTCCCAGCAATATTCTTTTGTACTAGACTAGTGCAGAGTTAACAGTTTCATTGCCAAGCTTAAGAGACAAATAGCAAATAGCTCAATGACAAATATTCACCAATACACTGTATTTCACATACTGAGCCTCATTAACGAGTCCCTATAATATCATCAGCTTGGCTACTGGTCCATCCATGCCAGCTCTTAACCACCCAGAATGCTCCACCATGCAGCTTACATCTCATCGGACAATGTCCCATTAAAGTGATACTGACACGAAAAAAATACTTTTCAAAATATGAATATACATAAAAAATTACCTATAGGTCATGTTGATGGTTTTTCGCTGACAGGTTTGGTTTTGTAAGTAATTGTTACTTGAATTCCTAAACCTGACTGTCCCTTCTCAGCCTGTCAGTTACAGCTTCTAATGCTAGCAGACAAATATGGCCGCCCCCTCATAGAGGAACACAGGGCATCAGACAAGTTATGTAAATGCCTCAGGCAAATATTTTTATGGCAAAATTATAAAGTTCTTGCAAAGACAATGTTATGATAGATGTAAAAAAAGATTTACTTTCTGGTGTCAGTATCACTTTAAATGACATGAGATCTGAGTTATGCAAGACTGACTGGCTCATAGCTGAATAATTTGATCTGTTATCTGATTATTTTTTGTCATGTATTTATAAAGCTCCAACATATTCCCCAGCGCTGTTCAGTAAATAGGTGGATACACTAGACATACTGATAACATACAGAAATCAACCAATACAAGAGGTAAAAAAGGCCCTCTCCAAAAGATTTTATAATTTAAAAGAAGAGCTTACAGTCTGATATCTGGCTATATACATGTTCGACCATGTAACAATGATCTACCTAATAAGGCAATGGGCCAAATTCTGTATATGTATGGACTGGGGGAAGGAGATGCAGCCCTTGTTACCACTGTCTCTGCCAGTGTCTATTAATGCACATACTGGGCGGTACTTGGAGATTAGATTTTCTGTTTCACATATTTGTCCTTTCATACTGTCTGTGTATGGCTACCTTCAGTCACCAGTCAAGGAGACCAATATGGTGGAGCAAAGGTATCAGCTAAAAGCTGTAGGGATGCATGTAAATGACTGGTATTCTACAAGATTAAACTTTATAAGTGCCCAAGGTTTAACAGATCCAGGCCTAGATTTGTGGGAAGGCCAGAAAGGCCTGAACCTAGGGAGGCAAGTTTTTGGGGTGCAGTAGGCATCTGGCCTAGGGACTGGTTATTTCAAAATCCAGCACTGAACTAAGTTTGAACTCCTAACTAATGCTTTCCTTTCTTACATGATTTGCCACCCCACTGGTGTTGTGTATGATAAGGCTTTCTTTAAAGAAACATAGTGTAAAACCTACAAAGGCTAAACACACTTTTCATTTTGTGCTTCAGAAAGGAGGAAAGAAGGGACGCATCTAGATCAGGACCCATCATGGGATTTCCCAATATCCTAGCAGGCTGGTCCAACCCTGGTCTAATAAGAACAATACGTTTAATAACACAAACTTGCAAAGCTCAAAAGGGGCTGAATGCTGTTTGCCAACATGAATAATGGGCTGCTCCATTCCAGCAGTGACTACATCTGATGAGTTAGATCTGGCCTAAATAATTACATTAGGCATCTTATTTCATATTGACTCTAAAGCGATAATGGAGTTACATTCTATGTCAACAGCAGTAATTGTAAGACATTTTTAATTGAAGCCCTTCTCAAAGGTCCAACCTTTGGTCAGGCCCCCACTTAGTTAATATCAGGGTAACAGATATAGAAAAATATTGGTAAAGCCGAAATTCAGCCATAGTTCCAAGGATATCTATGGTTTTTATGGATATCTATGGGAGCAGATAATTGTTCAAAACAAATCTCACACTAATTGACCTTTGATCTGGGCATAGGGGGGAACAAAGGGGAAATCTTCCCATAGGTTGTTGCTGCTTCCTCACATATATTGGGAGAACCTTGTGAAAGGTACAGTTGCAGCAATTGGCCTCCACTGGTCCAGTGAACTCACAATAAGGAAAGGCAAAATCTGATTAGACTGAGGACGTTATTACATTCCGCACCAAACACAACTATGCAAAAAAAAAAAAAAATGGTATTTGGATACCAAAAATTTCAGTACAGCAGTTCAACATAGGCTTTAAGTGGAAAAAAAAAACTATGCTATTGTATTTATGATAGTAGTGCTACAGATACAGCTAGGGACCTCTTATCCAGATAGCCGTTGTCCTATTTAAACAAGCAGTTCATCATTTCTTATGTTTAGCTTTTTTCTGTATATTTATTATTTATTAATTTTATATATATTAGTGATTAAAACTTGATGGGAACTTAGCTGCTAAATTCCCTACTAGTGCTAATGTGTCCTGTTTTTTAAAACTTTTCAAAACTTTTGCATTTTCCATTGGTGTTAAAGTTATGGGTAAATGTAATTGCTATTAATACCAGTGTCTGTCCATTTCTCTTCTCTAGTCCTGACTTTTGAATAGCAAAATCAGTTCTCCTCCAGGCCTGGTAATCAGCTGACTTCTACTACATTGTTTCAGCAGTCACAACCAGCAATGCAGTAAATAGAAACAACCAGACATATACTGCTTTCAATAGAAGTTACATTTACAAATAACATTAAAAAATGTTTTTTTTTTTAAATGAATGAATGAATATTGGAATTGCATTTTTTATCAGGGAAAAATTAGTTTTTGGGTGGAGTTCCCCTTTATGGCATGGTTTTCTAAAGTATGGGAAAACACGGTATCCAAATCTGTATTAAGTCTGACAGAAGTTGTATTGTCACTTAACAAATCCAAGAATTAGCCTTTGCTTATATACAACAGTGATCCCCAACCAGTGGCTCAGGGCAACATGTTGCTCCCCAACCCCTTGGATGTTGCTCCCAGTGCCCCCAAACCAGGGAGTTATATTTGAATTCCTGACTTGGGGGCAAGTTTGGCTGAATAAAAACAAGATTTCCTACCAAATAAAGCCCCTGTAAGCTGATAGGGTGCATAGAGGCTGCCTAATAGCCAATCACAGCCCTTATTTGCCACCTCCATTAACTTTTATGGTGCTTGTGTTGCTCCCCAAGTCTTTTTACATTTGATTGTGGCTCACAAGTAAGAAAGGTTGGGGACCCCATATATAAGTTGAGATTGTTTTTAAATCCCTGTCCCACTGGAGCTTAAACTCTAAGGTCCCTATCCCATTTTCACAGACAGTGGGGGGTCAGCTCACTATTATACTTGTGCTTTTGCACAGTTGTAACAGCTGCTTACTAAGATCCGGCAGCCTGGCTAGGTCTGTGCCTGTATGGGCACCCAAAGTTTGTAGCCAAACTTGCTCCAGCTAAACCCAGTCAGTGCAAGGAAATGTGGGGTGTCTACCCTGTTGGCCCTGTATTTGTACAGTCAGAACCTTGTGGGCCCTGCATTTGTACAGTCAGAATCCTGTTGGCCCTGCATTTGTACAGTCAGAATCCTGTGGGCCCTGCATTTGTACAGTCGGAACCCTGTGAGCCCTGTATTTGTACAGTCGGAAATCACTGTGAGCCCTGCATTTGCACAGTCGGAACACTGTGCCCTGCATTTAAACAGTCGGAACACTGAGCCCTGCATTTGTACAGTCGGAACACCATGAGCCCTGCATTTGTACAGTCGGAACACCATGAGCCCTGTATTTGTACAGTCGGAACACTGTGGGCCCTGCATTTCTACAGTCGGAACACAGTGAGCCCTGCATTTGTACAGTCGGAATCCTGTTGGCCCTGCATTTGTACAGTCAGAACCCTGTTGGCCCTGCATTTGTACAGTCAGAATCCTGTTGGCCCTGCATTTGTACAGTCAGAACCCTGTTGGCCCTGCATTTGTACAGTCAGAACCCTGTGGGCCCTGCATTTGTACAGTCAGAACCTTGTTGGCCCTGCATTTGTACAGTCAGAACCCTGTGGGCCCTGCATTTGTACAGTCAGAACCCTGTTAGCCCTGCATTTGTACAGTCAGAATCCTGTTGGCACTGCATTTGTACAGTCAGAATCCTGTTGGCCCTGCATTTGTACAGTCAGAACCCTGTTAGCCCTGCATTTGTACAGTCGGAACCCTGTTGGCCCTGCATTTGGGCAGTCAGAACCCTGTGGGCCCTGCATTTGTACAGTCGGAACACTGTGAGCCCTGTATTTGTACAGTCGGAACACTGAGCCCTGTATTTGTACAGTCGGAACACTGTGAGCCCTGTATTTGTACAGTCGGAACACTGAGCCCTGTATTTGTACAGTCGGAACACTGTGAGCCCTGTATTTGTACAGTCGGAACACTGTGAGCCCTGTATTTGTACAGTCGGAACACTGTGAGCCCTGTATTTGTACAGTCGGAACACTGTGAGCCCTGTATTTGTACAGTCGGAACACTTAGCCCTGTATTTGTACAGTCGGAACACTGTTAGCTCTGTATTTGTACAGTTGGAACACTGTGAGCCCCGCATTTGTACAGTCAGAAACCTGTGGGCCCTGCATTTCTACAGTCGGAACACAGTGAGCCCTGCATTTGTACAGTCGGAACACTGTGAGCCCTGCATTTGTACAGTCGGAACCCTGTTAGCCCTGCATTTGTACAGTCGGAACCCTGTTAGCCCTGCATTTGCACAGTCAGAACCCTGTTGGCCCTGCATTTGTACAGTCAGAACTCTGTGGGCCCTGCATTTGTACAGTCAGAACCCTGTTGGCCCTGCATTTGTACAGTCAGAACCCTGTTGGCACTGCATTTGTACAGTCAGAATCCTGTTGGCACTGCATTTGCACAGTCAGAATCCTGTTGGCCCTGCATTTGTACAGTCAGAACCCTGTGGGCCCTGCATTTGTAGTCGGAACACTGTGAGCCCTGTATTTGTACAGTCGGAACACTGAGCCCTGTATTTGTACAAGCGGAACACTGTGAGCCCTGTATTTGTACAGTCGGAACACTGAGCCCTGTATTTGTACAGTCGGAACCCTGTGGGCCCTGCATTAGTACAGTCTTAACCCTGTGGCCCTGCATTAGTACAGTCTTAACCCTGTGGGCCCTGCATTTGTACAGTCGGAACCCTGTGGGCCCTGCATTTGTACAGTCGGAACCCTGTGGGCCCTGCATTTGTACAGTCGGAACACTGTGAGCCCTGCATTTGTACAGTCAGAACACTGTGAGCCCTGCATTTGTACAGTCGGAACCCTGTGCGCCCTATACTTGTACAGTCGGAACTCTGTGAGCCCTGCATTTGTACAGTCGGACACAGTGAGCCCCGCATTTGTACAGTCAGAACACTGTGAGCCCTGTATTTGTACAGTCGGAACACTGTGAGCCCTGCATTGGTACAGGAGGAACACTGTGAGCCCTGTATTTGTACAGCCGGAACACTGTGAGCCCCGCATTTGTACAGTCAGAAACCTGTGGGCCCTGCATTTCTACAGTCGGAACACAGTGAGCCCTGCATTTGTACAGTCGGAACACTGTGAGCCCTGCATTTGTACAGTCAGAACCCTGTTAGCCCTGCATTTGTACAGTCAGAACTCTGTTGGCCCTGCATTTGTACAGTCGGAACCCTGTGGGCCCTGCATTTGTACAGTCAGAACCCTGTTAGCCCTGCATTTGTACAGTCAGAACCCTGTTGGCACTGCATTTGTACAGTCGGAATCCTGTTGGCCCTGCATTTGTACAGTCGGAACCCTGTTGGCCCTGCATTTGGACAGTCAGAACCCTGTGGGCCCTGCATTTGTACAGTTGGAACAGTGTGAGCCCTGTATTTCTACAGTCGGAACACTGAGCCCTGTATTTGTACAATCGGAACACTGTGAGCCCTGTATTTGTACAGTCGGAACACTGAGCCCTGTATTTGTACAGTCGGAACACTGTGAGCCCTGTATTTGTACAGTCGGAACACTGTGAGCCCTGTATTTGTACAATCGGAACACTGTGAGCCCTGTATTTGTACAGTCGGAACACTGAGCCCTGTATTTGTACAGTCGGAACACTGTGAGCCCTGTATTTGTACAGTTGGAACACTGTGAGCCCTACATTTGTACAGTCAGAAACCTGTGGGCCCTGCATTTCTACAGTCGGAACACAGTGAGCCCTGCATTTGTACAGTCGGAACACTGTGAGCCCTGCATTTGTACAGTCGGAACCCTGTTAGCCCTGCATTTGTACAGTCGGAACCCTGTTGGCACTGCATTTGTACAGTCAGAATCCTGTTGGCCCTGCATTTGTACAGTCAGAACCCTGTTAGCCCTGCATTTGTACAGTCGGAACTCTGTTGGCCCTGCATTTTGACAGTCAGAACCCTGTGGGCCCTGCATTTGTAGTCGGAACACTGTGAGCCCTGTATTTGTACAGTCGGAACACTGAGCCCTTTATTTGAACAATCGGAACACTGTGAGCCCTGTATTTGTACAGTCGGAACACTGAGCCCTGTATTTGTACAGTCGGAACCCTGTGGGCCCTGCATTAGTACAGTCTTAACCCTGGGGCCCTGCATTTGTACAGTCGGAACCCTGTTGGCCCTGCATTTGTACAGTCGGAACACTGTGAGCCCTGCATTTGTACAGTCGGAACACTGTGAGCCCTGCATTTGTACAGTCGGAACCCTGTGAGCCCTGTACTTGTACAGTCGGAACCCTGTGAGCCCTGTACTTGTACAGTCGGAACTCTGTGAGCCCTGCATTTGTACAGTCGGACACAGTGAGCCCTGCATTTGTACAGTCGGAACACTGTGAGCCCTGTATTTGTACAGTCAGAACACTGTGAGCCCTGCATTGGTATAGGCGGAACCCTGTGAGCCCTGCATTTGTACAGTCGGAACACTGTGAGCCCTGCATTTGCACAGTTGGAACACTGTGGGCCTTGTATTTATACAGTCGGAACACTGTGGGCCCTGCATTTGTACAGTCGGAATGCTGTGAGTGCTGCATCTGTACAGATGAAACCGTTTGGGCTCTACATTAGTATAGTTGGAATGCTGTGAGTCCTGTATTTGTATAGTTGGAACACTGTCAGCCCTGCATTTGTACAGTCGGAACACTGTCAGCCCTGTATTTGTAGGATGGATGAGAAGAGAACTTTCCAGTGCCTTGTAGTGCTCAGGATGATAGGGCTCACAACTGGGCCCACAGAAACAATCATTGTTTTCCTGTTTCTCAAAGATATATAGAAATCATACATCTAACAGAACCCCGTGGAGCCCTTTATAATGTTGAGTAAATCAGTCTGCAGACTCAATTTTAAAGTCTAATAAATGCACATTATGCCATATCATACTGACACCTACTGTACATTTTAAGAACTACATCTGTAAGTAGGATCATACAGTATTTCAGAGCATTACTAAAACATAGAGACAATATCCAGTCGGAACCCTGCGGGCCCTGCATTTGTACAGTTGGAACCCTGTGAGCCCTGAATTTGTACAGTCGGAACCCTGTGAGCCCTGTATTTGTACAGTCGGAACCCTGTGAGCCCTGCATTTGTACAGTTGGAACCCTGTGAGCCCTGAATTTGTACAGTCGAAACACTGTGAGCCCTGAATTTGTACAGTCGAAACCCTGTGAGCCCTGTATTTGTACAGTCAAAACACTGTCAGCCCTGTATTTATAGAATGGATGAGAAGAGAACTGTCCAGTGCCTTGTAGTGCTCAGGATGATAGGGCTCACAACTGGGCCCACAGAAACATACCGGTTTCTCAAAGGTATATAGAAATCACACATGTAACAGAACCCCTGTGAAACCCTTTATAATGCTGTGCATATAAGTCTGCAAACTCAATTTTAAAAAGTCTGATAAATGCACATTATGCCATATCATACTGACACCTACTGTACATTTTAAGAACTACATCTGTAAGTAGGACTATACAGTACTGTATCTCAGAGCATTACTAAAACATAGAGACAATATACAGTAAATCACATGTATCAGGCCTGGACTAATAATCCATAGATCTGGGAAATTCCAGAGGGTCTTCTGTGAGGGCCTATTTTGAATATCAGTCCGGGCCTGTGTCCATGTTGAAAAAACATTTGAAAAGCTCCAAATTATTTTCTAGTCTGGGCTGTCCTGCCTAAATAGGTATCATTGGGATGGGAAAAAATATTTCTGAAGGAAAATACTTTGGGTACAGATTTACTTACTGTGGCCTGGGCTATCTCTTGCTCTATGGGTCTTGCTCTAGGGTTCAGACCTGAGTAAGGGTTATCAGACCTGGGTTAATGGAATGGAATCTATGGGAGATGGCCTTACTATAATTTGAAACTATCTGGATAACGGGATTCCGGAAAAGGGATCCCATACCTGTACTTAATAAGATCTGCAATGGTGACGCCATAAATAACCCAGAATCCTTTGTTCGTAATTGGCACAGAAATTGCACTTTTCTTGGCTTTAGGGCAGGATTAAAATGTGATTACAGTTTAGCACATAGGGATTTCAGTCTTCTGTCCTTTTTGGTCACCTGTATTGGAAGTGGTGGCTTCCACTTGACATGGGGTTCTTAGAAAAAGCCAGAAAGACCCCTACAAACAATAGAACTGGTGATCTCTCACACACACTGTCTTATATGTTATAAGAGTATCGCCTGTGGTTGTAGTTGGTTGAAGTTCATTATGCAAACAATTTTTGAGGTTGGCGTGCTCAGGCCTGGGCCCACCACATATAAGCTGGTGTTTTAGGGTGGGTTTGAGTGGCACCAAATGGGAAATGATGTAATTATTTTTGCATGTCTATACTGAGTTTGGTTGATTGGCTTTAAGTCCCACTATTTGCTTTTGTCCATTCATGACTCCACCTCTGATAATATTGTTCGAAATGGAATTAACAAGCCACAACTTTATTATATATTAAGACGTATTTATAAAGTATCACCCTATTCTGCGGTGCTGTACAAAAGACATCAAATATACCAATGCTGACTGGTACTGGAGGCACAGTTCATTAGAGCTTACAATCTATAGAATATATGCAATATTTAATGATATATACATTTAATAAAAATACATTATCCAGTACTTTTATGCAATATATTCAATATATTCCTAATAGCTTTATCTCCCTAATTGGAGATCTTGCTGACATTAAATGTTCTGCCGGCCCTGCTATTCAGCCTCTGATATTCACATTTGGGCAGGGAAGCAGAGACCTTTGTTGCATCAAACTTCTGGGACCATTACTCCCTGAGATCCTTTACACCAGTCCCACATTCTGCCATCGTTATTTCACAGAGCAAGTTCTCTTTTGCCTGTTGTGATATCATCGACGTACTTTGAAACTTCAAATGAATGTTCTGCTAACTCACAACTCAGGGATATGTGGCTCTTATTCTTAAAGAAGTCACATATAAGATAAATTCCAGCTGTCCTTGTAAGTTGCTACCTCCCCAGTGTCCTTATTTAGATGGGACAGTAACAGTTCAATGAAGGGTTGGATATCATAGTGATTGTATGGGGTTTGGTTTAGTGTAGCAGAGCATCATAGCCTGGCAATTGGGGCCATGGCCGTTTCTTGTGTCTTTCTACTTTGAAACAATTAGTAGAATAGCAGAGAGCATGGCAAGGACTGGAAGAAAGATATAAAGCTTAATCCAACAAGTTCCATCTGTAACAGAAGAAAAGGAAAACAGGAATTAGTGTTAGTCCTGTGGCTGCCTTCACTCTATTACAGGAATGAACATAAGTATTAGGATGAACTTATACTGATATTTGAGTATTACATCTGATAGTGAAGGATGAACATAAGACACACTTCCACCACTTTTTAACATTTGACCAAAAACATTGGCTGAGAGAATGGAAAATGTTTTAAGAACTTCTTCATGCTTTATACTGTATGTGCATCAATATGTCAATGTATCAGCTATACTAGGAGTATTAAAGGAGAAGGAAAGGCAAAAACTCAGTAAGCTTTATCAGAAAGGTCTATGTAAATACAGCCATAAGCACTCACTGAAAAGCTGCACTGATTTGTTGTCTCTTTGTTTTCCTGTGCCACAGACACGTAGCTCTCTCCTCTCCCGTCTCCTGCTCCCCCCTCCCCCAAGAATGCTAAGAACTCACTCCCCCCCCCCTTAGGAATGTGGATCTGAGCCAATCAGCAGGAAGCTTCCTAATAGTCTCACAAACTGAGCATGTACACTTGGTCTTGGTGCAGGAGCGAGGCATTATGGGAACTTTCTTTACACAGCTCAGCGGTTTTTTTTCCCTATGAGGCTTCAACTAGACTTTGTGACTTATGTTCCTTATTGAGTTCCTTAATGTATTACATGCTCCTTAAATGTACGAAATATGTCAACATGAAAGACAGGGTATTGGCCACACTATTATCTACTTTGTTTCATGATGCTGCCATCTGAACATCCCTCTCCTGTCTTCATCTGCAGCAGTAGGTGTAGATATTGTTGACATGTTGTAGAGCAGTGATCCCCAACCAGTGACTCGGGGGCAACATGCTGCTTACCTACCCCTTGGATATTGCTCCCAGTGGCCTTTTGAAGGCAAGTTTTGGTTGCATAAAAGCTGCCCAGGTACATTTTTTTATGCTTGTATTGCTCCCCAACTCTTTTTACATTGAATGTGTGTGATGGGTAGAAAAGCTTGGGGACCCCTGTTGTTGAGGGTGCAACCTGCTTCTGCACCTACACATTTCTGCATTATATATAGTAAATCCAGTTCAGCAGTGCTTACCAGAATCTCGCTCATATTTACACATTTCTTGTACCCGAGCAGATACATTTTTTTGCTCTGCAGGATTCTGTACCAAACAGAGGAAATCCATATTTTGGGGAATGGCCATTAGTGAGAGGTGGATAGTGGTGCCATTGGCATAGTGCTGGTACCCAGAGCTCCCATTCCTGTACATCCAGCTGAAGAACACCAAGGACACATTAGTTGGCACAGAGCAATGCAGAGTAATGTTACACCACATCTTTTTGACTTTCTCCACTTCTGTATGTAGATTTGGCTCAGGAACAGGTTCTGTATTAGAAGAGAAGAATATCAGCCCATTGGTTTCTGTACAGTAGTTTGAAAATAAAAAACACAAGTCCCAGCCTTGTGTGAATCCAGACAATGTAAAGAAAAGAAATCAATTAAATGAGATACTTTTTTTTTCTGGATCTCAACATAGCCATTTCCATTTACAGCCTCCATATGTAATTATTTCTGTCTTTTATTATAGATCTATATTTCTAAATGATTCACTACAGAGCCAAACATGATTCCACGTTTGCAAACACAAATATCTTGAATTGGTTCAAAATTTACAGTAATGCTGTAGTCTTACGGGCCAATTAATAAATGTTAGGTACTTGTAATGACCGGTTCTAATTATTAAAACTTAAACCAATAAATAATTCTGAGGATTCATATATGACTTATTTTTTGAGCATGGCATCTTCTAGCAAATGTCATCTTCAAGCTGGGCCAAGTAGTATTGGTGCCCAAGGCATATCTTCCCAGTCCATCCCACCACCTGGGCTGACTATCACTTGCTCACTGCCTCCCCATTAGTAGCTTCCTTTGAAATATGCACCCCCTGAGCAGTGTGTATTATGGCAATGCCTAGTTCTGACCCTGTGCAGTGCAGCCACACAGATCACACAATGTTTGAGTAGTATGGAAGGGACTGAAGAAAAGTTGCTGACCTGCTTTTTCCCCATACCTTTAACCTGTGCAGTAATGACCTGTTGGATGCAATTTGGCTTCACACACTTATGGTTTAAACCACCAATAAGACACTGGGCCCCAAACACACACACATGAAGATACATTATTGATATACTGTATCTCAAACTTGCGTGAAAAAAATGCTGTACCTACCCCAGCACTTGGGGGCATTCACAAAGATGCTGGAGAATTTTGCTCCCATTAGTTCTACTAATATTAATTATACTTTTATGACTTCATTAGTTCTACTACAGTTGACCATGAACTACTAATGAGTTGGTTCGGTCTTATTCTGCAATAAAATAATACAGTGCTGGGCCTACAGGGGGGGGGGGGCGCCCAAGGATAACCCTTGTCCTGATCACCCCACCTCCCATGACACCACAACTTAACTTGCTCCAAATCCCTCAACTGCACATCATGAGCAGGGAGATATTGTGTGTCTGGCTCAGAGGAAGCAGAAGAGTTATTTGGCCAACTACCCCCCCCCCCAATGTTTTACCCTAGACACGTGCCAGATATATGGTACCCCTAGTCATAGCAGTGGTATTCAGCATACTTTTATATGTCTTTAGCACTGACTGAGCAATAACCAGGCAGTAATGTATCTTTTCCCCAAAAAACGCTAACTTGGGCTTCATTTAGGTCTCTCTCCACCTCTAATTCAAGTCCTTGAATTACAGTAGAAGCACCTTTTCCACTTTTTTGCCACACAGTACATCCAAAAAGAAGCATAAACAGTAGTGATGAGGCGTGAATCCATGGTAATTTTCATCCAAAAATTGGATTTTGCACACTGCATTGCATTTATTGTATCTGTGTTTATAAGTACTGTGTGTTCTGGGAAGTGTAACCACGATAATTTCTGATGTTCAAAAATGTCACAAAAATGATCTTATCGGTCGTACGAAAATATCGTGGTTGCGTTCCGAAAGTCAAGAAATTTTTGGACCCGAACATTGGTAAACGGTGTGAAAACCTTTCTGGCTTTGAAACTTTCAATGTATGATTTTGGAAGCCTCCCATAGGGCTCAATGGCACTCTGCAGCTCCAACCCGGCCCAAGGAAAGTCTCCCATAGGGCTCAATGGCACTCTGCAGGTCCAACCCGGCCCAAGGAAAGTCTCCCATAGGGCTCAATGGCACTCTGCAGCTCCAACCCGGCCCAAGGAAAGTCTCCCATAGGGCTCAATGGCACTCTGCAGCTCCAACCCGGCCCAAGGAAAGTCTCCCATAGGGCTCAATGGCACTCTGCAGCTCCAACCCGGCCCAAGGAAAGTCTCCCATAGGGCTCAATGGCACTCTGCAGCTCCAACCTGGCCCAAGGAAAGCCTCCCATAGGGCTCAATGGCACTCTGCTGCTCCAACCTGGCCCAAGGAAAGTCTCCCATAGGGCTCAATGGCACTCTGCAGCTCCAACCTGGCCCAAGGAAAGTCTCCCATAGGGCTCAATGGCACTCTGCAGCTCCAACCCGGCCCAAGGAAAGTCTCCCATAGGGCTCAATGGCACTCTGCAGCTCCAACACGGCCCAAGGAAAGTCTCCCATAGGGCTCAATGGCACTCTGCAGCTCCAACCCGGCCCATGGAAAGTCTCCCATAGGACTCAATGGCACTCTGCAGATCCGACCTGGCCAAAAGATAGCCACGATACGAAGCTTGAATGAATTCCGAAATGGTCGTAGTCTACGAAAAATACAACTTTTTCTTGGAAGTTAATGAATGAAATTATCATGGACATTTCGAAAAGTTCTATAACTTAGAAAAAATATGATTTTTCTACAAAAATAAATTGTGGTTAAATGAATGGGCCCCATATTGTTAGTTTTACAGATAATTAATTCGTATAAATAAAAAATAAAAAGTTAGAGCTGGGGCCTCTCTCTGTATCAGCGACTGATGTGGTTGCATTTGTTACCCGCACATTTCCTGAATGACTTATGCAATGAGGAAAAACACAGCCGCTTTACATATGATAAAAGCTTGATTAAATAGCAGTAACTGAACTCTGTAACCACAACTTAACCTACTTTAGTGTTTATAGTGGCGCCGATATCATATTAACCTCAGATTCAGCTTTCCACTTGATGCTATCTAGGAAGGTTAGATAGGTTTATTTGCCACATTAGATAATCAGATTGTGTTTGTTATTATAGGGACACGGTCATGATTTCTAAATTGCACTGTTTACATAGCAAATAATTCACTGCCATTTAAAATGTTAATCTTGAACCCCAGCTGTAATATTGGTGTGTAGGCGCCATCTCAGTGCATTGTGCCTGAGTCTGAGCTTTCAGAAGGAGCCAGCGCTACACGTTAGAACTGCTTTCAGCTAACCTATTGTTTCTCCTACTCCCATGTAACTGGAGGAGTCCCAAGCCAGACTTGGATTTCTTACTATTGAGTGCTATTCTGATACCTACTGGGAGCTGCTATCTTGCTCCCTTCCCATTGTTCTGCTGATCGGCTGCTGGGGGTGAGGGGGGGGGATATCACTCCAACTTGCAGCGCAGCAGTAAAGTGTGCCTGAGTCTGAGCTTTCAGCCAGCGCTACACATTAGAACTGCTTTCAGCTAACCTATTGTTTCTCCTACTCCCATGTAACTGGAGGAGTCCCAAGCCGGACTTGGATTTCTTACTATTGTGCTATTCTGATACCTACTGGGAGCTGCTATCTTGCTCCCTTCCCATTGTTCTGCTGATCGCCTGCTGGGGGTTCAGGGGGGGCGGATGTCACTCCAACTTCCAGCACAGCAGTAAAGTGTGCCTGAGTCTGAGCTTTCAGAAGGAGCCAGCGCTACACATTAGAACTGCTTTCAGCTAACCTATTGTTTCTCCTACTCCCATGTAACTGGAGGAGTCCCAAGCCGGACCTAGATTTCTTACTATTGAGTGCTATTCTGATACCTACTGGGAGCTGCTATCTTGCTCCCTTCCCATTGTTTTGCTGATCGGCTGCTGGGAGGGGGGGATATCACTCCAACTTGCAGCACAGCAGTAAAGTGTGACTGAAGTTTATCAGAGCACAGGTCTAATGGCTGTGGCACCCTGGGAAATGAAGAATATGGCTAGCCCCATGGGAAATTTCAAAATTAAATAAAAAATATATAGATTAGGATGCAGGATTGAAATCCTCTCAGATACACTTCCTAAAAATGACTGTTTATTTTGAACACTTCTGTTCTCATAAATATATTAATATCATATTAAAAGAACCTATGCAGGCCCTTTAAAAGAGGGCCACATCAATGGGCCAGTGAACTCCTCACCCAATAGAAATTTTGAACCTGTTCAGTAGATTTCTTAATAAGTCTCCTCCCATATTCCAATTGTGCAATGGGCTACTGATACATGATATATATATATATATGTATATGGCACTGCGATATTCTATTTAAGTGCAAAGCATATCACTCTATTTTCATTTATATTTTCTTTTTGTTATGATTTTATGATATTCATATTGTGTAAAATTCTCATTTATACATAAAACAGATATTTCTTTATCTAAATGCCCCTATATTATGAGTTTATAATAGTATGATACAGAACTTCAAGCGGTCTCTCTGGTCCAGCATCCTTACTTTTATTGTGATTGATAAGGGTCTAATAAAAAGATATTAGTAGTATTGGTTCTGTAGCAGTTGGGTATTGACTACTGTAGGAAGCGTCTCTGTGTGTGGTACAACAAGGAAGGTGCAGGGTTTTATTCTTTTTAGGCCATGGATTAATGTTATAGATTACAATGTTTTGAGAACATTATTTGAAGGACAATAATCTATATCTAAGATGGGTTAATGGTAACTTTAATGTATACATTTAACACTATCAGCGTAGATCATTCTGCATGGGGGGGGGGGGGGGTCAGGGGATATTACACCAACCACTATAGCACACCCTTTATATCATAAAATGGAATTTTCCAACTTTACCATCAAGAAGCTGATATGCACTAGGGGTAATATAAACAAAATGCTACATAGTTACATAGGGTTGAAAAAAGACCATTGTCCATCAAGTTCAACCCATCCGAGTAAACCCAGCACACAACCTATACTAACCAATCTATACACTCACATACATAAACTATATATATACATCCAGTAATACTAACTGTAGATATTAGTATCACAATAGCCTTGGATATTCTGCTTGTTCAAAAACTCATCCAGGCCCCTCTTAAAGGCATTAACAGAGTCTGCCATTACCACATCACTAGGAAGGGCATTCCACAGCCTCACTGCCCTCACCGTGAAAAACCACCTACGCTGCTTCAAATGGAAGCTCTGTTCCTCTAATCTATAGGGGTGACCTCTGGTGCGCTGATTGTTTTTATGGGAAAAAAGAACATCCCCCAACTGCCTATAATCCCCTCTAATGTACTTGTACAGAGTAATCATGTCCCCTCGCAAGCGCCTCTTTTCCAGAGAAAACAACCCCAACCTCGACAGTCTAACCTCATAGTTTAAATCTTCCATCCCCTTTACCAGTTTAGTTGCACGTCTCTGCACTCTCTCCAGCTCATTAATATCCTTCTTAAGGACTGGAGCCCAAAACTGCACTGCATACTCAAGGTGAGGCCTTACCAGGGACCTATAAAGCGGCAAAAATATGTCCTCATCCCTTGAGTCAATGCCCTTTTTTATACAAGACAGCACTTTATTTGCTGTAGTAGCCACAGAATGACACTGCCTGGAATTAGACAACTTGTGATCTACAAAAACCCCTAGATCCTTCTCCATTAAGGATGCCCCCAACACACTACCATTCAGTAGATAGTTTGCGTTTATATTATTCCTACCAAAATGCATAACTTTGCACTTATCAACATTGAACCTCATTTTCCAGTTTGCTGCCCAGTTTTCCAATTTTGTCAAATCGCTCTGCAAAGCGGCAGCATCCTGCATGGAACTTATAGTTTTGCACAATTTAGTGTCATCAGCAAAAATAGAAACAGTACTCTCTATGCCCACCTCCAGGTCATTAATAAACAAGTTAAAAAGCAAAGGACCAAGGACTGACCCCTGCGGTACTCCACTAACCACACTGGCCCAATTAGAAAATGTTCCATTTACCACCACTCTTTGTACTCTATCCTTCAGCCAGTTTTCTATCCAATTACAAATATTATGTTCTAGGCCAATATTCCTCAATTTGATCATTAACCTTCTGTGAGGTACTGTATCAAACGCTTTAGCAAAGTCCAAGTAGATGACATCAACTGCCATTCCAGCATCAAGGTTCCTGCTCACCTCCTCATAAAAGGCAACTAAATTAGTCTGGCAAGATCTGTTACGCATAAAACCATGCTGGCACAAACTAATAGTATTGTGAACTGCAATGTATTCAACTATCCTATCCCTTATTACCCCTTCCAGAAGCTTTCCTACTACTGATGTCAGACTAACAGGCCTATAGTTTTCAGGCTGAGAACGAGATCCCTTTTTAAATAACGGCACCACATTAGCAATCCGCCAGTCTCTCGGCACCATGCCAAACCTCAACGAATCCTGAAAAATTAAGTGAAGAGGCTTGGCAATCACAGCGCTCAGCTCATTTAATACCCTGGGATGAATCCCATCCGGTCCTGGACCTTTGTTTACCTTTACATGTTCAAGTCTCTTTTGAATTTCCTCCTGAGTGACCCATGCGCCAGTAGCTAAATTACTAGCACTGGGTATATTAAAAGGGAAGCCTTCATTATCTGGCTCCTCAGATGTATAGACAGATGAAAAATAAGAGTTCAAAATTTCAGCTTTTTCCCCGTTCTCATCAACCAACGTACCTCCCCGTGATAATAAAGTTCCCACCCCTTCTTGCTTCATTTTTTTACTATTCACATAATTAAAAAATAATTTTGGATTCTTTTTACTCCTAGCTGCAATATCCCTTTCCATCTCTATTTTAGCTTGCCTGATAGCTTTTTTGCTGCTTTATTTGCTTCCTTGTACCTGATGAAAGTTTCCGCTGTCCCAGCTAACTTGAATGCTTTAAAAGCACGTTTTTTATTACCAACCTCGACCTTAACTCTTTTATTCAGCCATAAGGGTTTTGCTTTGCGATGCCTCTCCTTGCTTACAAGGGGAATATACTGTTGTGTATACCTGCAAAGCAATGTTTTAAAGATGTTCCATTTTCCTTCTGTGTCTAACCCCATGAAAAGCCTTTCCCAGTTGACACATTGCAGAGATGCCCTTAAACTGGCAAAGTCTGCACGTCTAAAATTGAGCGTTTTAGTTACTCCCTTATAGAGCTGTCTCTGTAGCATTATCTCAAAGGAGACCATGTTGTGATCACTGTTCCCCAAATGCTCACCCACACAAATGTTAGAGATAAGTTCAGTATTATTAGATATTACCAGGTCCAAAATAGACTCATTCCGAGTAGGTTCTTGAACCACCTGAAATAAAAAGTTGTCATTTAGCATATTTACAAACCTACTAGCTTTTTCTGACTTAGCCACCCCATTACTCCAGTCAATGTCCGGATAATTAAAGTCCCCCATAATAACAGCTTGACCCAATTTTGAAGCCTCCTCCATTTGCAAAAGTAGCTGGGACTCATCCCCCTCATCTATACGGGGTGGTTTATAGCATACACCAATGATCATTTTCTTTGTGACCTTCAGCCCTACTGAAATTTCTACCCAAAGAGATTCAACGTTTTCATTGGTAATGTCTTTATTACATGGCTTTAAATCTGACTTTACATAAAGACAAACCCCTCCACCCTTTTTAATCCCTCTGTCCCTCCTAAAAAGCGTATACCCATTTAAATTCACTGCCCAGTCGCATTTTTCATCCCACCAGGTCTCAGTGATACCAATTAAGTCATAATTTTCAATACATGCAATAGCCTGCAGCTCCCCTATTTTTCCCGACAAGCTTCGCGCATTAGCCAGCATGCAGCGGAGATTACTACTTCTTCCTCTACAGCTTACATTAGCTAAAGGACAGTTAGAGCTAAGGTGAAAATTAGTCTGTTTCCCTTGTAACATATGACAATTGTCTATGTTTTCATGTAATATGGATTTTCCCTTATTTTATTTCCTCTGTTTTACTCATTTTTCTAACTTTATGCTTAGCATCTTAGACTACATCTATCATAACATTGTCTTTGCAGCCTCTTTATAATTTTGCCATAAAAGTATTTGCCCAATGCCTTTACATTCCCTATCTGATCCCCCAAGTTCCCCTATGAGGGGGCGGCCATATTTGTGCAGCAGGAGGCCGTTAGCATTAGAAGCTGTAACTGACAGGCTGAGAAGGGACAGTCAGGTTTGCAAAACAGTCAGGTTTTGGGATTTCAAGTAACAATTACTTACAAAAGCAGCCCTATCAGCAAGAAATGATCAGCACGACCTATAGGCAACTTTTTATGTAGATTCATATTTTAAAAAGTTGTTTTTTCGTGTCAGTATCACTTTAAGAGCTTCTTCAAAGTGTAGTTTTTGTCTTGTTTTAATTGGTTCTACTGTTGATCTGTTTATTTGGTGAGAGTTTCAAATTTGCAGATGTCTCATTTAGCTACACAGGTGGTAGGCCAAAGTGGGCTCGTTATAACCTACATCCCGAGGCCAATCATCATATCACATAGGAGCCCTGTGCCGTACATATATCACCTGGTCCTTATGTCTGTTCTATTAAGCTCGGGCCATATCTCTATTGCCTGCTTTATATTATTCTAGTTCACCTAAATTAGAGTAGTGATTTTGCTATGGGGACCCACCATTGAGATCTTTGCTTGGGATCCACCTTAAAGCTGCAATGTCTTCTTATCTGATCATTTTATAAAAAGTCAACAAGGTGTTGTGGCCTGTGTAGTAGGGTGACACCTATAAAACATATATTTTAGGCTCCTCTTGGGCAGGGACTGGTTTCATTGATAAGCAATCTTCTGTTACGCATTATGGAAGGACTATTAGTTTGCATAGCGTATGGCTACACTGAAACTATCTCAGCAAAAGAGATAGCATGGCACCTCTAGGGCAAATATAAACACTAATATGCAGGTAAATGAGGATATAGATATTGAATAGCCAATGTCCAGTTATTGAAATATAAAATAAAATGCACATTTTTTATCCTATTTTAACATTTAAATATAAAATGAATGTAGCACCCATCTATAAGGTAAACATGTACCCATATAAAGGCATTTTATGAATCTCCCAGGCACACATACACATTAGTAGTACATACCATATACTCTGAGATGAAATACCAGTATTTTAATGACTTTGTTAATGAGAGTAATATAAGCGGTGAAGGTGGTGCCATCCTCTTTTCTCAGCTCTCGGATTCTCAATGCAGTTCCATTGTTGGATACATCCAAGCGGTTGGTGAACTGGTTGTTATACATCTCTAAGTGTCGATCTCTGTAATCAGCTAATGGAAACATTTCTCCATTGATCTCCACTTCCCACATTACTTTCTCTACAGGGAGGTCGAGTGTCTTGGGGTTGGACAAGTAGACTGACTGGTTTAGGATTCCTCTGACCTGGAGGCTATTGTCCTGTATTGCTGCAAAGGAATTCATAAACATTTAGAGAGGAGGGTTTCTAAATATTATAGGGGCTCTGCAATTACCAGGGATGCTACATGAACACACAAAATTACACACAGGGCACAATTAAAAAAAAAACTGTCCAGTATTGAAAGTGAAAGTCAAGTGCTTTATAAATAATGAGAAATGAAGGTAAAATTGAAGAAATTATTAAAATTTTTAATTCTATAAACAGTAGAAGAGGAAAAGTCTATAATGTTCCTGCATCAACTCTAATTATATATATTATATATATATTTAATGATCCCAACTAAGATATAATTACCTCTTATTGGGGGCAGAACAGCCCTATTAGGTTTATTTAATGGTTAAATGATTCCCTTTTCTCTGTAATAATAAAACAGTACCTGTACTTGATCCCAACTAAGATATAATTACCCCTTATTGGGGCAGAACAGCCCTATTGGGTTTATTTAATGGTAAAATGATTCCCTTTTCTCTGTAATAATAAAACAGTACCTGTACTTGATCCCAACTAAGATATAATTACCCCTTATTGGGGGCAGAACAGCCCTATTGGGTTTATTTAATGGTAAAATGATTCCCCTTTCTCTGTAATAATAAAACAGTAAATGTACTTGATCCCAACTAAGATATAATTACCCCTTATTGGGGGCAGAACAGCCCTATTGGGTTTATTTAATGGTTAAATGATTCCCCTTTCTCTGTAATAATAAAACAGTACCTGTACTTGATCCCAACTAAGATATAATTACCCCTTATTGGGGGCAGAACAGCCCTATTGGGTTTATTTAATGGTTAAATGATTCCCCTTTCTCTGTAATAATAAAACAGTACCTGTACTTGATCCCAACTAAGATATAATTACCCCTTATTGGGGGCAGAACAGCCCTATTGGGTTTATTTAATGGTTAAATGATTCCCCTTTCTCTGTAATAATAAAACAGTACCTGTACTTGATCCCAACTAAGATATAATTACCCCTTATTGGGGCAGAACAGCCCTATTGGGTTTATTTAATGGTTAAATGATTCCCTTTTCTCTGTAATAATAAAACAGTACCTGTACTTGATCCCAACTAAGATATAATTACCCCTTATTGGGGCAGAACAGCCCTATTGGGTTTATTTAATGGTTAAATGATTCCCTTTTCTCTGAAATAATAAAACAGTACCTGTACTTGATCCCAACTAAGATATAATTACCCCTTATTGGGGGCAGAACAGCCCTATTGGGTTTATTTAATGGTTAAATGATTCCCTTTTCTCTGTAATAATAAAACAGTACCTGTACTTGATCCCAACTAAGATATAATTAATCCTTATTGGAGGCAGAACAGCCCTATTGGGTTTTTTCAATATTTAAATGATTTTTAGAAGACTTAAGGTATGGAGATCCAAATTATAGAAAGATCCTTTATCCAGAAAACCCCAGGTCCCTAGCATTCTTGATTACAGGTCCCATACCTGTATTATATTAGCACCTGTCTCTAAGTTTACACTTTCTAACAAATTGTAAGGAAGCATCTCTCCACCATCTACCAACAATAGGATACGAAGAGCTGACTTACCCCCTCTTTCTTATAATTCTATTTTATTTCCTACACAAGTTATATTCATGCTGTATCGTAATTTTTAAAAGTTTAGTGGTTTGTTTGTTCTGAATAAACCAGAGCTGTTTGTTTTTCACAAAAAATGACCAAACAAGAAAGTTGAACAAGAACTGAAGAACATCTAGTTGTTTGCCAAACTCACCAAATGAGCGGATCTTTGTTCATTTTCACTTTCTAAGTGGGGCGCAATTAAACTGTGCTGGTCAGATTATTTGGTTTATGAGCCAATGTTTGGATCACATTGGCAACACTTTTTGATATTTAAATCATATCAATTAATGTCTGTTCAAGCTTGATCAAATATCAGTTGGGGAGGACAAAGCTTTTAAGACAGACATTCTCAGGTAAAATTGGACATGTGTGACATATGTTAAGGTCTAGTCGTTGGGCAAGTTACCAAATGTCACCAAAATCGTTGTCCAATTTGGCCTTCTAAAATGAGCCAAGCTAAATCTGGCTGATCAGATTATTTGCAAATATAAGTCAATGGTTGGATCACGTTGGCACCCTTTCTGGTTTCTTCTCCCTATGCAATCACTGTCCAATAGGATTTTCAAGGTAGATCAAACAACGTCTGGCCAAACTAGATCAGATATCAGTTGGGCCAAGCTCTTTAGACAGAGACCTTCCAAGGTAAATCTGGTCATACATGCTAAGATCCACTCTTGACAAGGTTCCCAAATGCAGTTTTCTGTTTAATTTAGCTATCGGTGTGTAGCCAAACCAAACTGGGTTGATCAGTTTGGAACATGCATCAGTGATTTGATCACAATGGCATCCTTTCTGGAGTCTCACAATTCAGTCCATGTCTAAAGGGATTTTCAAGCCTAATCAACCGATGTGTGGGCAAGCTCAAACAGATATTGGTTTATTTGTTCCATGACTGGGCCAGTATGATACCAATTAGTTGTGTAAAATCACATTTTGAGTTCTTGAACAAGCATAGTGTCCAAGGCTATTGTGATACTAATATCTACAGTCAGTATTAGTGGTTGTATATATAGTTTATGTATGTAAGTGTATAGATTGGTAAGTATAGGGTGTGTGTGCAGGGTTTAATTGGAAGGGTTGAACTTGATGGACTCTGGTCTTTTTTTAACCCTATGTAACTAAGTAACTAACTATGTAACATTAGCAGTGTAATGTAAGCAAGTAGGCCTTTTAGATAAAGGGTCTGTTTTATAGGGTTTCCACCTTTCTTCTGATGGAAAGCAGGGTGGTGACATCAGGGAGTGGGGCTAATTATGTAAATGCTCAGGTTTAAAAGGAGGAAATCTCAATTTTAAGCGCCAGTGGTCTTCAAGCTTTTAGTAAATAAACCCTAGTCCTTAGGTAGAACAAGGACTTTTTTTATTTTCTCCCTGTTTGATTTTAATGTAATTAATCACCAACTATCCATCATGTTGAGCAGTTGGAACCAACACATCTGTACATGTGTAGCTAGCTTTAGAATCTGTATAAGAAGTCAGATCAACTATCTTCCAACCCTAATGGATATCAACTGGTCTCTCTCACAAGCATCAATGCTGGAGCAGTGATTTAGCTATTTTGAAGTATGGGCATTAGCCGTGGGCCTTCCTGTACCCTGCATACCCTGTGGGCTTAAACAATGGTAATAAGATAAAGGATGGGGATTATGTGTTATATATTTTTAGTAAGTACATCAGAGATGTCCAACAGCTGGAAGATTGCAGGGTGGACATCTTTGAATGATCTACTTTGCTATCTCAGTTGGGATCCAACCTTACTCTATTGCCAGTGGTTCCTCTCCCCTTACTAATCCTGGGTTGCAATATTGGCAGAGAAATATAAAGATCTTACAGTTTACAAGAACAGAAATAAGAATGAATGTACTGACCGTGGCCAATCAAGAGAAGCAGGGGTAGAAGAAAGACTGGGAGTTTCTTAGAACCATTTCTCAGCATCTTCTCAGCAGTTGAGCCCGAGGCTTTGTGAGAGTGCTGAGACCAGGCAGGGAGGGTGAGTGGTGAGACAAGGCAGGGAGGGTGAGTGGTGGGACAGGAAATGGCTGTTATTGTGTTTAAAAGACGGTGATCTCCATACAGGTAGCATCTAAACAAACTAAGCACAGAAAGTGGTTTCATTTCTCAGCAGAGGAACTTAGAAGCGAAACCACGGACTGGCTAAAGTAGAACCCTAGTACTTCAAGGAGAGATGCCTGTGTAGAAACAGGAATAAATACTAAAAAAGGGAAAGGTGTACAATTCAGCACATATGGTCAAACCTGCACTCACCTTTATACTTAATCACAGCAGCACATTTAGTTATGCACTCACATACACCTTTACTCACGTACTCACACTAGCAAACCTATACCCACACCCACCTTTAGGATGAAGACACACGGAGCTACTTAATAGCAGCTACTTTTTCAAAACACCAGAAAATAAAAAAAATACAAAACACCAGAAAATCCCCTGCCATAGATAATACTGGGAATTGCCTCTGCTAAAACACACGTAGAGATAATTATCAGTAAATGATCAGCATTGTCTATTTTGTAGCCATGACAAGTAGCTGCTACTAGTAGCTCCGTGTGTCTTCACCCTTATAAACGCACACACAAGTGTGAGTTTTTACACAAGGGATGCTGTCAACTCAGCACATTTTCTATTTCCTTGCCTTCCATCCTGTTGATAAACATCCTCTGTTGCCCATTTCTTATGCAGCTCCATTTTGTCAAGACCTCTATATACACCTGTTTTTATATACGCACTCTTGATGATAGGGATTTTGGTCTGGCCTGTGAATGGTGGAAGAGTATAGGGTACAAATGATCATTTTATTTAATGCTGACATCCTTTCATATTAACTGCTCTTAAAGCTTGTAATAAGGTGCAGGTAAGGGATCCCTTATGCGGAAACTCGTTATCCAGAAAGTTCCTAATTACGGAAAGCCCGTCTCCCATAGACACCATTTTAATCAAATAATTCAGTTTAAACCCGATTTCCTTTTTCTCTGTAGTAATAAAACAGTATCTTGTTAATTGATCCCAACTATTATTATTATTATTATCATTTATTTATAAAGCACCAACATATTCCGCAGTGCTGTACAACTAAGATTTAAATAATCCTTATTGGATGCAAAACAATCCCATAGGGTTTAATTAATGTTTTATTGATTCTTTAGTAGACTTAAGGCATGGAGATCCAAATTACGGAAAGACCCCTTATCCGGAATACCCCTGGTCCCGAGCATTCTGGATAATGGGTCCTATACCTGTATAAGCATAAATATCTGTATGGTTTAGCACTGAAGTATACCCTGAATTTAATATAACTAATGATGCATTTCAACTAAAAATACGTAATTGTTTTTGTGGACATCAAGCAATTGTCTTTGTTTCCTGTCCTATTTACCACAATGCTGCTAAGTTTTGTTTACTATAAAAGTGTTACCCACTCATGAAAAAGTGCCGGTGACCTACATACATTATCGGATGCTGGATCTTTTTTACACATCCTGGACATTATGAAACTTTGTGTTGGTCAAAGGCTTTTAAAATTGACAAGATTATGTTTAGTATCAATGCAAAATGTATATAGTGAAGTCATAAATGAAAAATGAATATGCTGTGCAATACCTTTGGTACAGGGGACACTGCATTTAACCTCAGACGTAGGTTTGGGGGCTGACATGTCCCTGCAGCCCCCAGTAGAGCCTGTGTTACACGTGTCTATCAGGCTGATGAAGGGTTAACCATATTGACTTCATGCACACAAACAGATCTCTTAATAACTTGGGTGTCAGTGGTTCCTAAACAATAGTTAACTGGTTAATTGCAGGATCTTACAGATGTTACTTTACTGTACTACTAAATTACTCACAATTAAATTCTTGATGGTTTTTGCCCAGGAAAGATAGCACTTACATCCAGTGGTTGTAGTAAAATGCCCTCATAGTGGGACTTCTGTAGGATATTTATCCCTATGTCTGTTCACTTGAGTCCCTACCCAGGGCACTAACACTGCTGCTTTGCTTGTTGGATGCTCCTACTCCAGTGATCCCCAACCAGTGGCTTAGGGGCAACTTGTTGCTCCCCAACCCTTTGGATGTTGCTCCCAGTGGCCTCAAAGCAGGTGCTCATTTTTTAATTTCTTGTTAGGAAGCAAGTGTTTATTGCATAAAAACCCAGTGTAATTGCCAAACAGAGCCTTCTGTAGGCTTTCAGTCAACATAGGGGCTACTAAATAGCCAATTACAGCTCTCATTTGGCACCTCCAGGACCTTTTTCATAGTTGTGTTGGGTATAAAAGGCTGGGGATCCCTGCTCTACTACTACCCTACCCTGACTCACTTCTAGAGCAATAACAGGATCTACCCTCATACTGACCTGCTAAAGCTTCCTACCTCAGCACCACTTTCCCCTTTCAGCAAGTGGGGTTCATAGAGACAGAACCATATGGTGACTCCCCTTTTAAAACCTGACACCACTTGCCAGAGAAACTCCTAGTGAAACTTTATGGGGGACTACCTGAGCTGTATGAAACTTTTACAATTTGACATCCCTACGTTTACCTAAAATATCTGGCGACATATAGAGTACCCTTATTAATTTTTTTGTTCAGTTGACATTTTGGAAAATGGCCTGGCTGGGAGGCCAACACTGCTCCTAATGGAATCCTCTGGAAAGATTCTGTTATATAGACAATTTATTGTATGGTCTACTGTATAAACCATATCTTTTCTTAAGCACTTGTTATCCAGTGGGGACATGCCGGCTGGGCCAGCCTTTCATCTCCTCCACTCCTTATATATATAAGTGTTGGCAATACAGCCATAGGTCATTTTAGGCACAATGTAAATGAATTGCTGGAATTTTAGCTTGTTAAACAGATCCCTTAAACTTTACTCAATCCTGGGGGAAGAGACTATTCTATATACCATCCCCCCTATTACCTAACAAATGACAAAAGTCTTATTTAACCATGTCAGGAGAGGGTCCATCCAAGATCATGATTTATGTCAAGACAGGTAAGTCCTGAATGAGTGGAATTCTATTGGTACAGAGAGGAGATGTGCAGTGAGAGAGCACCACAGGGGGCTTTAAGCCTCGCAGACAGGCCACTGAGAATGGGATTGTCTTGATGGTTTGGGTTCTCCCCATTAGGCAGTCAGTAATAAACTGATCCCACTGTATCAGCTGGAGTTTTTGGTGTCTTATCTAAAGAAATGGAATCTGTTCATGATCATGCATGGCCAACTCACTATTCCTTTTTCAGGAACTCAAGCAAAACCAGTTAAGGTATTCTTTATTCAGAACTGCCCCATAACAGGACAGAGATGAACCAAATACACACAAGTTAGTTACAAGGAGTTTTTATTCAGTCACAGTCATGTAACGTTTATTAAACAACATAAAAAACAACAAGGCAACAAATGTAAAAAGCACTAAACATTTTTAAGTCTCACCAGGAGACACACATGGATACAATAGTGAGCCACTGCCTGAAGAATTTCCTATCATGGATATCTAACGCGTGTCTCTGTTGCTGCTTGACTGGAGAGGCATCCATCCTTGAAATGCCAGGAGCTACGCATTTCTAACCCTGGTTTATATTTTCAGTCTGCTCATTTTAAAACCCTAATCTGTTTAGTTGCCACTGGAAACACTTTACATATAAACTCTTAATAATTATTTACATCTACTGAGGTCACAGTGGTCATTTCCAACCTCCAGGGTTGTGTGCAGTGCTCCCCTTCTTTGATCTCTGCTTTTGCCAAATTGGCACACTCCTCTTTTCAAAGGTTTCCTTTGGCTATCGCCTTAAGTAAACCGTGGTCTGTGTTTGGCCCTGTTCCATTCAAGAGCAGCGTATGGGAAAGAGGCACATAAAGACGTAGGTAGCGGTAAAAGACACAGGTTGCAATGGGGCTGAAATTGAGGCCCTGTCCTTAACACCTACGAGGCAAGGATATGGCTGGCATGCACCCCCTGATGCTGTGCTCTTCACCTCACCCTGGGTTTTTATTTTTTAACTGGAGCCAAGACTCGTATATGACTTCTGTTTTCTATTAAGTCAAATGGTAGAAAAAATCCCTCCCATTGAGGCCAAAAACAATTAGCTGTGAGGTGATATGGTAATAAAATCCCTTTTGTGAAGCTAGACTAAATCAGCAGCAGACCTAGAACATAAACATAAGGGAAATATCAGCTAAAGATATATACAATTCAGATTTGTAGGTTTTTGGTAATCCTGGAGGTGTGGCCTAGTCAAGGATAGAAAATCAAATATTGATGATTAAATTAGGAATGGTGGGAGATATTCAGTCATACCTCTCTGTTCAATTTGATTTATAATTTAGTTTTAGAGGCCAGCACTTGTATCCATCTTATGAAGAAAAGGAAAGTACAGGGGTGACTAACATAAATGAGTTCAAACCAAGCATTCTTTTGAAGATTCCGAAGGTTGATAGGTACAGGTATGGGATCCCTTATCTGGAAACCCGTTATCCAGAAAGTCCCGAATTACGGAAGGACCATCTCCCATAAGACACTATTATAAGCAATTTTTTACAATTATTTCCTTTTTCTCTGTAATAATTAAACAGTACCTGTACTTGATCCCAACTAAGATATAATTACCCCTTATTGGGGGCAGAACAGTCCTATTGGGTTTATTTAATGGTTAAATGATTCCCTTTTCTCTGTAATAATAAAACAGTACCTGTACTTGATCCCAACTAAGATATAATTATCCCTTATTGGGGGCAGAACAGTCCTATTGGGTTTATTTAATGGTTAAATGATTCCCTTTTCTCTGTAATAATAAAACAGTACCTGTACTTGATCCCAACTAAGATATAATTATCCCTTATTGGGGCAGAACAGCCCTATTGGGTTTATTTAATGGTAAAATGATTCCCTTTTCTCTGTAATAATAAAACAGTACCTGTACTTGATCCCAACTAAGATATAATTACCCCTTATTGGGGGCAGAACATCCCTATTGGGTTTATTTAATGGTTAAATGATTCCCTTTTCTCTGTAATAATAAAACAGTACCTGTACTTGATCCCAACTAAGATATAATTACCCCTTATTGGGGCAGAACAGCCCTATTGGGTTTATTTCATGGTTAAATGATTCCCTTTTCTCTGTAATAATAAAACAGTACCTGTACTTGATCCCAACTAAGATATAATTACCCCTTATTGGGGCAGAACCGCCCTATTGGGTTTATTCAATATTTCAATGGATTTTAACAGACTTATGTTATGGAGATCAAAATTACGGAAAGATCCCTTATCTGGAAAACCTCAGGTCCCAAGCATTCTGGTTAACAGGTCCCATACCTGTACTCTGTGGGGCATTGGACCCATAACTGAAGGACACAGGAGGCAACCAAAGTACAGGTGTGAGCCGCTGTAATGTAACTCCCTGTTCTTTTGGATGAGGTTGTTCCTGCTGCAATTTTTAAGTATAAAGTGACGCCTTTCATAAGCAGAGTGGCTATATTTCTGACTTAATAAGTGAATGATTGTGTAAATATTATTGCTGGGAGTTTCAAATCTCAGGCACTAAGCAATTGGTCTGATTTATCCATTGGGCTCTGGACTTATGGAAAACGAGAAAAACACTTGATAACACAGCTCAGGGCAACTACAATAAAGGAAAAAATTCCATTCTAAGTAACTTTGCTATATACAGTGCATGATGCTTCGTTCCCTTTCTTCAGTGTTATCTTCCAGTGGTTTGAAACTCATTGGCCGTATGAATTCTCACACTGGATTAAAGGCAGCTTTTTTTTTTTTCTCACTTGTGTTTAGTAGAAAGGTAGCATCCGGTGAAAGGCTGAACACAGAGTAGCACCTTGGTTACCTAGAAAACAAAGATATAAATGTTATCAATGAATGCAGATAATCTGTGAAACGAGATCTGAGGCTGATTTTTTTTCTCGATTCAAGTTTTTTGGTGCTTAAGCTCAAATTCAAGTTATAGTTTGAAAACTCTAATGTCTGGTACTTATTAAGTGCAAAAACCCCCAAAAACTTGAATGTAAAAATTCGCTTGCGAGTTTCTATTGAAGTCAATGGGAGTTGTCACTGGCAAAGTCAAGCCATATTCTCAATTTAGAGTTCGTAAACCCGAAAAAATTCATTATTACCATTCGATATGTGAGTTTCTTCTATTTAGAACCAACACTAAGCAGTTTATTGATTGCTCGTGATTTTGTATTAATGCATGTGGCGATCGTCTGTGGGCAAATTAATTTGCAATTGAGGCACCCATAGGTTGGCATAAAAACCTCTTTTGCATTAATAGTAAGTGGAGTGTATACTTACTTATATTCACTAGTTTCCTAGAACCTTCAGTTCCACATCACCAGGTATATATTTTGCTTCATTTTGGCAAGAAACTGTAAGGTAAATTCAGAAATATGAGATTTATTTCATAAACCACCATAGACTTTACACTTTGTAGGGTATTAATCCATTTGGCCTATCTATAATAAATTATTTTCTCTGTTTCCCTTCTGGAGTGACTGTTGAGAAATTAACTTTTTGCACGTAAACTTTGCAAAACAAGAAATGAACTAAAATTTGTAGTTGTAGAGTCCACCTTGGCTTCATCTTAACCAAAACCTAGTCCTTGCCATCATTTTACTTCAGTGTAGAGATGTGCAAATTAACTAAATATACCTTTAGCATAGTAATAAGCAATATGAATTTATTGGAGAATGTGGCACTTATTCATCCACTACTGTCTTAGTGAGTATGTATGAGACACAACCAGACCCCAAAACTGCCCAGCAAGGGCCAAAAATTGCAATTAAAAACATAACATTGTACCTATGTTTTCATATATCTGTAACCATGTTATGAATTACAGGGGACTCTAACAAATTATTGACCTCCATGGGGGGGGGGGGGGCTGAGCCCCAAAAGTCTGAGGACCTCTGCTGTGCCAGTACTGCAGTCTGTCCAGAAAGGGAACATACTAAGAAATATATAGATCCTGGGTTCAAGGTCGATTTAGTTCCACATACAAATTACTATTTAGGGGAAGTTCTCTTGCTACTTACTCGGTGTAGTTCTCCGGAATGGTAAATATCCACGGAGCTTTTTAAACATGTCAAAAACATTGTGCGCTGCGTTGGGGTTGTAAAAAGAAAAAAAACATTAACAAACACAGATGAATTGTCTTCTTGTTGAAAGAGGCTCCCTTGTATAGATTAGTAGAATGCATTTGTATGTGCCTTGTGTTATCTGGCCAAAAGGCACTAGGTTAGCCTGACCATGATTCTACTATTAACAGGGCCCTGTTTGAAACACATCAAACCAACAAGATTAGTAGAATTTACCACATGCATTTTTAGTTATTATTAATGTTGGGCTCAGTGCTTGCTTCGAACGTCCATTTCCTCAGATTTACTAAGTGAAGGACCCAAACAAAAGATGAAGAAGTGTGAAGATAAAACCAGTAACAAAAAAAAGGCAAAACAAACCCAGTCTAAAGGTGGCCATACACCTTCAGATCTGCTTGCTTGGCGATCTTCTCCCGATATCCCCCACCTACGTGTGGGCGATATTGGGCGAATCCAGGCTAATTCGATTGTTTGGCCCTGGGGGATAATTTTGTAGATGTTTTCACTGGCCCCAAAAGATGGAAAGCAAAATGTTGATCTGGGATCCACCTAAAAATAAATCTTTAATTTTCCCCGAATGTGCGTCGTTAGTGCCCCTACACGGACTGATTAGCTGCTGAATCGGTCTAAGGAACCGATATCGGCAGCTAGGATCGGCCTGTGTATGGCCACCTTAACACACAGAATTCTACATTGTTCCCCATGTTTTGTATTTCCCAGCTGGGCACATTCTGGGAGAATTAAAGATTTATTTTTAGGTGGATCCCAGATCAACATTTTGCTTTCCATCTTTTGGGGCCAGTTAAAACATCTACAAAACTATCGACTTTTGTTAGTAGAAAAGCAAAAAATTGGTTCTTGGTGGCCACTCACTGGCTCAGTTAACAAGTAAATACGTGTGAAAGCCTGTTTTAAAGTTGTGTTTTATCCTTTATGCTAAAAAACGATTTCAGTATTAATATTTTAATATTCACCTAGTTGAGTCAATGTCCATTTAGAAACCCTAGAGGACCTTTGCCTAGGCCTCCTGGGGAATAATATATTCAGGAACATAGTAGTGTATACTGATAAAATGAAGAATGGGAACTGCTCAGTGCAGCCACTTTATTCTGCTTGTATTAGTTCAATATCTAAATTACCTTTCTTGCGTATGAAGAGAATGAGAAAAATGAATCCAATAAACAGAGTCATCGAAAGCCCTACTCTCCAAATCCACCAATACAAGCAGAGGATGCAACTGTGACCTACAGAACAAAGACACCATATAACATCCACGCATGCCATGTACATTGTACAGTAAAGTTTATCGGTAACTCCTCAATGAGCCTTTTTAATGGTGTATTACTGTAGAATTCGATGCTGGCAAGGTAACTATTTCAAATATGTTCCTGCTGGAAATTTAGTAGCTGTTACTTGGATCTGGATTGAAAGGTTTGTTGGGTACTATATAGGAATGTAATAACTACTTAGCCCTTAATAAACTATTGTGTTGTAACTAATCTCACCACTTAACTAATACCATTTATATAAAATATGCTATTTATAATGCGTGCAAGGCCTACTTTGCATAGTAGATAATATGCATGTTAACTTTAATACAATGTAAACATAATTGTGGCCTAAACCATCTTTTAAACAAAATATATGTTTCTTTCAGATAATATACTTGTAGCTGTTGGTATGTTCCTTTTATTACTCAGGGTCCTCATTTAGGTCTGGTAAAGGTATATGGTCTGCAGTATAAGTGGAGGGAGGTGTTTTCCATCCAGGTAACATATGCACTATGGAGGTAGAACGTGTCTACTAGACCATGGATGTATTCCCCTAGGTTATAAAAGGTATGAGAGTACCTATGTTAGGCCTCTTCAGGATGTTTAGTATATGTAGCCAAAGGCAAGAGGATGTCTCAGTAGAAGAAGGTAGGACAAGGGTCCCCAAACTTTTTTACTTGTGAGCCGCAGTCAAATGTAAAAAGACTTGGGGAGCAACACAAGCACCATAAAAGTTCATAGGGGTACCAAATAAGGACTGTGGTAGCCTCTATGCATAATCTCAGCTTACAGGAGGGTTTGTTTGGTGGTACATAATGTTTTTGTGCAACCAAAACTTGCCACCAAGCCAAGTCAGGGCTAACTTTTGTTATAGCTCAGTTTAAGAGCTTGGAGCAGTCAGAGGCTCCATCAAGGAAAGCTGGAGTTTTCAATATTATAGGGGTCACCTGGAAGTTTAAGGACTCAACAGTTTAGCCTTAGTGCAGAGAGAATTCCCTTGGAGTTCTACTTTGAGGGCAACATTAGATATCTGTGAGAAGATATATTGTAACCTATTGAGAGGATCAGCACAGAAGGCCCTTTTTCTAACATGGGCCATGTCAAGTCAGAGTAAGGGATAATTGTATGTAGCAATGGAATGGCTTCAAGACACAGAGCCAAGTTCATCAGTTTCTCACTAATGGGGGAGTAATGCACAACAAAGTCATTTTACCCTGCAGCAATAAGTTAGCAATTAACTTTAAAAAGTGGGTCCTAGCTATATTAAGACTATTGAAAGCAGTAGTCTGATTGGTTGCCATGGGTTATAATGCCAGAGGATAATTTACGTCTGAGTTTCCCCATCTATCTATATTGTATAATCCGTCTAAGGGTTGTCCCTTACTTGAATCAGAACAGAGTTGCCAGTAGCCAATGGAAGCATTTTTCTGATCAGCCGGGTTCTGTAGCACACACACATACTCAGTGCTTATAGAAGTATCGCCAAGCAGTGTCCGGATTGTACTTTTATTTAAATTCTTGACAGGCTTTGAATCTTCTAAAATAACCCAGTGGGTGGAGGATGAGTTTGTAGGATCCAGACAACGAAGAGTGCAGTTACAGTCGAGGTTTTCACATTGGCACTCTCTTTTAATATCTGGTTTTTGCACTGGTTCTAGAGTTGGAAAAGATTGAAATAAAATCAGTATCTATCCATATGTAAATAGCAACATGTGAAAAATTATTTGTTTTCCATACCAAAATGTAGGAAATAGTATATTGTCCAAATGACTTAGAGAAGCACCTAAATTGGCTTTAGAAGGTTAGAAGTTAGAATGCCAACCAATACCTGCCTTCCTTTTTTCCCAGTTTCATATTTTTTCACCCTTCCCACAAATATAGTTCTGTTTATCTTTCCATTTGGTTTTTCCTTTCCTTCAACCATTTCTTTGTGTTCTGCTGCTTATTTGACACCCCTGCTCCTTTAACTTCAGGAGCTTATAATTGGATCTGTTTTTTTTCATTCCACCCTCCTCTCCCTCTCACCCAGAAACATTTTTCTTTTCTTCCTTGTACGCGTTCCTTTCCTCTCTCCCCAATAATCTTTGAGGGGTCATTTACAATTCAAAGTAAAGTGTTAAGTGCACTCATTAACATTTTTTACCTACTATACAGCCTTTTTCTTCCAGAATTTCAGCAGCATCACTTGCACCCACTAACTAGTATCAACTGAAATTGACCCATTAATTAGTTGATCAAGTGCACGTGGGTCACATCAGGTGTTTTACTAATGGATAATGTCACTTCTGGCAAGCAACTTTAGCAACACGAGTAGTGTCTATTGCACTAGCTGAAAGTCATTTGCTTTTATGGATGCAGAAATCTAGGGGAGCCCTGATATCCAGGGTCCTCTACCATCCATGTATTCCATGAGAGCTTTGGTGTTTTTGTTTCCAGCAATAGTGCAATCCCCGTGCAGCTCCTATTGAAAATGCAATTTGAATTCCTCAGATATCGCCTTTGATATTTGATAGCTTAAATTCCAAGAGGCACTAAGGTTGCCAAATTAAAAAGAAAAGAAAAAATATACAAGACTTTCTATCTCCACCATGCAGATTCCATGTTTGCTTGGAACAGATGCATTCATGTAATTTGTTTTAGCAATACCGTTTTACATGAACCAGCATGGAAAGGTAAACAGGGTTTAACCTACAGATAGAAACCACGGGAGGTAAATTCAGCCTGTAGAAAAATTAGCTGAAGCACAGAAAAAGACTAAATTAAAAAAAGACTAAACTAAACAATTAAGAGAACACAAAAGTCAAGAATACCTATGTCTAGATACCAGTTTGTCTGTTTGTGGGCCTAATACGATCCCCACCCCTTCTTTCTAAATTGGACTTGCCCAGACCTATCAGGCAGATGGAAAATCCCTTTTTTGAAGAATTGCATCAGAATTTATTTCCTGGTTGAAGGGAATGAGAAGCCTCCAAAGTAGTCTGATATTTGCACAAGGGCTGTACAATAACAAAGCAATACCAGAACCTGGATTTTACTGGCCCATTTCTCAGCCAGGGATGTTTAGAAGGAAGGGAGGAGTTCCTACCACTAAACCATCATGCGTATTACCTGCCCCTTACATTATTCATTAATCATGTTTGATATTCCCAAAATTATAACGCCTGGTTCTAGACATTTTTATTTTGGTCTAAAGAAGAGCATCTAGATTTGTCCCGATATGTCTGCCTCCTGATATGGGGATTCTTATGCTTTCGTCAACATGGCACTGTCCTCTGCAGAGTTTCTACACTGGATTTGTTTTGGCAGAGCTTTGATAAACTGGGATTATTTTCCTCTGGCTGTAAATATATTTAATGCTTTAGATCTTTAGATATAGAGGACCTCAAGCTGCCCATTTACCCAAATCACAAGGCCATATTTGACAAATGAATCCAAGGAAGGATAAGCTTCTTCTCTCTGCCAGGTGAGGTGATACATGCTAGGCTGGAAGGCATCTAATGAGATTTTTGATAACAACAATCAGGTTTTCTCATTACTGTCTGACTAAATCTGTGACTAAATTGATTAAACACCAGGCAGACTTTGACCATTTCACATAGGGTCTGACCTATTGGAAGCTGGAAAAGTGAAAGAGCTGTTTGAGCATAATCACTGGACAAAAGCCTGTCTACTACGGATATTATATCTCTAAGCCCCAGGGAGAGTGCAGAACCAAGGTAGTCACTCCCAACCTACAATGTAAAGTGAAAATAAGGGCTGTGACATATGGGGAGATTAGTCGCCGCGTGACAAATCTTCCTTGTCGCGGAAATATCCTCTCAAGGCAACTTCTGCGACTTTGGCAAATCGTGGCGCTGCGTATGCCATCCCACCGGCGATTTACATTCTAGCCAGTGGGATGGCATTTTGGGGAGATTACCCGTCCGTGACAAGGGAGATTTGTTGCGCGGCGACTAATGTCCCCGTGTGTCAGTCTTTTACTATCAGAAGGGCAGGCAGTTAGGGGACATTGTTTCACCTGTATCAGTTTTACACTGCAGGTACTAATGCCCCCACTATCTATATAAGCAACAGATAAATACCATACAAACCTAAAATACAGACACATACCATAAACAGTGACATTAAATGATGTTTTCTTTTTCGGAGCATTTGGATACCAGCAAGATATGTTGTACATTCCGCTGTCTTCCAATGTCAGGTTCTGGATCATTAGTTTTGAGTTGAAGAATTGGATTCGCTGCTTGTATCTGTCATTGGTTACATGGAAACCATTGTTTCTGTATTCTGCCACTTCTATTCCATTTTTTCTGTATTCTGCCACTTCCATTGGGCCATCCTGGCTGATTATAATTTGGCATACTGTTTTGTCGCGCAGCTCAAAACCGTGGTGAAATGTGGCATTGTCATTTATGAGTTTATTAAGGTGGACAACAGGATCTTCTGCTCAATAGGAAAAACAAAAAAGAGAATTAGTGGTGGGAGATGGATTTCACATTACAGGTGCCTTGTTACTCAGGGATTAGTAACAGACTGCGGCACCAAAGGCATAACGTACATGGCACATCGAGGGCACCAAACGCTGATACCATAGACTGGTGCTGTCCACTACCCTGCCGTACAGGGGCAGATTTCAGCTGCCTATATGACTCCTTTAGACCAATTTTGCAGCTAATCTGCCCATGTATGGGGACCCCCGACTGGCCTACCCCACCAATATCTGACCTAAAATTGGCCAGATGTCAATCGGGCTCATGCAACGGGTCCTCACTCCAACGGGTCCTATTTCTGTTGTAATTCGATCATTTTGCTTGATGGCCAATTAATTGAATTACTCTGAAGGTGGGCGATATCGGTGGAAAGATTCGCTCACATATGGTGTATGGCCACCTTTAGTCACATTCCCTTTGACTTTAGGGGTGGGTTGTCATTTGCAAGGTGCATTCAGTTGCATTGCATCACAGTCGTCTATCGCATGTTGCAGTTTGCAGTCACAACAGGATGCATTCACAAATGCATCCCAAACACAGGGGCAACCCCTCCATCTGACGTCACCTTAATGCGCCAAAAGGTCACACAAACATGCATTAAAATAATAGTCCACCTTTACCTGAACTTTAAGAGCCATATTTACTAAATGGGACAGATTCGCTCATCACTAAACATAACTAATAGCCTACCTCTGTTGCAGCATTAGATATGTGAAGTGTGATCTGTGAGAAGATATATTGTAACCTATTGGTCCTGGATATATTATCTGATAGCTTACATTCCAAGAGCCACCATGGTTGCCAACTTGAAAAAAAGAAAAAATAAACATGCCTTTCTATCTCCCCCATGCAGATATTTGCTTGGAACAGATGCATTCATGTAATTTGATTTACCAATACCTTACATTAGTGATCCCCAACCAGTGGCTCGGGAGCAACATGTTGCTCTTCAACCCCTTGGATGTTGCTCCCAGTGGCTCAAAGCAGTTGCTTAGTTTTGTATTCTTGGCTTGGAGGCAAGTTTTGGTTGCATAAAGACCAGATGTACTGCCAAACAGTGTCTCCTAAAGGCTGCCAGTCCACATAGGGGCTACCAATTAGCCAATAACAGCCCATATTTGGCACCCCCAGGAACATGTTTTGTGCTTGTGTTGCTCCCAAAGTCTTTTAACATTTGAATGTGGCTCAAGGGTAAGAAAGGTTGGGGATCCCTGCCTTACATAAACCAGCAAGCTAATGCCTTACATAAACCAGCAAGCTAAAACCGGGTTTGACCTACAGATAAAAAACCATGGGAGCTGAATTCAGCCTGCAGGTAGACCTGCTTTGAACCAATATAACACATACTGACAATAGAACCTGAGGTCTGTGTGCTTTAAACCAGTAATCCTGACATTAAATACAAATTGGTTGTGTAGCTCTGACACTGTGCAGAATGTGATTTCTGCTTGAAACAGCAAATAGCTTCTGTAAAAGGGACAAACATACATGTGTAAGAAATGGAAATAAAGCAAGTGGACTTTGGTCCAAAACCCAATATGTGTGACATTACCTAGTAGTAGTAGTTTTGAGTTTGATCAAAGCAGAAGAGATAACATTTTACATAGCATTATGGGTGATTTGGGCGTGGAGAAAAATGACCTTATGCACAGCAAAAGACTAAAATCAATAAGACAACACAAAAGTAAAAAATACATAATGATCAAACAGTGTATTGATACTAGGGTGTCTGTTTGTGGGTCTATTATGATCCCCAGCTGCCGATATCAGTCCCTTACAGAGAAGACACACAGAGCTACTTAGTAGCAGCTACTTGTCACGACTACTAAATGCCAGAAAATCCCCTGCCATAGACAATACTGAGAGTTGCCTCTGCTAAAACACACGCAGACAATTATGATCAGTATTGTCTATTTTTGTAGCCATGACAAGTTCCTGCTACTAGTAGCTCTGTGTGTCTTCACCCTTAGACTAATTTGGCACCTTTGTGTCACCGAGTAAATCTTGGAAAAGTTGCAACTTTTTTTTTTCTTTGACTTTTAGCACTAAAAATCCAGATTGTAAAAAAAAAAAAATCTGACCATTACTTAATAGCCCCCTTAGTATGAGGTAAACAGTAAAGTTCTGAGACAATATGCTATTGGTTGTCATTTTTTTTTATCATTTATAGTTTATAAATGATATAGTTTATATTTAAGTAACAATAACAATACAATTGTAGCCTCATGGATCAAATTTTTTTTTAAAGGGGTCAATTACTCCTATATTAAAGCTGGGAAGGCAAATAATTTAAGATCTATTAAAAAGACCAATTGAGAGGTTGTTAAGAACAGTACATTTTGCAGCATACTAAAAGTTAGCAAAGGTGAACTAACCCTTTAAGCCAGGGATCCCCAACCTTTCTTACTTGTGAGCCACAATCAAATGTAAAAAGACTTGGGGAGCAACACAGGCACCATAAAAGTTCATGGAGGTGCCAAATAAGGACTGTGATTGGCTATTAGGGGCCTCTATGCACACTATCAGCTTACAGGGGGCTTTATTTGGTAGGAAATCTTGTTTTTATTCAACCAAAACTTGCCCCCAAGTCAGGAATTCAAAAATAACTCCCTGGTTTGGGGGCACTGAGAGCAACACCCAAGGGGTTGGGGAGCAACATGTTGCCCTGAGCCACTGGTTGGGGATCACTGCTGTATGATTTGCCATAATTTACACACACACACTCTCTCTCTTTGCTTCTTTCACTTTCTGCCTCGTGCTCTCGGCCAGACAGTCCCATTAGCTGATAAATGAAAGATACTGACCTGTCCCTAGGAGCGGGAGTGAGATTAATAGGGCAGATAGCAGAGGAATCAGTGGCCGCATCACACACAGCGGGTCCCTTGTCCCTGCAGCCGCGCTTACTTAAAAACTAGAAAGTTCCACTTCCTTGTGACGTAGTTAGAAAGGGCTACAGTCACGTGTCTAAACTTTTTTTTCAACCCTAATAAACCAGTGATTCGTACAAAGGCTAGTTACTGTATGTAATATGAGCCGAGATGTTGTGCAGTGCTGCAGCTTTATGGCTGAGATTCTAGCTATCTGTATAACAGAGCATTCTGTCACAGTGGCACAGATCCTATCTGATCCCCCCATTGTAAGCAGCAGTCCTGCCCTGCTTTATGGCTGAGATTCTAGCTATCTGTATAACAGAGCATTCTGTCACAGTGGCACAGATCCTATCTGATCCCCCCATTGTAAGCAGCAGTCCTGCCCTGCTTTATGGCTGAGATTCTAGCTATCTGTATAACAGAGCATTCTGTCACAGTGGCACAGATCCTATCTGATCCCCCCATTGTAAGCAGCAGTCCTGCCCTGCTTTATGGCTGAGATTCTAGCTATCTGTATAACAGAGCATTCTGTCACAGTGGCACAGATCCTATCTGATCCCCCCCATTGTAAGCAGCAGTCCTGCCCTGCTTTATGGCTGAGATTCTAGCTATCTGTATAACAGAGCATTCTGTCACAGTGGCACAGATCCTATCTGATCCCCCCATTGTAAGCAGCAGTCCTGCCCTGCTTTATGGCTGAGATTCTAGCTATCTGTATAACAGAGCATTCTGTCACAGTGGCACAGATCCTATCTGATCCCCCCATTGTAAGCAGCAGCCCTGCTTTATGGCTGAGATTCTAGCTATCTGTATAACAGAGCATTCTGTCACAGTGGCACAGATCCTATCCGATATCCCCCCCACCCCATCAGTCCGGCCTTTGGCTCTACTGAGGTGTTTGCCCCCAGTCTGTCTTAATTAGACCCATTTTTGTTGTTCTGCAGGAATGCACAATAATCATCATAAAAATATTTAGAAATATAATAATTGACATTCAATAAAGCTAAATATTTTATCGGAAGCATTTTTTGTGGGTCCACAGCTTTAAATATGGGTATCCATTAAAAACATTGTCTGTCTCAAATTTGATTTCAAGGGTAACAATTTTTTATTTTTTGTTGTTTCCTTTCTTTGCACAAGAACATCCAAAGCACCTCCCTCTATTCTATAATAAGGATACGGTTGTCACATGTCAGAAGAATTTATCAAAGGTAGCAAAAGAAAAATGTTGGCTTGTTTTACATATATCGACTGATATGCGGCATTTGTAATAAAGGTGCAAGTGTTGGCCTGTAGTTTACAATGGAAGAACTATTTAACCCAATAAAACCAGTGGGAAAAAATGGGCAAAACAATTTGAGTTATGTTATTTTATGATTCAAATAAATACCTTTAATATGAAAGATTAGGTCCAGTAATGGGGTCAGGATCTTGGGATGGGGGGTGTAACAGGTGGAGTTATGGGGTCAGTATCATGGGATAGGGGGATGTAATGGGTGGGGTTACGGGGTCAGTATCTTGGGATAGGGGGGTGTAATGGGTGGGGCTACGGGGTCAGTATCTTGGGATGGGGGGGTTTAGCAGATGGAGTTATCGGGTCAGTATCATGGGATAGGGGGGTTTAACGGGTGGGATTACAGGGTCAGTATCTTGGGATAGGGGAGGTTTAGCCAGTGGAGTTATGGGGTCAGTATCTTCGGATAGGGGGGGTTTAGCGGGTGGAATTATGGGGTCAGTATCTTGGGATGGAGGGGTGTTACAGGGTCAGTATCTTGGGATGAGGGGGGTTTAGCAGGTGGAGTTATGGGGTCAGTATCTTGGGATGGGGGGGTGTAACGGGTGGGGTTACGGGTTCAGTATCTTGGGATGTAGGAGGTTTCACGGGTGGAGTTATGGGGGCAGTATCTTGGGTTGGGGGGTGTAACGGGTGGGTTTATGGGGTTAGTATCTTGGAATGGGGGGGTTACAAGGTCAGTATCTCAGGATGGGGGGTGTAATGGGAGGGGTTATGGGATCAGTATATGGGGATAGGGGAAAGTCATGTCTCTCTCAGTCTGTTATGTATTGTGCTGCCACGATTATCTGATTATTTGGCAAAACATTTCATAACCCCGCCCCTTACAATTTTATTTCTGGGAAAACATTTGCGAATTTTGGCCTAAACATTTTTTACCTTTTTTTTTTTTTCTTTTACACAAAAATCACCAAAACATTCTGAACCCAATGTATTAATTTTTGTGCGATCATAAAAAAATTGGTAATAATCATAAGTAAATATGGACATGGCTTTCAGCCAGAATTATCATAAGTATGGGTAATTATTGATTGTGTTAAATTGCAGCAAAATATTGAGATTGTGGGGGGAAAAAAAAAAATCTTGTTGCAGATAAGAAAAAATAGTTTCAGTGCTAAATTGGGATTTCTACAGTTCTTTTTTTTAACCACGAAAGGCTATTGGGTTACTACAATATATTTTTTAAATTATGATTTTTAATTATTATTTCTCTGGTCTGCAAACTAAATGTATATCTTGTTGTGGGTCACTGACCCCAGCAAACCACAAAAACATCTGCACCTGTGAGACCTGCTTATATTTTAGTTTAGACCTATTTTTCATTCTGACTATCTAATTACTGCCCGATGCCTGGGTAGTTCTGCACTAGCGAACTGCTTTAGAGATTAAAAGCTGCATAGAAGTTAATATATAATTCACAAAGCAATAAAAACATGAACTCCAGATAGCAAAGTTACTATCTATAGTTAATTTCAAGTGAACTTTCCCTTTAAACCCCAGGTACTGCTCATAGTAAGGTCATTTTCCAGCCCACTTTATCATTTACACATGCAGTTGACTGACTAATTTTGATGCCCACCCTGAATAAAACAAGTTTTTCTCCTGCTGGTACCTGTGTTTGACCTTCCCTGCTTCTGGATTTATCTTCCTGCTGCCTGCCCTGACCTTGGCCTACTTATGGCTGTGTTTGAACTGTGCCTGCCCTGACCTTGGCCTACGTATGGCTGTGTTTAAACTGTGACTGCCCTGACCTTGGCCTACGTATGGCTGTGTTTAAACTGTGTCTGCCCTGACCTTGGCCTACGTATGGCTGTGTTTAAACTGTGTCTGCCCTGACCTTGGCCTACGTATGGCTGTGTTTAAACTGTGTCTGCCCTGACCTTGGCCTACGTATGGCTGTGTTTAAACTGTGCCTGCCCTGACCTTGGCCTACGTATGGCTGTGTTTAAACTGTGCCTGCCCTGACCTTGGCCTACTTATGGCTGTGTTTAAACTGTGGCTGCCCTGACCTTGGCCTACTTATGGCTGTGTTTGAACTGTGCCTGCCCTGACCTTGGCCTATTATGACTCTGATTTAACCCAGCCTACCATGACCTCAGACTACTATGTCTTTGCATATGCCTTTCCCCGCTAGTTTAAGCTCCATAGTGTGATGATTCCTTACATATCTATATATCATACTTGCGTGATTTATATAGAATTACACTGTAATACAATTCATTATGAATATGCTATATTAAAGGGGAACTATACACGCCCAAACAAATGAATGTAATATAAAACTGAGCAGACATCCTCAGGAGATGCTTTCTGCATTAGTAACTTAACCTTCTGCATAGACAAAAAAGCAGAGTGCAAAATGACTTGGGTAAAACTGCTAATATTGTGAAAATATAGCAATTTCTAAAAACCTAGTCAAGTGCTTTGGCATCAGGCTTGTGGGTGGGGCAAAGACCCAATAAACTGTAGCACCAATGTAAATAGTGTCTCCAGCCTCTTGGGCCTTTGGTTGGCCTACAGAGTGTCCTGTATGCCAAAAATGCTAAGGCAAGATAAATACATACTGCAGATGGAATAAACTTTATTTAGATAAATGACAATGATACAATGCCACTGCTACCCCCCACACGCATTTGCTATCTACCTTCCTATATATGGCACGTTAAGAATTAATAGGAGGAAGGAGGTCCCTGCCTAAAGAGCTGACAGTCTTCCCTAGTTCATCACAGCTATTGTGGGAGGAGTAGAAATTACTTCATCAAATTAGTTTCCTGAAATATCACAGGCAGAATCTAGAGTAAGGGCGGGGGTTTTTTTTTTTATACAGAGCCCGTTATCTCTGGTGATTCCAGGGAAGGGGGAGGGGTGTTAGTAAGGGATAGTCTATGCTACATTTTTGACTTATGCTAAATTTGTCTGTGCAGGTATGGGACCTGTTATCCAGAATGCCCGGGACCTGGGGTTTTCCGGATAAGGGATCTTTCCATAATTTGGATCTCCATAACTTAAGTCTGCTAAAAATCATTTAAATATTGAGTAAACCCAATAGGCTTGTTTTGCCTCCAATAAGGGGTAATTATATCTTAGTTGGGATCAAGTACAGGTACTGTTTTATTATTACAGAGAAAAGGGAATCATTTAACCATGAAATAAACCCAATAGGGCTGTTCTGCCCCCAATAAGGGGTAATTATATCTTAGTTGGGGTCAAGTACAGGTACTGTTTTATTATTACAGAGAAAAGGGAATCATTTAACCATTAAATAAACCCAATAGGGCTGTTCTGCCCCAATAAGGGGTAATTATATCTTAGTTGGGATCAAGTACAGGTACTGTTTTATTATTACAGAGAAAAGGGAATCATTTAACCATTAAATAAACCCAATAGGGCTGTTCTGCCCCAATAAGGGGTAATTATATCTTAGTTGGGATCAAGTACAAGGTTCTGTTTTATTATTACAGAGAAAAAAGAAATCATTTTTTAAAATTATAATTATTGGCTTATAATGGAGTCTATGGGAGATGGCCCTGGAGTTTGTCTAACCTTGGACCACAGTTATATAGTAAAAACCACTGTGCAAAGTTTGGTTTTAATAGTGTCTGAATGGCAGAAATTTAAATCTCCCCACTGAAAGTCAACGAGTCTGATTGGCGGTTGGTGGCTCCAACCACTTTTTCTAACCTGGAACTGCAGTTACCCAGTGACTAACCCTGCAAAGTTTAGGGACCCTGGGAATAATAGTTAGAGAACAGCAGCAGTTTAAATTTAAACCAATAAAAGTCAATAGGTGAATTGTGGTTGGTGGGTGTGCCCTCTTTTTCTAACCTTGAGTCGAAGTTACCCAGTGACAAACAGTGGCACCCTGGCATAAATATTGTGAGAATGATAGCATTTTAAATTGAAACCAATGAAATTCAATGGATGAAATCTGATTGGCTGTTAGTGGCCAAATCCACTTTTCCTAGTGCAGTCGCCCACTGACCAACTTTGCAAAGTTTGGGGTCTTAGGCATAAAAATTGTGGGACTGACAGCATTTTACATATAACCATTGAAAGTAAATAGATGACATGTGATTGGCTGTTGGTGGCTCCGCACACTTTTATTTCTAACTTTGAACGGAAAATACCCAGTGACTAACTCTGGAAAGTTCAACAACCCTGGAATTGATACTTAAATAATGGCATTAGTTTAAGTATAAACCAGTGAAATTCAATGGGTAGAAATGGATTGGCTGTTGGTGGCTCCGCCCACTTGTTCTAACCTTGAATATGTAGTCAACCAGTGACTGACTGCAAAGATTTGGAACCCTGACATAGTGTAAAAAAAGGGAGCATTTTAAATGTAAACCAAAAAAATTGAATAATTGATTGGCTGTTGGTGGCCCCACCCACATTTTAAAACCTAAAAATGCAGTTCCCTAGTGGCCCTGGGGTTAATACTGTGAGAATGGCAGCAGGTTGAATTTCCCCATTGAAAATCAATAGTTAAAATCTGATTGGCTGTTGGTGGCCCCACCCACTTTTTCTAACTCTGAACCGCAGTTACCAGGTGACTAGCTCTGCAAAGTTTGGGGACCTTACTATTAATATTTAAAGAATTGCAGCAGTTTAAATTTAAATATATGAAGTCTATAGGTGAGATCTGATTGGCTGTTGTTTGCCCCACCCACTTTTCTAAACTTGGAACATAGTCACCCAGTGACAAACTGTGCAAAGTTTGGGGACCCTGACATTAAATATGTGAGAATAGCAACAGTTAAAATTTTTCCCACTGAAAACAATGTAAGAAATGTGATTGGCTTTTGGGGTCCCCGCCCACTTTTTTCTAACCTTGAGTACAAAGTCACCCAGTGACTGACTGTGCAAAGTTTGCGAACTCTGGCATTAAATTAATAAAATCCAATAGGTGAAATCTGATTGGTTGTTGGTGGCTCTGCCCACTTTTTCAAAACTAAAACTGTAGTCCTCTAGTGACCAACTGTGAAAAGTTTGGGGACCCGGTGTTGTTACTGTGAGACTGGCAGCAGGTTGGATTTCCCCATTTAGAGTCAATAGGTAAAATCTGATTGGCTGTTGGTGGCTCCACCCACTTACAAAAATACAAAAAACCTTAAATGCGTAGTCACCCAGTGTCTGACTATGCAAAGTTTGGGAACCCTGGCAACAAACCAATAAAAATCAATAGGTGAAATCTGATTGGTTGTTGGTGGCTCCGCCCACTTTTCAAAACTAAAATTGCAGTCCCGTAGTGACCAACTGTGAAAAGTTTGGGGACCCTGGTGTTAATTCTGTGAGACTGGCAGCAGGTTGGATTTCCCCATTGAAAGTCAATAGGTAAACTCTGATTGGCTGTTGGTGGCTCCGCCCACTTTTTCTTACCTTGAACCACAGTTACCTGGTGCCTAACCCTGCAAAGTTTGGGGGCCCCGGTGTTATTACTGTGAGAATGGCCGCAGGTTGGATTTCTGCCAAGTCAATAGGTGAAATCTGATTGGCTGTTCACATCTCCGCCCACTTTTGGGCATCCAACAATCATCATATTTTCATTCAGGCTGAGCCCATGACTGTGTGATTCAGGTTTGGGGGGTGTAGCCTCAAAGCTGTAAGATTGGCAGCAGTTTCAATTTCCCCATAAAAGTCAATGGGTATAATATGATTGGCTGCTGTTGGCCCCTCCCACTTTGCGGGGTTTTTTTTTTAAAAAAAAACCTGAATGCGTAGTCACCCAGTGACTGACTGTGCAAAGTTTGGAAAATCTGGCATCAAACCAATGAAAATCAATAGGTGAAATTTGATTGGCTGTTGGTGGCTCCGCCCACTTTTCAAAACATAAACTGCAGTCCTCTAGTGACCAAGTGTAAAAAGTTTGGGGACCCCGGTGTTATTACTGTGAGACTGGCAGCAGGTTGGATTTCCACCAAATCAATAGGCAAAATCTGATTGGCGGTTCACAGCTCCGCCCACTTTTGGGCATCCAATAATCATCCTATTTTCATTCAGGCTGAGCCCATGACTGTGTGATTCAAGTTTGGGGAGTGAAGCCTCAAAGCTGTAAGATTGGCAGCAGTTTCAATTTCCCCATTAAAGTCAATGGGTACAATATGATTGGCTGCTGTTAGCCCCTCCCACTTTGGGGTCATCCAACAAATGTCGCTGTTTCATTCAAGGTGACCCCATTATTATGTCATTCAAGTTTGGGGGGTGTAGCCTCAAAGCTGTAAGAGTGGCAGCAGTTTGAAAATCTTCCCTGTCAAAGTCAATGGGAAAATTTGGGGGTTCGGAGCGGCGCCACAAAAAGCCGGGGGGCGGGATCACTTAGAAAAGCACAAGCAATCTTCTCCGCTATAGGGCGAAGAAGTGTGGGGAGTTTGGGTGTTGTACCCCTAAAACTGTAGGGGGAGTAGCGTTTAGAAAATGGGGGGCGCTAAGAAGAAGAAGAAGCGGAAGAATCAGCTGAAGGGGAAGAACAGTCTGTGGGTTTCAGCCCAACATAATTAAACCCAATAGGATCATTTTGCTTTGATAAGTGTTCATTATAACTTATTTTTTATTAATACAGGTATGGGACCTATTATCCAGAATGCTTGGGACCTGGGGTTTTCTGGATAAGGGATCTTTTCGTAATTTGGATCTCTGTAACTTAAGTCTGATAAAAATCATTTAAATATTGAGTAAACCCAAAAATTAATATTAAATAAACCCAATAGGGCTGTTCTGCCCCCAATAAGGGGTAATTATATCTTAGTTGGGATCAAGTACAGGTACTGTTTTATTATTACAGAGAAAAGGGAATCATTTAACCATGAAATAAACCCAATAGGGCTGTTCTGCCCCCAATAAGGGGTAATTATATCTTAGTTGGGATCAAGTACAGGTACTGTTTTATTATTACAGAGAAAAGGGAATCATTTAACCATGAAATAAACCCAATAGGGCTGTTCTGCCCCCAATAAGGGGTAATTATATCTTAGTTGGGATCAAGTACAGGTACTGTTTTATTATTACATGGAAAAAGCAAATCATTTTTAAAAATTATAATTATTTGCTTATAATGGAGTCTATGGGAGATGGCCTTTCTCTAATTCAGAACTTTTTGGATAAGGGGTTTCCAGATAAGGGATTCTATACATGTACAGAGAAAATGGGAATACTTTGTTGAAATGAAAAATGTTGAATTGTTAATTAAAACAGAGTCTATGGTATTTCCATAATATGATGCTTTATGGATAATGGGTTAATAGATCCTATATCTGTATTAAGAGCTCCTGACAAGGGCCCAATATAACGGATGCCGGTGGAACTGGCAGTTGGGAGTTATTGTAGAAAGCTTCTATCTGTGTGGTACAGCAGGATTTTATGTAATAGTAACTTTAATGTATATAGTTAGCATAGATATTTATAAAAGGATATCACATATAGCACACTCTTTATTGCATAAAATGGAATTTTCTGATTGTACCATTAAGGAGCTGATATACAGTAGGGAGAAAATAAAAAAAAAATATTCCTCATAAAAATAATGGTGTGTATTGCATGGCCCATTGGGCCTTTTATATTGTACTGGAGGATAATGTGCTGCACTGGGTCAGCTGTTCCTTCTATGCAAGCAAAGCTTTTTTTATTGTATGTGGATGTTTGGACATCACAGTGGCAGTCACATGACAGGTTTGTGATGACATCACAATGCACCCAAGGCAAAGCTTTCTTATCTTATTCTATGATGACATCACAATGGCAGTCCCATGAAGTGATGACATCACAATGCACCCAAGAAGGTATAAGCACTGCTCGTAGCAGGGAGCTGCCAGACTGGTAGTGACTTGCAATCATGCAGTTCCTAGCTATCAGTCTCTTGATTCTATCAAGTCTTTTATCGGTAAGTCCTTGTTTTTCCACTAAAAAGATATTAGTTTTTAAGCGACAATTGTCTATGTTTCTATGTAATATGGATAATATTTTTCTTATTTTATCTCTTCTGTTAAACTAATTTCTGTAACTTTATGCTCAGTATGTTACACATTTACTTAATACATTTATGGTTAAATCTGATTCCATTTGCCCTTTATTTTCCTGTTTTACTTTTTTATTGTTTTCTTCTTATTTTGTATATATAAAAAAACTATATACAGGTATGGGACCCCTTATCCAGAGACCCTTTATCCAGAAAGCTCCAAATTACGGAAGCCCGTCTCCCATAGACTCCATTTTAATCAAATAATTCTGAATTTTAAAACTGATTTCCTTTTTCTCTGTAACAATAAAACAATAATTTATCCCATCAATCCTTATTGGATACAAAACAATCCTATTGGGTTTAATGTTTTATTGATTTTTTTAGTAGACTTAAGGTATGGAGCTCCAAATTACGGAAAGATCCCTAATCTGGAATACCCTTGGTCCCGAGCATTCTGGATAACGGGTCCTATACCTGTATATATTTATGTAAAATATATTATTTCGTGCTTGCTAATCTCTTATTGGCCGATGTCTTGAATCTCAAACTGGGGAATCCAGAGGGATTTCCAGCAGTTCAATCGTTTTGTACCATTTAGCAATAGTAACAGGCCATAGGATTTGGTATTATGTAATTGTTATTATTTGTTGCTTAGTCTTCTCATTAATTCTGTCTTTTTTTTTTTTTTGCAGAATAAATTCTTTGATAATAACGACCGATCAGATACATATTTTAACAACCCAATCTTTGATTCGGATATTTTAAACAACGATGAAAAGCCAATAGAAGAACAAAATGAAGATCCTCCAATTAAACTGCAACCAACGCTTCAAGCAGCAGAGAAACAGTCCATTGAGGTAAGTCAATCTGCTAACCTTAGATTTAATTTTTAATCTGATATATAAATTATAGACAATTTGTACAGGTACCGGGCCCCTTATCCAGAAAACCATTATCTAGAAAGTTCCGAATTACGGAAAGGCCATCTCCCAATCAAATAATTCACATTTTTAAAAATGGTTTCCTTTTTCTCTGTAATAATAAAACAATACCTGTACTTGATCCCAACTAAGATATAATTACCCCTTATTGGGGGCAGAACAGCCCTATTGGGTTTATTTCATGGTTAAATGATTCCCTTTTCTCTGTAATAATAAAACAGTACCTGTACTTGATCCCAACTAAGATATAATTACCCCTTATTGGGGGCAGAACAGCCCTATTGGGTTTATTTAATGGTTAAATGATTCCCTTTTCTCTGTAATAATAAAACAGTACCTGTACTTGACCCCAACTAAGATATAATTACCCCTTATTGGGGGCAGAACAGCCCTTTTGGGTTTATTTCATGGTTAAATGATTCCCTTTTCCTTATTGGAGCCAAAATAATCTTAGTTGGTTTAAATAATGTTTTTTTAGCAAACTTAAGGTAGGAGATCAATGTCTAACTGACTATTTCCTATTGCAGAACCTGCTGGCAGAGACTTCCTATTTAGACGGCAGTTACAGTGCAATGGAAGCAAGGCTGCTGAGACTTCTGGAGTCCGCAGAGGAGCTTACAGTCAACTTTGACTATATTGGTCAGAAAGAAGAAGAGAGACAAAAGAATGTCAGGGATGACAGTGACAGGGACAGTGAGGTAAGTTAGTTTCACCTCTATCATGAATAAAATCCCCTCAAACTAAAGGTCCCCATACACTATAAGATCCACTCGTTTGGCGATCGGATATCGGGAGAATCCACGATAATTCGCTCGTTTGGCCCTGGGGCCATACGATCGAATTATAACGGCGGGTATAGGAAAAGTTGGTCCGGGGACCGCTTCAACGAGCCGATGCTGCCCCCGATCTGACTAGATTTTCTAACAGCCTGATTGAGATCTGGTCGATTTCAGGCCAGATATCGGTCGGGCAGGCCCGTCGGAAGTGCCCATACATGGGCTGATTAGCTGCTGAATCGGTCCAAGGGACTGATATCAGCAGCTACTGTTGGCCCATGTATGGGGACCTTTACTCAATTTCCTACTAGCAGATAGAAGGTTTTTCCAAAATTGTAGGCACAAAATAAGCTTACGCTCCCTATGCACCTTCTAATATTAGTTTCCTACTCAGCCTCACCGTGCTGTATTGTTATATCTTATATAACAAACATTTAAAAGAGTCTTAGCATAAATATATTGTTCTTTTTATTCTGGAATGTTCTGCTAACTCTGTGTCTTTTTTATTTCACTCAGGGTACAATCTCCATACCTGTTCTCTGTTTGTTGATCTTTGTGTCGGGAGCTTTGAGTGTCTCCGTGTATAAGAATATAAAGTTGCTGAAGAGGAGCAAGGAAGTTGAGTCAGAGTCAAGACCCAAAGAGAGGCAAAGTGAAGGAACTCAGACTCAGTTTTACAGGCTGGAGGCAAGAGAAGATGAGATATCAGATATTTCTGATGACTCTTCCAGTCTTGGATCTTATGTAGACAAGAAAGCCAAAAAGAAACGGTTTGGCTACAGTATACGGAAATGTTTCCTCCATTGTTTAAAAAGGAAAAGGAAGAAACACTTAAGCTCACAGTATGAGGAAATTCAAAATAATATCCTAACCGTGCAAAATGAGATATCCGTGGAAAGTCTACATGTAAGTGAGCAAAGCACTGATGAGCATTCCAGTGCCATCCAGGAAATATCTATTGAGACATCATTTGAAACAGTGACATATGATGAGCCCAAAACTGTACCAACAAGGGGAAAAAAGAAACACGTCCGTAACTTGATGATTTGCTGCAAGAAATGTAAGACCCTTGAGGTTGAGGACAGCGAAGCTGACAAGGGTGAAGACAAACCCCTGAAGTTAAAAACTGGAAATTATTTCTGCCACTATAAACAGGCAAAGAAATATAGGAAAGAGAAATACAGAAAATGCAAGAAATGGTTTTGGCAATGGTGTCATGAGAAAGCATCAGAGGAAGAAGAAGAAGAGGAAAGTGTGTATGAGACACTGGAAGAAAGTGAGGCAAGAAATGACGAGGTGCTTGATGTAATCGCAGAAAGTAGTGATGAGGCTTCCACTGTAAGCAGTGATATAACAGATGAGGCTTCCACTATAAGCAGTGATATACCAGATGAGGCTTCCACTGTAAGCAGTGATATAACAGATGAGGATTCCACTGTAAGCAGTGATATAACAACTTCATATGAAAGTGATGCACCTAGATCTGTACTAAGAAGAAGAAAGATAAAGCGTTGTAGCCTTAGTATAACTCTTTGTTGTAAGAGCAGACAAACAGATGAGACATCATATGAAACGGCTGAAAGTGATCAGCCCAGTCATGTATTAGCAAGAGAAAGGATAAAGAGTTGTTGCCTTAGCATTGTTCTTTGTTGTAAGGAAACAAAAACCCAAGATTCTGATGACAAACAAGAAAGTGCTTATGACGCTCTGGATGTAACCAACCAAAGGTAATTCCATTGTTGTCAAAACTTGACAAAAGAAGATAAAGAAGAGAAAATGAAGAGTGAACATTTCAGATCATCTGTGCTTATGCATATCTGTTGATACAAGAAGAATTGTGACATTATCCCCACCTCAAAACAGTCAGGGGAGGGGAGAAGTACTGGTGTCATAAGGAACCCCAGGGTTAGGGAGAGGAGGGATGGACCCACCTATAATATAGGTGTTGAGAAGACCACTGGGGTCAGGGAGAGGAGGGAGGAAGACACCAGTGAGAGAACAACAATTGGTATGAGGCAGAAAGACAATTGGTATGAGGCAGAAAACTACTGGCTCAGACCTGAAGGCTAGGGTTAGAACCTTACATCCACCGTTAAAACCTTGTTTGAGGTGGTACTGTCACGTTTGCCAAAAAGTCATCCTAGCAACGTTAAGACTTTCTTGCCATTTACCTCTTCTCACTGGTGGTAAGCACAAGGCTGCTGTGGGCCTCTTGGCCTGAAGGCTACATTGTAAGATCAGGATACTGACAGGAAAAAGAAGAAACACTTTAAAACAATAAAATGTAAACATTTATTCTAGAGTTTTTTCATTCTGCATTCATGACAATTAGCTAGAGTCCTACAGGTTTTATACTTTTAAAGGAACTTCTTCAAATGTTTTATCTTTAGCTGTTTTATTTGGTAGTGATTTTGATGTGGGGACCCACCAATGAGATAGCCACCCTGGACTTATTGGTACCTTAAAGCAGCCCTGCAAAGTGTTTGTGTCTGATAATCATGTTATAAGAAGTCAACAAGGTGTTGTGGCCTAGTAGCTAAGGGAAAATTACCTAATTGCAATAGGGTATCACCTTAAGAAAATACAGACATTGTAAGCTCCTCTTTGGCAGGGACTGGTGTCAACTTTTTTTCAACTTTTTGGGGAGTGCAGACCTGTTTAGGCCACTGGTTGGAGAGCACTGCTCTACAGGAACAATGAGATTCATGTGGTTGGACAAGTAGACAGTTCTGGAGGCCATTGTCCTGAATGTTGTAAAGGAATTCAGATACATTTAGAGAGGATTTAATGCCTAAATATCAGGGGTCCAGAAATAAAAAAAGTGTTGGTATTTTAGCATGAAATATTACACACAGGGCCCAATTTAAAAGTTGCCACTTTAGTAAGTAAAGTTCTTTACATAGTGAGAAATGAAAAGAAATTGGAGAATGTGTGTATGAGTATGTGTGTGTGTAGAGGACCAATAATTATGCAGCCATTCGCATTTGTTAACAACTCTCCAACCACAACCAACAATTGGATTCGCAGAACTGGCTTACACCCTCTTTTTCATTATTGAGTTTAATTTCCTGACCATGAATATATGGTTTTTTTAAAGTTCAGTGGCCATACCTATTAAGGTCCAGTTGCTTGCCAAGCTCTTTACCCATTTTGTTCTTCTAAATTGATCCTAACTAAATTGGGCCGGCCAGATTATTTAGTGCATGGGACAATGATTAGATCGCAATTCCAACCTTTCTGGGTTCTGCCAATGTGGTGTTTGTCCAGTGGGATTTTTAAGACAGATCAATTAATATCTGGCCAAGCTGGATCAGATATCAGATAGGGACACCAAGATCTTCCCAGGTAAAAACTGCCCATACATGTTAGGATCCAATCATTTGACAATGTATAAAAAAAACAAACAGAACTTGCTGGGCTCCACATAGAAGACCATATTGTTTGGTCATTTGAAACATGGGCTAATGATCATGTTACACTGGTGGCTTTTATGTATTCTCCTAATGTGGTCCTTAGCCGTCAGGATTATCAAGCATAATCAATTGATATCTGGCCAAGCTCTACTAATGGAGCTTTATTTATTGTGTGCCCCCAAAATCCGTAATTTTTAGTTTGCAATAGAAGAAATGTAAAAGGTCTGACTGAGCAAGAGAAAAGAGATTGCAAGCTTCTCAGAGCTTCTAAGCATCTTCTCAGCAGTTGAGCCCAAGGCTGTGTGAGGGTGGTGAGACAAGGTAGGGCTTTCGGGATTAGCAGATGTGCCGGTGACCTACGCACATTATCAGACGTTGGATATTTCATATGTATCCTGTCATTTTTGACAAATGAAATCGGGACACACACAGGTTGCTTGCCAGGATATTTTGAAATAAAAATTCATGTAGTTTTTATTAAAAGATATATAAAAAAAATGATCTTTGTCTTGCAGCCAATTTAAACTACAGATCATTTAGGCATAAACCTATATAGAGTCCAACCAAGACATCAACATGGGTACACTTCTGTTCTACATAGAGAACTGCCCAACCAGAGAGGCATACAACCCCTCCCAAATGCCCGGTAATTACCCCCTTTTCTAAACCCAGTGGGAACGTTCAGGCTGCTCATGCAAAATCCCTAACTATTTACACAATTGGGGGAGCACCCACCTTTTATCCATTGAGATCACATCTTTACAGTCTCTGTCCAAATTGGAATCATTGTAACAAGATCATTGTAACAAAACTCCTTTCCTGAGACCAGGCCAAATGTTCCTACACATAAAAGCTTTCTAGACTCCCATCTCTCCCAACATTTCATTTTTTCTGGTGGAGAAGCAAATGTAAATAGGTTTGAATTCAAATCTATAGCAACTGGCAGGGCTACAATACTCTTATTGGTAGAATGAGGTGTAAGGAGTAGTTAATACCAAGTCATACACAGCATCTTTCTGAATTTCACAGATATTTTTAAAAAGGAGGTCAAAACCCCAAAAATTGATTTTCTGTTTGCCTCAATTTGTATTTTTAGTGTTTTCTGAAATATCAGTTTTAGACTGAGGTTTTCAGCTCAATAGCATTCTTTTCCAGACAGAGTGTCAGCGGCCCTTAGTGGGTTATTTATCAAAATTCACATTTTTTGTGGTATTTTTTGCTAATAGTCATACATTAAAATTATGGTTTTAAAAAATGTGAAATTTAGTGAAAAAAATGAAAAAACCCTAACAAAATATGATAGCATTTGCATTTTAAAAATGTCATAACATAACACAATGAGGAAGGGTGGGGGTCGTCTTTGAGTCCTCTAGGGTGGGTGGTCCCTGAGGTGGCAGCCTTTGTGGGCACTTCACACCCCAGTTCAACAGTGTTTTCCATGGACCTCAATCATATTAATCACAATAAATTAATACCGTTTATGAGTACAGGGATAATGTGCATTATACTCTGTACAGGAATGTGCAACTCAGCGACTAAATCTTATAAAGATGGAGCTATGTCTGTCTCAGTTGCACAGGTTTGCTCAGGTTTTCAGTCCCCATATTAAAGACAAGAGTAAAAAAAAGATGAACATCATCTGAAGATGGAGATCTACAAATAAGAATAATCCTCTTCTCAGTAGATATCAATGCTCAGTCAATGAAACTTTGGCCACAGCCTGAATAAAGTTCATTGGAAAACAGATTCCTTTTAAGGATCTGTCAGTCAAGCAAGTCCAGTTTGATAGAACATGGGTCCATTGAAGTCTTGACCGTTATATTATAGCATTAACATGTTGTTTTCATTTCCCCGGTCCTTATTGTTAAGGATCACTGGCCTAAAACATGTTGCTCATAAGGATCCCCTCATTGGAGTAAAGGTGCATGTTTCTTCACTCGTGTTCATATCAGCCAGCTAGAAAACAAAGAATATCAATGCTACAAATGGCAGTTGTGAGTGTGTAAAACAAGGTTTCACTGGGTTTAGCCTAGTGCCAATGTGACTAGTCCTTTTTCCAATGAGGTAGTGGGGTTCTTGCACATATTCCTTACTAATAATATAATGTTTTTCCAAGACTTGTGGTATAAAACTTGTTTTCTGCATATTAGCAACAGAGGTAATTGGGAATCTCCTGCTGCTTGGGGCATCAGTGTCATGGCAATTGTTAAAGACTCACATTTCTGGTTTTAAAACAGAAATTTGGCTTCCAGAATTCACAGAAAATGCTATTTACCTCAGCAAAAAATGCCCCTGCCTTGTCCGCAAGTGCAAGTGCAGTCACAAATCAGTTAACCTAAACACACTCCTTATGCCACCATGTATTTTTTTCCAAGCACCATTGCATCTGCCCAGAGCGGTGCTCCTACAGAAGGCCACATCAATTGGTGCAGCAGACTGGCACATAAAGTATTGTACAGTACACAAACATCATATGAAAGCAACTAACAAATTTTGACCACAACTTGTACCTGATTTGTCAATACACACTCCGACTGTGCGGTTTATACCAGTGTGCATGTCTTTATTTCCCCCAAAGCCCGCAAACCCCTACCCCCTCACCCCAGCTCCATTGCCGTTTTTCCTAGGGAAATCTGCAGCGGATGCTGGGGATTATTTTTTTTTTTAACTTAATGTGCCAAAACGTGCCGCCCTAGGTACTGGTACTTGGGTGCCTTATTATAAATAGGCCCCCACTTTGGAGCTTTTGCTGTATTCAGGAAAGCATTTTGGTTCATGGCGTAAGTACAAAGGAGTGTGTATTGCTTTTAGTACCTTTGAGAATAGGGTTTGAATGTGTTCATAAATGAGTCTATAAAGGCATTAATGTACTATAGCATTAAGCTACTATGCCAGTGCCACATTTGTGATGTCAAATTTGATTGGCTGTCCCAAAAATAAACTGGTTATTCCAATAAAGGTACTCTTTCACAGTAAGGCCTATGACACACAGGGCATTTCAACTGCAGCTGCCCTCTGGTGGTCAAACAGTGGTGGTCAAAATGCCCCTGTCCGCCTGTGTTACCACTCTTAATAGTACTGACTGCCAGCACCCCTAGGCCAGGCTCAGCATAAGATAACAAAAAACATAGCAGGAACATGGATGGAGCTATGCACAAAACATGGGATAAAGACACTTTTGCATTTACTGTATATTGAGCACAGTATATACTCACTGTTATCCAATAGCTGGCTCTTTACAGATGCCATTTCCATATCACCCATTCTGCATTCTTTATTTTGGTTATCTGTAAAGCAGTTTTAGAAATATGAGACTCGGAATCATTCAACACCATTCACCATAGACTGCAGGGCACTGATCCGCATAACTACACTGAGCATAGCAGCAGCACTCTCCCCAGCAAAGGGCCTCCCTTCTCTACCTAGCCCTCACTGCATGGAATGGAGCAAAGGGGATTGTGGGAGAGACTTGGAGATAACTGGATAATAAACCTACTCATGAATAAGATTTCATTTTACTGCAACATAACTTTCCCTGGAAACAAGGACAGCTTGACATAGTCAGCTTTACTACTTACCGACTTCAGTTCTCCAAGATGGAAAATAGCCACGGAGCTTCCTTAACACGGCTTCTGGTTAGAAATAGAATAAAAACAACAAATTATTTTACGTTCTTTTACTGTTAAAAAGGTTCCCTGTTCCATCTGCCCAAAAAGACATCACCTTGGCAATGTTTATGTTAAAAACATCAGGCCCAATTTAAAACCCATAGTGGAAATTCAGTGTAAAATTCAACAATTTGTTAGGGCATCCTAACAGTATTTTTTAAAGGGGACCTGTCACCCTAAGAAATACTTCCAAATTTTTTTCTATCAAGTTAGTTGAGCAAAATAAACGTTACTTACTCTATATATATTTAATTTTTTGGGATAAAGACACTTTTGCATTTACTGTATATGGAGCACAGTATATACTCACTATTATCCTTTAGCTTGCTCTTTACAGATGTCATTTCCATATCACCCAGTCTGCCTTCTTTATTTTGGTTATCTGTAAAGCAGTTTTAGAAATATGAGACTCGGAATCATTCAACACCATTCACCATAGACTGCAGGGCACTGATCCGCATAACTACACTGAGCATAGCAGCAGCACTCTCCCCAGCAAAGGGCCTCCCTTCGCTACCTAGCCCTCACTGCATGGAATGGAGCAAAGGGGATTGTGGGAGAGACTTGGAGATAACTGGATAATAAACCTACTCATGAATAGGATTTCATTTTACTGCAACATAATTTTCCCTGGAAACAAGGACAGCTTGACATAGTCAGCTTTACTACTTACCGACTTCAGTTCTCCAAGATGGAAAATAGCCACGGAGCTTCCTTAACACGGCTTCTGGTTAGAAATAGAATAAAAACAACAAATTACTCTACGTTCTTATACTGTTAAAAAGGTTCCCTGTTCCACCTGCCCAAAAAGACATCACCTTGGCAACGTTTGCGTTAAAAAACATCAGGCCCTATTTAAAACCCATAGTGGAAATTCACAGCTACACAACATCAGCAGCCCATTGCCCCATGTTTGAGGCCTAAATAATGTAAGATAATTTTTAGACAGTTAGAAAATTCTGAGCATTTTGATCAAAGACTGTATCAGAGGGGTCTGCAAGACACATTATGTAATTATAACATTGCCCTGAAGGCAGAACAACTGGATATGCTTGATTTAGATTGTAAGCTCTTTAGAGAAGGCTTTATAATCCCTCTGTTTCCTTTGGTAACTCTTTGTTACTGTAATAGAACACCCCGGTTTGCAGCCTTATCTAAAGGACCTTACCAGTGGGGCAAAATGTGCAGAAACACAGTAACGTATGATAAGTCTCATAAACAATGCAAGTGCAAAATGCAGACACACCCTTTTTTTACGGTAATTGCATCAATAGGAACATTTGTGTGTGAGTCACTGTAGCAAGGTGCATTGGCCACTAGGAGCATCTACAGGTGCAACTATCTTTCTCAGTGTCGTCAATGTGCGCCCAATTTTATATCCATTTCAATGCTTTGTACTAGCCCTTGCATTGGTAAATAAAGCTTTATATGCCCGAGCTTGCCACTGTATTTTCAAACTTTGGATAGCATATTTGACAGGGCCTGAAACTGGCTGTGGCCGTAGCTAGATCTGGGGAATATTTGGGTGGGAACTGGTCTGGTATTGGCAAATGACAAAAATAGCCTGATTACTAATGAATGTTGGACGGTATGCATTATAAAAGCAAATGAAGAATGGGAACTCTAGTGAATGTTGACCAGGAAAATCTAGAACTGCTTCTGTCAAACTACTCCTGGTTTTTATTCCGCCACCCTACCCACTAACAGCATCAATAAAAAAATACCATTTTTGATCAGTTCAATATTTAAATTACCTTTTATTTTCTTGGCTAGGACTATAATTGGAAGGATAACCAGGACTGCCATAGTGACATAAATGCATGTTTTCCAGTAACTCCAAACCCAGCACAAGAATTTACTGTAACCTACATACAAAAGACAGAATATAATATTAGTGCTTGTCATGTACAACCTCATCCCTCTCCAGCTCCGGCTTTTTCATGGTTCAATTATGTTAAAAATAGGTAAAAATATATAATTTCATTGCTTTATATAGGGCACAACTGTTTAGCCCTTTAACTAAACCTAATCTTGCTATATGAGGGGGCCAGTAAAACAAAACAAAAAATAAACCAAATACATTTAATTGTAATAATGTTACCAGCAAACTAATATTATTTATATAAATTATGCAATGGTTTTAGTACTCAATTGACAAACCGTTGAAACGGAATTCATGCGTTTTTCCCCTAAGGATGAAAACTTTTTTATAAAAAGAAGCAAAAATAAAAATATAGATAAGAATACTTTTCTGTTGCAGTTGCTGGTATTGTCCTACTCTTACTTTGTTCATGGAAATTATGTTAATAGGGATGTTAATGTTTAGTATGATGCAGAGAGTAATATTATAAGACAAATTGCAATTGGTCTTCATTTTTTATTGTTTGTTGTTTTTTAGTTATTTCCTGTTCAGTTCAGGAGCTCTCCAGTTTGGAGTTTCAGCAGTTATTTGGTTGCTAGGGTCCAAGTTACCATAGCAACCAGGGAGGGGTTTGGATGAGAGACTGGTATATGAATAGGAGGGGGCCCGAATACAAAAAGTAACAATAATAATAAAACTGTAGCCTTTCGGAGCAATATTTTTTTGGCTGCAGGGGGTCAGTGACCCCCATTTAAAAACTGCAAAGAATTGCAAGAAGAAGGCAAATAATCAAAAACTATAACAAAGAAATAATGAAGACCAGTTGATACGTTGCTTAGAATAGGCCATTCTAACATTTAGATTAAAGGTTAACCACCCTTTTAAAAAGGGGTGTATGCTGTCCTCGTACATCTAGGGGTCGTCACTCACGTGAAGTAAAACAGAGTTGCTCAAAGCCAATGGAAGCATTTCTCTGATCAGCCGGGTTCTGTAGCACACACATGTACTTAGTGCTTTTAGAAGTATTTCCAAGAGGGATCCAGATTGTACTTTCACTTGAATTGTTGACAGGCATTGAGTTGTGTAAAATAACCCAGTGGGCAGAGGATGAGTTTGTTGGATCCTGACAATACAGAGTGCAGTTACAGTCATTGCATCCACATTGGCACTCTGTTTTAATAACGGGCTGTTGCACTGGTTCTGGTGTTGGAAAAGAATAAAAGAAAATCAGTCCCTTTTGGAAATAGCAACCCATGCTCATGTACCAACCAACACAATGGGCATGTCTTCCATACCGCCATTTAAAGTGATAGTACACCCCCTCCTGCAATATGAGTGCAATAAATAGAAATTGTACTGAACATACTTATACTATATGTTTCTGCGTGCAGACTACAAACTGGGCCATGAAGAAGGGAAGTAAAAACTACTACATTCCTTTCACATTAAACTTGAAGTTGGCACTTGAATACTGTTATGTCGGCATTAAATGTGAATTTGGCACTGCATATATATATTGCTATGTGTATTTGTTAAACATCGATTGATACTTTTTCTAGCTTATTGTGATAGACATCGCACTTTTAACTGTAGTAGACCTCATGACGGAGGCCAGGTGGCAAATGTAGATCACAGGGTGACAAAGTCTGGGCACCCCTGGTTCAAAGGATTTGATGCACAGGGTTTGGAGCACAAAACATCACCTCTCTCTCTCAGCTGTCCGGAACTCAGAGCGAGCTTGGACTGGCAGTCTGTGGGTTCAGCCAAATGCCAGAGGGGCTGCTGTAAGATGCCATAGACACTATTTATTGGGCCTATGGGGGGGCTGTTTGGGCCTCTGTGTATTGAAAATCAGGCCTGGACTGGCAATCTGTGGGTTCAGCCAAATGCCAGAGGGGCTGCTGTAAGATGCCATAGACAGTCACAGGCATTTATTGGGCCTATGGGGGGGCTGTTTGGGCATCTGTGTACTTGAAATGCCAGGGCCTATTTTGTATCCCAGTCCAGGCCTGCTGGGTTTAGGCTTCCCCCAGACACATGCCCTTTTTGGACTGGACTTTCCCCAGCAAATACATGTACATTATACAGTATGTATATACAGGAGACAAGTGCATCAGTCAGTCTGATACTTACTATAAACCGTGAGATTAAAGACACTTATCCTGTTTGGAGCAAGCCAGCATTTTAAATAATAAGCCCCGCTGTCAGTCATTGCCAGATTCTGGATCATTAATTCCGTTTGATTGAATACAGCACGCGCCTTGAGCTCGTCGTCGCTTACATTAAAATATTGGTTTCTATATTCAGCCACCTCTCTTTTGACACCTTGGCTGGTTTTCCAAATGGTGCATTTGGTTTTAGCGCCCAACTTAAAACCATAGTGAAATGTGGCAGTGCCATTTACTGGTTTATTAATCTGGGCAACAGAATCCTCTGCTAAAAGGAGAAAAAAAAACAAATTAGTCCTGGGGAATGCATTTTACCTTCCAGCTCTTGCCCTGTTATTCTGGAGTTAGAATTTAATATTGGACTGTTATGTACAGATTTAGATTAAAGGGGATGTTCACCTTTAAATTTTATTTAGAATGGGGCATACAGTGATATTCTGAGACATATTGTTCATTTGTGTGAGCAGGTTTTTTTTATTTACTATTCTGTTCAGTTTAGTATTTTAGCAGCTATCTGGTTGCTAGGGTCCAACATACCCTAGCAATCAGGCAGTGATGTGAATCAGAGAGGATGAATAAATGTGGCCATGCTCGGGCAGATTTAAAGGGGACCTGTCACCCTAAGAAAAAATTCCAAATCCTCTTCTACCATGTTAGTTGAGCAAAATAAACTTTACTTACACTATATAAATTATTTTATTTTTTTCCCCTTCAGTCTTGGAATTTAAAGTAATTGTAATTAAAAATCTGAGCTGTCATTCATATATTCATTCTCCTGCCCCACCTCTATGGCTCCAGCATAAACAAGTGGTTGTACTGCCACCTTAAGAGAGGGGCTAAGTAGAAAGATTTAATAAACAACAATAGCAATACAATTGTAGCCTCACAGAGCAATAGATTTTTGGCTAGTGGGGTCAGTGACCCCTATATTAAAAGCATGAATGGCAAATAATTTAAGAGCTATAAGGAATGAAGAACAGGTGAAAAGTTCTAAGGACAGAACATTCTGGAATATGCTAAAAACTAGCAACCGTGAGCTACCCCTTTAAGCTATGATTTGCTTCAATTTACATGCACACATTCTCTCGCTCTCGGCCAGACAGTCACATTAGCTGTCACATTAGATACTGACCTGTCCCTAGGAGCCGGAGTGACATTAATAGGACAGAGAGCTGAGGAATCAGTAGACGCATCGTACACACTAATCTCTTCTGCCGGTGCACTTACTCTAGAAAGTTCCTTATGATGTACAGATGTGCGGTCACGTGACTAAACTTTCAGCCAATTAAATGTGCACACAGTGTAACGTGAGCCCGAGTGTTAGTGTTGTGCAGTAGTGCAGCTCTGTGCCTGCAGCTACACAATCCTAAAGTCACTGGGAATGTGTATATACAGTATGATTTGTGTAAAGAGAACAAAACCACATAAACCGGGACATTCAGATAACAGATGTATTTGTGCCTAAAAACCATGTTTGGTGTTGTGCAACTTCACCTCTATGCTGCTGTGTAGAAATAAAAATAAAGGATTTGTGCAATCAAAACAAAAAAGGCAAGGTGTTAGGGTTAGTACTCACAGGTCAGTGAGGTACAGTAGAACCCCCCTTTTTTAGTGTAAAATTCAGAAAAATGTAAAATCAGGGAATTGTATTAGAGCAACAGATTCTGCAGTAACTCGGGGGGTATCAGCCAGGAGTCTGTTTTACTCTGAAATACAATATTTACTGTGTTACTAACAGGGGTTAAGCAGTACAGCAGTAATGTTACACTATGGGGGGTAATTAATTTGACACTATGGGGAGGGTATTAATGTTACACTATGGGGGGTAATTAATGTTACACTATGGGGAGGGTATTAATGTTACACTATGGGGTGGCATTCATTTTACACTATGGGGAGGGCATTAATGTTACACTATGGGGGGGGGGATTGTGTTCATGTTACACTATGGGGAGGAATTCATGTTACACTATGGGGAGGGCATTAATGTTACACTATGGAGAGGGCATTAATGTTACACTATAGGAGGAATTAATGTTACACTATAGGAGGAATTAATGTTACACTGTGGGGGTGCCAGACATTTTGTGCTCTCAAATTTTAGTGGAATTTACTGGGGGAGGGGGGGTTAGTTTAAGTAGGAAAACTATATATCTTTTTTCAGGCAAATCCCCCTATTGGCCCCCCATAACCATATACTTTTAGAAAGTACACATTCTGGTGAATTCTAAATAGGCACCCATGTCTTTCTACTCCAAAGTATGAAGTTGTGATGCTTTCCCAAAACTATCGATTCTGATGAAATACCTAAAGAGACCTCAAAGCTTCCACTTTCAGGCACCTTATCTCCCACATAGCATTCGGTACCAAGAAAACACACCCTAAATATGAAAGCCAAGGGGCCACTGAACAGTTTGATGCCCATTGTGTGTAGGATCACCAATGTATCTGGCATTTAGAGACCCCTAAAGGAAGTTAATGCATACAAATTACCCCGGAGAACTCTTCGTACTGATCCAAAAACACAGTGTAAAGAGAAAACTGGCAGAGTGCTGTACTGGCACAAATGGCACAGAGGCTGCACTGAGTGAACTATATCACCGTATTGCAGCAGAATAACCCATAGCAACCAATAAGACATCTGCTTTTAAACAGACGACCAGTAAATGCTTCCTGCTGATTGGTTGCTATGGGTTACTGCTCCTTGGCAAACTTAGTGTCTTTTTATAAATTGTTTCACACCAGTGTAACCCTTTCTTGGCTGTAACCAAGCCAACAGCACGGCTAGATAGGCCTAGAGCATGGGGTACACGCGACTCACTTTCCTAGAAAGTGCTACACACAACTTGCCATCTAACTGCTCCTGATTAACGGGGTCCCTGTCCCTGACTTCACCAGAGTGGATGACAACATTTACTGGGGGCCTAGCTCTTCTGCCTCCAGGCCCAGTGCTCCTTTCCCTGAGACAAAAAGGCAGCCAAAGAGGAAAACCAATACACCAACATGAAAACTCAAAACTGATACATGGGTCTTTGCCCAGTAACAGCACAAAACCAGGAAGCTGCAGGGTTTAAAGCCATAGGGACTAGTTAACCCTATGGATCCCTACACCAGCAAGCAATATTTTATTGAAATCCTTGTCCTGGAACCCTCCCACACCTGCAATACACTTACTTCAGGGTGTGCTGTTGAATTCTGTAACAAACCTGCTTGTCCCAGTCCCAATATTTTGCTGTATATTTGACTTCTGATTCTTAACCCTTGGCCAACTGACCTTTACGGCCGTTGCTGATGTGTGGATTTGATCATACCCGTGCCCCTGTTCGTAGTGCATAACCGCACTTACGCTCATATGGCTCTGTCCTACTAGCGCTTACACGTGCACCTTAGTATCCATGGCGTCTTTTACTATATCTTGTCCCATTTGGGAATAGGGTTTAAATAAGCACTGTTTATTACTATTCTTTATGCCCCTGAGGAAACACATTGGGCTTCTTTTTATTATTAATAAATAGTCTACTTTGATTTTATACTATGGGAGCGCTTCCCTTTGTTCTTATATATAGGTGTTAATCCAGGAATACTTTGCGTCCCTGTGCCCCGCAGGTAACAATTTTTGGTGCAACATGCAAATTTGTGTATATGTACATGAACTGCCCCTGCTGCACGTCCAGGTGTAGAACCCTGCCCCTCCTGCACGTCCTGGTGTAGAACCCTGCCCCTGCTGCACGTCCAGGTGTAGAACCCTGCCCCTCCTGCACGTCCAGGTGTAGAACCCTGCCCCTGCTGCACGTCCAGGTGTAGAACCCTGCCCCTCCTGCACGTCCTGGTGTAGAACCCTGCCCCTGCTGCACGTCCAGGTGTAGAACCCTGCCCCTCCTGCACGTCTTGGTGTAGAACCCTGCCCCTGCTGCACATCCAGGTGTAGAACCCTCCCCCTGCTGCAAATCAAGATTAAATGGGCACTAAGGGGAGCAAAAGTGTAACCCTTGGTGCTTATTCAAGCTTTATTTGTAGATAGTTGAAGAGACAAAAGCTTGGTTGGCAAGGGAAATCTACACAGACCACCTCAGCCATTAGGCTACAGTTGGAACACAGTAATACTGCAAGTGGTTGTAGCGTTAGCTTGGAGACCATTAGAATTAAGCTGCACTGTGATTGGCTGAGAATTGAAAACTCACGACCACTAAGTGGAGGGTATGATGCACAAGTAACCTCTGCTTCTATTGGTGCAGAAAGGACTATAAGAGCTCTCTTTGTGTTGGTCACAACAACTGTCAGCAAGAAAATATCGGTTGCGCTACTGTAATATTGCCATTCATTCGCCGCTTCCAGCAAAATGGCAGCCGCCTTGGTTTGAGTTGCTGCCAAGGAGGTCGGCTGCCTTTTGTCTCTGCTTTATGTCTGCCATGGCTTCCAAGCTGTTACCCCCCACAGAAAGGCTATGCACTTCCAGAGACAAAAGATAATGGCCCTGACAGAATATATTGCACTTAAGCCCCACTATCCCTGAGAGATGTGTGACCCCACAGCCCAAAGCCTCTCTAGACTGTCCCCAATTTCTCCGATACATTTCCTTTTTCTGACGGACAAGCAAATGTAAATAGGTTTGAATCCATAGCAATTGGCAGGGCTACAATATTCTCATGGAAGCGTGAGGTGTAGTTAATACCAAGTCAAACACAGCATCTTTATGAATCCCACAGATTATCTTAAAAAGGGGGTCAAAAACCCCCCAAAATATTGATTTTCTCTTTGCCTCATTTTCTATTTTTAGTGGTTTCTGAGATATCAGTTTTAGACTGGTTTTCAGCTCAATAGCTTTCTTTGCCAGACAGAGTGTCAACAAATCATATTGGGTCATTTATCAACATTCATATTTTATTGTGATCTGAGGATTTTTCTTTTTTGCTGATAGTCATACTACATTAAAATTATGGTTTAAAAAAAATGTGAACTTTTGATATTTGTTAAGACCATAAAAAAATCTGATGGTAGGATACAAATACAAAATTTGATAAACTACCCCCCCCCCATGCACTTCCTGTATAGTCACATAAAGTGAAACAGGATTTAGTGAGTACATAGTTACATAGGGTTGAAAAAAGACCAGAGTCCATCAAGTTCAACCCTTCCAAGTAAACCCAGCACACACAACCTACAGTGTGTAGTTTCTATGCTGTAACTTCAGGGTCGGACTGGGCAAGCCTGACACTGGGAAAAAAACCCTGTGGGCCCCACTGACCCAGGCCCCCTCCCCGGCAAAAACAATGGGCACCCCCGATCAATGCTGCAAAGAGGAGGAGTTGGGGGTGGCATTGAGTCTGAGGAGGAGCTTGTGTCTAGGGTGGGTGCCCTGAGGTGCCAGCCATTTTACACCCCTTCACAATAGTGAGTTCCATGGATCTCAGTCATATTAACCACATTAAACCGCAATAACTGAATGGTCTCATTGAGCCATAAGGGAATGCTTAACACTGAAAATACAGCTTATGAGTACAGAAATAATGTGCAATATACTCTCTGCAGGAATGTACAACTCAGCGGCTAAATTTTATAAAGATGTCTGTCTCAGTTGCACAGCTTGCCTCAGATTGTCAGTCACCGTATTAAGGACAATAATAAAAATAATCCTCTTCTTAGTAGATATTGATGCTGAGTCAATGAAACTACTTAGGCCGCACCCACAATAAAGTCCATTGGCAAACGGATTCCTTTTACGGATCTCTCAGTCAAGCGTCTCCAGTTTGACAGAACATTTGCTAACATGGTTCCATTGAAGTCTTGACCATAAGATAAACATGACGCTTTCATTCCCCCGGTCCTTATGGTTGAGAATCACTGGCTTAAAACGTCTTGCTCATAAGAATCATTGGATGTATGGAGTTATCCCTCATTGGAGTAAATGTGCATGGAGTACCCCCTCATTGGAGTAAAGGTGCATGTTTCTTCTCTGTTCACATCAGTCGGCTAGAAGACAAAGAATATAATTGCTACAAACTGGAGTTGTGAATATAAAACAAGGTTTTATTGGGTTTAGTCCCTTTTCCAGTTAGGTAGTGGGGTATTTGTGCAATATGTTGCATTTATACAGTCCCAGTGCACGCTTGGGTGCTTCAGCAAAAGGTTTTACACTCATAAAGGCTCACTAAAACCTAAGCATGAATTCAATTTACCATGTTTTTATTTACAAAGAAGAGTTTTTCCAAAACTTGCAGTGTCATAGCAGGTATCTGATAAATAGCACCAGGGGTGATTGTGAGGTTTGTGCCACTTGGGGCCGCAGGGTTGAGAGAGTGCTGAGAGTGCTAGTCATAGTCACCTTAAATTTCTGGTTTCAAAATAGAAATTTGGCTTCTAGAATTACAGGTATGGGATCCCTTATCTGGAAAAGGCCACCTCCCATAGACTCCATTATAAGCAAATCATTCTAAAAAATGATTTCAATTTTCTCTGTAATAATAAAACAGTACCTTGTACTTGATCCCAACTAAGATATAATTACCCCTTATTGGGGGCAGAACAGCCCTATTGGGTTTATTTCATGTTTAAATGATTTCCTTTTTCTCTGTAATAATAAAACAGTACCTGTACTTGATCCCAACTAAGATATAATTACCCCTTATTGGGGGCAGAACAGCCCTATTGGGTTTATTTAATGGTTAAATGATTCCCTTTTCTCTGTAATAATAAAACAGTACCTGTACTTGATTCCAACTAAGATATAATTACCCCTTATTTGGGGCAGAACAGCCCTATTGGGTTTATTTAATGGTTAAATGATTCCCTTTTCTCTGTAATAATAAAACAGTACCTGTATTTGATCCCAACTAAGATATAATTACCCCTTATTGGGGGCAGAACAATCCTATTGGGTTTATTTCATGGTTAAATGATTCCCTTTTCTCTGTAATAATAAAACAGTACCTGTACTTGATCCCAACTAAGATATAATTACCCCTTATTGGGGGCAGAACAGTCCTATTGGGTTTATTTAATGGTTAAATGATTCCTTTTTCTCTGTAATAATAAAATATAATTACCCCTTATTGGGGGCAGAACAGCCCTATTGGGTTTATTCAATATTTGAATTATTTTTAAGTTATGGAGATCTAAATTACAGAAAGATCCCTTATCCGGAAAACCCCAGGTCCCGAGCATTCTGGATAACAGGTGCCATACCTATACTAGGAAAGGCTATTTACCTCATAGTAAAAATGCTCACCTGATCAAGGGGGCTGCCCTTAAAATGTTGTACTGTTTGGCTGGGCACGATTAAACACGGGGGTTATCCTCATTTGCAATTTTCCTATTTTTTTTTTTTTGTCATAGGAAAAATGCTGCAGCTGAATCTGCAAAGCTATTTGCTCAGAATAAAAGTTACATTTCCTTAGGGCTTAATTACAAATGCAGTCACAAATCTGTTACTTGTAACTAAACACACTCCTTATACTGCTGTGTATCTTTGCCAAGCCCCATTGCATCTGCCCATTGCGGTGCTCCTACTGCAGGCCGTGACAATTGGCGCAGCACACTGGCGCATAAAGAATCATACACAAACATTATATAAAAGCAATTGATGATTCTGACTACAACTTGTATCTGATTTGTCAAAATGGACAGCGGCAATTGAATATCGTTTAACACAAGGGATGCAACTGGGGCAGATGCAAATTCACCATATAACACCGACTAAGCTCAAACAGTGGGTAAAAGCCATGGGCGATTAGTCGCAATGATTTTTAAAAAGCCAGTCACAGAAATTAATCACCATGGCTAGGGATTTGTCCCATGTGGCATATTTCACACGTGTCTTATATGTTTGCATATGGAATTTGCTGCAGTGATTAGTCGCCAAGACTGGGTTTTTAAAAATGGCACCGAATAATCGCCCTATTTGCCTTCGCCCTAATAGTTCCCCAATTGTTGTGCCTTTTTCTTAAAGGCAGAGTAGCACAGTTGGGTTAGAAGGTGCCAAATTGCACCACTTGATGCTCCCTTCCTAGCAATCTCACCCCAGGAGCAATGGGTCGCTAAAGATATTCTGTACCCGACTTCAGCTGCACATGCTCCAGGTTGGCGCAAGAACATCAAGCGGTATGAGGAGGTGCCCACCAACCCCACTAAGCTACTGTTTTTTAGGAACGGGTACAGCAAATAGGCACTATTGGTGGTCCGCAGTGATTAAGTTAACATATGATGGGAGACAAGTTTTAGTGGACCAAGGAGTGCATACCATTTCCCTTCCAACATATGATGGGAGCCCTGGAAATAACAACAAGACAGGGCTCCAACGGAGCTGTATTGAGAAAACCATTTTGGTGCATGGTGTAAAGGAGTGTGTATTGATGCAAGTACCTTTGTGTGTAGGGTTAAATGTGCCCTATAGGCATTTATGTACTGCAGGAGGAACCTACTATGCCAGGGCCACATATGTGACGTCAACTTAAAAAAAAAGATTGGCTATTCAAATAAAAGTTTTTTCCAATAAAGGCTTTACTGGTTTAAACTTCTGTGACTGTGTTTTGTCAATGACTGCAAGTGTGTGTGTGTTTGTAGGCTCTCTTTCACATTGGGGCATGTAGCACACAGGGCATTTTGACTGCAGCTGCCCCATCAAGTTAAACAGTGGTGGTCAAAATGCCCCATTCTTCTGTGTTACGACTACTGACTAAAAAGTTCTTATTTTAATGCACAGATAATGGCCTCCCCTATGGAGTGCAAAAAGGTAAGCGGAGCGGGGCAGGGGGCATTGGGAAGGCCACATCAGGCAGCACCAGTTAGAGAATTGCCCGTGTGTCAGACACTTTTCTTTCAATAGTACAACAGGCAGACAGGGAGGAGTAGAGAACAGCCACTATTTAAAAATAAAAACCATGTGCCAAAGGCTTTAGAAATCTTTTGGATCTCAGAGAAGCCTTTACTACAGTGAAATGAGTGAAAACACATCTATATAGAGAAGAAATAGATCCCAAAAGTGAAAACAGAGGCATATCAGTGTTACAAGCCGGATATATACAGTATATAGTGTACGTATATATAAAATCAATCCAGCAGCAGCAGGGGGCCTTGGGTGACAGTACCCCTAGGTCCGGCTCTGTGCAGGTTGATATAATTTAATAGGAGACGGACAGTGCTTATTAAACTAAAAAGATCTCTATTTGGGATATATTACATACAATAGTCAGTAACTCTTTGTTTAGGAGTAATCAACACATACCAAAATAAAGCTGATTAAAGGCAATACCAGCCAAGCCAGCCTAAGCAACCTGCTGGCCACCACGCTGAGTGGGTGGAGGGGGAGAAGGGCCCAGACAAGGTGAGCACCCTCCCACTGTTGCATCCTAGGCACGTGCCTCCCTGCCTACCCCTAATTCCAGTTCTGATTTAAAGGACAATGAAAGGTTAATATAAATTAAAAGTATTTCTAAAGGCATTCTTTTTAAGTACTTACTGCATATCTAAATTCCCAGATCCCTGCTTGCTTCTCTGAGATATGGTGCTGGCAGCCTACAGCAGTGTGAAGACTACAGTGACATCACTGATATCTCTCTTCCCTTCCTGTAGGCTGCCAGCGGCAGCTTTCCTATTCTCTGAGCATGTGTGTAACTTGATCCTGTATCCTGTTCTGAGCTACACATGCCCACCAGCCAATCAGAAGCGGATCTGGCAGAGAGGAGGGGGGGAAGGGAATAAAACACATGTGCAGTATGAAGCAAGGAGGGAAAGGAAGGGAGAATACCTTTTTAGAGATGGCTGCCTGTTCTAGAAAATGTGAAGTAAGTGTGACTGAGTAAATATTAGATTAGGTGAGCCAAAAGTGTGGCGTTTTAACTAAACAATAGGAGGACTATTGGGCAGTATGCTTTTTAAATTTTGACTTGCATTCTCCTTTAAGGTGTATATTCCTACAGCCTACATTTAACATGTATGACTATTTATAGCATGGCTGGAGCTGTGCACAAAACACATGGGATAGAGACACCTTTGCATTTATATTGAGCACAGTATATACTCACTATTATCCATTAGCTGGTGCTTTACAGATGTCATTTCCGTATCACTGGTTCAATATTGTTCATTTTGGTTAGCATCTGTAAAGCAGTTTTAGAAATATGATACATTGAACACCATTGACTGTAAACTGCAGGGTACTGATCCCTTTGTATTTTCTGTGTTATAAAAATTCATGCTTTTATGGCCACTTATATACATAGACAGGTACAAGAAATAGGGTCCACAGGAGATAAAAACTGGACTATTGCCTCAACTAGGTCAGTGCTTAGATACTGTAGACATCACCACGTTTTTTTTTTTGTTTTTGATTTTTTTTTTAAATGTATGTGACATTTATTGAATACAAATTTCAATATCAAACCTTAACCCTTTAAAACAAAGTGGGCAAGAAAATAGGAGCTAACATTTAGCAAATGAGTAGGCTAGAAATGTTGTAAATTGTGTTTTGTGCTTTTGTACCAGCCCAAGGCCCCCACAGGCCTTCAGCAGGGAAGATCTGTGCCCCCAAAGATGCCCCAGTAGCCCCCCATTTTCTTTTCTGCTGATTCCCTGCACATACTCTGTGCCGCAGCAAAGCTCTCCCCAGCAAAGGGCCTCTCTTCGCTACCTAGCACTCACTGCATGGAATGGAGCAAAGGGGATTGTGGGAGAGACTTGGAGATAACTTGATTACATATTGGATTTTGTTTGCACTGGAAAAAAGGAGGACAGCTTGCTTTACAGTCAGAGTTGCTACTTACCGACTTCAGTTCTCCAAGATGGGAAATAGCCACGGAGCTTCCTTAACATGTCTTCTGGTTTGAAATAGGGGGAAAAAAAATGTATTTACTTTTTTTACATGTACAAGAGGTTCCCTTTTCCATCTGCCCAAAATGGGGATATTTCATGGTGCCGCACTTTTGCTGTGACCACCTGTGTATCAATGTTTTAGTGACCACAACCTTCCATTCATCAGGATTCACACACAAGTGCACATAGCACCTTTAAATTATACAATATCCTGCCTCCCACACCCATTGTCCAATTAATCTACAGTGAGGCTTGACGCACCAGTCCACATAGTAAACCAGTCCATTGTTCTGTAAAGGGGTTGTTTACTTTAAATTAACTTTTAGTATAATGCAGACATTGCTATTGGTTTTAATTTTTTACAGTTTTTCAGTTATTTAACTTTTCTTTTAGCAGCTCTCCAGTTTGTTATTTCAGCAGCTCTTTGGTTGCTAGGGTCTTATTCACTCTAGCAACCAGGCAGTGGTTTGAATGAAATGGCCTGATTATAAAGAGATTTTGGCTGCTGGGGTCAGTGATCCCTCCTTTTGAAATCTGGAAAGATTCAGAAGATGGCAAATAATGCAAAAACTTTAGATATAAATAATGAAAACCAATTGCAAAGTTGCTACCAAATATTATATATATCATATTTATTATATTCTATAATATATTAAAAGTTAACTTAAGGTCGAACCACCCCATTAAATATTGCTTATTCAGAGAAAAGGCACATAAAAAATGTTCACATCATATTATATTTACAGACTAAACAAGTAACCAAAGAATGCTTACTACCAGCAGGGCTGTTAGCTTTGCCTTTACTTATTTTACTTTGTCAATGTCATCAATGTGTCCTCAATTTTGTACTGGCACTTGTATTGGTCAATAAGGCCTTATATACCCTGGCTCGCCATTGCAATCGTCAAGTGGTATATCTGCCGGGGCCTCAGAGTGGGGGCTAGCAAATATTTGGGTGGGTATAGTGTTGGCGAATGAGAAAAATGTTCTGATTGTTCAAATATGAATGTGGGAAGGGATGCCCAATAAAAAAGCAAATGAAGCATATGGACTCCTAAGCACTACTGGTTTGTATTCCGCTGCCCCACCCTGTTATAGTATCAGTGCAAAAAAAGAGATCATATCAGATCAATATTTCAATTACCTTTTATTTTCTTGAATATGAAGCGAGCCAGGATACTCACGACAGCCACAATCACAGTCATAATCCCAATTATCACTGCTTTTTGATAAGCCCAACACATGCAAAGGAATTCACTGTAACCTACAGAATAAAGACAGAAGATCAGTTGCCTGTCATGTACAGCCTTATCCCTTTCCAGCTCCATCTTTTTTTTAATTATTTTTCATGATCATTTTAAGAATACCGTATATACTTGAGTATAAGATGATCCGAATATAAGCCGAGGTACCTAATGTTACCAAAGAAAACTGGAAAAACGCATTGGCTCGAGTATAAGCCTAGGGTGGGAAATGCAGCCGCTACTGCTAAGTTTCAATAATCAAAATAAATACCAATAAAATTACATTAATTGAGGCATCAGTGGGGTATATGTTTTTCAATATATATTTCAAAGAAAAACAGTAAACTAGCTCTGTTATTGGAGATGTCACCGAGGGTGACTTTTTCAGCACATTTTGGGTGCTGAAAAACTTGGCTTATACTCGGGTATATACAGTAAGTACAAATATATAATTAGCCCATTAACTAAAATAAATCTCACTGTGTAAGGCGCCAGTGCTTCTGCTAAACACACTTTTTTGCCTATATTTTTAATAAATTAATATATATAGTAAAAATTATAGGGAAAATTAAAGGAACAGTAACACCAAAAGATGAAAGTGTATAAAAGTAATTACAATATAATGTACGGTTGCCCTGCACTGGTATAATTGGTACAACACTACTATATTTTATGTAAATAAAGCTGTTGTGTAGCCACGGGGCAGCCATTAAAAGGAGAAAAGGCACAGGCTACATAGTAGATAACAGTTAAACATCATTGTGATCTACAGAACTTATCTGTTATCTGCTATGTATCCTGTGCCTTTTTTCCAACTTAAGGGCTCTGGCACACGGGGGAGATTAGTCGCCCGCGACAAAACTCCCTGTTCGCGGGCGACTAATCTCCCCGAGTTGCCATGACCCGCCTTATATGTTCGCCGGCGGGATGGCACACGCGGCAGCGCGATTTCCCGAAATCAGCGAAAAAGACTCGCGAGTCTTTTCCGGCGATTTGTGCTAAATCACGCGGCCGCGTCTGCCATCCCGCCAGTGACATGTTCGCCGGTGGGATGGCAGGGGTAGGCAACTCGGGGAGATTAGTCGCCCGCGAACAGGGAGTTTTGTCGCGGGCGACTAATCTCCCCCGTGTGCCAGAGCCCTAAAGGGCTGCCCCTGTGACTACACAGCAGCTTATACTTTAAAACACAATTTTTTGGTGTTACTGTTTCTTTAAGGTAATGTCATATTCTACTTCCTGTTCATGAGTACCATCAAACCAAATTAGCCGTCCATTGAGAAGTCAATCAGCTCCCCCAGCTGCAGCTGTGAGATAAGGAGGCAAAAAAAGAAGTAGAATGTGACTTTAGTACCCGTTTCAGATTTTGCCTTATTTAGTGCAAGAAATAGCAAAGACCATAAATATCCCCCTAATTAAAACAATAGGCACAAAGTACCTTAAGCACAAGCCCTATCCATTGAGCTAATTTTGAAAAGGGGGCGTTGGGTCCCTATTAACCCATCTAAGGGTCGTCACTCACGTGAAGTAGAACAGAGTTGCCAGAAGCCAACGGAAGCATTTTTCTGATCAGCCGGGTTCTGTAGCACACACATGTACTTAATGTTTCCACATGTATCCCCGAGCAGGGTCCAGATTGTACGTTTGTGGGCAGAATTGTTGACAGGCTTTGAGTTGTGTAAAATAACCCAGTGGGCAGAGGATGAGTTTGTTGGATCCTGACAATGCAGAGTGCAGTTACAGTCGATGTATCCACATTGGCACTTTGTTTTAATAACGGGCTGTTGCACTGGTTCTGGTGTTGGAAAAGAATAAAAGAAAATCAGTTCCTTTTTGAACTCATGTACCAACCAACACATTGGGTATCTCTTCCATGGCACCTTTTAAAGGGACAGTGTACCCCTTGTGCAACATGAGGGCAGTCATTTGGGCTGTGCTGAAAATACTATACTTTTTGCCTAATGATTTTTGTTGTTTCAGCTAAACAGGGTGGATGACAGGAAATTGTATAATATCCAAGGCTATTGTGATACTAATATCTACAGTTAGTATTAATGTTGGTATATATAGTTTATGTATGTGAGTGTATAGATTGGTAAGTATATACTGTATATACTCGAGTATAAGCCTAGTTTTTCAGCACCCAAAATGTGCTGAAAAAGTCACCCTCGGCTTATACTCGAGTTGGGTGCCATGGGTCCCTCCAGACTCCCTTCAGCACCCTCTGTCCTTTGTGTGCAAATTAGGCCACCCACAACCAGACCCTCTAGCACCCTGGCTCACTCCCACTAGCAATACTTATTTCCCCTTATGTGTCCTCCGGGACTGGATCTGCTGCCAGTTTGCCAATGCGCAATAGCATGGCATAGTACTCATATTGTTTTGTTGACCCTTTTCTCCACTTACAGAGCTAGTTTACTGTTATTCTTTTAAATAAATATTTAAAAACATATACCCCACTGATGCCTCAATTTATGTAATTTTACTGGTATTTATTTTGATTATTGAAACTTAGCAGTAGCTGTTGCATTTCCCACCCTAGGCTTATACTCAAGTTAATAAGTTTTTCCAGTTTTCTTAGGTAAAATTAGGTACCTCGGCTTATATTCGGATCGGCTTATACTCGAGTATATACAGTAGGTTGTGGGTGCTGGGTTAACTTGGAAGGGTTGAACTTGATGGACTCCTCCATATTGAGCTGCTGCTAACAAAACAGACACAACCAAATGTGGAAGAAAGGAGGGTTTTTAATGGGAATCTGTCTACCTCGCAAGGACCAAATAGAGTAGCTTCAGTTCCCTTGTTTGCTCTCTCTAGCTCAAGAAATAACAAACATCATAATTTTTCATGATTAAAACAAGTAAAAAATGTATTCATCACATGTTATCCAATTAGGTATATTTTTGTTTAGGTAGGGGTATTATTGAAAGCTATTGTCTGTCTTGGGTGCCCCTCGAGGAGGAAGAATGCCTTTAGGTGAGGTTTGCATTTGCTGACTGACGGGTCAGTACAGCTTCCAAAGTGATCTGATTTGTGCAGTGCTGGGCCAAACGTGAGGAGCACCCAGGGCACACACCCCTGCCATCAATTACCCCCCTACAGCCAAGTGAGGAGCAGGGTTGGCCAGCCCTGGATTTATAGTTGGTGTACCCCTAGGCCACCTTACGTCATGCCCCACCCACTGCCCAGTTTTCCAGTGCTCAGGGAAAAAACAAATCTGGCTGGGCGGCGTGCCGTGCTTAAATTGTGCCACCCTAGGCCTTGGCCTCTGTGGCCTTCCCACAAATCCATGCCTGGGGTTGACACGCTTAGGGGGGGAATGTGGAGCAGGGAGGGTTAGATAGTGGTAGCAGCAATGTGATGCACAATGTGAACCGGGAGTACATCCTAGGGCAGTGATCCCCAACCAGTGGCTCGGGGGCAACATGTTGCTCCCCAACCCCTTGGATGTTGCTCTCAGTGCCCCCAAACCAGGGAGTTATTTTTGAATTCCTGACTTGAGGGCAAGTTTTGGTTGAATAAAAATGTATATACAGGGGACAAGTGCATCAGTCTGATACTTACCATAAACAGTAAGTTTAAACACCCTTCGCCTTTTGGCAGGATTAGGAGCGTACCAGCAGGATATATCATAAATCCCACTGTCATTCATTGTCAGGTTCTGGATTTTTAATGTAGATTTCATGAATACGGTGCTTGCCTGGAACTGCTCGTTGGTTACTTGGAAATGATCGTTCCTGTATTCTGCTACTTCTCTTGGTTCGCCTTGGCTGGTCATCCAAATGGTGCAAAATGTTTTGGCGCCCAACTCGAAACCATGGTGAAATGTGGCAGTGTCGTTAAGTGGTTTATTTATCTGGCCAGAAGGATATACCGCTTAAAGGAAGGGGGGGAAAGAATAATTAGTCCTGGGGAATGCTTTTTACTTTAGCGCCGCTGCCCTGTCATTCAGGGATTAATACTGTTATGTTCAGATTTAGATTAAAGGGGAAGTTAATCTTTACATTGCATTTTAGAATGGTGCATACAGTAATATTCTGTGAGATATTAGGGGCTCTGGACAAACAGCACAGTGTACAGGGAGAAGGCTACTGAAGGGTGCGGGAGGTGGCTGGGGTAAGTTAAGTTAAAAAAGTTAAATTAATTTTTAGTTAAAAACCTGTGGTTAGTATGTCTCTGGGGAAAGGGGTAAAAGGCAAGAGAGGTACAAGGCTGAGTAAGGGGTATTGCCTTCGGGTCTCTTCCCCCACAGGCCTTGACGCTGCCCTTCCCATCTTTATTTGTGTGTGTTTTTTATTATTTAGATTGTAAGCTCTTTTGGGCAGGGCCCTAATTACCTCTTGTATCGCTTATTGGTGTTTTTTTGTATGTAATTCTGTATATCCAGTGAGTATAGTGTAGTGTAATTATTATGTTAATAATAATAATAATAATAATTTCACATTCTGTTCAGCAGCTTAACCAGTTTAGTATTTCAGCAGCTATCTGGTTGTTAGAGTCCAACGTACCTTAGCAACCAGGCAGTGGTGTGAATAGAGGATGAATAAGTGAGGGGTTAAATAGAAAGATGAAGAATAAAAAGCAATGGATTTTTGGCTGCTGGGGTCAGTGACCCCTATATAAAGAGCAAATAATTCAAGAGCTACAGGAAATGATCCGTTGAAATGTTGAGACTTTTTGCTGTTCTGGCATTTACTCTGCGTGACCCTGTATTAAGCTTTCCGCTCATCTGTGGATCTTGGCAAAAAGAGAAGGATCATTTGCTTGAATTAACCCCTGGCAGTTTTCTCCTATTATGAGCACTGGCCGGGGGTTACAGGTAAGTGGTTACAATCACTGGGGGGGGGGGGCTAACATTTGGCACCCCCAGTGATTTTTTCCTTTAATTTACATGCACACATTCTGTCTCTCTCTCCCTTTCCCTCTTTCACTTTCTCTCTGTCTCTCGCTCTCGGCCAGACAGTCACATTAGCTGTCACATTAGATACTGACCTGTCCCAAGGAGCCGGAGTGACATTAATAGGACGGAGAGCAGAGGAATCAGTAGACGCATCGTACACTTATCTCTTCTGCCTGCAGATACTTTAGAAAGTTCTTTATCGCGTAGAGAGGTGCAGTCACATGACTAAACTTTCAACCAATTAAAGGTACACACAGTGTAACGGGATTCTGGTGTTGTGCAGTGCTGCTGCTCTGCCTGGAGAGATTTGTAGGATTTGTGGAGAGAGAACAAAACATAAAAATATTTTGGGACAATCACATAATATACTGTATATATATGCCTGAAAAGAATGTGTAATACAGCTATAGGATCTGTTATATAGAATGCTCAAGACCTGGGGCTTTCCAGATAAGAAATTGTTCCATAATTTGGATCTCTGTACCTTGAATCTAAACAATCATTTAAACGTGAAATTAACCCAATAATATAATAATTTGGACCTTTCTGGATAATGGGTTTCTGGATGACGGATCCCATACCTGTATTAGCAAAGGTATTCTTTATAGGGGAACCATGTATAACCCTATCTTGGCTTAAAAGTGCCTTTCCAAGGTAGAACATTGGTCACACCGGACTCAGATGTTGGTGCTGAATGTTACAGGTCTTCCCAATGGCTGGAATATACTGAGTGGGTGAGATTATGGCAGCCTGCATCATCCCCTCGCCAACGTCCAGGCAAAAGCTCCTCAAATTTGCCGGTTTGCTCTTTAGTAGATATGTCCCCAAGAGGGAGACTCTTTCTGTACCAGCCCTGTCTGTAGCACTTCCTGTTCCTCAAAGTTATTAATGATGCATTCTGATGTCAGAACACACCATTTATAACTTGAAACATATAAATTAAGGATATAATTTACAAGATGGTGCATATAAGTTGGTAGAGCATAAGGTTATAAACATATGGTTAATGCTAATTAGACTTCCCAGGCAGGGCCACTTTAAGGTACCAGTGGGCCCAGGGCAAAATTTAATTGGTGGGCCCCTACTGCCCACCAAAATTTGTTATAGAATGACCCTCAAGCATGTGAAGTTCAGTATATTAAGGCAGGCGGGGAAGAAATGCTCTGTGCTTACTGAAGTAGACTTGATGCCCAAGTGTGCCGCCCTGCCCTGGGCCAACAGCCCTGGGAGCAGATAAATGACAAAATGGTGATGCCACAAGAAAAAATTAAGTTTAAAATAAAATAACCATATTGTAGATCCCTTCTAGTTGATTAAAATAATGGGTCTGCCGTCTCTGTGGCATGGTTCTGCCAAAAAATATCATGGTAATGCCCCTTTTGCCCATTCATTAAAACTGCCTTATTTCCAGGTGACCTCTGTGTCATTACAAAACTATGAAAATTTAGGTGCACAAGCACATGTCTCGGCTGATCCCTTCTGCCCAGGATCATCACCCTAGTGGGAATAGATGCTAGCTTTACATAATGAATGATCTGGTAGCCAAGGGGCCCATCGCTTAGGCTAGGCATCCCCAACCTTTTTTACCTGTGAGCAATATTTCAATGAAAAAAAAAAGCTTGGGAGCAACACAAGCACAGAACCTTTCTTAGTAGTTGACCAATAAGCACTCCAACTGGTTAATTAGTGGCCCATGGTCTTTATGCCTCCAAACCTTGTCTCCAAGTTAGAAATTCAAAAATGGGCACCAACTTTGAGGCCACTGGAAGCAAAACTAAAGGTGAGCAACATGTTCCTCCCAAGCCACTGGTTGGGGATCACTGACCTGGGCCATAAGACTTGGGTTTCTTTAACTTTAAATAAGAGTGTACATTAATATTGGCATTTTTGGCAAATGTTGGTACCTTCACAGACAGAAAAGTCAACAGACCTGTAGCTAGGGATCAAATCAGTGTAGCCACAACTTGTAGAAGTAATAAAAAAATTATATAACAAGCGGGTTATGAGACCAGTTGCCCCGGACCCATTATCTGAGGCACAGTGTAAGGCCTACCAACACCCCTTAAGGTCCCCATACATGGGTCGATAGTAGCTGCCGATATCGGTCCCTTGGACCGATTCGGCAGATAATCGGCCCGTATACGGGCACTTCCGACAGGCCTGCCCAACCGATATCTGTCCTGAAATCGGCCAGATCTCAATCGGGCAGGTTAGAAAATCTAGTCGGATCGGGGGCCGCATTGGCTAGTTGATGCTGTCCCCGTACCGACTTTACCTATACCCGTCATTATAATTCAATCGTTTGGCCCCATTAGCCTAGATTCTTCCGATATCATCCACCCATAGGTGGGGACCTAAAAAAGCGGATCTGCTAAAAAAGGGGACCTTAAGATAAAGACCTGCTTAGAAATTAGCTGCTTGGAAATATTTTCATGTGAGTTTGCAATATCAAATTTTATTTTTTCCTAAGGAAAAGATCAATTTCAGTAACTATTTACATTATACATTAGAGGACAAATGTCTACACAAATGAAATGTCCCTAGTAGGACGGTTTGATCTTGATCTTGGACAATATGCAGGGAATTTTCCCATGTCCTTTTGGTAAATATTCCCATGTTTGTATTCACTGGCCAGTCTGGGTTCTCTCTGTATCTCTCATTTGCCTTTTCTTCTTTTTGCTTGATATACGTTGTTTCATTTGTTTCATCAGCCCGGCTTTTGGCTCTACTGATATGTTTCCCACCTGTCTGGCTTGTTTAGGCCCATCTTTCTTGTTCTGCAAGACACAAAGATGAAATGTTGGAAAAGCTATAATTTTATTTGGGCTCCCCAGCCTCATATCCATGCATAACATTGTCTCTTCCACATTTGTTCTTATAGGTATGTCCTGTAATAGTGGTACATATTCAGCTTGTATGGACCAATATACACGAGTCCCTACACCTACTAAAGTAGTATCATGACATTTTTTTTAATTAACCCAATTTATCTTATTTTTTTTCTCTGTGACAATTTCTAATTTTGCGTTGTCAATACCATGTTGTCTTGCACAAAAATGTTGTTCACCCCACCATTTTTTGATTATCCCATTTACACACATCATAAAAAATTTATTGAGGCTACCAAAAACTGGATCTGAAGTAAATTTACAAATTTAATAATAAATAAAACCAATTGTTCTAACTTAATGTGCATATTACATTTTTGTGTTGCTTTTGTACAGGTGTGGGATCCATTATCGAAGGTAGGGTCATCTGCCATAGAATCCAGTAAAACAGTACCTGTACTTGATCCCAACTAAGATATAATTACCCCTTATTGGGGGCAGAACAGCCCTATTGGGTTTATTTCATGGTTAAATGATTCCCTTTTCTCTGTAATAATAAAACAGTACCTGTACTTGATCCCAACTAAGATATAATTACCCCTTATTGGGGCAGAACAGCCCTATTGGGTTTATTTCATGGTTAAATGATTCCCTTTTCTCTGTAATAATAAAACAGTACCTGTACTTGATCCCAACTAAGATATAATTACCCCTTATTGGGGGCAGAACAGCCCTATTGGGTTTATTTCATGGTTAAATGATTCCCTTTTCTCTGTAATAATAAAACAGTACCTGTACTTGATCCCAACTAAGATATAACTACCCCTTATTGGGGCAGAACAGCCCTATTGGGTTTATTTCATGGTTAAATGATTCCCTTTTCTCAGTAATAATAAAACAGTACCTGTACTTGATCCCAACTAAGATATAATTACCCCTTATTGGGGGCAGAACAGTCTGGAAAACCCAAGGTCCCTGGCATTCTGGATAATAGGTCTTTTACCTGTATACAGTCCACATATATTGTAAAAACATATAATTAAACGGTAGACTATATATATATATATATATATATATATATATATATATATATATATATATAAAATTCTCTTCTTTTTTAGGAGATTTATTAAAACTTGGGGCACAAACTGATTTCGATTGGCTTCTGTGGCATCTCAGTAGGTTTTGGTTTGCAAGTTTTCAATGTTATTATTTTTCGTGACTGCGAATTGATAAATTATGATTAAAACCATGATTGCAGTAAAATTCTCATTCATTATTTCAAAGGTGCCTTTGGTGATTAGTGATCGGCTTTTGCACAGATGCCAGTACTACCGGCGCTGCTACCTAAGGGCTCTGGCACACGGGGGAGATTAGTCGCCCGCGATTTAACTCCCTGTTCGCGGGCGACTAATCTCCCCGAGTTGCCTACCCCTGCCATCCCACCGGCGAACATGTAAGTCGCCGGCGGGATGGCAGACGCGGCGGCGCGATTTCGCGCAAATTTTTCGGCGATTTCCGCAAATCGCCCCGCCGCGTCTGCCATCCCGCCGGCGACTTACATGTTCGCCGGTGGGATGGCAGGGGTAGGCAACTCGGGGAGATTAGTCGCCCGCGAACAGGGAGTTAAATCGCGGGCGACTAATCTCCCCCGTGTGCCAGAGCCCTAAAGTCACTGGATTTGTGTATAAATTAACCAAGAAACAGTATAAAGTTACTAACAAATAACCCATACAGATAATCATGCTTGCATATAATGGTTCCTCACCTTATTCAGTAGAATTTTGGATTCATCTTTACTATCTGTTGGAATAAAAAGGGATAGAATGATTTATTGTCACATGACATTGCGGAGCAACTGTGCAAATATCTGTCATTATACAGTATGTGCAACAAACCCAGGGCAGAATTTATCTCCCCAACCTCTCACCTAGGTAGGGTGGCTTTTGGCATCATTATTATTATTATTAACATTTATTTATAAAGCGCCAACATATTCCACAGCGCTGTACAATAAGGGCATTCTGGTAGGGTGACTCTGGGAATTCTGGTAGGGTGGCTCTGGGCATTCTGGTAGGGTGACTCTGGGAATTCTGGTAGGGTGGCTCTGAGCATTCTGGTCGGGTGGCTCTGAGCATTCTGGTAGGGTGGCTCTGGGCATTCTGGTCGGGTGGCTCTGAGCATTCTGGTAGGGTGGCTTTGGGCATTCGGGTAGGGCGACTCTGGGCATTCTGGTAGGGCGGCTCTGGGCATTCTGGTAGGGTGACTCTGGGCATTCTTTTAGGGTGACTGTCATTATATGTGCAACAAACCCAGGGCAGAATTTATCTCCCCCAACCTCTCACCTAGGTAGGGTGACTCTGGGCATTATTATTATTATTAACATTTATTTATAAAGCGCCAACATATTCCACAGCGCTGTACAATAAGGGCATTCTGGTAGGGTGACTCTGGGAATTCTGGTAGGGTGGCTCTGGGCATTCTGGTAGGGTGGCTCTGGGCATTCTGGTAGGGTGACTCTGGGCATTCTGTTAGGGTGGCTCTGGGCATTCTGGTAGGGCGGCTCTGAGCATTCTGGTAGGGCGACTCTGGGCATTCTGGTAGGGCGACTCTGGGCATTCTGGTAGGGCGACTCTGGGCATTCTGGTAGGGCGACTCTGGGCATTCTGGTAGGGCGACTCTGGGCATTCTGGTAGGGCGACTCTGGGCATTCTGGTAGGGCGACTCTGGGCATTCTGGTAGGGCGACTCTGGGCATTCTGGTAGGGCGACTCTGAGCATTCTGGTAGGGCGACTCTGGGCATTCTGGTAGGGCGACTCTGGGCATTCTGGTAGGGCGACTCTGGGCATTCTGGTAGGGCGACTCTGGGCATTCTGGTAGGGTGACTGGGCATTCTGGTAGGGTTGCTCTGGGCATTCTGGTAGGGCGGCTCTGGGCATTCTGGTAGGGCGGCTCTGGGCATTCTGGTAGGGTGACTCTGGGCATTCTGGTAGGGCGACTCTGGGCATTCTTGAAGTGTGACTCTGGGCATTCTGGTAGGGTGACTCTGGGCATTCTGGTAGGGCGACTCTGGGCATTCTTGTAGGGCGACTCTGGGCATTCTTGTAGGGCGACTCTGGGCATTCTTGTAGGGTGACTCTGGGCATTCTGGTAGGGTGGCTCTGGGCATTCTGGTAGGGTGACTCTGGGCATTCTGGTCGGGTGACTCTGGGCATTCTGGTAGGGTGGCTCTGAGCATTCTGGTAGGGCGGCTTTGGGCATTCGGGTAGGGCGACTCTGGGCATTCTGGTAGGGTGACTCTGGGCATTCTGGTAGGGTGGTTCTGGGCATTCTGGTAGGGCGGCTCTGGGCATTCTGGTAGGGCGACTCTGGGCATTCTTGTTGGGTGACTCTGGGCATTCTGGTAGGGCGGCTTTGGGCATTCGGGTAGGGCGACTCTGGGCATTCTGGTAGGGTGACTCTGGGCATTCTGGTAGGGTGGCTCTGGGCATTCTGGTAGGGCGGCTCTGGGCATTCTGGTAGGGCGACTCTGGGCATTCTGGTAGGGTGACTCTGGGCATTCTGGTAGGGCGACTCTGGGCATTCTGGTAGGGTGACTGGGCATTCTGGTAGGGTTGCTCTGGGCATTCTGGTAGGGCGGCTCTGGGCATTCTAGTAGGGCGGCTCTGGGCATTCTGGTAGGGCGACTCTGGGCATTCTGGTAGGGCGACTCTGGGCATTCTTGAAGGGTGACTCTGGGCATTCTGGTAGGGTGACTCTGGGCATTCTGGTAGGGCGACTCTGGGCATTCTTGTAGGGCGACTCTGGGCATTCTTGTAGGGCGACTCTTGGCATTCTTGTAGGGTGACTCTGGGCATTCTGGTAGGGTGGCTCTGGGCATTCTGGTAGGGCGACTCTGGGCATTCTGGTCGGGTGACTCTGGGCATTCTGGTAGGGTGGCTCTGAGCATTCTGGTAGGGCGACTCTGGGCATTCTGGTAGGGCGGCTTTGGGCATTCGGGTAGGGCGACTCTGGGCATTCTGGTAGGGTGACTCTGGGCATTCTGGTAGGGTGGCTCTGGGCATTCTGGTAGGGCGGCTCTGGGCATTCTGGTAGGGCGACTCTGGGCATTTTTGTTGGGTGACTCTGGGCATTCTGGTAGGGCGGCTTTGGGCATTCGGGTAGGGCGACTCTGGGCATTCTGGTAGGGTGACTCTGGGCATTCTGGTAGGGTGACTCTGGGCATTCTGGTAGGGTGGCTCTGGGCATTCTGGTAGGGCGGCTCTGGGCATTCTGGTAGGGCGACTCTGGGCATTCTTGTAGGGCGACTCTGGGCATTCTGGTAGGGTGACTCTGGGCATTCTTGTAGGGTGACTCTGGGCATTCTTGTAGGGTGACTCTGGGCATTCTGGTAGGGCGGCTCTGGGCATTCTGGTAGGGTGACTCTGGGCATTCTGGTAGGGCGACTCTGGGCATTCTTGTAGGGCGACTCTGGGCATTCTTGTAGGGTGACTCTGGGCATTCTGGTAGGGCGGCTCTGGGCATTCTGGTAGGGCGACTCTGGGCATTCTGGTCGGGTGACTCTGGGCATTCTGGTAGGGTGGCTCTGAGCATTCTGGTAGGGCGGCTTTGGGCATTCGGGTAGGGCGACTCTGGGCATTCTGGTAGGGTGACTCTGGGCATTCTGGTAGGGTGACTCTGGGCATTCTGGTCGGGTGACTGGGCATTCTGGTAGGGTGACTCTGGGCATTCTTTTAGGGTGACTCTGGGCATTCTGGTAGGGCGGCTGGTAGGGTGACTGGACATTCTGGTAGGGTGACTGGGCATTCTGTTAGGGTTACTCTGGGCATTCTGGTAGGGTTACTCTGGGCATTCTGGTAGGGTTACTCTGGGCATTCTGGTAGGGCAACTCTGGGCATTCTGGTAGGGCGACTGGGCATTCTGGTAGGGCAACTCTGGGCATTCTGGTAGGGCGGCTGGTAGGGTGATTTGACATTCTGGTAGGGTGACTCTGGACATTCTGTTAGGGTGACTGGGCATTCTGTTAGGGTTACTCTGGGCATTCTGGTAGGGCAACTCTGGGCATTCTGGTAGGGCGGCTCTGGGCATTCTGGTAGGGCGACTCTGGGCATTGTGGTAGGGCAACTCTGGGCATTCTGGTAGGGTGACTCTGGACATTCTGGTAGGGCGGCTCTGGGCATTCTGGTAGGGTGACTCTGGGCATTCTGGTAGGGCGGCTCTGGGCATTCTGGTAGGGAGACTCTGGGCATTCTGGTCGGGTGACTGGGCATTCTGGTAGGGTGACTCTGGGCATTCTGGTAGGGCGGCTGGTAGGGTGATTTGGCATTCTGGTAGGGTGACTGGACATTCTGGTAGGGTGACTGGGCATTCTGTTAGGGTTACTCTGGGCATTCTGGTAGGGTTACTCTGGGCATTCTGGTAGGGTTACTCTGGGCATTCTGGTAGGGCGACTCTGGGCATTCTGGTAGGGCAACTCTGGGCATTCTGGTAGGGCGGCTGGTAGGGTGATTTGACATTCTGGTAGGGCGACTCTGGGCATTCTGGTAGGGCGGCTGGTAGGGTGATTTGACATTCTGGTAGGGCAACTCTGGGCATTCTGGTAGGGCGGCTGGTAGGGTGATTTGACATTCTGGTAGGGCAACTCTGGGCATTCTGGTAGGGCGGCTGGTAGGGTGATTTGACATTCTGGTAGGGCGACTCTGGGCATTCTGGTAGGGCAACTCTGGGCATTCTGGTAGGGCAACTCTGGGCATTCTGGTAGGGCGGCTGGTAGGGTGATTTGACATTCTGGTAGGGTGACTCTGGACATTCTGGTAGGGTGACTGGGCATTCTGTTAGGGTTACTCTGGGCATTCTGGTAGGGTTACTCTGGGCATTCTGGTAGGGCAACTCTGGGCATTCTGGTAGGGCGGCTCTGGGCATTCTGGTAGGGCGACTCTGGGCATTCTGGTAGGGCGACTCTGGGCATTCTGGTAGGGCAACTCTGGGCATTCTGGTAGGGTGACTCTGGACATTCTGGTAGGGCGGCTCTGGGCATTCTGGTAGGGTGACTCTGGGCATTCTGGTAGGGCGGCTCTGGGCATTCTGGTAGGGAGACTGGGCATTCTGCTAGGGCGACTCTTGGCATTCTGCTAGGGCGACTCTAAACAATATTAAATGAATACCAATTGCAAAGAGTTTTGCAGCATCACTGTCTACAGTTTAACTTCAAGGTGAACTTCCCCTTTAAACCCTAGGTGCTGCATTCATTTGTCTCACCAGGAAAACAAAAAGCACAATCACAAAATTCAATAAAAAAGTAAAGAAAAACACTCTTTGACTGCAATGCAGTTGCAATGAGGAAAAAAAAAATAATAAAAACAAAATGCATTTGCTGCCAACGCGCAATTGACTTCAATGTAATTGGAGCAAGAAAACGGGCATTGGCTCCAATGCAATTGGTCTTGCAAATCCTAGGCTACGGCTTACAGCAGAGGAGTAATTTTGTTAAACAGGGTTGATGATATGCTCTTATAATTACACTGAATTTCCTTGGAAATTAATTCTTCTATTAAACGGGAACTACACACACTCGAATTAATGTAACTTAACTGAGCAATGTAATTTAACTGAGCAGAGAAAATTCAGGGGACACATTCTGCATCAGAAACATCATCTTCTGGAGGCCTAAAAGCAGGGGGGCACTTTTGTTGGGAATTCATGATATTAGCATTGTAAAACTGCTAATTACTTGAAAACTAAAAAAGAATGTCAATTACAAAAATGCTCAGAATTGCACTGTGGGCAATTTAAAATTAATTTTGTATTATGAATTACATGTATTGCCCCCCCCCCCCCCTTCAAGTATATATATATGTAAAACAAAGGTAAGTGATGGGGTGGGGGGGTTAGACAAATGCAAGAGTTTGGTCTTAAGCTGAAGGCCTCACCAAACAAAGTGATCTTTCCCCAACATGCCCCTTGAGGTGGGCAATATCAGGCTGATTTGATTGTTTTACCCTAGGGCCAAATGATTGGATCACTATGACAGAGATACAGGCCTTCAGAGCAAGGAGTGCATCAATGAGCTGATGTGGTAATTGCCTCAATACCTTTTAAACCTGTCCATTTGATATTGATCGGGTAAGCTTGTTGCGTGCAAGCTCAGACTGAAGGAGTTGGCGGCTAAAATTTGCCCTTGTATGGCCAGCCACCTTTTGTAAGTATGACTAGTACAAGTGCTAGTGATATTGGGTAAAAACACTGCAAATAATGTCCTTAAATTACTCTTACCTTTCCTCTTCTTCGTGCATCGCGTTTTATATAGTGTATGTTTCACAAGAGCAATTGCAAGAAGGACTGTAACAATCAATCCCAGTACAATTAGTAGCCAATGTCCCCAGATGAAACACTGCATCATAATCTTGCCTTGGAACACAAAAGAACATACAAAACAGTGTAAATGGATAAACTTATGTTAAAAAAATACCCATCAAATTTCTAAACCACTCCACAACAGTGATCCAGAAAAACAATCCTGAGCAGGCCAGGTGCCATTTTTGGTTTTAGTGGGATGTAGACAGTGATCGCTTGATCCTAAATAAGCTGCATGAATTTATAGTGGTGGCAACACAATCCTTTTGGGCTTATTTTATGTTTAAATGAATTAAGGTATGGGGATCTAAATGATAGAAATATAAGGTTTTTCAGGTCCAAACAATAATAATAGATCCCATGCCTATATATGGCTTTCTAGAGTGGGAGAGGTCCTAGGACCAAGAATGTATATTGTGGAAGGAAGAAACTGATTGGCCTGATCAAGGTTTGAAGTGAACATCTGAGAAGCCTGTGTAACCAACCAGGGCCCCAGGGACGGGGCAAAGACTAGGGTTAGGCAGAAGAGGCATTTGCCTAGGGCTCAATGGCACATACCTCTCCTGTCTACAATACAGTAGACCCAGCAGGGGGCCCCAACGCATTCTAGTTGCACCTCAGACTAAGTTTGGCCCTTCTCTGAGCTTGCAAGCAGTCTTCCAGCCCAAAAGAAAAGCACAAGTTTTAAGGTGTAATGATTGGGGGCAGGGGTTAGCCTTAGTCACCCTCAGCTGTAGAATTGGCACTAACAAAGGGGCTCAGGCTACTAGCTAAGTACAGTTTAGTTCTAATGTCACCCCTCAGAGGTAAGAGACAGATATGGGGGTAAGGGACCAAATGGCCACAGCCAGAGATACAGAATGCCCTCCTAGGTACTTAAGGTATTGCAGGAGAAGTTGCATAATTATTTTGCAGTGTATCAAGCAACAAAGTGCAAGAGTAGCTCTTGTCCATTGGCCCCCTGATTGCTCAGACAGGTCTTCCAAGGGTTGTACCCAGTGCTCACAACTGGGAATTCCTAACCCCCATATGTAATTGAGGCTACTTGCTCTATTCCCAATAATAATATTTGGGAGCAGGACTTTTCTGTTATAGTTCATTAATATTTGTGGATAAATATAAAGTTATAAAATTAATAAACCTCAGACTACTACATCATCGCAGGGTAAAGCACCTCTTTAACATTTCCATTCGAAAAACACCAACTGAAAAGTACTGCGGCCTTGTAATGTGAGCGCTAAGGGATCATCATAAGTGGGGAACAAAAGGATGAACAATGTATTGTAATGGAGTCTAGTAGAATCTACAAATGGCCTCTACTATATCTAGTAGATCCTAGTTGTAGCCATAAACAAGAACTCAAATCCCTTGTCATCTGGCCATTCCAAGTGCTGACTCTGGGTATACTTGTCACACAAGATTAAATCAGCTTTTGAATGACAAGCGCACACTGTTTGCAGCAGATAAAGATATTATAAAACATCTACTAAGTGTATTTACTGAACAATATATATATATTTACATTCCTGTCTGTGTTTGCTCACCTGAAACAGAACACAACTGCCAAGCAGTGACTGAGGCAACTTGCTTTCCGGCAGGGTTGCTTATGAAGCAGACGTACTCTGTGCCCAGTGAAGAGAATGCCAGCAGGACTTGGATGGTACATTCATTAAAGGAGTGATGTAGGATCTCCCAACGGCACGACACATTGGATGAGGTGTTTGGGGTGAGACACTGAAGGGTGAAGCTACATCCAGTAGCATTACATCCCCTTAGGGTTTTATTGATGGTTGGAGGAGGTAGAGGTTCTGCAATTGAAATCAAGTGCAAAATCAAAACATACCCATTTGCCGTGTATACTTGGCACACTTATAGCTCATCGTGTTCCATGGCAGAACACCTTTTTAAAAAATGTACAAGATAATTTCCAGCTGGTGGTACCTAAGACCAAGGGGTCTTAGGTACCAACAGCTTGAAATGATCTTCAAGCTGGTGGTGCCTAAGACCCCAACTAGTATGCTATTAGTGGAAAATCCATAATTAAATATAAAATACTAAATCAATGAATACAGATATGGGTTTCCTACTTGGTAACCTTCAGAGACTCAAGTCAGGAAGAGCCATTGGACACATGTGAGCCCTGTACTTACCATCTGCCTGTGGTAGGCATAAAGTACAGACACAAAACACCAGTGTTTGGACTTACCCACACTGTGGCAATGACCAGTTGCTAGGAACACTCTTTGTGCCAGCGCTCAGTCTAACCCACATTCTGGAGTTGACCAGCAGCTAGAAACAATTTTGTACACAAAAAGAAAAACTGCCAGAACACAGTTTCTGGGGGGTATTATACATGGAAATGCCGCTGTGCCATACCAGCATCCGGGGCGTGGTTTATGGAGGTGTGGCTTCCAACATAGGCCTGGCCTAAAATTTGCCCCCTATCCCCAGATTTCATTCTGAAAATCTGGTCACCTTAACAGGGTCTTACTACTCAGTTACAATGTTTGCTGGGAGACTTGATTTTAATGCACTGCAGACTCAGTATGTATAAATAATAATATGTATTAATAGGCAGTGTAGGACGTACAATGAGGGGCCTTGACGTGGCACATGAGCTTACATATTTTGGCCACATTGTGTTACTAACACCTAATTTATTGCAAATATTTGCTGCACTGGCAATATTTCTTTTTGTGTATAAAGTAGACAAGTGGACATGGATCACCCCTAATGAGTGAATATTTTAGATGTGCCACAAGAAGCTTGATGTCCAGGTTACCTCCATGTGTATTATGTGCCAGCCTCTATAATTCGCATCAGACTGCAGCAAAACATTATCATCCAGATTGGATTTATGTAATGTAAGCACATTTCTGTGAACATTATAAACTCAATTTATGTTATAAGCAGCGGTAGGTACACAGCTTAGTGTAGGATACATACCATGAACAGTAAGCATGTAGTTCTTCTTCTTTGTTGCAGAATTGGGGGAAGGCCAGCAGGATATAGTATATTGCCCACTGTCCTCCTTACTCAGGTTATTAATCGTTAATTCTGATTTACTGAAGCTTGTTCGGTTCTGGTATAATTGATTGGTCGTTGTAAATCTGTTACTTCTGTATTCAGCCACTTCCACCTTTTCTTCCTTCGTTGTCCTCCATACGGTGCATTGGGTTGTAGAGTTTGTGCCAAAATGGTGCAGAAACCTGACTGTTCCATTTACAAGTCCATTAACCTGAATGTCAGGTACTTCTAAATAAAGAATGTTATATACAATAAGGTTAAATAGCCTGTCAATTGTCAGCCAATGGATAACTCCAAAGTACACAAGGTGCACTGTCTTTATTGACTGTTGACTAAGGGCTCATATTCAACACGGCTAAGCAAACAAAAAGCCTTATCGTTTATTTAACCTTGTTAAATGAGCACTAAGGAGCGTGCCATACAGTACTCTAGAACTGGGGTATTCATAAATGACCCCCGTGATGTTTATTTTATTATTATTTACCAGGGCTGGTTTTGGTAGAGATGCTGTTTGATAATATGTTTATTCTCAGGGGGAGGTGACATAGTGTCCCTGGAGGCCTTTGTGCAGGATCTTAATAATTGTGATGACTTTATATTAGCTAAACTAATCAATATAGGGAATTATTCTTTTACTTTTGCAAATGCAATTTTTCATGTTTTTACCCAGCATGCAGTTTTTCTTTGCACTAATCCCCGCATCATTGCATCTTTAAGTTCGGCCGCTTTAAGGTACCAGGGGCCCTGGGCAAAATTTTAATGGTAGGCCCTCACTACCCAAGAAATTTGTGATAGAATAGTCTTCAAGTACGTGAGGTTCAATATAATAAGGCAGGCAGGGAAGAAATGGTCTGTGCTTACTGTAGTAGATCTGATCCACAGGAGTGCCACCCCGGGAGCAAAATGAGGATGCCACGAGAAAAAAAAGCAAAGCAATTAAAACCCCACACTGTAGGGTGCCTCCAGATGATTAAATGAGGGATCTACCACCTCAGCAGGATGCTCCCACCAAAAGTTATCCCATTTGAAAGATTGGCTAGAGGGCCCCTATCCTTATCCAAGTGGGGCCTGGGCCACCTTTGCCCATTTATTACATTGGCCCTGTCTGGGGGGGTTAATGCATCTACAACAACAGCGACCAATACATCAAAACTTGCACGTGTGGATTGGGCACAACTACAACTACTAAATGGTGTCTGCGCCTGATTTAATTTCTTTTTGCCTTCCTCAGGATCAGCTAAAGGTCCCCATACACGGGCCGATAGTGGCTGCCGATATCGGTCCCTTGGGCCGATTCGGCAGCTAATCGGCCCGTGTATGGGCAGAACAGAGCGGCCTGGCCGACCGATATCTGGCCTGAAATTGGCCAGATCTCAATCGGCCAGGTTAGAAAATCCAGTCGCATCGGGGACCGCATCGGCTCGTTGATGCGGTCCCCGAACCGACTGCCCCATAACCACAGATATAATCCGATCGTATGGCCCCAGGGTAGCAAGTTACTTGCTACCCGATATCGCCCACCCGTAGGTGGGTATAGTGTATGGGCACCTTAACAGTTAGGCATTATGGTTGAACATGATGGACGCTTGTCTTTTTTCAACCAAACTAACCATGTTACTATTGTAAGATTTAATATAATAAACAAATATTTATACGATTTACACTTACTGGTTAATTCTACAATCTACATTATTGTTATCATTCATTTTTTTTATTGTTTTATAGCAGTTTTTATATCAGTTAAACATTTTACATTGCTTACATCAAAAAGCAATATCGTGGTGTTACATATTGTTGCTGTTTTTTCTTTTTTCCTATCACGAACATGATATTAAGTCCAGCAAATGACAATAGCAAGTATGTTTCCTTATGTTAATAGAAACCGATATGTTACTCAATATTGAGAAAACAAAAACAAAAACAGGGAAAACAAATGGGTAATTACAACCTATATTATTGTTACCGACAGAGTAATAGAAAGGAGGTCAGCTTCTGTCTCCCCATCATGGCTTCCTCTGGTCTGCAGGCCTCACATTCAGTCTCCTCACAGGCTTCCCCCCCTCACTAATGCCCAGTGTTCTATTTATACTGGTTTGTAATTCCACAACTCACATCCTATGTGATCAGTAATCTAATTGTTAGTGAGTTTCGCTCATAATGAAATGAGTTTTATGGCTCCTGTAGCAAACATACTGCCCAGCTACCATCCATGGAAAACCCAATGCTATGTATTACACATAAATATATATAAGGCCACATACATATATATATATATATATATATATATATATATATAACAAAAATAATAGCACCCAAGATTTGCAATTTCTTACACATCTGTCTTTTGGTTCTGTTGTTTCTGTTGCTCCTTTGGGTTGTAATGATTTTTAACAAAATGTCCAATTGTCTTTATAATCAACACTAATTGCACAACAACAAAAATAGTTTTGGACTCACAATTTGACTCTAAATCAAAAAGCCAGGAGGCAAATGTGGGCTGCAATAGATTTGCTATTGTGCATCTACACTTGGAAAGAACTGAAAGAACAGCATTTGTCTGTCAGCAGGTTTCTGCATACAAGTGAATCAATACATATTAGTGATATATATATATATATATATATATATATATTGATTTTCTTATTATTATATATTAGTGTATAGTTGTGTGTTTCCAGCTGTGTGTGTGCCTGTGTTGTGTCAGAGAGTTGTGAGTATATTTGTGTCTGTCTATGAATGAGTGTGGGAAGGTGCAGGCATGGGTATAAGTAAAAGTGTGTGTTCTGTGCTGTGTGCGAGTTCCTTATTAACACTCTTTCATCGGGCCTTTGTATAGACACTTACCTGAGCCGAGCGGGGGCCGTGGGAATAAGACGAGGGCTAGCAGAGTAATCCATGGCTGGCTCATTCCTCGGGTGGAAGCCCTACATGCTCCCACAATAAGGAAACAAGGTTATGCTCCAGTTTTACTACTGTAAGGAAATTCCGCCCACAGAGTATTTCCTCATTCCTTTGTGCTCTGCAGGCTGCTGTGTACATTGTGTTTCATCTGCTTGTCATTTCAAAGCAAAGTACATGTAGGCAAACTTCTACTGCTAAACTACAACTCCCATCATCCTTAGTCACATCTAGTTCAATAAGGGCTGGAGGATCTCAGACAGAGTTGGGTAACACGGCGCACATGATGAGAAGAAGTTGTACATCACAGAAGTGGTTTAAAAAGGACAGTATGGGAACTGGTTTGAAAGCACACTATGAGAACTGGTTTAAAAAGGACTGTATGGGAACTGGTTTAAAAAGGACAGTATGGGAACTGGTTTAAAAAGGACAGTATGGGAACTGGTTTGAAAGGACAGTATGGGAACTGGTTTAAAAAGGACAGTAGGGGAACTGGTTTGAAAGGACAGTATGGGAACTGGTTTGAAAAGGACAGTATGGGAACTGGTTTAAAAAGGACAGTATGGGAACTGGTTTGAAAGGTCAGTATAGGAACTGGTTTGAAAGCACAGTATGAGAACTGGTTTAAAAAGGACAGTATGGGAACTGGTTTGAAAGGACAGTATGGGAACTGGTTTAAAAAGGACAGTAGGGGAACTGGTTTGAAAGGACAGTATGGGAACTGGTTTAAAAAGGACAGTAGGGGAACTGGTTTGAAAGAACAGTATGGGAACTGGTTTGAAAGCACAGTATGAGAACTGGTTTAAAAAGGACAGTATGGGAACTGGTTTAAAAAGGACAGTATGGGAACTGGTTTAAAAAGGACAGTATGGGAACTGGTTTGAAAGGACAGTATGGGAACTGGTTTAAAAAGGACAGTAGGGGAACTGGTTTGAAAGGACAGTATGGGAACTGGTTTGAAAAGGACAGTATGGGAACTGGTTTAAAAAGGACAGTATGGGAACTGGTTTGAAAGGTCAGTATGGGAACTGGTTTAAAAAGGACAGTATAGGAACTGGTTTGAAAGCACAGTATGAGAACTGGTTTAAAAAGGACTGTATGGGAACTGGTTTAAAAAGGACAGTATGGGAACTGGTTTAAAAAGGACAGTATGGGAACTGGTTTGAAAGGACAGTAGGGGAACTGGTTTGAAAGGACAGTATGGGAACTGGTTTAAAAAGGACAGTATGGGAACTGGTTTAAAAAGGACAGTATGGGGACTGGTTTGAAAGGACAGTATGGGAACTGGTTTGAAAGCACAGTATGAGAACTGGTTTAAAAAGGACAGTATGGGAACTGGTTTAAAAAGGACAGTATGGGAACTGGTTTAAAAAGGACAGAATGGGGACTGGTTTGAAAGGACAGTATGGGAACTGGTTTAAAAAGGACAGTATGGGGACTGGTTTGAAAGGGCAGTATGGGAACTGGTTTAAAAAGGACAGTATGGGAACTGGTTTAAAAAGGGCAGTATGGGAACTGGTTTGAAAAGGTCAGTATGGGAACTGGTTTGAAAAGGTCAGTATGGGAACTGGTTTGAAAGGACAGTATGGGAACTGGTTTAAAAAGGGCAGTATGGGAACTGGTTTGAAAAGGTCAGTATGGGAACTGGTTTGAAAGGACAGTATGGGAACTGGTTTGAAAAGGTCATTATGGGAACTGGTTTGAAAGGACAGTATGGGAACTGGTTTGAAAAGGTCAGTATGGGAACTGGTTTGAAAAGGTCAGTATGGGAACTGGTTTGAAAAGGTCAGTAGGGGAACTGGTTTGAAAGGACAGTATGGGAACTGGTTTGAAAAGGTCAGTATGGGAACTGGTTTGAAAGGACAGTATGGGAACTGGTTTGAAAGGACAGTATGGGAACTGGTTTGAAAGGACAGTATGGGAACTGGTTTGAAAGGACAGTATGGGAACTGGTTTGAAAGGACAGTATGGGAACTGATTCTGTCATGTGTTTGCTAGATGGTATGGCCCATATATTACTTATGTTAGCTACTTAACCTTTATTGGTGGCCTATATCAGTGCCATACCTAGCATTTAATGATGTATAGTAAGTTACAGCCAGGGGCCACATGTTGGGGAGTGACAAATGGGGCAGATAAAAGCCACTGAAAGTGCTTGCCAGGGCTCAAATGTTTATAGCCAGCCCGGTGAAACAAAAACATTTAGGGCTCTGCAACACAGACATCTCTGATCATGCTAGCCACCGGCCCAGCTGGCAGCAGCAGCTAATGGGTGCATGGGGGTCGCTGGTTGAGGTGGGTGCATGGGGGTCGCTGGTTGAGGTGGGTGCATGGGGGTCGCTGGTGGAGGTGGGAGACTGGGGCAAGAAGCTTAATCCACATTAAAACATACTCCCTGCAGCAGGCATATTGTAGCTACTAAGAAACCGTGCAGGCGGTTGGCACAACCAGTACAACCCATGGAGCAGGGCCCTCACTAGGGTAATTGCGTGACCTCAACACAAACTCTACTTAAACTATAGGACTGAGAGTAGTTAAAATTCCAGACAACTCCTTCATGGAAAGGTGGATTCAAGGGGGAGAACATAATTTCCCCACATCTAGCCAATAGGAGCAGGAATCACTGTCCTGCTCCAGCCAATCAGTTATTACAAAGTGTGCAGCAGTGTGTTCCTTCCAACCTTCCAGTGACTGAGGGACAGTCATTTATTATATGTGCTGTGCCTGGAGCAGTAGGGTCCAATCTAAAATACCGTTACATTATCTTGCAAAAAATAAGTGGCACATGATAAGAGATAGGAGAAATGAGGTTCCTACCCCATAGAGCTTACAGTCTTTCTCAGTTCTTCAGAGTAATTCTAGTATGAATAGAAAGTAGTTAATCAAATTATAATTCCTTGAAATATCCCAGGCTGTAGCTGGAGTAAGGTTGGGGCTTATTTATACAGGGCCAATTATCTCTCCTAATACCAAGGGCTTGGGAGTAAGGGCAAGCTAAACAATAATCCATTAGTACTTATATTAGAAAATAACATTTCATTTTCTTAACTTATAATAAAAGAATAATAATGCTACATTTTCAGCAAGAACTCACTTTTATTTGACTCATGAAAAACAGCTGTACATCCGCCTGTAGATACAAACACAATTGGAAAGGGGAGCAATTAAACCTATAACTATATCAGTAGGAACATTGTTTGTCTGATAGGGAAACCTCTGGCAGGGAGAGGGGACAACAGCAGGCATGGGTGGGAGTTGGAGTATGTGACGTTGCTTCTCGAGGGGGTTTGTGAGTGGAGGGCGCTGGGCCAAGAAGAATTGCAAGTACAGGTATAGGTCCCATTATCCAGAATGCTCGGGACCAAGGGTATTCCGGATAAGGGGTCTTTCCGTAATTTGGATCTCCATACATAAAGTCTACTAAACAATCAATAAAACATTAATTAAACCCAATAGGATTGTTTTGCATCCAATAAGGATTATTTATATCTTAGTTGGGATCAAGTACAGGTACTGTTTTATTATTACAGAGAAAAGGGAATCATTTAACCATTAAATAAACCCAATAGGGCTGTTCTGCCCCCAATAAGGGGTAATTATATCTTAGTTGGGATCAAGTACAGGTACTGTTTTGTTATTACAAAGAAAAGGGAATCATTTAACCATGAAATAAACCCAATAGGGCTGTTCTGCCCCCAATAAGGGGTAATTATATCTTAGTTGGGATCAAGTACAGGTACTGTTTTATTATTACAGAGAAAAGGGAATCATTTAACCATGAAATAAACCCAATAGGGCTGTTCTGCCCCCAATAAGGGGTAATTATATCTTAGTTGGGATCAAGTACAGGTACTGTTTTATTATTACAGAGAAAAGGGAATCATTTAACCATTAAATAAACCCAATAGGGCTGTTCTGCCCCAATAAGGGGTAATTATATCTTAGTTGGGATCAATTACAAGGTACTGTTTTATTATTAAAGAGAAAAAGGAAAATTCTAAATTATTTGATTAAAATGGAGTCTATGGGAGACAGGCTTTCCGTAATTCGGAGCTTTCTGGATAATGGGTTTCCGGATAAGGGATCCCATACCTGTACTACTAGGGTCGCCTCTGGTTCCCTCATACTAAGACTGGGCTTGGGAAATGAGCCTTAGGGAAAGGTCATATAAGGGCTGGAACCAGGGGCAGAAGAGGCAGCTGCCTAGGGCACAACTTATTATATGTCTCTATAGGGCTCTCAGGCTCTTGGTGCTGTCCCAGCTAATGTGGGGGGCAGACTGTTAGGCTGTATGGGGCCCCAGGATTTATAATGGCAGCCCTAAATATAATCACATTCATAAGTGTATGAACACGTATGTACAGATATGGAACACATATGGAACAGTCTATGTGTATGTGGCGATTGGGTAGGAGAGGGGTCCCCCCCAACTCTGGATTTAGCCACAAGTGTCTATTGGCAGCATGGGGGGTGGGTAATTAACAATGCAGACTTTTTTTTATATAGGCCCCTAAAGCAGGCCCATGATTGCCTATATAAAAAATAGAGCCTTGGCCTTTCTTAAAAAAAATAAAATAAAATATATATATATTTTTTATTTTTCTTTACATCTACAAGGATGTCTATGACTTGTTTAGTTTCTAGTGTTATTCTATATTTCTGTTCCACTGTAGCTCTCTTCAGCCTAAAAGTTTGTTTCTGAATTCAGAACTTCTCTTATGACTTGCTAATCTAGGTGTTAAAAAAAACAATTCATATTTATATTTATCTGTCTGCATGGAACCCTTTCATAAAAACAAGAACAAAAAAAATTGTGCAGACATTTCCAGGTTTCAAGCTTTTTCCAATGAAGCATTTACTTACCACTAGGGGGCAGTGGTAAGCCAAAAATAAAGTATTAGAAAGCAGCCAGCAGCCCAGGCTACCCAAAAAATGAAGATGGAGTAGCATACTCCTGGTCCACAAAGGAGCTTTAAGGTGTCCAGCTGGGGAGGCAATTCAGTTCTGTGCCTTAATTGCACCAATGAAGCCACCAAGGAAAGCACTACCCACCAACGGAGGATCCGGAGCCAACTGCTCTGTGCAGTTGAGTTGGTTGCACTACTCTCTGTTGTTTCTAGAAATATGGAATATAATTGGAAACAAATGTTTAGTTAATGTAAACATGAAATACATTACATAGTTTTAATTTAGAAACTGCAGTTCTAATTCTTATGCTTGTATGTGGCACTGTATCCCTTATAATACATGAGTGATACTCAGAGTTCCCTGTATAACTCAGCCTGCAGCCTTGTGCCTTTATATGGGCACAGAACCCCTCAGTGACTGCTAATATCCTTATCATTTACAGTAGGGGGTACATTATCCCTTATAATACATGAGTGATACTCAGAGTTCCCTGTATAACTCAGCCTGCAGCCTTGTGCCTTTATATGGGCACAGAACCCCTCAGTGACTGCTAATATCCTTATCATTTACAGTAGGGGGTACATTATCCCTTATAATACATGAGTGATACTCAGAGTTCCCTGTATAACTCAGCCTGCAGCCTTGTGCCTTTATATGGGCACAGAACCCCTCAGTGACTGCTAATATCCTTATCATTTACAGTAGGGGGTACATTATCCCTTATAATACATGAGTGATACTCAGAGTTCCCTGTATAACTCAGCCTGCAACCTTGTGCCTTTATATGGGCACAGAACCCCTCAGTGACTGCTAATATCCTTATCATTTACAGTAGGGGGTACATTATCCCTTATAATACATGAGTGATACTCAGAGTTCCCTGTATAACTCAGCCTGCAGCCTTGTGCCTTTATATGGGCACAGAACCCCTCAGTGACTGCTAATATCCTTATCATTTACAGTAGGGGGTACATTATCCCTTATAATACATGAGTGATACTCAGAGTTCCCTGTATAACTCAGCCTGCAGCCTTGTGCCTTTATATGGGCACAGAACCCCTCAGTGACTGCTAATATCCTTATCATTTACAGTAGGGGGTACATTATCTCTTATAATACATGAGTGATACTCAGAGTTCCCTGTATAACTCAGCCTGCAGCCTTGTGCCTTTATATGGGCACAGAACCCCTCAGTGACTGCTAATATCCTTATCATTTACAGTAGGGGGTACATTATCCCTTATAATACACGAGTGATACTTATGGCAATCTGTACTTTTGAACTTCTGTACCTATTAATATTTTAAATGAGTGAGTTTTCCATGCTAATTAGTTAAGCAATTTTCATTTCAACTATCATTATCCCGCACTGACACAGTGTAAGGTGTAACTTACAAAATAAGAGCAATCAGAAACTTCAAAAGGAATGACGATTGAGTAGAATTCCCTGAGCTTTATTGTGTGTTGAAAGGAAATGCTGCTGACTTGTTTCTCACTATAGAATAAAGCAATGAGTGTAACAATAACTACACTTACCTTTTATTGCTTTGTGGTTACCCATTTGAAGAACAGCACTACAAGGCATAGCATTGTGACAATAGGCAGAAAGGTGTATAATTTGGTCCGGCACATTGTATCTGTAGTGAAAGAGAAATTTAAATCTAAAGACCGTCAGGGTTGGGGTTGTTTTCTCTGGAAAAGAGGCGCTTGCGAGGGGACATAATTACTCTGTACAAGTACATTAGAGGGGATTATAGGCAGATGGGGGATGTTCTTTTTTCCCATAAAAACAATCAACGCACCAGAGGCCCCCCCTATAGATTAGAGGAATGGAACTTCCATTAGAAGCAGCGTAGGGGGTTCCTCACGGTGAGGGCAGTGAGGGGGTTGGAGAATGCCCTGCCGGGGGATGTTGGGTAGGGGGTTCCTCACGGTGAGGGCAGTGAGGGGGTTGGGGAATGCCCTGCCGGGGGATGTTGGGTAGGGGGTTCCTCACGGTGAGGGCAGTGAGGGGGTTGGGGAATGCCCTGCCGGGGGGATGTTGGGTAGGGGGTTCCTCACGGTGAGGGCAGTGAGGGGGTTGGAGAATGCCCTGCCGGGGGATGTTGGGTAGGGGGTTCCTCACGGTGAGGGCAGTGAGGGGGTTGGGGAATGCCCTGCCGGGGGATGTTGGGTAGGGGGTTCCTCACGGTGAGGGCAGTGAGGGGGTTGGGGAATGCCCTGCCGGGGGATGTTGGGTAGGGGGTTCCTCACGGTGAGGGCAGTGAGGGGGTTGGAGAATGCCCTGCCGGGGGATGTTGGGTAGGGGGTTCCTCACGGTGAGGGCAGTGAGGGGGTTGGGGAATGCCCTGCCGGGGGATGTTGGGTAGGGGGTACCTCACGGTGAGGGCAGTGAGGTTGGGGAATGCCCTGCCGGGGGATGTTGGGTAGGGGTTCCTCACGGTGAGGGCAGTGAGGTTGGGGAATGCCCTGCCGGGGGATGTTGGGTAGGGGGTTCCTCACGGTGAGGGCAGTGAGGGGGTTGGAGAATGCCCTGCCGGGGGATGTTGGGTAGGGGGTTCCTCACGGTGAGGGCAGTGAGGGGGTTGGGGAATGCCCTGCCGGGGGATGTTGGGTAGGGGGTTCCTCACGGTGAGGGCAGTGAGGGGGTTGGGGAATGCCCTGCCGGGGGATGTTGGGTAGGGGGTTCCTCACGGTGAGGGCAGTGAGGGGGTTGGGGAATGCCCTGCCGGGGGATGTTGGGTAGGGGGATTCTCACGGTGAGGGCAGTGAGGTTGGGGAATGCCCTGCCGGGGGATGTTGGGTAGGGGGTTCCTCACGGTGAGGGCAGTGAGGGGGTTGGGGAATGCCCTGCCGGGGGATGTTGGGTAGGGGGTTCCTCACGGTGAGGGCAGTGAGGGGGTTGGGGAATGCCCTGCCGGGGGATGTTGGGTAGGGGGTTCCTCACGGTGAGGGCAGTGAGGGGGTTGGGGAATGCCCTGCCGGGGATGTTGGGTAGGGGGTTCCTCACGGGGAGGGCAGTGAGGGGGTTGGGGAATGCCCTGCCGGGGGATGTTGGGTAGGGGGTTCCTCACGGTGAGGGCAGTGAGGGGGTTGGGGAATGCCCTGCCGGGGGATGTTGGGTAGGGGGTTCCTCACGGTGAGGGCAGTGAGGGGGTTGGGGAATGCCCTGCCGGGGGATGTTGGGTAGGGGGTTCCTCACGGTGAGGGCAGTGAGGGGGTTGGAGAATGCCCTGCCGGGGATGTTGGGTAGGGGGTTCCTCACGGTGAGGGCAGTGAGGGGGTTGGGGAATGCCCTGCCGGGGGATGTTGGGTAGGGGGTTCCTCACGGTGAGGGCAGTGAGGGGGTTGGGGAATGCCCTGCCGGGGGATGTTGGGTAGGGGTTCCTCACGGTGAGGGCAGTGAGGGGGTTGGAGAATGCCCTGCCGGGGGATGTTGGGTAGGGGGTTCCTCACGGTGAGGGCAGTGAGGGGGTTGGGGAATGCCCTGCCGGGGGATGTTGGGTAGGGGGTACCTCACGGTGAGGGCAGTGAGGTTGGGGAATGCCCTGCCGGGGGATGTTGGGTAGGGGGTTCCTCACGGTGAGGGCAGTGAGGTTGGGGAATGCCCTGCCGGGGGATGTTGGGTAGGGGGTTCCTCACGGTGAGGGCAGTGAGGGGGTTGGAGAATGCCCTGCCGGGGGATGTTGGGTAGGGGGTTCCTCACGGTGAGGGCAGTGAGGGGGTTGGGGAATGCCCTGCCGGGGGATGTTGGGTAGGGGGTTCCTCACGGTGAGGGCAGTGAGGGGTTGGGGAATGCCCTGCCGGGGGATGTTGGGTAGGGGGATTCTCACGGTGAGGGCAGTGAGGTTGGGGAATGCCCTGCCGGGGGATGTTGGGTAGGGGGTTCCTCACGGTGAGGGCAGTGAGGGGGTTGGGGAATGCCCTGCCGGGGAATGTTGGGTAGGGGGTTCCTCACGGTGAGGGCAGTGAGGGGGTTGGGGAATGCCCTGCCGGGGGATGTTGGGTAGGGGGTTCCTCACGGTGAGGGCAGTGAGGGGGTTGGGGAATGCCCTGCCGGGGGATGTTGGGTAGGGGGTTCCTCACGGTGAGGGCAGTGAGGGGGTTGGAGAATGCCCTGCCGGGGGATGTTGGGTAGGGGGTTCCTCACGGTGAGGGCAGTGAGGGGGTTGGGGAATGCCCTGCCGGGGGATGTTGGGTAGGGGGTTCCTCACGGTGAGGGCAGTGAGGGGGTTGGGGAATGCCCTGCCGGGGGATGTTGGGTAGGGGGTTCCTCACGGTGAGGGCAGTGAGGGGGTTGGGGAATGCCCTGCCGGGGGATGTTGGGTAGGGGGTTCCTCACGGTGAGGGCAGTGAGGGGGTTGGGGAATGCCCTGCCGGGGGATGTTGGGTAGGGGGTTCCTCACGGGGAGGGCAGTGAGGTTGGGGAATGCCCTTCCTAGTGATGGGGTAATGGCAGATTCTGTTAATGCCTATAAGAGGGGCCTGGATGAGTTCTTTAACAAGCATAGTATCCAAGGCTATTGTTGTTATACAATCTAAACATGCCCCTTTGTATTTGTTCTTTTACCCCTATTCTTGGACTGACCTGTAGTTGTGTTTTTCTGTTTTAGCCCTTTAGTCACTAAATTTAGATAGAATGTTCCAAACACTGAATGCTAGTTCCCTCCCCTCATTCATATAGAAATGCTAAATGCCGGTCTGTGGGCTCCATTTTGGAAATCCAAAGACGTGCAGGGCAGGGGGCATAGAATGAACAATGTAGTAGGTTGCACACATTGTTTGCACTTTGCACCCTGTCCGTCACTTAGTAATAATATCCCCTGCAGTCTGTATGAGCCCAGATAGTTATTCCGTACCTCTCGTGGTGCCGCCCTGACACATCTGTTGTGCATGGAAGGAGATATTTTTTTCATCCGCAGGATTTTGGGCCAAACAAAGAAATTCATTTGTCTCTGATAAATTCACTCTGATAGAGCTGCCATTTGCATGGTGCCGGTACCCAGAATCCCCTTCTCTGTACATCCAGCTGAATGATATGAGCGACGTGTTTGTTGGGACAGAACAATGCAGAGTAAATTCACACCGACCCTTATTGTCTCCCTCCATATGAGCCCTTATGGTTGGCGCAGGTACAGGCTCTGTGTTTTAAAAGAAAAAATATTGATTTGGTTGAATTAATGAAATCCATATCTATACCAAGAAATGTTATGTATCATATATCATATAAGTTGTAACAACTGAATGTTTCTGGAATTCTTAAATAAAAAATATAATAAAGTTTAGGTAATCTGATTTCATTCCATATGAAAAAAAATATTTATATGGAAAATGCAGCTTGACTTAGTCCCTATCGTCTTAGCTGTTAAAATACATTGCATTAATGTGCCAAATCCATAGACTTGAAAAGGGTTTCCCTGCAATGTATCACACTATGCTCTATCTGATTCAAAGGTTCTTTTTGTCTTATGGCAAATCCGTACTATACTGATTAGCACTAGTGTCTGCCATCACCACAAAGCAAATTGTATCTGTTGTAAAGGGCTGCTTGGTGTCATCTATACATGTAGCAAAACATAGGAGTTAGAGAATAAACAGTCACATATTAAAAGGTAAGATAACGAATACAAGTTGTGGGTACCTACCATGCACAGTGAGATTAAAATACACTGTCTGTATGTCTGAACTGTTCAGAATAATATCCGCTTTGAAGACATTAGAATCTTCTATGGTCAGACCGCTAATTCTTAATGTTGTTCCATTGTTGGATGCTAGCAGCCGCTCCTCAAACTGCCTGTTTTGTATGTCAAGTTGCCCTTCATTATATTCCGCCATTGCATAGGCTTTTCCTTTATGTTTTATTTCCCAGATTACTTTCTCCACTGGAAATTCCAAGTGTTGGTGGTATGACATGGTAATGGACTGGTTTAGAAGTCCATGCACTTGGAGAAGGTCAGCCTGGCCTCCTGTTATGGAATATACGTGTAATTGTAATGTATTTGTGAATAGTAAAGTATTAATGGCAACATAGTTTGGGACTGAAAAGATCATACATATTTTGAATTGTTATCATAGCACTCGGCCAATTGTTCCCCTGTACAGAGCGCTGGTAAGGCCCCATCTAGAATATGCCGTTCAGTTTTGGTCTCCAGTGCTCAAACGGGACATTATTGAGTTAGAGAGGGTCCAGAGAAGGGTATGGAAAGTCTCAGTTATGGGGGGATAGCTCTCAGTACAAGTGAGGGAATACAGGGGTAGGGGGGATAGCTCTCAGTACAAGTGAGGGAATACAGGGGTATGGGAGATAGCTCTCAGTACAAGTGAGGGAATACAGGGGTATGGGAGATAGCTCTCAGTACAAGTGAGGGAATACAGGGGTAGGGGGGATAGCTCTCAGTACAAGTGAGGGAATACAGGGGTATGGGAGATAGCTCTCAGTACAAGTGAGGGAATACAGGGGTAGGGGGGATAGCTCTCAGTACAAGTGAGGGAATACAGGGGTAGGGGGGATAGCTCTCAGTACAAGTGAGGGAATACAGGGGTAGGGGGGATAGCTCTCAGTACAAGTGAGGTAATACAGGGGTATGAGAGATAGCTCTCAGTACAAGTGAGGGAATACAGGGGTAGGGGAGATAGCTCTCAGTACAAGTGAGGGAATACAGGGGTAGGGGGGATAGCTCTCAGTACAAGTGAGGGAATACAGGGGTATGAGAGATAGCTCTCAGTACAAGTGAGGGAATACAGCGGTAGGGGGGATAACTCTCAGTACAAGTGAGGGAATACAGGGGTATGGGAGATAGCTCTCAGTACAAGTGAGGGAATACAGGGGTATGGGAGATAGCTCTCAGTACAAGTGAGGGAATACAGGGGTATGGGAGATAGCTCTCAGTACAAGTGAGGGAATACAGGGGTAGGGGGGATAGCTCTCAGTACAAGTGAGGGAATACAGGGGTATGAGAGATAGCTCTCAGTACAAGTGAGGGAATACAGGGGTAGGGGAGATAGCTCTCAGTACAAGTGAGGGAATACAGGGGTATGGGAGATAGCTCTCAGTACAAGTGAGGGAATACAGGGGTAGGGGAGATAGCTCTCAGTACAAGTGAGGGAATACAGGGTTATGGGAGATAGCTCTCAGTACAAGTGAGGGAATACAGGGGTAGGGGAGATAGCTCTCAGTACAAGTGAGGGAATACAGGGTTATGGGAGATAGCTCTCAGTACAAGTGAGGGAATACAGGGGTAGGGGAGATAGCTCTCAGTACAAGTGAGGGAATACAGGGGTAGGGGAGATAGCTCTCAGTACAAGTGAGGGAATACAGGGGTAGGGGAGATAGCTCTCAGTACAAGTGAGGGAATACAGGGGTAGGGGAGATAGCTCTCAGTACAAGTGAGGGAATACAGGGGTAGGGGAGATAGCTCGTAGTACAAGTGAGGGAATACAGGGGTAGGGGAGATAGCTCTCAGTACAAGTGAGGGAATACAGGGGTAGGGGGGATAGCCCTCAGTACAAGTGAGGGAATACAGGGGTAGGGGGGATAGCTCTCAGTACAAGTGAGGGAATACAGGGGTAGGGGAGATAGCTCTCAGTACAAGTGAGGGAATACAGGGGTAGGGGGGATAGCTCTCAGTACAAGTGAGGGAATACAGGGGTATGGGAGATAGCTCTCAGTACAAGTGAGGGAATACAGGGGTAGGGGAGATAGCTCTCAGTACAAGTGAGGGAATACAGGGTTATGGGAGATAGCTCTCAGTACAAGTGAGGGAATACAGGGTTATGGGAGATAGCTCTCAGTACAAGTGAGGGAATACAGGGTTATGGGAGATAGCTCTCAGTACAAGTGAGGGAATACAGGGGTAGGGGGGATAGCTCTCAGTACAAGTGAGGGAATACAGGGGTATGGGAGATAGCTCTCAGTACAAGTGAGGGAATACAGGGTTATGGGAGATAGCTCTCAGTACAAGTGAGGGAATACAGGGGTAGGGGAGATAGCTCTCAGTACAAGTGAGGGAATACAGGGTTATGGGAGATAGCTCTCAGTACAAGTGAGGGAATACAGGGGTAGGGGGGATAGCTCTCAGTACAAGTGAGGGAATACAGGGGTATGAGAGATAGCTCTCAGTACAAGTGAGGGAATACAGGGGTAGGGGAGATAGCTCTCAGTACAAGTGAGGGAATACAGGGGTAGGGGAGATAGCTCTCAGTACAAGTGAGGGAATACAGGGGTATGGGAGATAGCTCTCAGTACAAGTGAGGGAATACAGGGGTAGGGGAGATAGCTCTCAGTACAAGTGAGGGAATACAGGGGTATGGGAGATAGCTCTCAGTACAAGTGAGGGAATACAGGGGTAGGGGAGATAGCTCTCAGTACAAGTGAGGGAATACAGGGTTATGGGAGATAGCTCTCAGTACAAGTGAGGGAATACAGGGGTAGGGGGGATAGCTCTCAGTACAAGTGAGGGAATACAGGGGTAGGGGAGATAGCTCTCAGTACAAGTGAGGGAATACAGGGGTAGGGGAGATAGCTCTCAGTACAAGTGAGGGAATACAGGGGTATGGGAGATAGCTCTCAGTACAAGTGAGGGAATACAGGGGTATGGGAGATAGCTCTCAGTACAAGTGAGGGAATACAGGGGTAGGGGGGATAGCTCTCAGTACAAGTGAGGGAATACAGGGGTAGGGGAGATAGCTCTCAGTACAAGTGAGGGAATACAGGGGTATGGGAGATAGCTCTCAGTACAAGTGAGGGAATACAGGGGTAGGGGAGATAGCTCTCAGTACAAGTGAGGGAATACAGGGGTAGGGGGGATAGCTCTCAGTACAAGTGAGGGAATACAGGGGTATGGGGGATAGCTCTCAGTACAAGTGAGGGAATACAGGGGTAGGGGAGATAGCTCTCAGTACAAGTGAGGGAATACAGGGGTAGGGGAGATAGCTCGTAGTACAAGTGAGGGAATACAGGGGTAGGGGGGATAGCTCTCAGTACAAGTGAGGGAATACAGGGGTAGGGGAGATAGCTCTCAGTACAAGTGAGGGAATACAGGGGTATGGGGGATAGCTCTCAGTACAAGTGAGGGAATACAGGGGTAGGGGGGATAGCTCTCAGTACAAGTGAGGGAATACAGGGGTAGGGGAGATAGCTCTCAGTACAAGTGAGGGAATACAGGGGTATGGGAGATAGCTCTCAGTACAAGTGAGGGAATACAGGGGTAGGGGAGATAGCTCTCAGTACAAGTGAGGGAATACAGGGGTATGGGAGATAGCTCTCAGTACAAGTGAGGGAATACAGGGGTAGGGGAGATAGCTCTCAGTACAAGTGAGGGAATACAGGGTTATGGGAGATAGCTCTCAGTACAAGTGAGGGAATACAGGGGTAGGGGGGATAGCTCTCAGTACAAGTGAGGGAATACAGGGGTAGGGGAGATAGCTCTCAGTACAAGTGAGGGAATACAGGGGTAGGGGAGATAGCTCTCAGTACAAGTGAGGGAATACAGGGGTAGGGGAGATAACTCTCAGTACAAGTGAGGGAATACAGGGGTATGGGAGATAGCTCTCAGTACAAGTGAGGGAATACAGGGGTAGGGGGGATAGCTCTCAGTACAAGTGAGGGAATACAGGGGTAGGGGAGATAGCTCTCAGTACAAGTGAGGGAATACAGGGGTATGGGGGGATAGCTCTCAGTACAAGTGAGGGAATGCAGGGGTAGGGGAGATAGCTCTCAGTACAAGTGAGGGAATACAGGGGTAGGGGGATAGCTCTCAGTACAAGTGAGGGAATACAGGGGTAGGGGGGATAGCTCTCAGTACAAGTGAGGGAATACAGGGGTAGGGGAGATAGCTCTCAGTACAAGTGAGGGAATACAGGGGTAGGGGAGATAGCTCTCAGTACAAGTGAGGGAATACAGGGGTAGGGGAGATAGCTCTCAGTACAAGTGAGGGAATACAGGGTTATGGGAGATAGCTCTCAGTACAAGTGAGGGAATACAGGGGTAGGGGAGATAGCTCTCAGTACAAGTGAGGGAATACAGGGTTATGGGAGATAGCTCTCAGTACAAGTGAGGGAATACAGGGGTAGGGGAGATAGCTCTCAGTACAAGTGAGGGAATACAGGGGTAGGGGAGATAGCTCTCAGTACAAGTGAGGGAATACAGGGGTAGGGGAGATAGCTCTCAGTACAAGTGAGGGAATACAGGGGTAGGGGAGATAGCTCTCAGTACAAGTGAGGGAATACAGGGGTAGGGGAGATAGCTCGTAGTACAAGTGAGGGAATACAGGGGTAGGGGAGATAGCTCTCAGTACAAGTGAGGGAATACAGGGGTAGGGGGGATAGCCCTCAGTACAAGTGAGGGAATACAGGGGTAGGGGGGATAGCTCTCAGTACAAGTGAGGGAATACAGGGGTAGGGGAGATAGCTCTCAGTACAAGTGAGGGAATACAGGGGTAGGGGGGATAGCTCTCAGTACAAGTGAGGGAATACAGGGGTATGGGAGATAGCTCTCAGTACAAGTGAGGGAATACAGGGGTAGGGGAGATAGCTCTCAGTACAAGTGAGGGAATACAGGGTTATGGGAGATAGCTCTCAGTACAAGTGAGGGAATACAGGGTTATGGGAGATAGCTCTCAGTACAAGTGAGGGAATACAGGGTTATGGGAGATAGCTCTCAGTACAAGTGAGGGAATACAGGGGTAGGGGGGATAGCTCTCAGTACAAGTGAGGGAATACAGGGGTATGGGAGATAGCTCTCAGTACAAGTGAGGGAATACAGGGTTATGGGAGATAGCTCTCAGTACAAGTGAGGGAATACAGGGGTAGGGGAGATAGCTCTCAGTACAAGTGAGGGAATACAGGGTTATGGGAGATAGCTCTCAGTACAAGTGAGGGAATACAGGGGTAGGGGGATAGCTCTCAGTACAAGTGAGGGAATACAGGGGTATGAGAGATAGCTCTCAGTACAAGTGAGGGAATACAGGGGTAGGGGAGATAGCTCTCAGTACAAGTGAGGGAATACAGGGGTAGGGGAGATAGCTCTCAGTACAAGTGAGGGAATACAGGGGTAGGGGAGATAGCTCGTAGTACAAGTGAGGGAATACAGGGGTATGGGGGATAGCTCTCAGTACAAGTGAGGGAATACAGGGGTAGGGGGGATAGCTCTCAGTACAAGTGAGGGAATACAGGGGTAGGGGAGATAGCTCTCAGTACAAGTGAGGGAATACAGGGGTATGGGAGATAGCTCTCAGTACAAGTGAGGGAATACAGGGGTAGGGGAGATAGCTCTCAGTACAAGTGAGGGAATACAGGGGTATGGGAGATAGCTCTCAGTACAAGTGAGGGAATACAGGGGTAGGGGAGATAGCTCTCAGTACAAGTGAGGGAATACAGGGTTATGGGAGATAGCTCTCAGTACAAGTGAGGGAATACAGGGGTAGGGGGGATAGCTCTCAGTACAAGTGAGGGAATACAGGGGTAGGGGAGATAGCTCTCAGTACAAGTGAGGGAATACAGGGGTAGGGGAGATAGCTCTCAGTACAAGTGAGGGAATACAGGGGTATGGGAGATAGCTCTCAGTACAAGTGAGGGAATACAGGGGTATGGGAGATAGCTCTCAGTACAAGTGAGGGAATACAGGGGTAGGGGGGATAGCTCTCAGTACAAGTGAGGGAATACAGGGGTAGGGGAGATAGCTCTCAGTACAAGTGAGGGAATACAGGGGTATGGGAGATAGCTCTCAGTACAAGTGAGGGAATACAGGGGTAGGGGAGATAGCTCTCAGTACAAGTGAGGGAATACAGGGGTAGGGGGGATAGCTCTCAGTACAAGTGAGGGAATACAGGGGTATGGGGGATAGCTCTCAGTACAAGTGAGGGAATACAGGGGTAGGGGAGATAGCTCTCAGTACAAGTGAGGGAATACAGGGGTAGGGGAGATAGCTCGTAGTACAAGTGAGGGAATACAGGGGTAGGGGGATAGCTCTCAGTACAAGTGAGGGAATACAGGGGTAGGGGAGATAGCTCTCAGTACAAGTGAGGGAATACAGGGGTATGGGGGATAGCTCTCAGTACAAGTGAGGGAATACAGGGGTAGGGGGGATAGCTCTCAGTACAAGTGAGGGAATACAGGGGTAGGGGAGATAGCTCTCAGTACAAGTGAGGGAATACAGGGGTATGGGAGATAGCTCTCAGTACAAGTGAGGGAATACAGGGGTAGGGGAGATAGCTCTCAGTACAAGTGAGGGAATACAGGGGTATGGGAGATAGCTCTCAGTACAAGTGAGGGAATACAGGGGTAGGGGAGATAGCTCTCAGTACAAGTGAGGGAATACAGGGTTATGGGAGATAGCTCTCAGTACAAGTGAGGGAATACAGGGGTAGGGGGGATAGCTCTCAGTACAAGTGAGGGAATACAGGGGTAGGGGAGATAGCTCTCAGTACAAGTGAGGGAATACAGGGGTAGGGGAGATAGCTCTCAGTACAAGTGAGGGAATACAGGGGTAGGGGAGATAACTCTCAGTACAAGTGAGGGAATACAGGGGTATGGGAGATAGCTCTCAGTACAAGTGAGGGAATACAGGGGTAGGGGGGATAGCTCTCAGTACAAGTGAGGGAATACAGGGGTAGGGGAGATAGCTCTCAGTACAAGTGAGGGAATACAGGGGTATGGGGGGATAGCTCTCAGTACAAGTGAGGGAATGCAGGGGTAGGGGAGATAGCTCTCAGTACAAGTGAGGGAATACAGGGGTAGGGGGATAGCTCTCAGTACAAGTGAGGGAATACAGGGGTAGGGGGGATAGCTCTCAGTACAAGTGAGGGAATACAGGGGTAGGGGAGATAGCTCTCAGTACAAGTGAGGGAATACAGGGGTAGGGGAGATAGCTCTCAGTACAAGTGAGGGAATACAGGGGTAGGGGAGATAGCTCTCAGTACAAGTGAGGGAATACAGGGGTAGGGGAGATAGCTCTCAGTACAAGTGAGGGAATACAGGGGTAGGGGGGATAGCTCTCAGTACAAGTGAGGGAATACAGGGGTAGGGGGGATAGCTCTCAGTACAAGTGAGGGAATACAGGGGTAGGGGGGATAGCTCTCAGTACAAGTGAGGGAATACAGGGGTATGGGAGATAGCTCTCAGTACAAGTGAGGGAATACAGGGGTAGGGGGGATAGCTCTCAGTACAAGTGAGGGAATACAGGGGTAGGGGAGATAGCTCTCAGTACAAGTGAGGGAATACAGGGGTAGGGGAGATAGCTCTCAGTACAAGTGAGGGAATACAGGGGTAGGGGAGATAGCTCTCAGTACAAGTGAGGGAATACAGGGTTATTATAGCTCTTAGTACAAGTTGCCCCAGGGAATGGTCCGATTGCCATCTTGGAGTCAGGAAGGAATTTTTTCCCCTCTGCGGCAAATTAGAGAGGCTTCAGATGGGGTTTTTGCCTTCCTCTGGATCAACTAGCAGTTAGGCAGGTTATATATAGGCATTATGGTTGAACTTGATGGACATATGTATTTCTTCAACCTAACTTACTATGTTACTATATCCCATAAACAAAGTCCTATCACATGCTGCTCCGTATAACACCAAGGAGCTTATTTGCCAAATTTATTTTAAGAGAAAACTTTGGATTATATTGTCATTTCTTACAGCTGTTCCGAATCCTTGACCTACAGGTTTATTTACAACTGGATGAATTTTAAAAACAACCATATAAAGATCCTCTTTGGCAACTAAAAGATTTCATACAAGTTGTCAGTACATTCAAAAAAATGTTTACTTATTCCGGAGCTGAAAAATGTATTTCATCTAAATGTATGTCAATCAAAAGACCATGTAAGAATGTATCATATTTATACTACTATAATTTAGATCAAGTAACTACAAGTTGAAGTTTGCAAAAACCGGTTTCTGAATTTGCTAAAAAATGCTGTTAATTAGCTGTGAACATTCCACTATCGGCATTTTGGCAGTCACTTAAAGCTTTGAGATCCTCAGCTATCCCAAAATGTTATACAGGTGTAGGACTTCTTACCCAGAATGCTCAGGACCTGGGATTTTCCAGATAAGGGGTCTTTCTGTTATTTGGAACACCATGCTTTAAATCTACTATGAAATCATTTAAACGTCAAATAAACCCAATACGATTGTTTTAACTGCAATAGGGATTAATTATATCTTAGTTGGGATCAAATACAGGTACTGTTTTATTATTACAGAGAAAAGGGAATCATTTAACCATTAAATAAACCCAATAGGGCTGTTCTGCCCCAATAAGGGGTAATTATATCTTAGTTGGGATCAAGTACAGGTACTGTTTTATTATTACAGAGAAAAGGGAATCATTTAACCATTAAATAAACCCAATAGGGCTGTTCTGCCCCCAATAAGGGGTAATTATATCTTAGTTGGGATCAAGTACAGGTACTGTTTTATTATTACAGAGAAAAAGGAATCATTTAACCATGAAATAAACCCAATAGGGCTGTTCTGCCCCCAATAAGGGGTAATTATATCTTAGTTGGGATCAAGTACAGGTACTGTTTTATTATTACAGAGAAAAGGGAATCATTTAACCATGAAATAAACCCAATAGGGCTGTTCTGCCCCCAATAAGGGGTAATTATATCTTAGTTGGGATCAAGTACAGGTACTGTTTTATTATTACAGAGAAACGGGAATCATTTAACCATTAAATAAACCCAATAGGGCTGTTCTGCCCCCAATAAGGGGTAATTATATCTTAGTTGGGATCAAGTACAGGTACTGTTTTATTATTACAGAGAAAAGGGAATCATTTAACCATGAAATAAACCCAATAGGGCTGTTCTGCCCCCAATAAGGGGTAATTATATCTTAGTTGGGATCAAGTACAGGTACTGTTTTATTATTACAGAGAAACGGGAATCATTTAACCATTAAATAAACCCAATAGGGCTGTTCTGCCCCCAATAAGGGGTAATTATATCTTAGTTGGGATCAAGTACAGGTACTGTTTTATTATTACAGAGAAAAGGGAATCATTTAACCATTAAATAAACCCAATAGGGCTGTTCTGCCCCCAATAAGGGGTAATTATATCTTAGTTGGGATCAAGTACAGGTACTGTTTTATTATTACAGAGAAAAGGAAATCATTTAACCATGAAATAAACCCAATAGGGCTGTTCTGCCCCCAATAAGGGGTAATTATATCTTAGTTGGGATCAAGTACAGGTACTGTTTTATTATTACAGAGAAAAGGAAATCATTTAACCATGAAATAAACCCAATAGGGCTGTTCTGCCCCCAATAAGGGGTAATTATATCTTAGTTGGGATCAAGTACAGGTACTGTTTTATTATTACAGAGAAAAGGAAATCATTTAACCATGAAATAAACCCAATAGGGCTGTTCTGCCCCCAATAAGGGGTAATTATATCTTAGTTGGGATCAAGTACAGGTACTGTTTTATTATTACAGAGAAACGGGAATCATTTAACCATTAAATAAACCCAATAGGGCTGTTCTGCCCCAATAAGGGGTAATTATATCTTAGTTGGGATCAAGTACAGGTACTGTTATATTATTACAGAGAAAAGGGAATCATTTAACCATGAAATAAACCCAATAGGGCTGTTCTGCCCCCAATAAGGGGTAATTATATCTTAGTTGGGATCAAGTACAGGTACTGTTTTATTATTACAGAGAAACGGGAATCATTTAACCATTAAATAAACCCAATAGGGCTGTTCTGCCCCCAATAAGGGGTAATTATATCTTAGTTGGGATCAAGTACAGGTACTGTTTTATTATTACAGAGAAAAGGGAATCATTTAACCATTAAATAAACCCAATAGGGCTGTTCTGCCCCCAATAAGGGGTAATTATATCTTAGTTGGGATCAAGTACAGGTACTGTTTTATTATTACAGAGAAAAGGAAATCATTTAACCATGAAATAAACCCAATAGGACTGTTCTGCCCCCAATAAGGGGTAATTATATCTTAGTTGGGATCAAGTACAGGTACTGTTATATTATTACAGAGAAAAGGGAATCATTTAACCATTAAATAAACCCAAGAGGACTTTTACTTCCAAGGAAAAAAAAATAAATAACTGGTATATAAAGATAAATTTATCGCTATAACTTTTTTAGGTGTTGCTGGTCGCTTTACTCTCTATATTCTGTAGTACTCTCCAGATCATATGAGTTGTGGTTTTACCCTTTCCAGCACCCACCAGAACAGTAGACGAAACATCATTTGCCCCCTAAAAAGTCTCGAAGTTAATGTTACTGATAAAAATAGCATTTCCCTTCTACACCTAATGGATTTATATGTACTGGTTTAGTTTATTTACTTGTATGTAGAGATACCAGTTTATAAACTATACCGTATCTGACAAAAATATATAAAACAAAACAAAACATGAAAGTGATTAATATAGTTACCTGAAACAAATGGGACAAACGACAGAATAAAGAAGAGCCTGGCATCTTCTAGAGATAAAGAAGGCATGTTGTCTGGACGTGTGGTCAAGGCTTTATGACAGACCGATATGTACGCTGAAGAGGAAATGAGGTTTCAAAATAAACTTTTCTTCTGAAAGTAGGTTGTTGTTATGTCAGCCTGGCATAGTGTAACGGGTTGCACTGTATGGTTCCTGAAACACATGGCCGGACGGTAATCCCACCACTATCACACACAGGGGGGGCTTGTAATACTCAGCAATGAATAAACTGGAGGTTCACACGATATTATCAATGAACTCAGGAACTCTTTATTTACAGCCACCTGCTAAGCTTATCAGTAATTGTGGTTACACAGATTCCCCGGCCCACGTAAGGTGTCCCTGGCCACTGGGCCCCAGCCTGATACCTGCTCCCCTGTTCCTTCCTTCCCATCAGGGATGCTGTACTATCTTACAGACATTCAGCACAGGGGTCAGCCTTGCATTAGAAACACTAAACCTTACATAGCCTAGTCCTGTTTTCACTTGGTCCCTATCTGGGCAAGGTACCGCCACCTTCCTCCTCGGTGGAGCCTCAGCTGCTTGTCTCACTACCCTGTCACTAACTCTTACCACTTGCAATGAGCTCCACAGATCTAACCTGCTACTGCCAGTTAAACTAACGACTACAGGTACCTTGCTGAGGTAATGGGCCTCAGGCTTTCCGCCATCATTAGCTAGTTCTTTTGTCAGAGGAAGCAGTACATTATTCTTCCCCTTATATAGCCTTCTCTGAACCTTAATAACCAAATTTACAAAATACACTCTTTCCTACACCATACAACAGAATCAGGAAAATATGACTTCTCAGCTAAGTCAGAAGCAATAGTAACACACAGGATACTTCTTGTGTTTTTTAAGACATTGAATTTATCTGGGTCATCTGAAACTTTTATTAAGTACAAGGAGACCAACTGAACCAGAAAAAAGTAGGGAAACACTGGACTCTGGATTTGATTTGGCTAAATCTGAGCCCTTTTTTTTTTTGCAGGTTTTAGATGGCTTGCTGAACAAAATTGGAATCTTAATAATGTTAATTTAGACACAGACGCTGCTGAATTTTTCTTCCTTTTTTTGCTATCAGTCAGGGTTCAGACTGGGTTCTGGATCAGAATAAACCCAAAAAAAAGAATTTGAAGACCAAACGCTTAACGGTTAAATAACTTAAATAAGCGGCAGCGGTACAATTTAAAGTGTATTTAATGAGACACTAAAGAATAGTAATAAAAGTACCTAAGTCATTTATTGGCCCGGGTGTATAAACCCCAAGCCCGCCACTAACACATATGCCGCCAAAATGTGATCAAAGCAGATTGTAAAATTGAATCTCACCAATGTCGGTATGTGGCCCGGGTGCTTCAAGCCCCAAACCCGTGGACTGGGGAGCAAAAACGATTCAATGGCATGGGTTCTGGATCAGACCAAATCTTGTATGGTCTGTTCAGTAGATTTGGTGCATCCCTACAAATCTTTAGGGCCAGTTGGGGCAAATTTACATTCCGTGATGTTTATGTCATGTTTGGGTTGTGCTCCGGAAAAAACCTCCACTTCATAAATGAATTGCTGAAAGCAAAATGGAATATGTAGTAAACTATTATTTTTTTTTGCTATCATTGTCCCTCTATAAATATGGCAAGGTAAGAAAGGTTTATTTTGTGTGTATATGTACTGGTCTTTTATGTACATTATGGGGTACAGTTTCCAGATCCACCTCCTCAAAGAGGAAAAACTAATATCTCAGTAATATAGGCCGACCACATCCTTTCAGTTACAGGCCTGCATGGGCAGATATACAGGTATTATATGGTTTCCTGCCTTGCCACCGACAAGGTGTTATTCCACTTGTTTATAGCAGCAGTTTGTCTAAATGACCAGTGCTAGAGAAGGGCTTTTTATTTTGTTCTTTACTTATTAAGCCACAGACACCATGTCATAAGGGGGAAAATAATCTATTTATGGCATTTTGTATATACCTTATTCCATGCTGCCATTTGGGATTAGTAAATCTAAACCCAAACACAGATGCACATGAGTTGGACCTACATTGTATTCATTATGCAACATAGTGTCTCCTTAGCTCAATACACTTGGCCAGTTATACACGTGTACCCTGTAACCCCATATCAAAGGACTGTCACAATCTGAAATAGTTATAGTTCTCACACCATCTTAGATCAAATCTGAGATTCTGCCTCGAGACCCTATGGGGATTATATAATAAAAGGCACTAAATATGCCCAGGAGCAGTAACCCATAGCAACCAATCAGCAGGTAGAATTTATTGGTCACCTGTTTAAAAGCAAACATCTTATTGGGTTATGGCAACTGGGCAAATTTAGTGCCTTTTGTTACACATGGGGGTTAATTTGCTATAGAAATATAGCAAATTATGTCACTATATTAAGGGAATCATTGAGACTGGTCCTTAATAGCAGGGGATCCATTTCCAGGTCCCTGCCAACCCAATGTTTAATAATCACTGGTTTGATCAGACCAGAAATTAAAATCTTTAATGCACACCCTTTTTTATAACTTTTTGCACAAAATGTCCTTTATTATATATATGTTTTATTGCCCCCAGAACTATGTGGTTAAATGCTTTATGTGCATCATTCTACTTTTCTATTAGTGAATTTGGTGGCTTAGTTGTATTGTCCTTACACTGGTTAGAATCATCATAAGTGCATTGTGCTTGAGTCTGAGCTTTCAGCCAGTGCTACACACTAGAACTGCTTTCAGCTAACCTATTGTTTCTCCTACTCTCATGTAACTGGAGGAGTCCCAAGCCGGACTTGGATTTCTTACTATTGAGTGCTATTCTGATACCTACTGGGAGCTGCTATCTTTTTTTTTTTTTTTTTTATATATTCTTTATTTTTTGAATTTTCAGAAAAAATGGGGTACAGAAAAAAGAAGGGAACAGGGTAAGGACATTTGAAATGATCTACATTTACAAACAGGTTGTGAGGTCAGGAGTAACAAAAGTTATTACTTTTAATTTTAAATACATTTGAGAGAGAATAGAAGCAAATAAAAGATAAGACATGTCGTCAGTGGTTTGTTAGTTTGTTTTTTTTTTTTTTTTTTTTTTTTTTAGAGTAGTGGTTTTATAGGGTCTTATGTCAACGGGTTTGTGTATGAAAATTGTTAATAAATGTTAGCCAGGGTTCCCACACTCTCTTGTATACTGTGCTGTTGTTTTGGTGAGTGAAAGTTATCTTCTCGAGTTTTCTAACTTCTTCTACTAGGTATACCCATTCTAGGAATGTGGGGGGTTCTTTGGCTTTCCAGTGTCTTGGAATAAGGGTTCTTGCTGCATTCAGTAGGTGTTGGGTGAGAGTATCAGGTATTACGCAGTTTTTCTTGGGAATTAGGTTTAGGAGTATGGTGGAAGTTTCGTCTTCTTTAATTGTGAACTTGGTTATGTGTGTTATGGTTTCTAGAATCTTGTGCCAGTATGCTTGCAGTTGAGGGCATGTATACCATATGTGAAGGTGATTTCCTGAGTCGTTATCGCATCGCCAGCATGTGTCCTTTGTGTTTTTGTACATTTTTTTTAGCTTTGTGGGGGTGTAGTGCCACCTAGTGGCTAGTTTAAAGTTCATTTCCCGAACTCTTACGGCTCTTGAGGATTTGTGGATGGCTTTGAATATTCTGCTCCAAGCTATTTCTGTTATTTCCATTTCTAGTTCTCTCTCCCATTCTTTGCAGAAATATCTGTTGGGGTGCTCAGCATTGTTGAGTAAAAGTTTGTACAGGGTGGAAATGATTTTATCTATTGGTTTTGGGGGTACTAGTAGGGTTTCCCATTTCGTTAAAGGTCTGTTCCAGTCTGTTCCTTGTTTGGTTTGAATATAGTGGTGAATTTGTTGGTAGTTCCAGGCATCTCTAGGGTGGGGTCCCCATCTTTTTTGTATTTCTGCTAGTGAGATTACTTTGTTGTTCATAACAAAGTCTTTTATTTTAGTGGGGTTCTCTTTGTAGCGGTGCCATCTTCTGTAGTTGCCATCCAGGCTCGGTTGAAAGTCTGGGTTCTGTTCAAGTGGTTGGAGGACATATGGAGTAGAGGATAGTGCATATTTATGTTTGAACTTGTGCCATACTTGGTATGAGGCTTTAATTAATGGGTGTTTATCCATTGAGGTGGGGATTGATTCTGTTTTTGACCAGAGGTAGTTCTGTATCGGGATGTCGGAGAATGTGTTCTCTAGGGTAACCCAATTCTTGTTTTTGTTTACATGCCATGCGTGTATTCGGGATAGGTGCGTTGCTATCCAGTAAAGCTGGGCGTCTGGGAGGGTTAGTCCTCCATACTCCTTGGGTAGGATTAGTTGTTTATATTTTAGTCTCGCATTTTTTCCTTGCCAGATAAGTTTGGTTATTATTGTTTTTAAGCTTTTGAAAAAGGCCATTGGTAGTTTTATAGGGAGTGCTCATCTTGACTGCTTGTATTTTGCCGAACCAGGAGAGTTTGAGTTTGGACCAATGGTTTGCTAGGTTTTGTATTTTTCCCAATAACGGTAGATAGTTGCTTTGGTATGCTTTCGTGTGGTCTGCATCGATCTTCACCCCCAGATATTGGATGTTATTTTTTGCCCACTTAAATTGAAAGTTGCTTTCTAGTGTTGTTTGAGATGTTTTTGACAGGTTAATGTTTAGTATTTCAGATTTGCTGAGATTGACTTTGAAATTTGAAAGAGATCCGTAAGCATTAAATAGTTTCAGTATCACCGGTAGGGATATTGTTGGCCTTGTTATGAGTAGAAGGAGGTCGTCTGCAAAGGCTGCTGATTTGTATTCTTTGCTTTTGGAGATGATTCCTGATATATCAGGGTTTAGCCTTATGTGGGCTAGAAGGGTCTCCATAGCCAGTACAAATAGCAAGGGGGATAAGGGGCACCCTTGTCTTGTGCCGTTGTAAATTTGGACTGGTGGGGATAGTACTCCATTGACTCTGATGCGTGCTGTGGGGTTGTGGTATAACGCTAAAATTCTTTTTATTGTTGTTTCCCCTAGGCCGAAGCCAAGTAAGGTTTCTCTGAGGAAGTGCCAAGAAACTCTGTCGAACGCCTTCTCGGCGTCTATAGTGAGTAGTAGTGTGGGGATTTGTTTTGATTTGGCCAGTTGTATTAGTGATATTACTTTGTAAATATTATCCTTTCCTTCTCTTTTAGGAACAAAGCCTGCTTGGTCCGGATTCACCAGGAAAGGTAAGTGCATTTTTAGTCTGTTGGCTATTATTTTTGCATAGATCTTTAGATCTATATTTATTAGGGAGATCGGTCTGTAGCTTGCTGGCTGTTGTGGGTCTTTCCCTTGTTTGGGGATGACTATTATGTGCGCTTCATTGGCTTGTGGGTGGAAGTTGAGTTTGCCGTCTATTGAGTTGAAGTAGTCACATAGTATTGGGGTTAGTTCGTTTTTGTGGGTTTTATAATATAATGTGCTGTATCCGTCAGGGCCCGGGCTTTTACCTGCTGGAAAGGAGTCTATTGTCTCTGTGATCTCTTGGTGTGTGAAAGGTCGGTCCAGTGAGTTTTTTTGATCCGGGGTTAGATTGGGTAGTTGTGCTTCTCTAATGAATGTTTTCATCCTCTCTTGTAGATCTTTGATCGGCCCTTGAGGGTCTAGTTTGTATAGTTTTTGGTAGTATTGTTGAAAGGATTTTGCTATGCTTTTTGTGTCGTAGAGGGTCTTTTGGTTGGTGTCTTTTATGGATTGAACCAGTGTTTGGGGTTGTATCTTCTTAAGGAGTTTTGCAAAGTGTTTGTTGCATTTATCACCTAGCTCGTAGTATTTTTGTTTAGTATTCATAAAAGCCTTGTTTGTATATTGGTCTAGTAGAGTTTTTAGTTGAATGCGTTTTGCTTCTAGTTCGGTATAGGTGGATTGCTCTATTTTTGCCTTGTGAGATTGTTCTAATTTACGGATATCTGTGAGTAATGCGTTTACTCTTCTTTCTCTGTCTTTTTTTAAATTGCTACAGAATGAAATTAGTTTGCCTCTTAGGGCACATTTTAAGGTTTCCCATAATGTTGCGGGTGGGATATCGGGGTGGTTGTTTTCTTCTATAGTTTGTCTTATCATCTGTTCTATTTTAAGTTTATTTTCTGGAGTGTGTAGTATAGAATCATTGAATTTCCAGTTGAATTCTTGTGCTGTCACCTGGGGTATTGTAAAGCATGCTGAAATGGGGGTGTGGTCCGAGTGGATGCTAGTGCCAATTTCGGTCTTGTGGAACAATTGTAACCATTTTTGAGAGATAAATATATAATCAATGCGAGAGTACATTTTGTAGGTTTTGGAGTAGTGTGTGTAGTCTTTGACTTTTGGATTCATGACTCTCCAAAGATCCAGCAGTCTTAGTTCTGCTAGGTGTTTTTTTAGGTTTTTTAGGCTCTTATAGGATATGGCGCTTTTGCCGTTTGAGGCATCTAGTATGGGACTTATTGTTAGATTTAAGTCTCCACCAATTATTGTGAGCCCCTCTTGGAAGTCCTCTAGGATTTTTAAGAATTTACAGAGGAATGAGGTTTGCCCTTTGTTTGGGGCATAGATATTTGCTACGGTGATCTTTAGGCTTGCTATTTCTCCTTTAATCAACAGAAATCTGCCTTCGTTGTCTGATAGCTTATCCTGTAGCTTGAAGGGTATGTCTTTGTGTATCAAAGTCATTACGCCAGTGGCTTTTTTTATCGGGTTGTTGCTATAGAATATTTGGGGGAAATGATTTACTTGGGTTATTGGGACATGGTTCTCTTTAAAGTGGGTTTCCTGTAGCATGATTATCTTTGCTTTTACTTTTTTGCAATCATGCCAGATCTGCGCTCTCTTGACAGGGTTGTTTAAACCGTTGACATTGTAGCTTACAATTTTGCAGTCAAGTGACGCCATTGTTTGTAGTAAATTGTAATAGATTGAGCCAACTTTTTGTTATCTCCTTTAGAGTGTTGGGGGAGGGGGGAGAAAGGGTTGCGTAGATAACCAAGTACAGTGATCTAGTTAGGTAAAGGGGGTAGAGTAGCCGCACCAGACTTACGGGGGGGGTACCCTCTTGCTGATGTATATACATTGCGGCATCTATGACACCAAGGTGTTGTGGGGAAACGGGGTTGTCTGTGGCTCTGGTAGAGTTGTTAGTTCTCATGACGCAGCCTCAGAGGAAGGGGGGGGTTAGGCCAGCGTGGGCTATGGGGTGTCAGTGTTGGGGAAACCAGTGTGTTAAATAACTTGGTAAACATTGTTTATAGAAAACATAGGAAACACAAAATTAGCAGAAGTTAGATTTGTGAACGTTCAAATCTGATAAACATGTTCAAAACAGTATAGTAAAACATACGGAACCGTATCTAGGCGCTTTAGGGGACCATCTTTAGCAATATTCAGTCCATTTATAGAAATATTAAATGGTTAGAGCCGGAGAAGTTGTAGTCCTTTTAAAGCGTGGAGTTCTTGTTCAAGTTGGTCTGTTAGTTGGGGTTCTGTTTCTTGGCGTTCGTGGCGTCCTCTTTGGTGTGTAGACCTGCTGCCACTCTCCTTGTTGCGTGAAGTCTAGGTCCGGAGGGGTTGCCTCTGTTGTTTGCCATCCTGGGAGATCTACGTCAGGTAGCTGAAGTTTCTGTATAAAGTTTTGGGTATCCTTAGGTGTTCTGATCACTGCTTGGTTTCCCTCTTTGTTAGCTATCAGGGCAAAGGGGAATCCCCATCTGTACTGAATGTTTTGCTCTCTCAGAATGTCTGTAAGTGGTTTCAGTAGTTTCCTCTTTATTAGTGTTGTTCTTGAAAGGTCTTGGAACAACTTGATCTCTGTTTGGTCATAAGTGATAGAATTGGTTTCTTTGGCTTTTTGTAGTATTTCCTCTTTTAATGCGAAGCTGTTCAAGCAGCACAATATGTCTCTAGGAGCGTTAAGTGGTGCTGCCTTGGGTTTCTGAACCCTGTGCGCTCTTTCAATTTCTATGTTAGTTGTGGGATCTCTGCCAAGTAAGTTGTTAAAGATTAGGAGTAGTGTGGTTTTTATGTCTTCTGTCTTCACTGATTCTTGGATCCCTCTGACTCTTATGTTATTGCGTCTGCTTCTATTTTCTTGGTCCTCTAGTTGACGTTGCATTTCTGTTATCAGCAGGCTATGTGTCTGAGTGGTGTTGTAGAGCGATTTCTGGTTGGCAATCAACTTACTTTGGTTGGCTTCCATGTCCTCAGCTCTCCCTGCCAGTGAGATTAAGTCTTTTTTTATTTCCTGCAGCTCCTCCTTGATAGTGGATGTCATCTCGTGCAGCATGTTTTTTATATCCGTTTTGGATGGGAGATTTGTGAGGTAGGTATGTATATCCTGCTCTTCTTCTGCTTCACTTTCTATTTCAGATTGCTCCTGGCGCGTGTCTGTGTCACTCCCTGCTCTCTCTTCACTTTCAGTTATGGGCGCCATCTTGGGAGCCGATCGGTCCGGTTTTTTTTTCATAAAGAGCGGCGCTATCTCGGCTTGTGCAGGTGATTGTCGCTTCTCTGCCTGCCTGTCTCTCTCCGGTCTTTGTTTTTGAGGTTTCCCCATGTTTATTTTTGCTTTACAGATGCCCACGCTGGTTAACTGTCCCGGAGCTCCTGAGTCACACAGCCATCAAGCACGCAGGCAAGCCACGCCCCCTGGGAGCTGCTATCTTGCTCCTTTCCCATTGTTCTGCTGATCGGCTGCTGGGGGGGAGGGGGGGGGGATATCACTCCAACTTGCAGCGCAGCAGTAAAGTGTGCCTGAGTCTGAGCTTTCAGAAGGAGCCAGCGCTACACACTAGAACTGCTTTCAGCTAACCTATTGTTTCTCCTACTCTCATGTAACTGGAGGAGTCCCAAGCCGGACTTGGATTTCTTACTATTGAGTGCTATTCTGATACCTACTGGGAGCTGCTATCTTGCTCCTTTCCCATTGTTCTGCTGATCGGCTGCTGGGGGGGAGGGGGGGATATCACTCCAACTTGCAGCGCAGCAGTAAAGTGTGCCTGAGTCTGAGCTTTCAGAAGGAGCCAGCGCTACACATTAGAACTGCTTTCAGCTAACCTATTGTTTCTCCTACTCCCATGTAACTGGAGGAGTCCCAAGCCGGACTTGGATTTCTTACTATTGAGTGCTATTCTGATACCTACTGGGAGCTGCTATCTTGCTCCCTTCCCATTGTTCTGCTGATCGGCTGCTGGGAGGGTGGGGGATATCACTCCAACTTGCAGCGCAGCAGTATAGTGTGACTGAAGTTTAACTTATAATAGTTTGAATAACTTTTTCAAACCATATTCTATTATCCACCCTTGGATTTGAAATTCGTAAGAAAACATTTAATAAAAAAAAAAAATCTAACTTTCATCTGTTCTGGCTGTGCCCTTTCATAAAAATGGACTGGCTGCCATCTGTGATACATACAGCAGGCAGTCACTAATAATAACTTCTAATGGAATTAGTGGCCACTGACCCCTACTCTCTGCCAAAAAACTTCTCACAGATTTTCTATCCTGGGGATGCAAATGTTTCTGGACCCTTAAGAGGAGGCCTCAGCACCTACAGAAAACTTACACTCTTTAAACCCAGGAAAACACTATCCGTTTAGGTTCCATTATAATCCTTTATATGGAGAACTAATACAAGGGGTTAATTCATTACAGAGGGATGGGTATCCATTACATCCTATACCTAGAATGTTGAAAGGTGTAACAGCAAACTAATCAGGCGAGGAGAGTTATATTACACATATATCATACATAGTTATACAATTCATCAGAATAAATAAATACCAGTGCAAACTCTTTTATTGAATTACATTCAGTTCACATGACTTTTATATAACTCAGTGTTTAAAGTTCTGTTCAACGCTTTCTTCATAATATTGCAACGAAAATAGTGATCTCCTTATTTGTGTCAGCTGCTCATACAGTAGGTTTAATGTACAGGTATGGGACCCGTTATCCAGAATGCTCGGGACCTGGGGTTTTCCGGATAAGTTGTCTCTCCGTAAATTGGATCTCATACCTTAGCTCTACTATCTTAATTATATAAACAGTAATAAACGCAATAGGACTGTTCTGCCCCCAATAAGGGGTAATTATATCTTAGTTGGGATCAAGTACAGGTATTGTTTTATTATTACAGAGAAAAGGGAATCATTTAACCATGAAATAAACCCAATAGGGCTGTTCTGCCCCCAATAAGGGGTAATTATATCTTAGTTGGGATCAAGTACAGGTACTGTTTTATTATTACAGAGAAAAGGGAATCATTTAACCTTTAAATAAACCCAATAGGGCTGTTCTGCCCCAATAAGGGGTAATTATATCTTAGTTGGGATCAAGTACAGGTACTGTTTTATTATTACAGAGAAAAGGGAATCATTTAACCATGAAATAAACCCAATAGGGCTGTTCTGCCCCAATAAGGGGTAATTATATCTTAGTTGGGATCAAGTACAGGTACTGTTTTATTATTACAGAGAAAAGGGAATCATTTAACCATTAAATAAACCCAATAGGATTGTTCTGCCCCAATAAGGGGTAATTATATCTTAGTTGGGATCAAGTACAGGTACTGTTTTATTATTACAGAGAAAAGGGAATCATTTAACCATGAAATAAACCCAATAGGGCTGTTCTGCCCCCAATAAGGGGTAATTATATCTTAGTTGGGATCAAGTACAGGTACTGTTTTATTATTACAGAGAAAAGGGAATCATTTAACCATGAAATAAACCCAATAGGGCTGTTCTGCCCCCAATAAGGGGTAATTATATCTTAGTTGGGATCAAGTACAGGTACTGTTTTATTATTACAGAGAAAAGGGAATCATTTAACCATGAAATAAACCCAATAGGGCTGTTCTGCCCCAATAAGGGGTAATTATATCTTAGTTGGGATCAAGTACAGGTACTGTTTTATTATTACAGAGAAAAGGGAATCATTTAACCATTAAATAAACCCAATAGGGCTGTTCTGCCCCAATAAGGGGTAATTATATCTTAGTTGGGATCAAGTACAGGTACTGTTTTATTATTACAGAGAAAAAGGAAACCATTTTTAAAAATGTGAATTAAAATGGAGTCTTTGGCAGATGGCCTTTTCGAAATTCAGAACTTTCTGGATAAGGGGTTTCCGTATAAGGGGTCCGATACCTGTACCACCAAAAAATGTAGCAAACTTGATAGGTTTTCTCTATCTGTGACTGACTGGCAGTGCAGGAACTAGACAACAGGTCTTGGAAAAGGATCTGAATTGTATTTATGTGACAGTGGGCAAAAGGTACACTCATGGTGTTTTCTCTGCTTCATTTTTCATTTGATGATTTTCTAAAGTAAACAAGTATTTCTTAACTCCACTTTTGTAACTTCTTCGCAGTGTCTATAAATTAAAAAAATGCTAAAACCATCAACAATAAATGCGATACATAAAACAACGATAAGAATTTTAGAGAAATAACCCTATTAACAGGCAGATAGAAAAATGGAAGATAATTTTTGTTCAAGATTTTTTATTTGTGTTTTTTTTTTTAATTATTTTTGCCGCTGGCTAACACGGTACCACAGTTTTTGTTTTGTGCAATTTCTGAAAATCCAATGGGTTTAACCCCGCACTATAGTCTTATCACCTGGGTCCACTCATATATGTTTAGTTATTTATGAGCGTGTAAGAGACAAGAACACACCTGTAACAAGGCACACCAGCTTAGAACCCTAAAATTCACATTTTATTTTGCTTTTTGTTACAAACGAAAGAAAAAATAAAACAAAAGTTCTTGTAGGCTAAGTTCAATTAAGAAGTTGCAACTAACATTGCTATGTTACTAATGTACTGTATCTTTGAATGGGCAACCATTCATTCATTTCTGAAAATCGTCACAAAGCTTTCATTTAACCCATTATATATCCAACATTTCGTACCGTATCAACATAAGGCACTCCCAGGTGGACTCACAACCACACAACAGGGAGACAGTCTCACTTTGCATTAACCCTTCAGGTAGCAAAGCACAATTTCTAGTCATTACATTACTCTCACACAATTCAGCTTACCGGAGACCAGTTCTGTGGCCGACACATCCTCACACACAGAATCAAGAGGTAGTTTTACCTTTTCCTCATTAACCTCCTCAGACACCCTGTCTGGCTTACCACCATTCACTGCCATGTTACCATTTCTCCCTTCAACATTTCCAACAGCTCTGTTCACACACACACAGCTTGACATTTAATAAGTGCAGGAAGTTCACCCGACTCCTTACTGAACTCACTTTCAGGTGCCTTACTGCCCCAGCACTCCTTATAGGCTTCTAGTGACCTTTGTATGGCCGCATATACAGGGCAGTTAGCAGTAACATGCCCAGTAACATAACAGTGGGTGTCAATCTAGCTATAGCAGTTGACAGAGATTGCTCATTAGAACCTACATCCCCTTTAAGACCCACAGGAGATGAGCTGCAGCAGGGCAACAAAGAGTTACTCTCAAGACATGGTTTTAACCTCTTGTTCACTGAAGAACTTGAGCACACTCTGCTCAGCAGTTCTACATACAGACTCTTAGGCTGATGCCACACGTGGCGTCTTTACGCTGCGTTTTTTCTCAGCCTAAAAACGCAGCACAAGCCACACAGCCCCTGACTATGGCGTTTTTCAGCCTAGTACTGGTGACGTAGCAAATCCCTTACTTGCATCAGTTGCAACATTTTTTGCAACAAAGCTGCACAATCATTACCATTACCACACAGGTAACATTTAGTTCTGGTTTAACAGACTCAGAGCAGTTTACACTCCCTGCATCAGTCACACCTGCTAGGGACACAGTTACATTGGGGGGCCCCCTACTCCCTTTACCTCAGGCATAACACTGGTTCAGTTTTTACTTAAGAAATCTTCTTGCAGATACTCCTCTGCTTCCAGGTGTTTCCCACTGTGAATTAACTCCTTCACGCCCTCTAGGGAAACACTAATACCAGGGGTCACCCCTAAACTTTTTACCATGGGTGTTACCTCACACCCCACAGTTACACTCTCATTACTCACATTAGCAAAATCACAATTAACATTTTGCATAGAACCAGTATTAACCCATTGGTTTGTTTGCTCCTCAACCAAAACTTTGTCATTCCCCCATAACTCCCAGAATAGGGAAAGTCTGTTCCCAGAACCAACTCCTCATTTTGGCAACTGGAATCCACAAGGGAGTGACCGACTGTCCCTTGTATGGTCTCAAAAGTCCCACTCACAGTCCTCTTGCATCTCGGGGACCTCCTGCGGTGAAAGAACATATAGCAGCGGTTCCTGCCACACCACAGACACAGTGAAGTTGGCATCCAGTGTAACATATAATGGAATCCCATTCACTTTAACCTCCACCAATTTTTCAACCTCCCTTTAAGAGACACTGTGCACTCTGCCCATGCACTTTTTAATTATAGAGTCCCAGTCTTTTACCCCACCAGCATACTGTTCCCTTTCCACCACCCCTTACCATTCCTGTAGGGTATACACTCTGGAACTGCTGTGGATAAACTCTGGCCAACCTCTCCAGACCAGACTGTGAAACCAGCACTGCCTCTCGCCTTGGCATGCTGCACTTTTGCCAACTCCATGGGCTCCAACCTTTGGGCACCACCTCCTTGGCCTTGAAATTCTTTTCCTGGCTTGCACCCAGACGAAGTGACCACCTTTACCGCTCGCGAAGTCTTCATCACTTCCTTTGCCATCTGTTGCAAGTCCACACAGAAACTTGTAATTAAACCGCTGCTGCCAGTCTCGCAGCTCTTGTAGCACCCTGCTACGCTCACTTTTTGGCTGTGGGTGTCTCAACACACTTCCCCACATACTTTTGCCTTCAGCAAACCAGTCACTCACTGGCGCCATTTCCATCAGGGCTCTCACCTTCCAGGGTTACTTCCACACTCTGGAACACTCAGGCTTCACATTAAGCCTCGCTGACTCCTCTCAGCTCTCATCCGCCTGGTCACGACTCCCTCTGCTCCTCGCAGTGGCAGGAGGCACCCCCAGCTCCTCTGGGAGTCCCTGACACAGGCAGGCAGCCTTCCTGCCCCTCTGGGAGTTCTTAACACAGGCAGGCAGCCTTGCTGCTCTGAGAGTGCCCTTCACTCAGTCAAGAACCAATCTCCAACCCCCTGTGTAAATCACACAGCCCTTTTATTTGCTGCTCACCTGCAGCCCCATCAGGCAGCTCCCTACAGCCGGCCAACTGAAAATGTTAACTGGAGTTCGGAATGGAAGATCTTTCCTGCTCTCCCTCCATTCACTCCAGGGACCTATTCATTTGGCTTTTCCTAAGCCAGTAACAAACACAGCATTACTTGCTGCAAAACCAGGCAGTTTACCTGCTGCTACTTGTATCCCACCTCCAACACTGGTGGAAAACACACCAAATAATGATCTTATTCCTTGCATCTCCCATAATATGTACATATCTCTGTACAGCACAAAAAAACTAGGTTATTACAATTAGGGATGCACCGAATACAGGATTCGCTTTGGTATTCAGCCGAATCCATGGTCCTGACTGAACCGAATCCTAATTAGCATATGCTAATTGGGGTTTGGAGGGGTTAAACGTCCGCATGAACATGAAGTGAAAACATTTTCGCCATGCGCTACGCGCTGTGACATTTACCCCTTCTGGGTCCTAATTAACATAAGCTAATAAGGATTCGGATTCGTTTCGGTATTTGGTCCATTGGGATGGATTTGGGGGTTCAGACGACCCCGAAAAAATGAGTTTAGTGCATCTGTAATTACAATAATAAATACAAAATACAAATACAGTTTCATTTCTTCAATTTCCGTTCTTCATGTTACTAATGTGGAACAATGTGCAACGCTCAGAGAAAGCGTCGCAATCATCACCTCTTCAGTTATATCCGGCTGGGGAGATACCATTCCTAAAGAATTAATGTAAAGAAACAATGAGAGTTAGAACCAAACTTGACAATACAATAAGCATGACATACCAGGTATACAATCCCAACCACGTAGGAACTACTAACCAACAAACTATGAAGAACCAGATCTCCACTCAGGCCCAAGGGTGAGAAACTCCTCCCCTGATGCGTTTCACATACGCGGATTCAGGGGAGGATGTCAGGTGGGGGGGGTTAGGGGTGTGCCCTGCAGGGGACGGATTAGGCGGTGAAACTTTGGGGCATGCGGGGCCCCTGGGGAAGTAGCCCTGTTGGGCCCTGCACCCCCCAGTCTGACCCTGGCTACAGGACATTCCCTGATCTCTTATATCTTGCTCTGCATTGCAAATGTGTGAGATATGTCTTTTTACACGTGCCTTCAAGGGTTAAACTATTTTGCCCTTGTAAAGTCCATTACAGGGAAAAGTAAACAACACCTTTCTTCTTGCAGTTATTGAACTGTCTAAGATCAAACTCAGTAGAATATGTACTGTGCCACACCATTTTTTACCCCAAATGTTACAGTGGTTTTGCCCTCTTAGCCAATAATGCAAACATATGTATTTTTTATTTTAATGATATATTTATATCCAATAGACATTCATACAGTATCTAGTGATGAGTGAATCTGTCCCGTGTCTCTTCGCCAAATGATTCAAATTATTAGTAGCTTTTTGTTCAGCAGCTCTCCAGTTTGGAATTTCACCAGCTATCTGGTTGCTAGGGTCCAATTTAACCTAACAACCAGGCAGCGGTTTGAACGAGAGACAGGGGTATGAATAGAGGAGGGCCTAAATAGAAAGCAAAGTAATAAAAAGTAACAATAACAATAAAACTGTAGGCTTGCAGAGAAACAGTTTTTGGCTGGAGTCTGAAAAAGATGGCAAATAATTCAATAACTATACATTTTCTCTGAAATATTTAAGTTCTTTGGAAATACTGAATTCTATAAGTGCATTACAAACCATAGCTCATTGCTGTAGAGTGGAAGAGATGAGAAATAGCTAGCACTGAAATAGTTTGCTGCGAAACCTGTTCATTGGTAGGAGACTCAGAATGAGAGCTCTTCATGGGCCTAAATAGATTAAACACATTTTTCTGTAAATTTCTACTGAGCATCCTACGTAAGGTGAGACCCCTTAGTGAAGTGGGGGAATGGACCTGTGAACAAGGTATAGAGCAGTGATCCCCAACCAGTGGCTCTGGAGGAACATGTTGCTCCCCAACCCCTTGGATGTTGCTCCCAGTGGCCTCAAAGCAGCTGCTTATTTTTTAATTTCTGGTTAGGAGGCAAGTTTTGGTTGCTTAAAAACCCACTGTAATTCCAAATAGACCCTTCTATAGGCTGCCAGTCAACATAGGGGCTACCAAATAGCCAATTATAGCTCTTATTGGCACCTCCAGGAACGTTTTTCATGCTTGTGTTTTTCCCCAACACTTTTTCCATTTGTATGTGGCCCACGGGTATAAAAGGTTGGGGATCCCTTGTATAGACAGTGGATAGCAGATTGTGTAATTATTGTAATAGCACCCACTCAGGAGTGTAATGGTGTAATGGCTGGATTAAGGCAATACAGTCAAAAAAGTAGAGGAAAACATTATACCAAAGATTCTTTACTTCTCCCTTCTTCTACCTCAAAAAACTCATTCTCCCTCGAGTACTTGTCCACACACTTCAAAGAAAATGAGCCACTGCTCAAACGTTTAGTGGAAAGGTAAGCTAAAAACAAATAGCCTCTATTGATGGCAACCTGGTGCACCCCTGAAAGAGCATGCTGCCAGAGTGGCTGCCAAGTTGTAAACTAGCGATGTCCGAACCCAACCCTAACCTGCCCACTCCCAGCCTGAACCCTACCCGACCCGGCTAGTCCCCTCAATTTATAGACCCGCCCACCAATGGCGCCACAAAAGGGGCGGACTTGCACCTATAAATAAGAGAGCCGGAATCGGGAAGCCGGCAGTGTAAGATCGCGGGTGGGAAGGGCAAGCTGAAGAGCTCAACCCTAACCTGCCCAAGACCTGAAAATTATGTGCAGAGGCCCGATCCGTGGGTAAACCCACAGTCCCCACGGGTATCGGGCCGGCCCACACATCACTATTGTAAACCCACAAGATTAAAAGCACGGGCACCAAAGGGAGACATTATCCACTTTCCTATCACCACAAATATCAGTGGCGGTGGAAAAAGAATCACTGCAGTAACTTTTGGAATTATTTTAAAGCAACACAAATATTAAAATATTTGTAAGTACCCTTCCATTACCCGACATGGTGATTTAAGGGTGATATATATTGCTTTATAAAGGGTGCACCCCTCGTAGAAGTACCCACACCCATTTAAGACACCAAAGAGGGTGAATACACTCAAATTTGATTTTTGCTAACTTTTCCAGTTTTTAAGCACTGCCTTGTATTTTTTTGTTAAGTGTGAATATAGTCACCAATGGTTACATAGTCTTATAATCAAGCGGCTTTAGTGTTATTTGGTGTTACAAGTTATTTGCTAAGTGAATCCGCTGATGGCTAGACAGCCGTGCCATCCTATAGTATAGGAGGTTACATTACGTACCCTGTCACCTGGCGGTCTCAATAGGGAGTATACCCCTTTGATGTTTATATGAATAAGTTGATGTTAAGTGCTTGTTTTTAACAAATACTTGTGTTTTATGTCTTCATTTTTGCTTATATGTTTTGTTTCATTTTTCTTTAGGACAGTAAGATTTAAAGATGTGGGAGCTCCTGATCCATATTAGTTCTGGGGTTAATTGTCCCCTGAATTTGGCATTAGAGTCAGAGGGATATATGATGGATGAAATACACTGCAGTAAGATACTGTCCATTTCAAGAGCTGTTCAATTTGTTATATGTGATACATGTCACAGGGCACTTAGTATATTGCATGCACAGGCATTTATCTTGTAATTTATTGTGCTTACTAAATATATTCACGGAATATTATGGGTTAAATGGAGGTGAATATGGGATTAATTGTCCCCTCAATTCGGCATTGAAGCCAGAGAGATATTTGAGGGATGAAATACACTGCAGTGGGATGCTGTCCATTTCAAGATCTGTTTAATTTGTTATATATGTTATATGTGATACATGCCACAGGGTTATATTGTATACATAGGCACTTGGTTTGCATTTCATGGTGTGCACTAAATATATTCACAGAATATTATGGGTTAAATGGAGGTGAATATGGACTGATCCTCCTCTTCCTGTGGGTATTTAAACACTTGTTTGTATTTGTACTAATAGGCTTGATAAAGGGCTGGAGTGAAGCCCGAAACGTTGCCTTTGGCACTTGAGTAAAGATTCACATTTTTCAAAACAACCGGAGTGCTGCTGTTTTCTTCATCTTTGTATTTATCTGCCCGGGCAGTGGGTACAGCATGCACCTGGGGCTGCAAGAAGCTATCTTCACTGTGTAAGCACATGTTAACTGATCCTATAGTATAGGAGAAACCTTTGCATTCCAGCTTAGGGTGTTGGGCTTTCTCTACTGTTTAAGCCAAGGGCAAGATAGAACTTGCTTGCTTTTGTAGTTGTAGATAAAAACCTGGGGCAAACTTTATTCCTGTTATTAAATGGCAATATATAGAGTGTTCATCATCATTTCATGCCAAGGTCCTTTCAATACAAATACACATTTATTTTTTGAAATGCATTTACATTACCTTAAATTTTCTTTTTATCTTCAGGTAAATGAAAACCCCAATGGTAAACACTACTGAAATGGACACTAAAAGGATCCTCCAATAACAATTGTTACCTGAGATAAATGAGAAATAAAACACAAATTAGGTTCAATATTTTTTTTATTTCATGATTTACTATATTTTTATTAAACATTGTAATAACTGCAGATATACTATATACAGTATATAACTTTTTTATGAGAATGTCCTGCTTACCTTTTCTATACAGTATCATACACTTATACATGGCTTTATAGAGATGGCAGTGTTCTGCTCCCTAGAATATTTCCTACAGTAAATTGCACAACTGTACAGCACTTTTCAGGTCTTTTGTGAGGTGTGTATGCCTGATTTTGCTTATTTGTATCCTAATTTCTGCCCTTTATAAGTACACAGCTTGCTTGTGTGTTTGTGCCATGCATTTTGGGGTGCAATTTTTTTTAATAGAAACCACAGCTTTGACAACAGCTTATCTGGTTATATTGGAGCTGAAGGAGAGTATGTCATTAAATAAATACATCTCTCAGAAGACTCACTCTTTAAGTAGCATTAGATGGGATTTATGTCACAGTACAGATAATATTCCCTTTAGATATTGTTTGATTTCATCATCTTCCTCTGCTTTTATGGCAAAGTTCGCACAGAAATGTATTATTATTTTCCTCCCTCAGTTCCGTAACAGTTTTATGCAATGGATTATGCAATTAGATAGTAGTTATCTTTCACTTTAAAGGAGAAGGAAAGGCTAATAAAGAGTTAATCTCAAGCTGCAGGCATACCTTCAGTTCTCTCAATAGTGCCCTTAAGTCTCCCCATATTTCTCCCGCTCAGATGATCAGATACCTCATAGGGAAAAAAACTGCTGAGCTGTGTAAAGAAAATTCCCAAAATGCCTCACTCCTGCACCGAGACCAAGACCAAGTGAACATGCTCAGTTAGTAAGACTATGGGGCACATTTACTAATCCACGAATCCGAATCACGAATGGGAAAAAATCGCAAATATCACGAAAATGCTTACGAAAAAATCGTATTAGTCACGATAATATCGTATTGGCGATCCAAAAGTCACAAAATTTTCGTACCGAACAATTGTAAACAGCGGTAAAACCTTTCCGATTTTTTCGTGCAAACGTCCGAAAAAGTCGTGCGCCGTACGTATCAGTTGTGCGGACGCCCGAAAAAATCGGCGAAAATACTCTCGGAGCGTTCGTGCTTTTGTAAATGTGCCCCTATGAGTCAGCTTCCTGCTGATTGGCTCAGATCCACATTCCTAAGGGGGGATGAGTTCTTAGCATACTTGAGGGAGGGGGAAGCAGGAGAGAGCAGAGAGCTGCATGTCTGTGGCACAAGAAATCTTTTGACAGAGAACTCAGTGTAGCGTTTCTGTGAGTGCTTATGGCTGTATTTACATAGACCTTTCTGATAAAGCTTACTTAGTTTTTACCTTTCCTTCTCCTTTAATTACTTGACTATAATACTATATTTCAATCTCCTTGTCTCTCACTTATTCCTATTATATCAGAGGTAGGCTCTGAAGAAGCATTATCATCCATGCACTCAAAAGAGGATTTAAACACTGCATCATTTCAGGCTGACAGTTCCTTTGGGATACCTCCTGATTTAAGGCTGACTCCCCTGAAAAGATCACCTGTGACCCCAGTGGTTGGCCATATGGGGAATGGCAACCTGCATGAGCCAATCACTGCTCCCCATCACACCATCGTTTTCCCCTATTGCTCCTTGCAGAACAGAAGTCAGAGGGGAAAGAGAAGGAACCAAGAGGAGAGATGGACAACCCCCAAGTGCCGACAGATATTGTTATATTTTTATATTCTACTCACCATCTTCCTTCAGCTGACATATTTCGTTAACAGTAAAAGAATAATTTTTCTTAAGATCTAAGTTTTGAGCTTCTAGAAGATACCTCTCCCCCCATGATTCTCTGGGCAGTGATAATTGGATGCTGCTGCCATGTTTGTAAGGCACATATCCAGTCGTCTCATTCCATCTCTTCCAGCTCAGCGTCATTGTATTGTTTGGAACAATAGAAGTATAGGCAGTAACGTTGCACCATTCAGGGGTAACCGAGTGCACCTTATATTCAATATGTAGGGAAGGAGAGGGCTCTGTAATGAGACAAGATATATTATCTGTAACTGCAATAAACGTTGATAATTGAGGAGCCTATTAAATTGTGTAATGTTATATATTGTGCTGAATGCCTGTGTGGGCTACATTATATAGGTAAGACTAACAGGCAACTAAGAGACTGTATAAATGAGCATTAGAGGGCTGGAAACACTAGGGGCATATTTATTATAGCGTGTAAGCCAACATCAATGGTGATGTAGTAACATAGCAACCAATCAGATCTTTTCTAACTTATAAGTGACCGTTCAGTTCTAATTGATGATTGGTTGCTAGGGGCACCGGTGATGTTGGCTTTCACACTATAGCTTTGGAGGCCAAAACTACTGTTTTGCCTTGATAGTTTAGTTTTGGTGCCAGCTTCTATTACAAAATGTACTCTGGGTGCCATTACCCCGAACATCTCACAGTATTATGTTCTTGGGTTGGCAGTGTCCACTGCTTCTCCCTATATAATCTGCCATTTTGCATCTTTCTAGGGGGAATATGAATAGTGTACCCCAGCTGTCTGCCTAGCAGGACAGATCAGGGTAATTTACCAAAACTCGATAAATGTGTTCTTGGGCAGTTACCCATGGCAACCAATCAAATTGTTGCATTCATTGTCCTACCTGCAGCTGGCTAAAAACAGCCAATCGTGGGTTGGTTGCTATGGGTTACTGACCCAGGCAAATTTGCCCAGGGTTGATAAATGAGCCCCAAAGTTACATGTGAGTCTAACAGTCACTCCATAAGGATTCTGTGAGAACTGTACAGTCATGTGCATAAACCAAATAAAATCTGCCTTTCAAATAAGAAAATGGATGGAAACGAAATACATACCCAGGACTATCAGACTGAATTGTGCTTCAAATTTTTCAGTTGTTTCTAAAACAGTGCAAGATATTTCCAGACTTCCCGAGTCCTTTATTCCGAGGCTAATTAGTTCTATAATGTTATTTATCATTTGTATCCGATCCTTAAACTGCACATTCCATCCGTTACACTGATTGAAACTGCATGTTCCAATGAGCTGGAAATTGGGCTTTTCCAAGCCTCGCCACTTGATGTGTATTGTTGCTGGTTTGCCTTCTTTTAAATGTAGTGGTATCCTGATAGAACTGTTCACAACTCCTGTGATTCTTTCATAAGATTTGGCTGTAAAAAAAAGCAAAGTTGATTATACCACATAAGAGTACCTGTCCATACTTATTATTATTATCATTATTATTAAAGGACATTGACAAACTCTCACTCTTCACCCAGCATTAGTCCCATTTGTGCCTTGCTAAACTTGATATGTAAGTAGTAATGAGCAGAGTGTCTTACTTTGTCTTGTAGGAACAAAGGAGCTGACTGACAAACTCAGTCAGGAAGCAGGGATGAGGCCGGTCAATTAATACAGTGGTTGACATGCTCTGGGCTGGACCAATAACAAAAACAGCAGCACCCCCCCCTTGCTGCTCAAGCACTTGCAGGCTGTGTCTGCCAGCACCCCCCCCCCCCCCCCACTGTAACAATCTGATGTACCGGGCTGAGATGCAGAGTGCCATTGAGCCCTATGGGAGGCTTTTCTTGGGCCGGGTTGGAGCTGCAGAGTGCCATTGAGCCCTATGGGAGGCTTTCCTTGGGCCGGGTTGGAGCTGCAGAGTGCCATTGAGCCCTATGGGAGGCTTTCCTTGGGCCGGGTTGGAGCTGCAGAGTGCCATTGAGCCCTATGGGAGGCTTTCCTTGGGCCGGGTTGGAGCTGCAGGGTGCCATTGAGCCCTATGGGAGACTTTCCTTGGGCCGGGTTGGAGCTGCAGAGTGCCATTGAGCCCTATGGGAGACTTTCCTTGGGCCGGGTTGGAGCTGCAGAGTGCCATTGAGCCCTATGGGAGACTTTCCTTGGGCCGGGTTGGAGCTGCAGAGTGCCATTGAGCCCTATGGGAGACTTTCCTTGGGCCGGGTTGGAGCTGCAGAGTGCCATTGAGCCCTATGGGAGGCTTTCCTTGGGCCGGGTTGGAGCTGCAGAGTGCCATTGAGCCCTATGGGAGACTTTCCTTGGGCCGGGTTGGAGCTGCAGAGTGCCATTGAGCCCTATGGGAGACTTTCCTTGGGCCGGGTTGGAGCTGCAGAGTGCCATTGAGCCCTATGGGAGATGTTCCTTGGGCGGGGTTGGAGCTGCAGAGTGCCATTGAGCCCTATGGGAGGCTTTCCTTGGGCCGGGTTGGAGCTGCAGAGTGCCATTGAGCCCTATGGGAGACTTTCCTTGGGCCGGGTTGGAGCTGCAGAGTGCCATTGAGCCCTATGGGAGACTTTCCTTGGGCCAGGTTGGAGCTGCAGAGTGCCATTGAGCCCTATGGGAGGCTTACCTTGGGCCAGGTTGGAGCTGCAGAGTGCCATTGAGCCCTATGGGAGGCTTACCTTGGGCCAGGTTGGAGCTGCAGAGTGCCATTGAGCCCTATGGGAGACTTTCCTTGGGCCAGGTTGGAGCTGCAGAGTGCCATTGAGCCCTATGGGAGGCTTTCCTTGGGCCAGGTTGGAGCTGCAGAGTGCCATTGAGCCCTATGGGAGGCTTACCTTGGGCCAGGTTGGAGCTGCAGAGTGCCATTGAGCCCTATGGGAGACTTTCCTTGGGCCAGGTTGGAGCTGCAGAGTGCCATTGAGCCCTATGGGAGGCTTACCTTGGGCCAGGTTGGAGCTGCAGAGTGCCATTGAGCCCTATGGGAGGCTTACCTTGGGCCAGGTTGGAGCTGCAGAGTGCCATTGTGCCCTATGGGAGACTTTCCTTGGGCCGGGTTGGAGCTGCAGAGTGCCATTGAGTCCTATTGGAGGCTTTCCTTGGGCCGGGTTGGAGCTGCAGAGTGCCATTGTGCCCTATGGGAGACTTTCCTTGGGCCGGGTTGGAGCTGCAGAGTGCCATTGAGCCCTATGGGAGACTTTCCTTGGGCCGGGTTGGAGCTGCAGAGTGCCATTGAGCCCTATGGGAGGCTTTCCTTGGGCCGGGTTGGAGCTGCAGAGTGCCATTGAGCCCTATGGGAGACTTTCCTTGGGCCGGGTTGGAGCTGCAGAGTGCCATTGAGCCCTATGGGAGACTTTCCTTGGGCCGGGTTGGAGCTGCAGAGTGCCATTGAGCCCTATGGGAGATGTTCCTTGGGCGGGGTTGGAGCTGCAGAGTGCCATTGAACCCTATGGGAGGCTTTCCTTGGGCCGGGTTGGAGCTGCAGAGTGCCATTGAGCCCTATGGGAGGCTTTCCTTGGGCCGGGTTGGAGCTGCAGAGTGCCATTGAGCCCTATGGGAGACTTTCCTTGGGCCGGGTTGGAGCTGCAGAGTGCCATTGTGCCCTATGGGAGACTTTCCTTGGGCCGGGTTGGAGCTGCAGAGTGCCATTGAGTCCTATTGGAGGCTTTCCTTGGGCCGGGTTGGAGCTGCAGAGTGCCATTGTGCCCTATGGGAGACTTTCCTTGGACCGGGTTGGAGCTGCAGAGTGCCATTGAGCCCTATGGGAGACTTTCCTTGGGCCGGGTTGGAGCTGCAGAGTGCCATTGAGTCCTATTGGAGGCTTCCAAAATTTTGCACTGAAGGATCAAAGCCGAAAGGTTTTAGCGCCTTTTTCGATTGTTCTGATATGAAAATTTCGGAACTTTCGGATCGTACCACAATATTTTCGTACGACCACGATCCAAAATTTTTGTACTTTTAGCACACATCAGAAAATATTGGATTTAATCCGAATTTTTTGTATCATACTTTTCGATCCCCCCATCTGTACAAACTGTGCTCTACAGGATTTAGATAAAGGAAAATATCAAATAACACAGAAATATGCTCAAGGCTTTGTACAGGTATGGGATCTGTTATCCGGAAACCCAATATTCAGAAACCTCCCAATTACAGAAAGCCTGCCTCCCATAGACTTAATTTTAATCAAATAATTCAGATTTTATTTAGGTTTATTTCATGGTTAAATGATTCCCTTTTCTCTGTAATAATAAAACAGTACCTGTACTTGATCCCAACTAAGATATAATTACCCCTTATTGGGTCAGAACAGCCCTATTGGGTTTATTTCATGGTTAAATGATTCCCTTTTCTCTGTAATAATAAAACAGTACATGTACTTGATCCCAACTAAGATATAATTAATCATTACTGAATGGAATATAATCCTATTGGGTTTAATGAATGTTTTATTGATTTTTTAGTAGACTTAAGGTATGAAGATCCAAATTACGGAAAGACCCCTTATCCGGATTACCCTTGGTCCCGAGTATTCTGGATAGCAGGTCCTATACCTGTACTACTTTATTGCATGCTACTACAGGGTACAAAAACAAAAAAATCACAACCATAAGGGACATATTCCTATAACAGACCTGGAAAATGTGAATTATAAACCCTGTGTTGCAGGGAGTCTGATTAACCCACTGTAACAGGCTGATGTGCCCGGCTGAGCTGTTTCTATCAGGAAAAGCATGCAGGGCACATTCCATCTGTGTAATCACTGAACATCAGAAGGAAAAAAGAAGCACTCACCATGAGAAGGTAGGTAGAGAAACAGCGAGATAAGTACCAGTTCCACTGCCAAGTCCCATTTCTGTAAAGGTCTAAACTCCGCCATGAAACAACTTGATCTGAACAACAGCACTGAAACTGTACTGAGGGACGTGTTGTGGAACATTATTACACTTCTCATTATCTCCCCTGGTGTTGAACAGAGGAATAAACAATTCTTTTCCCTTCACTTTTGGAATTGTGGCTGAATGTGTTATTAGCTAAGAGGGTGTCAGCCCAGTAGCCTTTAGGATTGCTTAGTGAAGGCAAAATGGGCAGGGCAGGCAAATCTGTTACTGGCAACTGGGAAGGCTGATACTGGGCAGAGGGAAGGCTGCTTGTCTATCAGGGTTAATAGACTCATCATGAAAAGGAAGGTAGCAGAATGGAACTGTTACTAGTCTGGTCTCTATAAAGATTTAAACTCCACCATGGAACAACCTGAAATGCATGAGATAGAATAAGGAATGTACGTTTAATGTGAGCAGCCTGTAGCAGATATGCTTCTCATTGTATTCAGGGTACTCTATTAACTGTCTGAATATTATTGGAACTATGGCTGCTACTATAATGTTTTCAACTGTATGACAGGCAAGGCTGGTACTGAAGACAGTTAGGGGGCAGATACTGGGACCAAGCAGGAACAAGCTGGTAATAAAGGGGTAGCAAAATTGAAGTCCAAGAACAGGCAGAGGTCAAGAGTCTGCAACAGGAATCCAGGAACAATATAATATCTGGGGAAATATCAGATGGGCCAGCTATTAAGTATAAATTCATTGGTGTCCAAGTTTGCATCATACACAGTGCTCCAACATCATCTCTCTGCATCCATTTTGGTGCCCACCTTACAATGCAGATGCAGTTATGCCAGTGTCTCTGTGCTGGTGTTGGTGCCAACTGTGAGACGTCACTCCAGCCCATGTGCAATGGGTTTATTTAATGTTTAAATAACTTTTTATTAGATGAAGTATGGAGATCCAAATTATGGAAAAAAACCCTTATCCAGAAAACCCCAGGTCCCGAGCATTCTGGATAACAGGTTCCAAACCTGTACTGTCTTGGTACATTAGTTATATATCCCGTGTTGCAGGCAGTCTAATAAACCCACTGTAACAGTCTGATGTGCTGGGCTGAGCTGTTAGATGGAATGAGTCTGAATACTAAAAAATTGTATTTTCTGCGTTTGTTCTGCATTAATTAGCACAACGTTTTCATACTGTCTGACAAAATCGTATTTGTGGCAACGAGTAGGAAAGTTTCGGATTCATTCAAGCTTCGGTATGGTGACTTTCCTTGAGCCAGGTTGGAGCTGCAGAGTGCCATTGAGCCCTATGGGAGGCTTTCCTTTGGCCGGGTTGGAGCTGCAGAGTGCCATTGAGCCCTATGGGAGGCTTTCCTTGGGCCGGGTTGGAGCTGCAGAGTGCCATTGAGCCCTATGGGAGACTTTCCTTGGGCCGGGTTGGAGCTGCAGAGTGCCATTGAGCCCTATGGGAGACGTTCCTTGGGCCGGGTTGGAGCTGCAGAGTGCCATTGAGCCCTATGGGAGACTTTCCTTGGGCCGGGTTGGAGCTGCAGAGTGCCATTGAGCCCTATGGGAGACTTTCCTTGGGCCGGGTTGGAGCTGCAGAGTGCCATTGAGCCCTATGGGAGGCTTTCCTTGGGCCGGGTTGGAGCTGCAGAGTGCCATTGAGCCCTATGAGAGACTTTCCTTGGGCCGGGTTGGAGCTGCAGAGTGCCATTGAGCCCTATGGGAGATGTTCCTTGGGCCGGGTTGGAGCTGCAGAGTGCCATTGAGCCCTATGGGAGACTTTCCTTGGGCCGGGTTGGAGCTGCAGAGTGCCATTGAGCCTATGGGAGACTTTCCTTGGGCTGGGTTGGAGCTGCAGAGTGGCATTGAGCCCTATGGGAGGCTTTCCTTGGGCCCGGGTTAGAGCTGCAGAGTGCCATTGAGCCCTATGGGAGACTTTCCTTGGGCCGGGTTGGAGCTGCAGAGTGGCATTGAGCCCTATGGGAGACTTTCCTTGGGCCGGGTTGGAGCTGCAGAGTGCCATTGAGCCCTATGGGAGGCTTTACTTGGGCCGGGTTGGAGCTGCAGAGTGCCATTGAGCCCTATGGGAGACTTTCCTTGGGCCGGGTTGGAGCTGCAGAGTGGCATTGAGCCCTATGGGAGACTTTCCTTGGGCCGGGTTGGAGCTGCAGAGTGCCATTGAGCCCTATGGGAGGCTTTACTTGGGCCGGGTTGGAGCTGCAGAGTGCCATTGAGCCCTATGGGAGGCTTTCCTTGGGCCGGGTTGGAGCTTCAGAGTGCCTTGAGCCCTATGGGAGGCTTTCCTTGGGCCGGGTTGGAGCTGCAGAGTGCCATTGAGCCCTATGGGAGACTTTCCTTGGGCCGGGTTGGAGCTGCAGAGTGCCATTGAGCCCTATGGGAGACTTTCCTTGGGCCGGGTTGGAGCTGCAGAGTGCCATTGAGCCCTATGGGAGACTTTCCTTGGGCCGGGTTGGAGCTGCAGAGTGCCATTGAGCCCTATGGGAGACTTTCCTTGGGCCGGGTTGGAGCTGCAGAGTGCCATTGAGTTCTATGGGAGACTTTCCTTGGGCCGGGTTGGAGATGCAGAGTGCCATTGAGCCCTATGGGAGACTTTCCTTGGGCCGGGTTGGAGCTGCAGAGTGCCATTGAGCCCTATGGGAGACTTCCAAAATCATACATTGAAGTTTCAAAGCCAGAAAAAGTTTTTGCGCCATTTACGATTGTTAGGATATGAAAGTTCTGTGACTTTCAGAACGCAACCACAAAATTTTCGTACGACCAAGAAAAGAATTTTCCCACAATTTGGGAACAACAGGAATTATTCTGGTTACTCCGATTTTTTTTCAGTCGTGCTTTTCAGTAGCGAAAATCTGTGCTTTAACGAATGGGCCCCTATGATGCTTCCAGAGGAAGTGAAGCGGAGGTTTCACAATATGAGTGGGTGGTTTGACTTGAAAGCTGCTGAGGGCTAAGTGAGCAAGTTGGGGCAGAGAAGAGCTATTGCCGCTTTTACTATCTTTATATACCCAATTTTATCTATGAGTTTCCCATTGCCATCATTATGTTAAATATTCACTAAATGGTTATTTGCACTATATCCCTGTTTTGTTATTTATGTACATAGGATGGCTGTTTTGTTGCATATGAAGTATTCTTTTAACATGTAGCTGTGTTCTACTGAATTCATAGTGATTCCCAGATTATACCTGAGTGGGGCAGTACTAGGAAGCATGGTAACACTAATGCAACATTTGGTAAAAACACATTTTGGAAACTGAATAAACAGTTTAACCAAGGGGCTGTTGGGTGCATCACTATTTTATACAGCAGTAACCTTCCCAGAACAGGCACATCCAGCACAACTGTCACTCAGTAATGGTTTTTTTTTTTGTTTTATTTTTAATATCTATTTCATGAAAATCTGCTGGTGCTAATCACTGATCAGTACAGTAGAGTGATCAGTGTCAGTACAGTATACCTCGGGCAGTAACAACCCTTGTAGTAATGGCCAAATGAATCCTATAGGGAACATACCACCATAACATAAAACTTTTAGATGAATACTAAGAATGGAGTAAACTGGAGGTCTACGTGATCTTGCAGACAAACACAGTAGTAGTTTTATTCACAGTCACTAGCACAGCTTCTCCAGACCAATATCAATAATAATATCAAATACAGTACAAAGATTTCCTGGCTGCTTAGCCCTCTCCTGTTGCTTACTTTCCAGATCATCACCCTACAGGTCTGGTGGTTCTACAGCCCCCAGGTTTCTGACACAGTACAAGGCTTGCGTCCAGGGGCGCCCTCTATCCAGCAACAGGATTTTAAAGCCCTAGCTCCCTTTGCACACAGTAATAATTAAGATCTGTAGGGAAGTGCTAATTTACACTTTCCCCAAACACACAACCCTATGACTTTAAATCTGGAGCAACCAAAAACATGGCTGCTGACTGTACTGCAAAGGGACAGTTCCCAGTCACAGCCTGGCCCAATCAGCAGGAGGGATTGGCTTCTGACCTTGTGACCCTGCTGAAAGAGCTTTGGAGCCAAAAAGATATGAAAGTGAGGCAGATCTGGTTCAGGAAGAGAGGAGAAGGAAAGCATGGACTCTGCACAGTAATACTGAGAGCTGCCTGAGGTTTCTCCATCTTTCCTGTGAGTGTTCCTGTGATCTGTACAAGTAGGGAGCTAGGGTTCCACCTGTAGAACAATCTATTCCATATAGGGAACCCCATAATCAGAGCATAGGGAGTTAGTTAACCCTTCCCATTCAGCCATTTAGTGAAAGGGATTACTGCAGCAGGCCTGAGCTTTTGTTAGGGTAGTAATCCCTGTAGGATAGTTAGGGCTTCAGCCCTGTAGTGAGTTACCAGGGTGTACACTGGATCTGGATGTGGGATTACCCATCAGCCTCCGTGACACCTGCAGTGAATCTCCATCAGGATCCCAAGAAGCCTTTCTCTCCCCCAGCATCTCAAGCTCAGTGAGGATTAAAGCTGCCAGACTGCTTCCCTGCACCTGCTCTGCCCCACAGGGTCTATTCCCCTTTCACTGCCACCAGGAGTTGGTGAGGTTTTACAGTTACACACCCCGGGGGGCTACAATCTGGTGTTGCAACACATAACTCTGCTACAACTATCTTCATACAAGGAGTTAACCTGTGCACACTCAAGGCTCTTAAAGTGACAAGGGTCATATTCTTACACAAAGGGGAATATTGTCAAATATTATATGTGTTATGTTGAACTGTTATTCACTGTTTTCATTTCATTGCATCTTGCATATATATTACAATTTATTTCATATCTATCAATTGTGTGGTTTATTTCCATTGCATTTGGTATATTAATCACTGCTGTTGCAGTTCCCAGGGAGTTGTTGCCCACTAATACATGGTTTAGCCCTGGGTGGAGGCACTTAAACTTTCCAAACCCCGCAAATCTCCCACTTAGCGGAGGCTTGGGATTTTTCCTGTTTGCACCCCAGTGTGGCCCTGGATATCAGGTGTCACAAGTTAGATGGCAGATTTTAGAAAAGGTTACCATTACACAGGGACAAGAGAAAAAGAAAATACTGTCGCAGAGGGAATGCTTTTGGATCTGGTGTTTACAATCTCGCCAGCCAAAAGGGTTAAATGAGGAATTTAATATGTCCTGTTTCTTATAATATTTGTATAGTATATTGATGGTTGATTTTGTATTTCTATTTCAGATAAATGACCCGTTTGGGTATTTTGCAGGGATAGATACATTTTTTCTATCTGCTGTGAGTAGGGTAAGATACTTTTTCTGATACATTCTTTTCAATAATTGTTTCTGTTTTTTCAAATGTTTTTAACTTAGTAACAACTTTTAACATAGCAATATTGTTTTATATTTTAGTACCCTGTGGGACCGGTTTTTTCTTCAACACTATGTCACTTTGGATAATATATATTTTTTAAGTTATATTTCTGCTATGTATAGAAATTATTATGTGAGCACTTTATAGACTTTATAAATTTTGTATAAAGATTTTATATTTATAATTATGGATTCAATCACATGTTTTTCCTGGATGATGTTAATAAATGATGTTGGATATGCTAATTAACTAGGTATTTATTGCCGTCACTTCCACTGATTTGTATGCTTGACAAAGGGGTTGTTTTGCCCCGAAACGTTGCACTTCCGTAATAAAGTATCTAAAGGGCTAGTCCCAGTTATAGCTCTTGAGTGCCATTGCATTTTTTCTATTTGGATTCCTTGGGAGGGTGCCGATCCCCCTGCAGTGAGCACCGAGCGTAAACTTTTTGAGGAGAGTTAAGGGTGTGCGTATAAGGTCTTTTGTTGTGTTACGTGAAGTTTTCGGCTTGACCTGCACTGCACCCCGTGAGATAGTACCTCCCTATCATGTCTTTTGCGGATATAGCTGCTACGACGGACCGAAAAGCAGAAACCTTTGGCTTTACAGAAACAGAACGAAAACGTATCCTACATGCGGTACAAGACCTACCAACGGCTTCCGCACCTACTGATACCGAGGTCCTTCGCAAGCTTGAACAGCTGAAGCGCCGGAATATCGCATGGACACTGCATTCGTCTGCCTTAGCCGAATATGCTAGGGCTCAGAGAATACCGCGTGGCCTTAGGATTGGGCTGCAACCAGCATTGTTCAGAGGGGACCAGGAGTTCGTATCCAAATGGCGTTGTATTCTGAACCGCTGTAGCTTGGATCTGATTGAAGCAGCAGATCCATACGACGGAGGAGGAGTACAAGGTGGTGAGCGGGGCTAATACTGGTAGCTCGTTGCAAGAGTTGGAACAGAAAATGGAACAACTGCAGCAGGAGATTTTGCAAACAAAACGACGTAAATTTAAGAGAGATACAATTGACTATGAAAAAGATGAAGTTTATACCTGGAAGGAGACAAGACGGGTATATCGCAAACAGCATTTTTCTTCTTCAGCTGCACTGGATAAATCATTAGTGCGCTCCTCTGGGTCTGAATACACTTCGCCTACCTCTTCACAAAGCTCTGCGGTATCTTTTTTAGCTCCAAGAAAACCCAGAGGAAACGAAAAACACGGAGAGGTCGGTGTAGGCACCCCAGTAACAACAACTGTCAGGAGTCTGGGAACACGCCGACATCGCAGGTAACATCTATAGTAAACCTGTCTTCATATGAACTTTCTAAGGATGAACTTTCCGTACTTAGTATGGGTTTAAATTTTGTGCCTACTTGTATATCTAAACCTTTTTCTTTTACTATTGATATGTATAAGTTTATTCGTTCGCTTAAGTTACAAGCTTATTTTTCAGATAAAGAAAGCACATTGAGATCGGATAATTTTATGGTATCTTTAAGAAGTAAATTAGGTAAAAAAAGTTCGTTTGTTCCACCTGGTACCTTCGCCACTATCGATACTTTTGAGGCAATGGTTATGTTGGAAGTTAATAAAAGTTTACAGAGTAACAATACATTTTTAAAAAAAGGAGTTTCTAATATATCTAATGCTGAAAGGCATGCTTTAAATTCTTTACAACAGAATATGACCATTGTTGTTACTAAGGCTGATAAAGGTGGAGGTACCGTGGTTCTAAATAGAATTGATTATGAGGAGGAAGCAGCACGACAGTTAAATAATGTTTTGCATTACAGGAAACTGGATGGTGACCCCACATTTAGATTTAAAAATGAGTTAAATATCTTCTTGAATTCTGCAGTGATGGAGGGAGTTATTACGGATGAAGTTTACCAATTAATTTTTTCACAATATCCAAAAGCGCCGAATATTTATTTTTTACCAAAAATTCACAAAAGTTTAGAGTGTCCACCAGGCAGACCAATTGTCTCTAATGTGGGATCATTATGGCAGTCACCGGCTATTTATGTTGATATCTACTTGCAGGAGATACTACCCTCTTTAAAACCCGCTTTGGTTGATACTACTGACTTTTTAAATAGGTTAAAAGATGTCATTATGCCAGCAGGTGACTTTTTCCTCTGTTCACTGGATGTGAAGGATCTTTTTACCTCTATTCCGCATGAAGAGGGAATTGAATGTATTCGTCAGTATTTAAGCGAGACTAAAATGCACAGTTATAAAGTAAATTTTATCTGTGAGTTGCTGGAGATGGTTCTGACTCGAAATTATTTCAAATTTAATACAGAATATTTTTTGCAAGTACAGGGCTGTGCCATGGGTGCTAATATGGCACCTGCTTATGCTAATGTGTTTATGGATAATTTTGAAAAAATTTATATTTTTTCTAATATCTCCTATCAACCTTTTATTCATAACTATATGCGTTATGTGGATGACACCTTTTTTCTCTGGACTGGTACTTTAGATCTTTTAAACGAATTCCTGTCCTATTTAAATACTGTTCATTCTACCATCAAATTTACCCTAGAGGTAGATCGTACTGAGATGCATTTTTTGGATGTGATGGTAATGGTTGCCGGTTCCAGTTTTGTTACTTCAGTCTATAGTAAACCCACAGATAAAAATAATTTGTTACGACCATCTAGTTTCCATCCACAGGGGTTATTTAAAGGCCTTCCTAAAAGTCAACTAATGCGTATTAAGCGCATTACATCTACCCCAGAACTATATGACGAGGAGTCGTTAAAGACAGTTCAGAAATTTGTGGAAAAAGGGTATTGCCCTGATAGACTAATGGAAACTAGAAATGAAGTAAAATCGATCTCACGAATTGATGCCCTAAAAAGAAAAAATAAAACAGTGGATAGGGTAAAGCGAATTCCGTTTATCACGTCTTATGATATAAATGCTAATAAAAGAAAGAATATCATTTTAAAACATTGGGGAATTCTGGCTACTGACCCTAAATATGGCCACTTGTTTAAACTGCCACCAGTTTTTTCTTATAGGAGAGGTAAAAACATTGGGGAGAGTATTAAGCATAGACCAAATTTGAAACACAGGCCCCTCACAGGTAACATCACTGGTACACATCCATGCAGAAATTGTAGCCACTGTAATGGCATTATTTCCGGTGCCTTTGTCACACATCCTTTGCATGGTACTAGACACAAGGTAGGAGGTTTCTTTACCTGTGATACAAAGGATGTCATCTACTGTATCAAGTGTCCATGCGGTTTAGTGTATGTTGGACAAACTACCAGACCTATTAAAATCAGACTTAATGAGCATAAATCTATCATCCGTAATTATCAACCACAATCCCCCCAGAAAATTAATACTAATGAAAAGGGCAAAGAAATAGAGAAAAAAAGAGAGACTCTGCTTGCTAAGCATTTTTTTACACATGGACATCAGGTGTCACAAGTTAGATGGCAGATTTTAGAAAAGGTTACCATTACACAGGGACAAGAGAAAAAGAAAATACTGTCGCAGAGGGAATGCTTTTGGATCTGGTGTTTACAATCTCGCCAGCCAAAAGGGTTAAATGAGGAATTTAATATGTCCTGTTTCTTATAATATTTGTATAGTATATTGATGGTTGATTTTGTATTTCTATTTCAGATAAATGACCCGTTTGGGTATTTTGCAGGGATAGATACATTTTTTCTATCTGCTGTGAGTAGGGTAAGATACTTTTTCTGATACATTCTTTTCAATAATTGTTTCTGTTTTTTCAAATGTTTTTAACTTAGTAACAACTTTTAACATAGCAATATTGTTTTATATTTTAGTACCCTGTGGGACCGTTTTTTTCTTCAACACTATGTCACTTTGGATAATATATATTTTTTAAGTTATATTTCTGCTATGTATAGAAATTATTATGTGAGCACTTTATAGACTTTATAAATTTTGTATAAAGATTTTATATTTATAATTATGGATTCAATCACATGTGTATCCTGGATGATGTTAATAAATGATGTTGGATATGCTAATTAACTAGGTATTTATTGCCGTCACTTCCACTGATTTGTATGCTTGACAAAGGGGTTGTTTTGCCCCGAAACGTTGCACTTCTGTAATAAAGTATCTAAAGGGCTAGTCCCAGTTATAGCTCTTGAGTGCCATTGCATTTTTTCTACCTGGATATCAGTGCCAAGAAAGGGTTACAGATCCTTAATCAAGCAACCCCATATGGCAATGATGTATATTTGGCAGAGTAATTAAACTGAAATTTATAGCTGTATCTTCACATTAATAAATAGTATCATATTATGCAGCGGGGGGACATAAGTCATTGAAGACATTGTGTTCATGAATTCCCATTAATCGGAGAAACACATTTCTCCGAATTGTCCTGCAAAAAGAAAGCATAAAAAATCTGAAACCTCTAAAGTCCCGAAGGAATAGAAGGATCTTCCAGGAAAGTGAACAGACATCTGCAGTTGACTTCTACATGGCTTTGGCAAGTTTTTAGTGAATAGTCGAATTTGGATTTTTCGTAAATCGCATCCTTTTTTCCCTGCAACTTTTTTGCGTTTTGAAAAACAAAAACACATTCTGGGTACTTCTCTGTTGAGATGTTGACATTTGTAAAAGTTTTGGCCAATGGCCTTCTCTTGTCTTCCTATATATCTTCTTCGTTCTCTAATTTTAAGAGTTCCTTAGCGCTTGGTGGCGCTTGGTGGCAATTATATTCAATCTACATGCTCCTTGCTCATAATCTTTTCTTTGACAGAGTTACTGTAAATCTATGGGTTAGTCTGACAGCTTACTAAAAAAAAAAAACTATCTCTGAAACCCAACTGCTTGTGTGTGTGGTTTTATAGCCCCAGGGATTTTAAGACTTCAAGATTAACATTTCATAACATTTATACTAAACATGAATACATGAATTACCTAGTTGCTAAAGCGGCTCACTTCCTTGGCACCTGGCTTCTGCCTGTCGCGGCGCGCCCTGTGATTGAGAGGTTATACACATCTGGCACACCTGAATAATCCACCTGCCTGCCAGCACATTGTGAGCAGATAAAGAGGGTGAAACAATTTCAGTGGGCTTAGTGGGGAAAACAGAAGGGAAAGTTGGAGGGAAAGTAAAATTGTTAATGGGGCCACTTTAGAAGTGCCCAGGTAAGGAGTGTTATTATTATGCTCCCCTATCACTGTAAAAAGCTGTGCAACGCTGGGGGGAGGCCTTACATAGTAACATAGTAAGTTGGGTTGAAAAAAGATGTACGTCCATCACGTTCAACCATAATGCCTATATATAACCTGCCTAACTGCTAGTTGGCCCAGAGGAAGGCAAAAACCCCATCTGAAGCCTCTCTAATTTGCCCCAGAGGGGAGAATAGCCCTTTCCTGACTCCAAGTTTATTATCTACAAGGACTCCAAGGTCCTTCTCCATTATGGATTTGCCTAGTGCAGTCCCATTAAGGGTATACGGGGCTTGCATATTTTTACATCCCAGGTGCATGACCTTACATTTATCCACATTAAATCCCATCTGCCACTTAGCTGCCCAGATTGCCAGTTGGCTAAGATCCTGCTGCAGGGTGCCACATCCTGGATAGAATTGACTGGTCTGCAGAGTCTTGTGTCAAACACTGATACATTACTTATAATACCCTCCCCTAAGTCATTTATGAACCTTACTCCAAGTAGAGAATATACCATTAAAGAGGACCTGTCACCCAGACAAAAAAAGCTGTATAATAAAAGTCCTTTTCAAATTAAACATGAAACCCAAATTCATTTTTATAGTAACACATCCAAACCCATTATAAACGCATTTAAAAATCACATCTGTCAATCATATATTGTCTGCCCCGCCTCTATACCTAAGGACAGCTTTCCATTCAGCACTACCTAAACCTCACTGCACATCTCACTTTTCCCCTCCATCCTCATCATGTAATTGTGTAGCCAGTGCATGGGCATCTGCTCCCCTATTCTGGCACATACACAAGATGATACAAAGCTTACCTTAATAATAGCACCCACAAAATGGTGCCTGCCTGCTTGCTTTGATTGAGTTATTCCAAGACAGAAGGAAACAAGATTTATATTATTTATATAGAGTAAGTAAAGTTTATTTTGCTCAACTAAAAATATAGAAAATAATTTGGAGTTATTTCTTAGGGTGACAGGTCCGCTTTAAAAACCACCCTCTTTACCTGATCCTGTAGCCAAACCCAAAGCCCTCCTCCCTGCACCAGTCTCTCAGCCATGCATTAATCTCCCTAAGCTCCCACTGCCTTCTTAACGTTGCTCGCCTAGCTTTTTAAAATCGTTCTTGAGGACTCCCCCCCCCCCCTCTAACTTTGTCATTGGTACCTATGTGTACCAAGACCGCCGGGTCTTCCCCAGCCCCTCCCAACAATTTGTCCACTCGTTCCACCACATGCCGAACCCTAGCACCAAGCAAGCCTTTTTTTTTTAAAATATAATGATTCTAATCATTACTTATTCTTAACCACTGTTTTTTTCTTTTTTAATTACAAGCATCATAGTGTAACAATAATAATATGAAATAATATAAGAATAACAATTAGAATAATGCAATTATTTACAGTGATGAACTAACAAGGAAACTTTGGCAGTGAAAAGGAACAGACAGGCTTTTTGTTGACTTGTTCCTCAATCCAGAAAGGCAGCCATATTGGTTTGCCATCCTGCACCTCCAATTGCTCCACCCCCTACCTTCCTCCAATTGGTTCTTACAGCTGGCTCAGATAATAGGAGCCTAATTATTACTATTTATGCCATTGCAATCCTGTATCAGTAGTCTGCTCTCCTCCAGCCCAGACTCCAGTTCCCACCGTGCTTTGCATGTTCTGTGATTAACAGTCCTGTGAATGAAAGAAGTATGCAAGGCATTGTGGGAACTGGAGTTTTGACTGAGTAGACAATTTATAATACATGGGGGTTATTTTATCAACACTGGGAAAATTTGCCATGGGGTTGTAACCCATGACAACCAATCAGATTGCTGCATTCATTGTTCTACCTGCAGCCAAATGACAAAAAGCCAGTCACTGATTGGTTGTTGTGGGTTACTTCCCACAGGCAAATTTGTCCGTTGTTGAAAAATGAACCCTACATTCTGTAGTCTGGCAAACTGAGAAGGAGCCTTGTCATCCCAATAAAGTTCTATATAGTATTTGCTGTCAGCCAATAGCTGTGTAGGTCCTCAATGACGACTGTTAATGTGACTTTGTTTGGGGCCTTTTTTATTATATAGAGACTGTGTAGTTCCTTTGTTATAGATGATCTGCCTATGTGATGTTTTTATATTGTCCCATAATATATCCATGGAATCCTCTATGGTCTTCATCCCAGTGTTTGTGTTCTCCACAGGGTTGCTCTCTCAGAAGAAGTCTCTTATACTCTATCTCTGATAAATCTGCCCTTGTGTTTATAAAGAATTATCTTAGGACCCCCTTCTTATCAGCAGTTCATTTTGTAACTAGCACTTGAAGAAGGGGGATCTCACCATAATGTCTGAAGGGGTCACACAGCATTTTAGGGGTGCACTCAATAAAGTATTAAAATGCTGCTGGGAGTTTCTGAACCCATTTTGTTTTTTGAAACCTTTGCAGGTATTACATTTAATTATAGGTTGGATTTGTGGAATGGAAATGTAAAATGAATGTATTATATAGTGTTAGAGATGCAGTAAATAAGATTACTGTTTGGTGTATTTTCCACCAGTATTGGGGGACCCTAATAGGAATAAAAATACAAACACATCAATATAGCTGTAACAGTAAACTTTATATAAAAAATGCAAAGTTAATAATCAAGTGCAATAATACAATGCAAAGCCTGCAAATGTGTGTACTGTACTGTATATGGTTGAAATGACAATAAACCTACTTGACTTGACTTGAAATGGAGACAGTGGGGCCTTTGGTGCAAAATAAAATATTATGGGCTGACTAGCTAACTATACAGTCCCCGCAGTTGAGCCAGGGTATGGGGTACTAACACAAGGCCCTGTATAATCTCATGGGGGCCCCTATCCCGTCTTTGGTTCCTTACGCGCTGGGGCAGATTCACAGGCAATTCACCTCTTAACAGCCCTCACTCTCCTCCGGGGCATCTCAAACCGTAGCTGAATTTGTTCTTCCCTGTGAGTTTGGGCCTCCGGGATTCTCCTTTTAGTTGAGCTTAGGATGGACTCTTTCTTCCCAATATGCAATTTAATGGAGGAGTTTTACATACTCTTCCCCTTTCATTGGCGCTTTCTAAAGACGTCAGTAGAAGGTGGGGCAGACTGGACTGTCTGGGCTGCATGCTGGGGTCTGACAGTTAATTTATCACATGGTCCTAGATTGAAGTGGATGATCCCTCTGCTCAGGGCCGGTTGCCATCATGAATCTGTGCCTTAAAAACAGTTTTAAAGAAAGAGAGATATAGTGAGAGTGGGAGAGACAGGAAGGGATAAGCAGGATTGTTGTTCTTTCATTTCCCCATGAGATGTAATTAATATAATCTCTGACATACCCTTAGAGCAGTGATCCCCAGCCAGTGACTCAGGGGTAACATGTTGCTCCCCAACCCCTTGGGTGTTGCTCTCAGTGGCCTCAAACCAGGTGCTTATTTGTGAATTTCTGGTTAGGAGGCAAGCTTTAAATGAAACACAGTGTAATTGCCAAACAGAGTCATCTCTAGGCTTTCAGTCAATATAGGAGCTACCGAATAGCCAATCATAACTCTTATTGGCACCTCCAAGAACATTTTTCATGCTTGTGTTGCTCCCCAACACTTTTTCCTTTTAAACGTGTCTCCCAGGTATAAAAGGTTGGGGACCCTGCCTTAGAATGTGATGATCGGTAACATTACACAGGTGTCTAATCTATAGTGACTAATAGTGATGAGCGAATCTGTTCCGTTTCGCTTCGCCAAAAAATTCGCAAATCTTTCAAAAGATCCGCGAAACGACGAAAAATTTGCAAAACGGAGAAAATGTTGTGCAACAAAAAAAAATTGTCGCCCGCGGCTATTATTTTGTCGCACGGCTATTGTTTCGTCGCCCGCTGCAATTATTTTGTCACGTGGCTATTGCTTCGTCGCCCGCGGCTATTGTTTTGTCGCACGGCTATTGTTTCGTCACACGCGGCTATTATTTTGTCTTGCGGCTATTGTTTTGTCGCCCGCGGCTATTGTTTTGTCGCATGACTATTGTTTCTTCGCACGCGGCTATTATTTCGTCGCCCGCGGCTATTGTTTTATCGCCCGCGGCTATTATTTTGTCGCCCGCGACTATTCTTTTTTTCCGCGGCGACATTTTTCATCCGTTTCGCGAATCCATGCCTGGCGAAACTTTTCGCCCATCACTAGTGACTAATGACTAGTTGGAACAGTGATCTGAAGGAAAACAAAACCTTATCCATTTTGAAATAGTGCCCCCCCCTGCACAGGTCCCCATTCCCCCTCCTTAAGTCAATGAACTGTTCCCGCAGTTACATTTCCCCCCTTTCCCAGTGCCCTGTGTCTAAATGCAGAGGCTCTGCTTATATCTCCCCTATAATAATAATAGTGATTGGGCTCCAATATACAGTATATATATATATATATAAATGCATAATATACAGGGGCAGATTCATCAACATTCATATCTTGTTTTGCGTTAAAAAACATGAAATTGAGTAATGATTAAAAAAACCCTCAATTTTCAATATTTCTTAAGGGAAAAACTCTAATGTAAAACTTCGGCATCTATAAGCTTGCAAGGTCATTTAGAAGTTAATAGTAGCTGTCCTAGTTTCAAATGTAAATACTTCAATTCAATTCTAGCTTCTCGAGTGTTTTTTTTTTTTAAGATTTGCCATTTAAAAAGTATCTGAAATTTACGAATTCATGGTATTCAATTTTTATTTACTTTTTTAGCCAATTTTTTTATTTGGATATTTCACAATAAGACAATATTTGCATTTTTTTGAAACATTCAAGGTTGATCAATGTAGGAAAATATGACAATTACACAAATATGAATTTTGATAAATAAATCTAATAGTGTTGCCGTATATTAGGCATATATCTAATATTGGGAACCCAGTCAGACAAGGCTGGTGTAATAACATTGGAGATAAGTATCACTGGTACAATTGCCTATAGCAGCCAATTAGATCTTTGTAGTGATGAGCAAATTTTTTTCGCCAGGCATGGATTTGCAGCAAATTTCCGAAACTGTTTCACAAAACTTCCGTGAAAATTCGGCGTGTGTAAAAAATTGTCGCGTGGCAAATCGGATGTGGTCGCGTCAAAATCGGGTGCAGCCGCGTCAAAAAAAGGGCACGGGCACCAAAACAAAAAAAGACGTAGGTGACAAAAAACTATTTTTCAGCATTTTATGAATTTTTCAACGTTTTGCAAATTTTCTTCCCGTTTTGCAAATTTTTTGGCGAAGCGAATCGGGACAGATTCACTCATCATTAGATACTTGCTTTGTTTTTCTTGTAAGCCACTGCCCAAAACTAATTGCTGGATGGTTGCTATGGGCAACATCACCAATCATATTTATCCGCATTGTAAGAATTACCTCCTGCTCTGCTTTCATTTCTGCTGCAGAAATAGGTACAGGGAGCATTTGATAAAGAAAATGGTAAGGGCTAGATTTCTAAAAATTTTCCAATATTCATTTTTTTTCAAATTCAAAAACTCAAGCAGATTTACTAAAACTCTAACATTTCCGTATTTTTTTGTTTTTAAAATCCGAACTTATATCGACAGATGTCTGACATTCACTAAAAAGTCTGAATTGAAAAAGTTACGAAAGTGTGCACCAAAACCTCTATGGTTTTTAATTGTCGCACAAAATAAACAGCATCAAAAATCCAAAAACAAAGTTTTGAATAGTGATGAGCGAATCTGTCCCGCTTTGCTTCATAGAAAAATTTGCAAAACAAACGGAAAATTTTGCGAAATGGTGAAAAATCTGTGAAACACGTTTGTTGCACGACTTTTTCGTTGCTGTGTCTTTTTTTGTAGTGACAAATTTTTCTGCCGCAAATTTTCGCAGAAATTTTGCAAAACAATTTGCCAAGGGTGAAATGTGGAAATTTGCTCCGAATGCATGCCTGGCAAAAAAATTCGCTCATCACTAGTTTTGAAGCAAAGAAGGATCCTCCAGGGAAGGGAAATCTGCCATTGACTTCTACAAGATCTCGGCAAGTTTTAGCTGGGGAATTCTCGGATTCAGATTTATTTGACACAGTAAATCTCTATAAAGTTGTGACTTTTTTCTGTGACTTTTTCGAGTTTTGGCGCTAAAAAATCCAAAAGCTTAAACAAGTGAAAAAACAACTCAAACATAGTGAAACCGCATTCTATCTTTTTTAATGAGCCTGACAAATTTCTCATTAATCTCAAGAGCATAAATACAACTCCCACTAATTCCAGTATAAACCTACCAGCTTTTAGATGCTGCTTTTGAGATTTTTATTTTGCTCTCAATAAATCTGAACCGATTGAGTTTCTTGAACTTGAATATGAATTTGCTTGTTTTGCCACAAGAAATCTTATAAAACTTGGATTTTTCAGTGTTCCAACTGTTTTACTACTTTGCCCCTGTTTTGCTATGATTGTCGACAAGACACCAGTAATTTGCCCATAGAATTAGGAACCCTCACTACCCATAAAATGACTTACCTTAGTGCTTTGTTATCTTTATGAAGAGCAGCAAAACCAGGCACAGAACTGCAACAACTAAGAAAAGAACTGAAAATTTTATCCACCTTGTTCTATCTGAAATAGAAACGGGGGAAGAAAAAATCATTGGAGAACATGATAGGGACCTTAGATTGTAAGCTCCACTGGGGCAGGGACTGATGGGAATATGATAGGGACCTTAGATTGTAAGCTCCACTGGGGCAGGGGCTGATGGGAATGTGATAGGGACCTTAGATTGTAAGCTCCACTGGGGCAGGGGCTGATGGGAATGTGATAGGGACCTTAGATTGTAAGCTCCACTGGGGCAGAGACTGATGGGAATGTGATAGGGACCTTAGATTGTAAGCTCCACTGGGGCAGGGACTGATGGGAATGTGATAGGGACCTTAGATTGTAAGCTCACTGGGGCAGGGGCTGATGGGAATGTGATAGGGACCTTAGATTGTAAGCTCACTGGGGTAGGGACTGATGGGAATGTGATAGGGACCTTAGATTGTAAGCTCACTGGGGCAGGGACTGATGGGAATGTGATAGGGACCTTAGATTGTAAGCTCCACTGGGGCAGGGACTGATGGGAATGTGATAGGGACCTTAGATTGTAAGCTCCACTGGGGCAGGGGCTGATGGGAATGTGATAGGGACCTTAGATTGTAAGCTCACTGGGGCAGGGGCTGATGGGAATGTGATAGGGACCTTAGATTGTAAGCTCCACTGGGGCAGGGGCTGATGGGAATGTGATAGGGACCTTAGATTGTAAGCTCACTGGGGCAGGGACTGATGGGAATGTGATAGGGACCTTAGATTGTAAGCTCACTGGGGCAGGGGCTGATGGGAATGTGATAGGGACCTTAGATTGTAAGCTCACTGGGGCAGGGACTGATGGGAATGTGATAGGGGCCTTAGATTGTAAGCTCCACTTGGGCAGGGCCTGATGGGAATGTGATATGGACCTTAGATTGTAAGCTCCACTGGGGCAGGGACTGATGGGAATGTGATAGGGACCTTAGATTGTAAGCTCCACTGGGGCAGGGACTGATGGGAATGTGATATGGACCTTAGATTGTAAGCTCCACTGGGGCAGGGACTGATGGGAATGTGATAGGGACCTTAGATTGTAAGCTCCACTGGGGCAGGGACTGATGGGAATGTGATAGGGGCCTTAGATTGTAAGCTCCACTGGGGCAGGGACTGATGGGAATGTGATAGGGACCTTAGATTGTAAGCTCACTGGGGCAGGGGCTGATGGGAATGGGATAGGGACCTTAGATTGTAAGCTCACTGGGGCAGGGGCTGATGGGAATGTGATAGGGCCCTTAGATTGTAAGCTCCACTGGGGCAGGGACTGATGGGAATGTGATAGGGACCTTAGATTGTAAGCTCCACTGGGGCAGGGACTGATGGGAATGTGATATGGACCTTAGATTGTAAGCTCCACTGGGGCAGGGACTGATGGGAATGTGATAGGGACCTTAGATTGTAAGCTCCACTGGGGCAGGGGCTGATGGGAATGTGATAGGGACCTTAGATTGTAAGCTCACTGGGGCAGGGGCTGATGGGAATGTGATAGGGACCTTAGATTGTAAGCTCCACTGGGGCAGGGGCTGATGGGAATGTGATAGGGACCTTAGATTGTAAGCTCCACTGGGGCAGGGACTGATGGGAATGTGTTAGGGACCTTAGATTGTAAGCTCACTGGGGCAGGGACTGATGGGAATGTGATAGGGACCTTAGATTGTAAGCTCACTGGGGCAGGGGCTGATGGGAATGTGATAGGGACCTTAGATTGTAAGCTCACTGGGGCAGGGACTGATGGGAATGAGATAGGGACCTTAGATTGTAAGCTCCACTGGGGCAGGGACTGATGGGAATGTGTTAGGGACCTTAGATTGTAAGCTCACCGGGGCAGGGACTGATGGGAATGTGATAGGGACCTTAGATTGTAAGCTCACTGGGGCAGGGACTGATGGGAATGTGATAGGGACCTTAGATTGTAAGCTCCACTGGGGCAGGGGCTGATGGGAATGTGATAGGGACCTTAGATTGTAAGCTCCACTGGGGCAGGGACTGATGGGAATGTGATATGGACCTTAGATTGTAAGCTCACTGGGGCAGGGACTGATGGGAATGTGATAGGGACCTTAGATTGTAAGCTCCACTGGGGCAGGGACTGATGGGAATGTGATAGGGACCTTAGATTGTAAGCTCACTGGGGCAGAGACTGATGGGAATGTAATAGGGACCTTAGATTGTAAGCTCCACTGGGGCAGGGACTGATGGGAATGTGATAGAGACCTTAGATTGTAAGCTCCACTGGGGCAGGGACTGATGGGAATGTGATAGGGACCTTAGATTGTAAGTTCCACTGGGGCAGGGACTGATGGGAATGTGATAGGGACCTTAGATTGTAAGCTCACTGGGGCAGGGGCTGATGGGAATGTGATAGGGACCTTAGATTGTAAGCTCACTGGGGCAGGGGCTGATGGGAATGTGATAGGGACCTTAGATTGTAAGCTCCACTGGGGCAGGGGCTGATGGGAATGTGATAGGGACCTTAGATTGTAAGCTCCACTGGGGCAGGGACTTATGGGAATGATGTATAATCTCTGTAGACACTATGCTATATTTTAGGACTATATAGATAAAGGATAATAATTATGAAAGAAATAATAAAAACCTTAACAAACATGGCATCATGACCCCAGTTATTACTTACTGGACGATGACTTCAAGTTTTGGCAGATTTGCTGCGAATGGAAAGAGGCATTTTTTATATCCGCAGGATTTTGGGCCAAACAAAGGAATTCAGTTGTCTCTGCCAAATTCTGTAACGTGATGCTGATAGAGCTGCCATTTGCATGGTGCCGGTACCCAGAATCCCCTTCTCTGTACATCCAGCTGAACCATATGAGTGACGTGTTTGTTGGGACAGAACAATTCAGAGTAAATTCACACAGACCCTCGCTGTCTCTCCCCGTATAAGCGCTTATGATTGGCGCAGGAACTGGCTCTGAATGAGAAAATAAATCATGTGATCTGGAATTCTATATGAATAAATCTAAGGGTTGCAAGAAATGATTTTTGTTTCCTGGGGGCAAGTAGACCTTTATTTTGGGGGCAATGATAAAGGTTACAATGGAAGCTTTTGTTCTCCTTTCATTTATATTTGGGGGCAAAATTCAACGGATGAATATTATCCGCACAAAAATGCAAAAAATTAAGTAAAAGGGGAAGAAAAAGGGATACATACCATGCACGGTGAGATTAAAATACACCGTTTGTATCTGTAAATTGGTCAGAATGATTTCAGCTTTGAAGACATCAGTGTCCTCCATTCTCAGACTGCTAATTCTTAATGATGCTCCGCTGTCGGACGCTTGTAACCGGTCCATAAACTGCTCATTGTGTATTTCAAGCTGACCTTCATTATATTCTGCCAATGCAAAGATTTTTCTACCTCGTTTGATTTCCCAGATTGCCTTTCTCACAGGAAGTTGGAAGGGTTGGTGGTATGACATGGTAATGGACTGGTTTAGAAGCCCATCCACTTGGAGAAGGTCATCCTGGCCTCCTGTTATGGAATATACAAGTATAGGAAATAAAGTAGAGCACACTCAATATAGAGGGGCACATTCCCAGGTGCCCAAAAAAATCACACAAAGAAAAAACTTTGGCACAATATAGGACTTCGAAAAAAAAAAAGACCTGAAGTTTATTTATAATAAGTGCAAAGGATGGTTCCTTTGCACTTATTATAAATAAACTTTAGGTCTTTTTTTTTTGGCTTTTGTTTGCCTTTTGGTGGCAGAATATCCGGGCAGGAGGCGGGGATGCCACATCAGTGGGTTGGATGTGATGTCACAGGGGTGGGGGGCATGGCATCAAGGGGGTTGAGCTATGTGGTGGTGATTGGCCTCGTCAATGTTGGAGAGTCCTGCATGGTTTTTCAAATTGGGAAGGCAGTTTTGACCCAGACAGCCCTTCCAAAAACCAGGCTGCCCAGTTCAAAAATGGTGCCATTGGGGGATTGTTTAGCGAAACGGATGAAAAAATTGTCGCCCATGTCAAAGGAGTAGTCTCGCGTCAAAAAAGAATAGTCGTGGGCGACAAAAGAATAGCCGCGGGCAACATTTTTGCCATTTGAAACTGTCCCGTTTCGCCGAAAAATTTGCGAATCTTTCAATAGATTTGTGAAACGGCGAAAAATTTGCAACTAAAAACCTTAACAAACATGGCATCATGACCCCAGTTATTACTTACTGGACGATGACTTCAAGTTTTGGCAGATTTGCTGCGAATGGAAAGAGGCATTTTTTATATCCGCAGGATTTTGGGCCAAACAAAGGAATTCAGTTGTCTCTGCCAAATTCTGTAACGTGATGCTGATAGAGCTGCCATTTGCATGGTGCCAGTACCCAGAATCCCCTTCTCTGTACATCCAGCTGAACCATATGAGCGACGTGTTTGTTGGGACAGAACAATTCAGAGTAAATTCACACCGACCCTCGCTGTCTCTCCCCGTATAAGCACTTATGATTGGCGCAGGAACTGGCTCTGAATGAGAAAATAAATCATGTGATCTGGAATTCTATATGAATAAATCTAAGGGTTGTAAGAAATGATTTTTGTTTCCTGGGGGAAAGTAGACCTTTATTTTGGGGGCAATGATAAAGGTTAAAATGGAAGTTTTTGTTCTCCTTTCATTTATATTTGGGGGCAAAATTCAACGGATGAATATTATCCTCACAAAAATGCAAAAAATTAAATAAAAGGGGAAGAAAAAGGGATACATACCATGCACGGTGAGATTAAAATACACCGTTTGTATCTGTAAATTGGTCAGAATGATTTCAACTTTGAAGACATCAGTGTCCTCCATTCTCAGACTGCTAATTCTTAATGATGCTCCGCTGTCGGATGCTTGTAACCGGTCCATAAACTGCTCATTGTGTATTTCAAGCTGACCTCCATTATATTCTGCCAATGCAAAGATTTTTCTACCTCGTTTGATTTCCCAGATTGCCATTCTCACAGGAAGTTCCAAGGGTTGGTGGTATGACATGGTAATGGACTGGTGTAGAAGCCCATGCACTTGGAGAAGGTCATCCTGGCCTCCTGTTATGGAATATAAATATATACCTGTATATGTCATATCAGCATTGTATTTCCCTGGCATGTCCAGAGTTAAACCTGGCAACATTTTGCTTTGTGTCCACAAAGACCCTTAATTAATTAAATACGCAACAAGGGACTGTGGAAGGTGACAAATTCATCCGGGTTATCAGACAATTTAGAGCCAGGCCATTTGGGGCACGGAAGCTGGGGGCATTGGTTTCTTTTATCTGTTGATCAAAGAAAGGCAAATGGTGGACCTAAGAACTGCAGGGGGTGCAACTAGGAGAAAATATGGATTATAGAAAGGGATCCATATCTCACATCCTCATAAATCATTTATTGATTATGAGGAGGTCCCATGCTTCCCAATGATACCAAACAGGGACTGCCTATACCCACCAGTTAGGAAGGATAGTTTCTGGGGGACTGAGACAGGAGACACCCCTCATGTTTGGTATCACTTTGATCGCCCCCATATGGGTTAAAGCAAGCCCATATTTTCATAATAATATTGGGTACTGGCAATTGCCAATATTATATGACAGCAACTGGCATGAGAATTGCAGCTCTCTACAGGGGGTCCCAAGGGACAATTTCCTGGGCACTCCCCCCTCATGCATACGGTAGTGAGGAAGGGTCCCAGCAGGGGATAAAAAGGGCAACAGACCCAGGTACTCATTAGCTCAATACTTGAGGTCCCAATTATGTTGGGGCGTGGGCTCAGGTTTCCAAACTCTTGCCTCTGGAGGACACAGGAAATTCTTGGAAACGTACATAGGGTTTCTCTGTGTTTTATTCCCTTTTATTTTATTTACTGTTTGTATGTGTAACACCTTTTTGGCTGATTAATTCGGGCTAGTATATAGTAGAGCATGTGTTACATGCGATCCCCCTTTTCCCAGGATGGGCCTCCGCTAAGTGGGAGATGGCCTATAGGAGCTAATTTGGAGATGAGGATGTTGTTGAACTACAACTCCCTGAAACTGTATGGTGTAGAGGTAGTAATTAGGATGCCAGAAGGTTCTTTGCTGAATAACTGTAGAACGCTTATTGTCACAGACAAGGTTGAAGCAGGGTTATACTCACAATAGTTGAGGTAGTTAGCACAGCGTTTAGTGGCAGTTGAAAAAGGCAAAAGCAGAGTAGCACCACAATGGAGGCAGACGTGGAACAAGCAGAAATCCTAAGGATGATCACCCTTTACTGGACCGGATCCCTACAGCCAATGATGGATCAGGGGTAGATACTGCCTGATACCTGTGTCTAAACTGCGGCAAGGCAAACAGAGCCTGGGTATGCTGAACCCTTAACTTTCTCCTATGTTGGAGCCAATACTGCTCATGCTAGATAGCCCTAACTATATCACACTCTATAAAGCGTGCTATAACAGGATCTATCCTTTCACTAACTTCACCTCATTCACGGGGCCCTGTCCCCGACTTCATTAGAGCACCAAGGGGCTACTCTAGTGCAGATGGCTTTACTGGGGCCTATTCTGATCCCAGGCTCAATGGAGTTGTTCCCTGAGAGTCAGTAGGCAGCCAAAGAGAAAGCCACTCCTCCTTGCTAGACACTTTATCAGTCTGCAAGCGGAGTGGTCATCCTAACTAAACCAATAAGGCACAAGGTATAGTGAACTAGATACATGGTGCTTTGCCCAGCAACAGTAATAGGAAACAGGCAGTAGGTAATTAAAGCCATAGGGACTCTAATACCTATGGGTCCCTACATAGGTGAAAGGTGACTGAGTGTAACCCCTTGTTTCCCTGTCTCCGTGTCATGTGCTCTGAGAGTGGCGTGTTCCTGATAATATATGTATAGGAAATAAAGTAGATCACACTCACTATAGAGGGGCACATTCTCAGGTGCCCAAAAAAATTACATAAAGAAAAAACTTTGGCACAACATAGGACTTAGCAAAAAAAAAAAAAGACCTGAAGTTTATTTATAATAAGTGCATAAGAACCAACGTTTTGGCTAGGGTTGCCACCTTTCGGTTGCCGTATATCCGGGCAGGAGTCGGGGATGCAGTGGATCAGTGGGTGAGATGTGATGTCACAGGGGGTGGGGGCATGACATCACGGGGGGGAGCTAAGTGGTGGAATCAGCCTTGTGAATTTTGGAGAGCCCTGTCCGGTTTTCCAAATTGGGAAGGCAGTTTTGACCCGGACAGTCCTTCCAAAAACCAGGCTGCCCAGGTCAAAAACAGACAGTGGCAACCGTAGTTTTGGCCCCAATATGAGCTCAGTCTTTTTCTGGACTCCATAAAAGCAGGAGGTGGATCTACCAGAGGGCCTGAGGGGGAGGAAGGACTAAGTGCAGCTGAGCAATATTAAATCATAAAATAATCAGCCTTTCACCAAGGATAGTTTGGGCTTAGTACTGCACAGGCAACATTGACCTTAGTGAAATAAAACCACAGCTGGAAAGGGAATCAGGCTAAAGGGAATCCATTTCATGGTTTGTTTGACTACACTACCATCCTGTATCCAGCCCAGCTGGCTCTGTGATTTACTTAATGCCCCCCCTTAATGCACATCTATAAAGCACTTGAGCCCCAGGACACAATTCATGGTTAAATCCTGCTGGTGAAGTCGGATAGATAACTTCGGGGGTGGGTCTATGTCATCAGGGGGCAGGGTTATGATGTGGTGATCAGCAATTGGTTGATTGCTGCACCATACAATTCAGTTCTGTCCTGATTTCCCAATTTGGAAAACTAGGCAGGCAGGCCATTTAAGGAGAGATTTGGGGTGAGTGCTTATTTGTGCCCTGGGTACCCCTGGAACTATAGCAGGGTGACTGTTACCCCAATGTTTCTATATATCTGTAACCTTGTTATGGGCTAAGGGGGCCCAGCCTGAAGGCCAGTTAGGGGGAGATTTGGGGTGAGTGCTTATTAGTGCCCTGGGTACCCCTGGAACTATAGCAGGGTGACTGTTAGCCCAATGTTTCAATATATCTGTAACCTTGTTATGGGCTAAGGGGGCCCAGCCTGAAGGCCAGTTAGGGGGGGATTTGGGGTGAGTGCTTATTTGTGCCCTGGGTACCCCTGGAACTATAGCAGGGTGACTGTTACCCCAATGTTTCTATATATCTGTAACCTTGTTATAAGCTAAGGGGACCCAGCCTGAAGGCCAGTTAGGGGGGATTTGGGGTGAGTGCTTATTTGTGCCCTGGGTACCCCTGGAACTATAGCAGGGTGACTGTTACCCCAATGTTTCTATATATCTTTAACCTTGTTATGGGCTAAGGGGGCCCAGCCTGAAGGCCAGTTAGGGGGGGATTTGGGGTGAGTGCTTATTTGTGCCCTGGGTACCCCTGGAACTATAGCAGGGTGACTGTTACCCCAATGTTTCTATATATCTGTAACCTTGTTATGAGCTAAGGGGGCCCAGCCTGAAGGCCAGTTAGGGGGGGATTTGGGGTGAGTGCTTATTTGTGCCCTGGGTACCCCTGGAACTATAGCGGGGTGACTGTTACCCCAATGTTTCTATATATCTGTAACCTTGTTATGGGCTAAGGGGGCCCAGCCTAAAGGCCAGTTAGGGGGGGATTTGGGGTGAGTGCTCCCATATGGGACCTCTCCCCACTGAGCGCACTTGCGGCTGCGGGGGTTTGTCGCGCATGCGCACTGGGGGTGCATTTGCGCATGCGCACGGGGGGGACCAACAGGGGCGGCCTCGGGGCGCCCAGAAGAGAAATCCGGCCCTGTACCTAACAATGAAAATTCAGCTGAAACTATGTAGGGGATCAGAGAAATCTGTCCCCTGTTTCTCAGTCTGTGACATCATCCAGCCTAGCTTCAGACTGGGGAGGGAACCAATTGGCTGGATGCCCCAGTGCACGTCTGGAAGGAGGTATGCTTAAGTTTGGAGCCAAAAACCTATGGGCGGGCCCAGCAGTTTATAAAGGGAGCCCCTGTTGTTTTTTCCAGTTTTTGGAAGAGAGATATAGAGTGTGCAGCCAGTACCACTTGCTGTGAGGTCAGACTGCAAAGAGAAAAGCCTGTTGGGCTGCCAAGGATTTCAAAGTCCTCTGTGGAATCTCCGTGTGTGTCCCCTGGTGAGAACAGGTATTGCTCGCTTGCCTGCTACGTGGGAGCAGCCACCCTTCCACAAGGGAAGATACTCTGGGGCAGGTAGCGCTACCTGGGGGGACTTAAAAGCTCTTGGGGAAGGGACTGAACTGAATAAGGGTTTGGGGTCTACCTGGTTCCAAGTTGGGATTGGGCATCTAAAGAGACTGTGCAAGGGGTGGATAGCCCTCACAAGTTCCTCAGTTATCCCTAAAGTTGTTTTACATTTTATTTCACAGGGCTGTGGAGTCGGTAGATAAATTCTCCGACTTCGACTCCTCAGTTTCTGATACTTCCGACTCCGACTCCTCAGTTTCTGATATTTCCGACTCCGACTCCTCAGTTTCTGATACTTCCGACTCCTCAGTTTCTGATACTTCCGATTCCGACTCCTCAGTTTCTGATACTTCCGATTCCGACTCCTCAGTTTCTGATACTTCCGATTCCGACTCCTCAGTTTCTGATACTTCCGACTCCGACTCCACAGTTTCTGATACTTCCGATTCCGACTCCTCAGTTTCTGATACTTCCGATTCCGACTCCTCAGTTTCTGATACTTCCGATTCCGACTCCTCAGTTTCTGATATTTCCGACTCCGACTCCTCAGTTTCTGATAAACCCGACTCCGACTCCTCAGTTTCTGATACTTCCGATTCCGACTCCTCAGTTTCTGATACTTCCGATTCCGACTCCTCAGTTTCTGATACTTCCGACTCCGACTCCTCAGTTTCTGATACTTCCGATTCCGACTCCTCAGTTTCTGATACTTCCGACTCCTCAGTTTCTGATACTTCCGATTCCGACTCCTCAGTTTCTGATACTTCCGACTCCGACTCCTCAGTTTCTGATACTTCCGATTCCGACTCCACAGTTTCTGATACTTCCGATTCCGACTCCTCAGTTTCTGATACTTCCGACTCCGACTCCTCAGTTTCTGATACTTCCGATTCCGACTCCTCAGTTTCTGATACTTCCGACTCCTCAGTTTCTGATACTTCCGATTCCGACTCCTCAGTTTCTGATACTTCCGATTCCGACTCCTCAGTTTCTGATACTTCCGACTCCTCAGTTTCTGATACTTCCGATTCCGACTCCTCAGTTTCTGATACTTCCGACTCCGACTCCTCAGTTTCTGATACTTCCGATTCCGACTCCTCAGTTTCTGATACTTCCGACTCCTCAGTTTCTGATACTTCCGATTCCGACTCCTCAGTTTCTGATACTTCCGACTCCGACTCCTCAGTTTCTGATACTTCCGATTCCGACTCCACAGTTTCTGATACTTCCGATTCCGACTCCTCAGTTTCTGATACTTCCGACTCCGACTCCTCAGTTTCTGATACTTCCGATTCCGACTCCTCAGTTTCTGATACTTCCGACTCCTCAGTTTCTGATACTTCCGATTCCGACTCCTCAGTTTCTGATACTTCCGATTCCGACTCCTCAGTTTCTGATACTTCCGACTCCTCAGTTTTTAATATGCTAATGTATTTTATACATCCAGAAAGGGGCAGGTAGGAAGGGGCACTTAAAACATGACTGAACTGATAATAAACTGATAGACAATTTTATCTATACTCCTACTTCTAATGATTTCCCTAGAATCCCATAGTCATGTTTAAAGTTTTAGCTAACATTACAGCTGAATTACAGCAGTTTTTCAAATGTTTTAAAGCTTCAGTCTTAAACTATTGACTATCCATTCCCTTCACGTATACAGTTATTTCTAGTTATCAGTGAGAGTTAGGCTGGGTTCCCAGTGGGCATTGTGTTCTCTGTAACAGAGGAACCCAACGCAGTGGAGCTGCCGCACCGTAACTGTGCGTTACGTCCCATTGAGTGAAGCATACAGCCAATGAAAAGCTTCATGGTCACTCAACGTGTTGGTTTATGCACTGCGTGCATTGGGCTTTATTCTTATAGCAGAGAAGTCATTAATTATGACTGTTTGTGAATTGGGACATTTAAACTTGCTTTATTTTTTTTATTATTCCCATTTAAATTTAGTAGGAGTCGGAGTCGCTTAACTTTTTGCCAACTCCGACTCCAGGTACCCAACATTTCCTCCAACTCCGACTCCACAGCCCTGCTATTTCAACAGTTATATAAAGTTTGATATTGCTGCAACTGTGTGTGATTATTCCTAGTGGAAAGTCCCTTGGGGTGTGTTCCTCTGTGTCCACTAGGTGGAGGCACTGCGCTGTTCCCAGTTCCCCAGTATCTATAATTTAAAGAGAACAAATTCTCCTGTATACAGCCCAAATCAGTGAGTGTGCCACGAAAGGGATACAACTATATCTAAGTTTATAAGACATAAACTTATGTGTGATGTGATGAACAAATAAGTAAATCTATCTAATTTATCTATAAATCTATCTATCTATATCTGTATTGTCTATCTATCTGTCTATCTATCTATCTATCTATCTATCTATCTATATCTATCTATCTATCTATCTATCTATCTATCTATCTATCTATCTATCATCTATCTATCTATCTATCTATCTATCTATCATTTGTCTATTTATTTATCCATCTAATATCTATCAATCATTTATCTTTCTCTCTGTCTATCTTTCTCTCTAGTATCTATCTGTCTGTCTGTCTGTCTGTTTATCTATCTATCTATCTATCTATCATCTATCTATCTATCTATCATTTGTCTATTTATTTATCCATCTAATATCTATCAATCATTTATCTTTCTCTCTGTCTATCTTTCTCTCTAGTATCTATCTATCTATCTATCTATCTATCTATCTATCTGTCTGTCTGTCTGTCTCTATCTATCTATAACTATCTATCTATATCTATCTATCTCTTAGCAATTTACCAATGCCAAATATAAAAAAAAATACTACAAATATAGGAATATGCATTCGGTACTAACCTGAAGCAATCTGGACTAAACACAGAAGAAAGAAGAACTGATGACTTTCAGGCATATTTAGCAGAATGTTCTCTGAATCTTCAGTCAAGCTTTTGTGAAAAATGGGTTTGTGTGAAAATGATTATACAGACAGGAACTGAACTTGGTTGTAAAAGAAAAGCTGATTTGATGTATGCTGACCACAGTCTAAAAACCAAGTCAGTGCAGTATTTGCAAAGTTTTCTAATATTTTATAGTTTCAAAACATTTCTGCAGCATTTTACAGAAATTATACATCATTTACACCACTCCCTGCCCCAGTGAGCTTACAATCTAAGGTCCCTATCACATTCCCATCAGTCCCTGCCCCAGTGAGCTTACAATCTAAGGCCCCTATCACATTCCCATCAGTCCCTGCCCCAGTGAGCTTACAATCTAAGGCCCCTATCCCATTCCCATCAGTCCCTGCCCCAGTGAGCTTACAATCTAAGGTCCCTATCACATTCCCATCAGTCCCTGCCCCAGTGAGCTTACAATCTAAGGCCCCTATCACATTCCCATCAGTCCCTGCCCCAGTGAGCTTACAATCTAAGGCCCCTATCCCATTCCCATCAGCCCCTGCCCCAGTGAGCTTACAATCTAAGGCCCCTATCCCATTCCCATCAGCTCCTGCCCCAGTGAGCTTACAATCTAAGGTCCCATTCCCATCAGCCCCTGCCCCAGTGAGCTTACAATCTAAGGTCCCTATCCCATTCCCATCAGTCCCTGCCCCAGTGGAGCTTACAATCTAAGGTCCCTATCACATTCCCATCAGCCCCTGCCCCAGTGGAGCTTACAATCTAAGGTCCCCATCACATTCCCATCAGCCCCTGCCCCAGTGAGCTTACAATCTAAGGTCCCCATCCCATTCCCATCAGCCCCTGCCCCAGTGGAGCTTACAATCTAAGGCCCCTATCCCATTCCCATCAGCCCCTGCCCCAGTGAGCTTACAATCTAAGGTCCCATTCCCATCAGCCCCTGCCCCAGTGAGCTTACAATCTAAGGTCCCTATCCCATTCCCATCAGTCCCTGCCCCAGTGAGCTTACAATCTAAGGTCCCTATCACATTCCCATCAGCCCCTGCCCCAGTGGAGCTTACAATCTAAGGTCCCTATCACATTCCCATCAGCCCCTGCCCCAGTGAGCTTACAATCTAAGGTCCCTATCAAATTCCCATCAGTCCCTGCCCCAGTGGAGCTTACAATCTAAGGTCCCTATCCCATTCCCATCAGTCCCTGCCCCAGTGAGCTTACAATCTAAGGTCCCTATCACATTCCCATCAGTCCCTGCCCCAGTGAGCTTACAATCTAAGGTCCCTATCACATTCCCATCAGTCCCATCCCCAGTGGAGCTTACAATCTAAGGTCCCTATCACATTCCCATCAGTCCCTGCCCCAGTGGAGCTTACAATCTAAGGTCCCTATCACATTCCCATCAGTCCCTGCCCCAGTGAGCTTACAATCTAAGGTCCCTATCACATTCCCATCAGTCCCTGCCCCAGTGAGCTTACAATCTAAGGTCCATATCACATTCCCATCAGCCCCTGCCCCAGTGAGCTTACAATCTAAGGCCCCTATCCCATTCCCATCAGCCCCTGCCCCAGTGAGCTTACAATCTAAGGCCTCTATCACATTCCCATCAGCCCCTGCCCCAGTGAGCTTACAATCTAAGGTCCCTATCACATTCCCATCAGTCCCTGCCCCAGTGAGCTTACAATCTAAGGTCCCTATCACATTCCCATCAGTCCCTGCCCCAGTGAGCTTACAATCTAAGGTCCCTATCACATTCCCATCAGTCCCTGCCCCAGTGAGCTTACAATCTAAGGTCCCTATCACATTCACATATATGAGGAATGTTAGAAGTACTAGTAAGCCAAAAGAAAAAAGTATAGGTATACGTCGCATTATCTGTTAACAAAACAACCCTACTGGTTTGTTTTAGTAGCCTTAAGGCATAGAACATGGGTGAGTTTTTATTTATTAAGTTCTAAACTCACATTTTGATAAATCTTTTCCAAATATAGCAAGTTAATGTATGTATCTAGCTCTTCTATTATGTACATTATAGGGTACAATCAGCTGATCCGCTTCTTCAAAAGGAACAAATGATTTCATTATTTTTGGGTGACCACATCCTTTCAGTCCCAGACTGCACAGAACTAGACTTACTCAGTTTCCTGTGTGCCACCCACAACTCTGGCTAGCAACAAAGTCATCATCAAGTCATTCTTCTTATTAATAGCAGAACTGTATTTACTTCAGAGATTCTGAATGTACCTGTTAGCGCTCAATAATGGGTGCCCATATAATTTAGGTTGGCTATCTTCCTGAATATGGAGACATTACTGTATGAAGTAGTAATTAATATACAGGTACATAACTGATTCTGATTGGGGGTTTGGTGATTTTCCTTAGAATTATAACTGCCTTCCCTTACCCAATGCCTTTACATATGGTGAGGGTTAAAATGTCAGCCTGATAAGCAAAACAAGGGGTAAAGTGTGACATATCTGACTGCCCCTACCAAATAGCCTTACTTATTATTGTGCCTCAATCATTCAGTGGGTCCTCAGATCTACTTGAAAGGAACCTGTGTACAGTAATAATGTTAGTATTTTATCCTTCAGTAAAAACTCACATTTTACTGAAGTCTAAGACTGGTTGTAACATAGTAAGTTAGGTTGAAAAAAGACATACGTCCATCAAGTTCAACCATAATGCCTATATCGGACCAGTCCCTGGGGCAACTTGTACTGAAAGCTATCTCCCATAACCCTGTATTCCCTCACTTGTACTGAGAGCTATCTCCCCTACCCCTGTATTCCCTCACTTGTACTGAGAGCTATCTCCCCTACCCCTGTATTCCCTCACTTGTACTGAGAGCTATCCCCTGTACCCCTGTATTCCCTCACTTGTACTGAGAGCTATCTCCCCTACCCCTGTATTCCCTCACTTGTACTGAGAGCTATCTCCCCTACCCCTGTATTCCCTCACTTGTACTGAGAGCTATCCCCCCTACCCCTGTATTCCCTCACTTGTACTGAGAGCTATCTCCCCTACCCCTGTATTCCCTCACTTGTACTGAGAGCTATCTCCCCTACCCCTGTATTCCCTCACTTGTACTGAGAGCTATCCCCCCTACCCCTGTATTCCCTCACTTGTACTGAGAGCTATCTCCCATACCCCTGTATTCCCTCACTTGTACTGAGAGCTATCCCCCCTACCCCTGTATTCCCTCACTTGTACTGAGAGCTATCTCCCCTACCCCTGTATTCCCTCACTTGTACTGAGAGCTATCCCCTGTACCCCTGTATTCCCTCACTTGTACTGAGAGCTATCTCCCATACCCCTGTATTCCCTCACTTGTACTGAGAGCTATCTCCCCTACCCCTGTATTCCCTCACTTGTACTGAGAGCTATCTCCCCTACCCCTGTATTCCCTCACTTGTACTGAGAGCTATCTCCCCTACCCCTGTATTCCCTCACTTGTACTGAGAGCTATCTCCCCTACCCCTGTATTCCCTCACTTGTACTGAGAGCTATCCCCCCTACCCCTGTATTCCCTCACTTGTACTGAGAGCTATCTCCCCTACCCCTGTATTCCCTCACTTGTACTGAGAGCTATCCCCCCTACCCCTGTATTCCCTCACTTGTACTGAGAGCTATCCCCCCTACCCCTGTATTCCCTCACTTGTACTGAGAGCTATCCCCCCTACCCCTGTATTCCCTCACTTGTACTGAGAGCTATCCCCCCTACCCCTGTATTCCCTCACTTGTACTGAGAGCTATCTCCCATACCCCTGTATTCCCTCACTTGTACTGAGAGCTATCCCCCCTACCCCTGTATTCCCTCACTTGTACTGAGAGCTATCTCCCATACCCCTGTATTCCCTCACTTGTACTGAGAGCTATCCCCCCTACCCCTGTATTCCCTCACTTGTACTGAAAGCTATCTCCCATAACCCTGTATTCCCTCACTTGTACTGAGAGCTATCTCCCATACCCCTGTATTCCCTCACTTGTACTGAGAGCTATCTCCCTTACCCCTGTATTCCCTCACTTGTACTGAGAGCTATCCCCCCTACCCCTGTATTCCCTCACTTGTACTGAGAGCTATCTCCCTTACCCCTGTATTCCCTCACTTGTACTGAGAGCTATCCCCCCTACCCCTGTATTCCCTCACTTGTACTGAGAGCTATCTCCCCTACCCCTGTATTCCCTCACTTGTACTGAGAGCTATCTCCCATACCCCTGTATTCCCTCACTTGTACTGAGAGCTATCTCCCTTACCCCTGTATTCCCTCACTTGTACTGAGAGCTATCCCCCCTACCCCTGTATTCCCTCACTTGTACTGAGAGCTATCTCCCCTACCCCTGTATTCCCTCACTTGTACTGAGAGCTATCCCCCCTACCCCTGTATTCCCTCACTTGTACTGAGAGCTATCCCCCCTACCCCTGTATTCCCTCACTTGTACTGAGAGCTATCTCCCCTACCCCTGTATTCCCTCACTTGTACTGAGAGCTATCCCCCCTACCCCTGTATTCCCTCACTTGTACTGAGAGCTATCTGCCCTACCCCTGTATTCCCTCACTTGTACTGAGAGCTATCTCCCATACCCCTGTATTCCCTCACTTGTACTGAGAGCTATCTCCCCTACCCCTGTATTCCCTCACTTGTACTGAGAGCTATCCCCCCTACCCCTGTATTCCCTCACTTGTACTGAGAGCTATCCCCCCTACCCCTGTATTCCCTCACTTGTACTGAGAGCTATCCCCCATACCCCTGTATTCCCTCACTTGTACTGAGAGCTATCTCCCCTACCAATGTATTCCCTCACTTGTACTGAGAGCTATCCCCCCTACCCCTGTATTCCCTCACTTGTACTGAGAGCTATCCCCCATACCCCTGTATTCCCTCACTTGTACTGAGAGCTATCTCCCCTACCCCTGTATTCCCTCACTTGTACTGAGAGCTATCCCCCCTACCCCTGTATTCCCTCACTTGTACTGAGAGCTATCCCCCCTACCCCTGTATTCCCTCACTTGTACTGAGAGCTATCTCCCCTACCCCTGTATTCCCTCACTTGTACTGAGAGCTATCTCCCCTACCCCTGTATTCCCTCACTTGTACTGAGAGCTATCTCCCCTACCCCTGTATTCCCTCACTTGTACTGAGAGCTATCCCCCCTACCCCTGTATTCCCTCACTTGTACTGAGAGCTATCTCCCCTACCCCTGTATTCCCTCACTTGTACTGAGAACTATCTCCCCTACCCCTGTATTCCCTCACTTGTACTGAGAGCTATCTCCCCTACCCCTGTATTCCCTCACTTGTACTGAGAGCTATCCCCCCTACCCCTGTATTCCCTCACTTGTACTGAGAGCTATCTCCCCTACCCCTGTATTCCCTCACTTGTACTGAGAGCTATCTCCCCTACCCCTGTATTCCCTCACTTGTACTGAGAGCTATCCCCCCCTACCCCTGTATTCCCTCACTTGTACTGAGAGCTATCTCCCCTACCCCTGTATTCCCTCACTTGTACTGAGAGCTATCCCCCCTACCCCTGTATTCCCTCACTTGTACTGAGAGCTATCTGCCCTACCCCTGTATTCCCTCACTTGTACTGAGAGCTATCTCCCATACCCCTGTATTCCCTCACTTGTACTGAGAGCTATCTCCCCTACCCCTGTATTCCCTCACTTGTACTGAGAGCTATCCCCCCTACCCCTGTATTCCCTCACTTGTACTGAGAGCTATCCCCCCTACCCCTGTATTCCCTCACTTGTACTGAGAGCTATCCCCCATACCCCTGTATTCCCTCACTTGTACTGAGAGCTATCTCCCCTACCCCTGTATTCCCTCACTTGTACTGAGAGCTATCCCCCCTACCCCTGTATTCCCTCACTTGTACTGAGAGCTATCTGCCCTACCCCTGTTTTCCCTCACTTGTACTGAGAGCTATCCCCCCTACCCTTGTATTCCCTCACTTGTACTGAGAGCTATCTCCCCTACCCCTGTATTCCCTCACTTGTACTGAGAGCTATCCCCCCTACCCCTGTATTCCCTCACTTGTACTGAGAGCTATCTCCCCTACCCCTGTATTCCCTCACTTGTACTGAGAGCTATCTCCCCTACCCCTGTATTCCCTCACTTGTACTGAGAGCTATCTCCCCTACCCCTGTATTCCCTCACTTGTACTGAGAGCTATCCCCCCTACCCCTGTATTCCCTCACTTGTACTGAGAGCTATCTCCCCTACCCCTGTATTCCCTCACTTGTACTGAGAACTATCTCCCCTACCCCTGTATTCCCTCACTTGTACTGAGAGCTATCTCCCCTACCCCTGTATTCCCTCACTTGTACTGAGAGCTATCTCCCCTACCCCTGTATTCCCTCACTTGTACTGAGAGCTATCTCCCATACCCCTGTATTCCCTCACTTGTACTGAGAGCTATCTCCCCTACCCCTGTATTCCCTCACTTGTACTGAGAGCTATCTCCCCTACCCCTGTATTCCCTCACTTGTACTGAGAACTATCTCCCCTACCCCTGTATTCCCTCACTTGTACTGAGAGCTATCTCCCCTACCCCTGTATTCCCTCACTTGTACTGAGAGCTATCTCCCCTACCCCTGTATTCCCTCACTTGTACTGAGAGCTATCTCCCATACCCCTGTATTCCCTCACTTGTACTGAGAGCTATCTCCCCTACCCCTGTATTCCCTCACTTGTACTGAGAGCTATCTCCCCTACCCCTGTATTCCCTCACTTGTACTGAGAGCTATCCCCCCTACCCCTGTATTCCCTCACTTGTACTGAGAGCTATCTCCCATACCCCTGTATTCCCTCACTTGTACTGAGAGCTATCTCCCATACCCCTGTATTCCCTCACTTGTACTGAGAGCTATCCCCCCTACCCCTGTATTCCCTCACTTGTACTGAGAGCTATCCCCCCCTACCCCTGTATTCCCTCACTTGTACTGAGAGCTATCTCCCCTACCCCTGTATTCCCTCACTTGTACTGAGAGCTATCCCCCCTACCCCTGTATTCCCTCACTTGTACTGAGAGCTATCTCCCCTACCCCTGTATTCCCTCACTTGTACTGAGAGCTATCCCCCCTACCCCTGTATTCCCTCACTTGTACTGAGAGCTATCCCCCCTACCCCTGTATTCCCTCACTTGTACTGAGAGCTATCTCCCCTACCCCTGTATTCCCTCACTTGTACTGAGAGCTGTCTCCCCTACCCCTGTATTCCCTCACTTGTACTGAGAGCTATCTCCCCTACCCCTGTATTCCCTCACTTGTACTGAGAGCTATCCCCCCTACCCCTGTATTCCCTCACTTGTACTGAGAGCTATCCCCCCTACCCCTGTATTCCCTCACTTGTACTGAGAGCTATCCCCCCTACCCCTGTATTCCCTCACTTGTACTGAGAGCTATCCCCCCTACCCCTGTATTCCCTCACTTGTACTGAGAGCTATCCCCCCTACCCCTGTATTCCCTCACTTGTACTGAGAGCTATCTCCCCATACCCCTGTATTCCCTCACTTGTACTGAGAGCTATCTCCCATAACCCTGTATTCTAGTGATGTGCGGGCCGGCCCGATACCCACGGGTTGGGTTGGTTCATTCCAACCTTACCACATCAACTGCAGATTGTGGGCGGGTTCACCCTCCCGTCCGCAACCTTACACTGCCAGCTTCCTCTTCCGGCTCTCTAATTTTGTGACGTCATTGCGGGGCAGGGCGGGTGCGGGTCTATAAATAGAGGGTCTATGGACGGGTGCAGGTCAAGTATTTCTCGACCCGCACATCACTACTGTATTCCCTCACTTGCTAAGAATCCATCCAGCCCCTTCTTAAAGCTATATAATGTATCAGCCAGCACGACTGATTCAGGGAGGGAATTCCACAACTTCACAGCTCTCACTGTAACAAACCCTTTCCGAATATCTAAATGGAACCTCCCTTCTTCTAAACGGAGTGGGTGCCCTCGTGTCCGTTGGAAGGCCCTACTGGTAAATAAAGCATTAGAAAGGTTATTATATGATCCCTTTATATATTTATACATAGTTATCATGTCACCTCTTAAGCGCCTCTTCTCCAGTGTAAACAGACCCAGGTTGGCCAGTCTTTCCCCATAACTGAGACTTTCCATACCCTTTACCAGCTTAGTTGCCCTTCTCTGGACCCTCTCTAACTCAATAATGTCCCGTTTGAGCACTGGAGACCAAAACTGAACAGCATATTCTAGATGGGGCCTTACCAGTGCTCTGTAAAGGGGAAGAATAACCCCCTCCTCCCGTGAATCTATACCCCTTTTAATACAGCTCAAAACCTTGTTTGCCCTTGCAGCTGCTGCCTGGCATTGCTTGCTACAGCCAAGTTTATTATCTACAAGGACTCCAAGGTCCTTCTCCATTATGGATTTGCCTAGTGCAGTCCCATTAAGGGTATACGGGGCTTGCATATTTTTACATCCCAGGTGAATGACCTTCACCTATTTATTGACATCAAGGGGCCCATTTAGTAACCATCGATTTTTCTTTTTTTTTTTACTTGAATAGAATTTTTAGAGCTAAAAGTTGCAGGGAAAAAACACTGCAACTTTTCTGAGATTTACTATGCTAAAAATGTGACTTTGCCAGGTTAAACTTGCCGAGTTCATGTAGAAGTCAATGGCAAAGGCCCCTTCCCTTGAAGATCTTTCTCTTGTCTCGAAACTTTAGAAATTTCAGATTTTTGACGCTGAGTTTTGACTTAAATCTCAACTTTTCCGAATTGATGTAGTGACAATTTGATAAAGTTGGAGTTTCCTAAGCGGCAATTCAAAAAAGTAGAGTTTTTTTGTGATTTTTCTCGCAACAACTTTTAAATGTTAGACATTTGGGAAAACAAGTTTAGTCGAGTTTGAAAAGTAAAAAAATTAGAATTGATAGAGTTTGAGTAAATCTGGTCCCAAATCTCATCTGACCAATGGCCGTTATTGCTATGTGTATGGCCCCCTTAAGAATATCAGAAACAGAGGCCACTGTAAAACTGCCCCTAGCTCTCTCAGTACCCGAGGGGGTATTCCTTCTGGCCCCGGTGCCTTGTTTACATTAATCTTGTGTAACCCAAACTGTTGTTTGTTAACTTTACTAACTGTTTAAGACTCTGATCCCTTGTATTGTATTGGGGCTGCATGTATTATGTTACTGTATTTTGTTTCTACCACAATTATAAGGGATATATAAGGTTGTTACCTTTATATGGGAAGGGAGGGTTTCATTTTACTTTTGCTCAGTTATAAGTAGGCGTACTTACAGCAATAGAAGGACGTGTCCCTTTCCAACCCTAACAATTAGGTAACTATGAATGGAAGGATGCTCATCTGAACTAAATTCCCACTACAGATAAACAGAGAAGACTCCTTTTGGGGTTGGACTGGGGGAAGGAGACTACCTCTAACTGGTTGTTGCTGAAGAGCCTGAGGGGGAGGTAGTTACATATAGTTACATAGTTAAGTTGGGTTGAAAGAAAGACCAAAATCCATCAATTTCAACCCTTCCAAGTGAACCCAGCACCCACATACACAGACCATGCCGACATAACTATTTACTCACATAAATAAACTAGATATACCAACATCAATACTTTATTAATATATAATTATATTATATTACTATTTTAGTATCACAATAGCCTTGGATATTCTGCTTGTTTAAGAACTCATCCAGGCCCCTCTTATAGGCATTAACAGAATCTGCCATTACCCTATCACTAGGAAGGGCATTCCCCAACCTCACTGCCCTCACCGTGAGGAACCCCCTACCCAACATCCCCCGGCAGGGCATTCCCCAACCCCTCACTGCCCTCACCGTGAGGAACCCCCTACCCAACATCCCCCGGCAGGGCATTCCCCAACCTCACTGCCCTCACCGTGAGGAATACCCAACATCCCCCGGCAGGGCATTCCCCAATCTCACTGCCCTCACTGTGAGGAACCCCCTACCCAACATCCGGCAGGGCATTCCCCAACCCCCTCACTGCCCTCACCGTGAGGAACCCCCTACCCAACATCCCCCGGCAGGGCATTCCCCAACCCCCTCACTGCCCTCACCATGAGGAACCCCCTACGCTGCTTCAAATGGAAGCTCCGTTCCTCTAATCTAAAGGGGAGGCCTCTGGTGCGTTGATTGTTTTTATGGGAAAAAAGACCCCCCCCCCCCATCTGCCTATAATCCCCTCTAATGTACTTGTACAGAGTAATCATGTCCCCTCGCAAGCGCCTTTTTTCCAGAGAAAACAACCCCAACCAATTCATGTAGTGCATATTTTTTTTCACAAATGGTTGTTTTGTGGATTGTTTCCCCTTTGCCGGTTGTGGGTGCTGGGAAAAAGCCTCTTTAACCTCATTAAGTCCAGGAGACAAGAAACTAGTAACTTCTAGGAAGGCTCTGTGGATGCAGGTTGGTGTGCGGGTTAGTCCTCCTATAGTTTATCTCAGAGGTAAGATGAACATGTGTTTAGTGATGAGCGAATCTGTCACGTTTCTTAAACTGTGGATAATCCACAAAATGGGGAAAATGTTGCATGGGCAAAAAAAAATTGCCACACATTTTGACGCGCACAACTATTTTTTATAGTATAGTGCTGTCTTCATGTCTTTGTTGTACATGTGTCTTCCTGAGGAACGGTGTCATATTTTTGTTTCTGTAAATATAAAGAAATATATATATAATTCATGGCACAGTTGGTCATCAAGAAGAAGAACTGCCTGGTATCCCTAATTATCTGCTGCATTGTCCATAAACAGATCCCTGCAGCGCTGGTTTAACAGGGGAGGTTTCCCTGTCTCCCTGCATTATATTGTTTTATAATTATATCATGTTGATTAAACTATAGAGAAAAACAAAAATATTACAGCATATTGCATAACAGTTATTTTCAGTATATAATGGAAATCCAGACATTGGGAAATTGCAAATCATATCATAGCACTGAGAGCCAATACAGCAGCAGCTGGAAGGAGACAAACCCAATGTATGTATTCTCCCTCTTCTCTAAGGCTAGGGGCACAAGAGCCTTGAATATCTTGTAAATTACAGTATATCCTTTATCCACTGGTTATTATAATCAGTGCTCAGTGGTGTAATTCCTGTCACTACTCTCTGAAACTAGTGTATTATAATAAATAATGTACCCCCTGTTGTAAAATATGAAGATATTGTAAGTTACCTCGGAAGTTCCATGACCTGTATAAAAGCACTCGGCCTTCTGCCTCATCCCTTTATATGGTCATAGAACTCCTCTGTAACTTATAATATCCCTATATTTTACAATAGGGGGTACATTATAAATGCACATTAATATAGTGAAAAAAAATATTTTTTTTATTTTGCATTTACCCAATAGGATTGTTTTGCCACCAATAATTAGGATCAAGTACAGGTACTGTTTTATTATTACAGAGAAAAGGGAATCATTTAACCATGAAATAAACCCAATAGGGCTGTTCTGCCCCAATAAGGGGTAATTATATCTTAGTTGGGATCAAGTACAGGTACTGTTTTATTATTACAGAGAAAAGGGAATCATTTAACCATTAAATAAACCCAATAGGGCTGTTCTGCCCCAATAAGGGGTAATTATATCTTAGTTGGGATCAAGTACAGGTACTGTTTTATTATTACAGAGAAAAGGGAATCATTTAACCATTAAATAAACCCAATAGGGCTGTTCTGCCCCAATAAGGGGTAATTATATCTTAGTTGGGATCAAGTACAGGTACTGTTTTATTATTACAGAGAAAAGGGAATCATTTAACCATGAAATAAACCCAATAGGGCTGTTCTGCCCCCAATAAGGGGTAATTATATCTTAGTTGGGATCAAGTACATGTACTGTTTTATTATTACAGAGAAAAGGGAATCATTTAACCATTAAATAAACCCAATAGGGCTGTTCTGCCCCCAATAAGGGGTAATTATATCTTAGTTGGGATCAAGTACAGGTACTGTTTTATTATTACAGAGAAAAGGGAATCATTTAACCATGAAATAAACCCAATAGGGCTGTTCTGCCCCCAATAAGGGGTAATTATATCTTAGTTGGGATCAAGTACAGGTACTGTTTTATTATTACAGAGAAAAGGGAATCATTTAACCATTAAATAAACCCAATAGGAGTTTAGAAAAACAACAAACTGAACCACAACCCACAAAATCACAAATAACAGATTACCTCAACCATTTACAGCTCCCCACACCCACACTCCCCCAACTGGATTACCTTAACGGTCCAATTACCCTGGAGGAAGTACAACAAGCAATCACATTACTAAAGGTAGGCAAATCCCCAGGGCCAGACGGGTTCACAAACATCTATTACAAGACCTACAAAAACATCCTAGCACCACATTTGCTCAAAACTTTCCAAACAATCATGAATACAGGGACAATAAAGCCGGAGTTTCTCTAAGCACATATAATAACAATCCCCAAACCAGATAAACCACAAGATCTTTGCCCTAGTTATAGACCCATAGCGCTACTGAATACAGACCTCAAACTCTACTCGAAAATACTAGCCCAAAGACTGAACAGAATCCTCCCAACACTTATAAACAATGATCAAGTAGGGTTCATAAGAAACAGACAAGCCCCTGACAATACGAGGAAGCTACACAATCTATTGTACATAATCAAACGACAAAAATACCCAGCCCTATTTCTATCCTTAGATGCAGAGAAGGCTTTTGATAGGATCCATTGGGACTACATGGCAAACACACTAAACAAATTTCAACTAGGCGGCACCTTTATTAAAGCAGCCCTAGCTCTATACATGGCCCCAACAGCAAGAGTTAACACCTCAGGTACCCTGTCAGAAGCCTTTAAGATACTAAACGGAACCAGACAAGGATGCCCCTTATCGCCCCTCATTTTTGCGTTACTGGTTGAACCTTTAGCCTGCAAGATCAGGCAGAACCACCAAATCACAGGTATCCCGACACAAAAAGACCAACATAAGATCGCCCTATTCGCGGACGACGTCATAGTAACACTTACAAACCCACAAAAGGCACTCCCTACGCTTATGCAAGAACTAACAGAGTTCTATCAGGTATCATGGTACAAAATCAACCAAGGGAAAACACAGGCCTTATCGATTAATTTGCAAGCCCAAACCCTTCAAACTTTACAACAAACTTATAAGTTTGAATGGAAAGAGAAAGCCATTACATATCTGGGAATTAAAATACCCAAAGATCCTGAATTAATGTTTAATTTAAACTATATCCCACTACAAAAGAAAATACAAACCGACTACCTCAAATGGAAGTGGCAAAACATATCATGGTTGGGTAGAATAATTACTGTTAAAATGAATGTATTGCCTAGGATTTTGTACCTGTTTAGAACAATACAAATTCAACTTCCCCCGAGATATCTCAAATTGTTACAAAACCAAATGAATGCATTTATCTGGCAGGGGAAAAAACCAAGAATAGCAGCTAGAGTACTCCAACAACCCAAATTAAGAGGGGGCATGGGAGTACCAAGTTTACTCTAGTACAGTAAAGCCTCACTACTGGAAACTGCCGTCAGAATGCACTGCCCACTGGAACTGAATAAATGGTCTCTAATAGAAACAGACTATGCTGACAAACTAATGCTGCCAAACCTGCTGTGGCTGCCACCAAAACTTAGACCCAAGAACTTAACAATACTACCAACAACTAGACTAATTCTACAGACCTGGGACAATATCAATAAAAACAAGAAACTGGGAAAATTTCCCTCACCAATCACTCCCATAACCAACTTAAAATTCCTCATAAAAGACCTCCCCATCCATAGATGGACAAGCAGCGGTATAAACACATTGGCGGACCTATAATCCATTAAAAACTATTTAACATTTCAACAACTACAAGAAAAGTACCAACTCCCCAGCAAGGAATACTTCACCCATCTCAGGATTACAAATTACTTAAGCAAACACACACGAGACTATAAAAACAAAAGGCAACTCACCGAAATCGAACGACTATGTAGAATCGCTCAAAATGGTCCTAGAGGAATACTATCCACATGCTACCGAGCTCTCCTGGACCTGCCTACAGAACACAAACATGCATTCATGGAAAGATGGGAAACAGACCTACAAATTACCCTAACCTCAGAACAATGGACCACCATCCTAGAATCAACTTCTGGAGCAACAAGATGCACTAACCACCTCGAAGCTTATAAAAAACTACTGTACAGATGGCATCTAACCCCAGCTAAAATAAACAAAATAACAAACACCTACTCCCCTCTGTGTTGGAGAGGATGTGGTCACCCAGGCACCTTACTGCACATGTGGTGGCACTGCCCACCGATAGCAGAAATTTGGAGGCTGTTGTTCAAATTAATAACATCAGACCTGGAAAAACCACTACCAAACAAACCAGAAGTAGCTCTACTTCTACCAGAACGGACGTCTCATCCATGGAGAAAGCTACTATTTCACATATTCAACACAACCACAATGCACATAGCAAAACACTGGAAAACTGGGGGCCGGCTCTGCATAAATCAGATTATCCAAGGACTCAATACAAGAGCAACAATGGAAAAAATGGCAGCCAGCGAGGAAAATAAGCTTGACCAATATGAAACAACCTGGGGTCCATGGACCACCTACCAAGATAAAGATAACAACAAAAACGCATCTGACGGCAGTTCCATAACTGTAAGCTAAACAAGATGAGGCCTATGCAAAATGGTTTTTCCCCATATATATCCCCCCTTTCTCGAAAGATCAACGAAACTAGCCCTTTCTCTCACTTTCTTTTTAACAATCATTAGCAAAATGACAAACCTGGTGTCGACATAGAAATGGTACAAATTTTACAATAAGTTTATTAAGTTAAATGTTTACTTTTTCCCTGTTTCCCCTCCCACTACTTCACTACCCTCCCACTTTCCATATCTCTTTTACCTGGATCCCAACAGGTGGATTCTGAGACGTTCCTTTTCCCTTTCTTCTTCCCTAAGAAAAAAAAAAAAAATACAAATAATGTTAAAAGGAAAATTTAAAAGAAAAAATGTATAACAACAATGCAACGGTGAATTGTAACAATACATTAACAATGTCTATTTTTCCTGATATACCTGCACAATAAAAGAAATTGAAAAAAAAAAAAATAAACCCAATAGGGCTGTTCTGCCCCCAATAAGGGGTAATTATATCTTAGTTGGGATCAAGTACAGGTACTGTTTTATTATTACAGAGAAAAGGGAATCATTTAACCATGAAATAAACCCAATAGGGCTGTTCTGCCCCAATAAGGGGTAATTATATCTTAGTTGGGATCAAGTACAGGTACTGTTTTATTATTACAGAGAAAAGGGAATCATTTAACCATTAAATAAACCCAATAGGGCTGTTCTGCCCCAATAAGGGGTAATTATATCTTAGTTGGGATCAAGTACAGGTACTGTTTTATTATTACAGAGAAAAGGGAATCATTTAACCATTAAATAAACCCAATAGGGCTGTTGTGCCCCCAATAAGGGGTAATTATATCTTAGTTGGGATCAAGTACAGGTACTGTTTTATTATTACAGAGAAAAGGGAATCATTTAACCATTAAATAAACCCAATAGGGCTGTTCTGCCCCCAATAAGGGGTAATTATATCTTAGTTGGGATCAAGTACAGGTACTGTTTTATTATTACAGAGAAAAGGGAATCATTTAACCATGAAATAAACCCAATAGGGCTGTTCTGCCCCCAATAAGGGGTAATTATATCTTAGTTGGGATCAAGTACAGGTACTGTTTTATTATTACAGAGAAAAGGGAATCATTTAACCATTAAATAAACCCAATAGGTCTGTTCTACCCCCAATAAGGGGTAATTATATCTTAGTTGGGATCAAGTACAGGTACTGTTTTATTATTACAGAGAAAAAGGAATCATTTAACCATGAAATAAACCCAATAGGGCTGTTCTGCCCCCAATAAGGGGTAATTATATCTTAGTTGGGATCAAGTACAGGTACTGTTTTATTATTACAGAGAAAAGGGAATCATTTAACCATTAAATAAACCCAATAGGTCTGTTCTACCCCCAATAAGGGGTAATTATATCTTAGTTGGGATCAAGTACAGGTACTGTTTTATTATTACAGAGAAAAAGGAATCATTTAACCATGAAATAAACCCAATAGGGCTGTTCTGCCCCCAATAAGGGGTAATTATATCTTAGTTGGGATCAAGTACAGGTACTGTTTTATTATTACAGAGAAAAGGGAATCATTTAACCATGAAATAAACCCAATAGGGCTGTTCTGCCCCCAGTAAGGGGTAATTATATCTTAGTTGGGATCAAGTACAGGTACTGTTTTATTATTACAGAGAAAAAGGAGATCATTTTAAAAATTTGCAATTATTTACTTATAATGGAATTTATGGGAGATGGCCTTTCCATAATTTGTGACTTCCTGCATAATAGATTTCTGGACAACAGATCCCATACCTGTATTTTTCCAGTTTTGCTTTTTAAGTTATCCCGCTGCACAAACATCACTAATGTTTTCCTGAGACAACCACAATTCAGAAAGGAAAGGAGCGCTTCATTATACAGAGTTCATCGTCTCTCTTTTTGTGGTTTTGAGGTTTTGTGTTTGTTATGAGTCTGTACTTTTTTCTTTTACTTCTTCCTTTTAAAAATGTATATTTTATGTTTTTAATAAAGTACATGTGACATAGCATTTGACTGTATTTTTGGAAATTCTGTCTCCTCGGTATCATAGCGTATCACTCAATAATGAGAATGCCAGGGACAAAAGTGGGGGAAGCAGCCAAACATGCCCTGTGTGCCATATCCCTTAGTACCTGCCCAGCTGGGAACCTGAGGGCCAGATGTCACCCTCCATGATATTTTATGGCCCATGTAGATATATTTATATGACATTATCGGCATCAGTGGTGTAACTATATAGAAAGCAGACCCCTTGGACACGGGGGGTTCAGGGAAAAGTGGGGCCAGGACTGTGGGTTCAGCTCTATAGCCACCCACTGAAAAGCTGTGCACTCACTGCCTGCAATGGCCGGGGTATGTATATGGGCGGATTGGGGGGTGGGATGAACTTGCAGTCTGCACTGAGCCCCTTTGAAGATTTTTTTGCAGGGGGACCAGGCCCAGTGTTGTTACGCCATTGGCTAGCATAGAGTGAGAACTCCACCCCTTTATATTTTTGCTTACTCCCTCGAGCTCCACTTCGTTATTTCCTGTTTGTCCCCGACTCTTTGCAAAACATACTGAAAATCCTGAAAAAAAAAAGAATGGCATTAATTTGGCTTCAAACATGTTTAGATAACAAAACTGTAGTTGGCATTATGAACAGTGAGGGTAATTTAGAAAGTTCAAGTAGTGCGTATTTTTTTCACAAATAGTAGTTTTGTGGATTGTTTCCCCTTTGCTGGTTGTGGGTGTTGGGGGGAAAAGCCTGTTTTGACTCCATTAAGACCAGGAGACAAGAAATTAGGAGCTTCTTCTAGGAAGGCTCTGTGGATGCCGGTTGGTGTGCGGGTTAGTCCTCTTATAGTTTATAAGAGGAAAGTAGGTAAATTAGCAATGGCAGCTGTGGCCTTAACTAGAAATACTGTAGGTTTAGGTTAGTCCCAGGAAAAAAAGGAGGTAGGTTAGGCTATACAGTGACAGAGGGATTGCACATGTTTGAAAAGTAAATTGGGGGCCTCTGTCAAGCTGCTGTAGGACCCCCGATGTGTTCCATTGGATAGCCCTGCTGTGAGGCTATATTATAAGTTGTACACACGATTCAATGGAGGCTGAGAGACTGGTGCAACTTTGTGGGGGAGGCAGTTGTGAGCCATAAGTACTGGGAGGGCTAAAAGGTGCTCCATGGCTGTGGAGAATTTGAATTACTGCAAAATGTGTGTACGTTGGTATAGTAACATTACCATACTTCATTGAAGCAGGATTACTTCATGTCTGACCCGCTTACACGTAGCCAGCAACTGGTTGTGTCACTGGAATAATAGTGAGCCGCCAGTCAGTACTGCAGCCTGATACAGTAGGTGGCAGTGAGTGCCTTTTGCATTGCTGCACTGTCGCTGGCCTTATTGACTATTATTTATTGTACAAAATACAGCGAGTATTGTTGTACATGTTAATTTTACCTTTTTTCTTCTTCTTCAAAACCCAAACAATGATCACAATAACAATAACAATAAGCAGGCCGACTGGAAGTAAAACATAAAGTGGGATAAGCTTGTTCGATGAAGTGTCATCACCTGAATGTGTAAAAAAAAAAATATTTGACAGTTTTGCTTATCATTTTATTATTATTAAACATTAGGGGCCTAGGGCAGCAAATGCAAGGGAGCTCACCCAAGTGTATCAGCCAACTAAGCCACTCCCCCCACCTACATGTCATACTACCTAAATAAAAGAAAAAGGAGCTCCACTAGGGATTGGGGTTGGGAGGGGGTTGTTCAATTTTGAGTTAACTTTTATCATGATGTAGAGAGTGCTATTCTGAGACAATTTGCAATTGGTCTTCATTTTTTATTACTGGTAGTTTTTTCATTATTTTACTTTTTGTTCCGAAAACTCTCCCGTTTGGAAATTCAGCAGTTATCTGGTTGCTAGGGTTCAATGTACTTAGTAACTAGGGAGTGGTTTGAGAGAGTGACTGATATATAAATAGTAGAGGGGCTAAATAGAAAGATAAGTAATACAAAGTAGCAATAACAATAAAATTGTAGCCTCACAGGGCAATCATTTTTTGGCTGCTGACCCCCATTTGAAAGCTGAAAAGAGAGAGGGCAAATAATTCAAAAATGATAAAAGATAAAAAATGAAGACCAATTGAAAAGTTGCTTAGAATTTGCCAGTCTATAACATATTAAAAGTTATCCACACTGTATTTACTTGCCTTTACTAAGTCGCTGTACTTTGCCGATACAAGCCTATGGTGTTTGGTGGGAGAACAGGCCAAACTTTACATTTTTACACATTCATTTTTGTTGTGTACCTCCTATTTATATGTATGTAAATGCAACGTCCTCTATGTATAACTAATTTATGTACATATATATGTATCTATATAACTATATCGGCACTCACCACTCTTCATATACATTCCAGGTGCTTCCTGGGGGACTATGTGAATCTTTAATATTCTTTAATAAATTTTTGTCTATATTCCAGTCTGTGAAACTATATATATATATATTCTGTGACCATATATTATAAAGGCACAAGGCTGCAGGCTGAGTTATACAGGGAATTCTGAGTATCACTCATGTATTATAAGGGATAATGTACCCCCTACTGTAAATGATAAGGATATTAGCAGTCACTGAGGGGTTCTGTGCCCATATAAAGGCACAAGGCTGCAGGCTGAGTTATACAGGGAACTCTGAGTATCACTCATGTATTATAAGGGATAATGTACCCCCTACTGTAAATGATAAGGATATTAGCAGTCACTGAGGGGTTCTGTGCCCATATAAAGGCACAAGGCTGCAGGCTGAGTTATACAGGGAACTCTGAGTATCACTCATGTATTATAAGGGATAATGTACCCCCTACTGTAAATGATAAGGATATTAGCAGTCACTGAGGGGTTCTGTGCCCATATAAAGGCACAAGGCTGCAGGCTGAGTTATACAGGGAACTCTGAGTTTCACTCATGTATTATAAGGGATAATGTACCCCCTACTGTAAATGATAAGGATATTAGCAGTCACTGAGGGGTTCTGTGCCCATATAAAGGCACAAGGCTGCAGGCTGAGTTATACAGGGAACTCTGAGTATCACTCATGTATTATAAGGGATAATGTACCCCCTACTGTAAATGATAAGGATATTAGCAGTTACTCTATGTGCTTCTATAATGGTATGTGTGGCTGATGGCCATGGAACTCCTAGATGACATGGAATATCTTTATATTTGAAAACAAGGAGTATATTATTTTTTTATAATACACAATATTCATCTGATAAATGACATAATGAAAGCACCATTGTAAGACTATATATTAGACAGAATGAGAGATAGATACATAGATAAATAGATCGATATAGATGTATAAGCAAGTTTTGCACTCAACAGGTCTTTGGCAAATAAATAAAAAAAGTTTCAGTCACTGCAGCATGGTCATTTAAGGATCTTAGATGTTTAACATGAGCTTTTTAAGACCGACACAAGGGCAACATCTATTGGTGAGATTGTACAGCACATTTATTTCTAATGTTTTATAGTAACGATCACTGTTGTTGTATTACACTAAAACGGAATTGTATTTAAAATGGACACAGTTATTATGAGTTTTATAAAGATGGGTGTAATGGCGACACCTACTGGTGATATTGTAAATCATGTTTTATACTAATGTGCACTATTGTATTGCATTCAAATGGAACAGTTTGACTGGATTATCACACATTACACATTAGTGTTTGTTGAAACACTCTTGTACTATCCTTGAGAAAGGACCTGGGGAACAAAACATTAGACTTCGGTACAGTGTGTAAAGAATAACATTATAAAAAGAGCGCTCGTCCCAGTGTCATGGTCTGGGGAACATTGTATGGTGAATGTTACTGTTACCCCACATGTACACGGTCAAATTTTCAATTTGTTGTTTCACATTTCTTCCAGGCCATGATCATTATGCTGTTTGTTTCACTGGGAAACTGACCTGTGGCATTACTGTGTTTATGTGGATTCCCTTGCACGGCAGACTTGGCCATAGGAGGCTCTGTAATGAGAGAATAAAATATCAGTAATTGAATGTACACTGGGGAAATATATAACGCTTTTAAATTGGTTTATTATCTTTGATTTGAAGGCAGATATTACAATATGACATTAGGCCAAAGCCACATGGGACAAATGAAAGAAACTTGAATTCTAAGCTACTTTTTAACATACACTCATTACATGAATTGTACAGGTATAGGACCCGTTATCCAGAATGCTCGGGACCAAGGGTATTCGGGATAAGGGTTTTTTCCATAATTTGGATCTTCATACCTTAAGTCTACTAAAAAAATCACTAAACATTAATTAAACCAAACAGGATTGTTTTGCCTCCAATAAGGATTAATTATATCTTAGTTGGGATCAATTACAGGTACTGTTTTATTATTACAGAGAAAAGGGAATCATTTAACCATGAAATAAACCCAATAGGGCTGTTCTGCCCCCAATAAGGGGTAATTATATCTTAGTTGGGATCAAGTACAGGTACTGTTTTATTATTACAGAGAAAAGGGAATCATTTAACCATTAAATAAACCCAATAGGGCTGTTCTGCCCCCAATAAGGGGTAATTATATCTTAGTTGGGATCAAGTACAGGTACTATTTTATTATTACAGAGAAAAAGGAAATCAATATTAAAAATCTAAATTATTTGATTAAATTGAGTCTATGGGAGACTCTCTGTAATTCGGATATTTCTGGATAATGGATCCCTTACCTGTTTCTGCTATTGAAAACAGAATATATCTCTTTCTGTTTTGATTAACAGAAATATGAAGCAGCATGCAATGCATTGTGGGAAAAGGAGTCTTGGCTGGAGCAGATCTGATTTTTGCTACCAAAGTCAGAACCAGCCATACATAAAGAGACAAACACTGCTTTCCATTGCAATTCAATTTACAAATAACTAAAAGGAACCACTAAAAATGTGTAATGGATGTATATTGGAAAGCCAGCAGGTTTAAATCCCTGGGATCAGCAAAGCTGTACAACAACCCTGATACTGTATTGCCGGGGTGCTGCAGTATATGGGCTGAGATGTGTGAAACTGGTAGATCTTTGTAGGAACAGATGGAAATATTGGGGGTAAAACCAACTAATTAGACAATTTATTGTCTTGGTCACACGTTACATGGGCATAGGATAGTGTTTCTCCATAATCCCAGTGTAATTGCAGCCGGGAGGGGGCAGATCTGCTAGAATGTTTCAGTGTGAAACAGATGCAATGGCTCTGAACGTTTTCTAAGTCCAGTCATTTCCAGCGAGATAGATTTCTATATAAGCAGGGAATCAGAAAAAGAGGGGTTTTTTTTTGCCTTTACAACCCCTTTAGTACTGAACGTCTAGTTTTTCAGTTGGATACATACCCTGGACAATAAGGTGATAGTTCTCCGGGTCTTTTTCAGATGTATTTTGAAAACGGCTACATATTTTCCATTCTCCAGAGTCATTTTTTCTAAGGTGACTTATCTCTATAGTGTTATTTTTTATATTGATGCGCCCCTTGAAATGATCATGTGATACATTACAGGAACTGCTGTTGCATTTTCCTATATAAATAACAGTGTAGTTTCCCTGTTGTTTCCACGTGATATCAGTATTCTGAAGAATGCCTTTTGTTAAATTCAGCGGTATCAGAACAGAACCATTAATGTATCCTGTAAGTATTCGATCTTCACCAGACTTATCTGTGAAAGGAATGAAATAGAATAGACTGTTTAAGATTCATATTAATGGGGAACTAAATCTTAACTAAAGACATAGGCTACAAAGGTTGTACATTATGTTTTAGGGTTCTGTACCAGCCCAAGGCACCCACAGCCCTTTAGCAGGGAAGATCGGTGCCCCAGTAGCCCCCCATCTTCTTTTCTGCTGATTCCCTGCCCATACTCTGTGCTGCTGGCACTTACCTGAGCTTAGGGGCCCACTCACTATATACTGTATATATACACTATAAATGTCACACTATACTGTATATATACAATATAAATGGCACACTATACTGTATATATACAATATAACTGTCACACTATACTGTATATATACAATATAAATGGCACACTATACTGTATATGTAGAATATTAATGTCACACTATCCTGTATATATAGAATATTAATGTCACACTATACTGTATATATACACAATAAATGGCACACTATACTGTATATATACAATATAAATGGCACACTATACTGTATATATACACAATAAATGGCACACTATACTGTATATATACACTATAAATGGCACACTATACTGTATATATACACTATAAATGGCACACTATACTGTATATATACAATATAAATGTCACACTATACTGTATATATACAATATAACTGTCACACTATACTGTATATGTAGAATATTAATGTCACACTATCCTGTATATATAGAATATTAATGTCACACTATACTGTATATATACACAATAAATGGCACACTATACTGTATATATACAATATAAATGTCACACTATACTGTATATATACACTATAAATGGCACACTATACTGTATATATACAATATAAACGTCACACTATACTGTATATATAGAATATAAATGGCACACTATACTGTATATATACACAATAAATGGCACACTATACTGTATATATACACTATAAATGGCACGCTATACTGTATATATACAATATAAATGTCACACTATACTGTATATATACAATATAAATGTCACACTATACTGTATATATAGAATATAAATGTCACACTATACTGTATATATACAATATAAATGTCACACTATACTGTATATATAGAATATAAATGGCACACTATACTGTATATATACAATATAAATGTCACACTATACTGTATATATACAATATAAATGGCACAATATACTGTATATATAGAATATAAATGGCACACTATACTGTATATATAGAATATTAATGTCACACTATCCTGTATATATAGAATATAAATGTCACACTATACTGTATATATACAATATAAATGTCACACTATACTGTATATATAGAATATAAATGGCACACTATACTGTATATATACAATATAAATGGCACAATATACTGTATATATAGAATATAAATGTCACACTATACTGTATATATACAATATAAATGGCACACTATACTGTATACAATATAAATGTCACACTATACTGTATATATACAATATAAATATCACTATACTGTATATATACAATATAAATGGCACAGTATAAGGCTGTACTTAATTCAGATTTACATAACATGACAGCTCTGAAACCAGTGCAATTAGCATCATAATGTAATAATCAGTCCTGTAGCATCAGTTTATATAACAGACCAGCCTTATTTTCTGCTTGATATTTTGCCACAACCCCTAAGCTCTGCTTCCCAACAGCCGCCCAGAGCTCACTGAGCATGTGCAGTGTCACTGACACTTCTAACAGAATCCAAGATGAGGAGCTCCTGTGACAACTGTAGACCTATATCATTATTACTATAGAGATGCTGAAACTTTTGATTAGTGCAGTCAGTTAGTAAGATTTTACAAGTTTAGTATATAAAATATGGCATTTCAAGCCATATTCATTTTTAGGGTTTAGTTCCCCTTTAAATGTGCTTTTCTAGTAGGTGGCCTGGGTTGTGTTCTGCTGCATTCTCATAGGAAAGAACTTCACTGTTTAGTTAAATGAATACATACTTTTCCTTTTGTCCATGATATAAGCATTATTGGTCGTAAAACCCAAAGAAGACGTAGTATTGCTGACATGCCAATGCTAAAAAAGGTACTCTCAATTATTCTATATTACTGTAAATAACTGAACTTTGTGACTTTAATGCTAAGTGCCCAGTGGGTTCCTGATATGCAAAATTACAGTAAAATAAGGATCATCTATCATAGTCAAAGTAGAGTAAGTTGTTATTTGATATCACCAGAAGAACAGAACTATAGAACAGAAGGAACTGCAAAAATATTTTACATAGACATGCAGAAAAATCCTCATGAAGTGCTTCTCATTCAGTTAAAAGACTCAAATTAAAATACACAAGTTTGCCCAGTTGCGAAAAAACATAGCAGCCAATAGGGGTTTTGCTTTTAAGCAGGTGATCATTAAAAGCTACAGTACATGCTGATACTATAGATTACTGCACTAGGGTACTGTCTTTTATTACATATATCCAATAAATGTAAGCAAAGTATAGGTATGGGATCCTATATCCGGAAACCAGTTATTCAGAAAGTTCAGAATTACGGAAAGGCCATCTCCCATAGACTATATTTTAATTAAATAATTTACATTTTTAAAAATGATTCCTTTTTCTCTGAAATAATAAAACAGTACCTGTACTTCATCCCAACTAAGATATAATTACCCCTTATTGGGGCAGAACAGCCCTATTGGGTTTATTTAATGGTTAAATGATTCCCTTTTCTCTGTAATAATAAAACAGTACCTGTACTTGATCCCAACTAAGATATAATTACCCCTTATTGGGGCAGAACAGTCCTATTGGGTTTATTTAATGGTTAAATGATTCCCTTTTCTCTGTAATAATAAAACAGTACCTGTACTTGATCCCAACTAAGATATAATTACCCCTTATTGGGGCAGAACAGACCTATTGGGTTTATTTACTGGTTAAATGATTCCCTTTTCTCTGTAATAATAAAACAGTACCTGTACTTGATCCCAACTAAGATATAATTACCCCTTATTGGGGCAGAACAGCCCTATTGGGTTTATTTCATGGTTAAATGATTCCCTTTTCTCTGTAATAATAAAACAGTACCTGTACTTGATCCCAACTAAGATATAATTACCCCTTATTGGGGGCAGAACAGCCCTATTGGGTTTATTTCATGGTTAAATGATTCCCTTTTCTCTGTAATAATAAAACAGTACCTGTACTTGATCCCAACTAAGATATAATTACCCCTTATTGGGGGCAGAACAGCCCTATTGGGTTTATTTAATGGTTAAATGATTCCCTTTTCTCTGTAATAATAAAACAGTACCTGTACTTGATCCCAACTAAGATATAATTACCCCTTATTGGGGGCAGAACAGCCCTATTGGGTTTATTTCATGGTTAAATGATTCCCTTTTCTCTGTAATAATAAAACAGTACCTGTACTTGATCCCAACTAAGATATAATTACCCCTTACTGGGGGTAAAACAATCCTATTGGGTTTATTCAATACTTAAATAATTTTTAACAGACTTAAGTTATGGAGATCCAAATTACGGAAGGATCCCTTATCCAGAAACCCCAAGTCTCGAGCATTCTGTATGACAGATGCTGATCACCGCTGAAAAGACTGAGAAGATATGGTAACAAAGAATAAACAAAGGGGCTATATGGAGACAATAATAAAAGTCAAAATACCATAGGGGTCATTTACAATGCCCCATGCAGTGGGCAAACAAAAATAAGGCTGAAATTGGCCACTGCACGGGGTATTGTGTGAATAGCCGCAGGCTACCTGTCGAGCATGCCTTCAGTTGAGTGATATCTGCACTGGGGAGTTTCAAGAAGATTGGGAAAAGGAGGCACATAGACCTGTGTCTAGATGTAGATGGGGGTCATTCAGCTTTTCAGCACCCCCTTATTTACTGTATAAGGAACAGACAAGTGAATTTTTCCAGGCTGATACATACCATCGGAATTAAATGATCTTTTTCTTTTCTGTGTCTTTGTATACCAGCAAGGTCTACTGTCCACTCCGGTGTCATCTGTTAGGTCTGTGACTATAGTTTGATTCTTGTCAATGAAACTCTTGTTTCTGTATTCTGCCCCTTCCACTGATTCCCCTTGGCTCCCTGGCTTCTGATTGGGGCATGATATGTTAGCACCCACCTTGGAACAATCCTTCAGTGCAGCAGTGCTATTTATATTCCTACTAAGCTGGGCATCATGATCTGCTTCTAGAAGGAAAAAATCATAATTATTGTGAGGAAAATGCATTTACACTACAGCTACTCTGTGCCTGTTGTTTGGGAATAAGGGAGTAGTTTTGGACTTTGGTACCAAGGCACCAGCTACACTGCCATTTTATTCACAATTGCAGTTGATCGAGCCGCTCAAGTATTATACTGGCTACAAGACATTAAACACCCTTAAACTCCCCTGTTTAATATGGGTTCAATCAATAGATAGTAGTGATGAACAAATTTTTTCACCAGGCATGCATTTGCAGCGAATTTCCCCATTTCGCCATTGGCGAATTGTTTTGTTAAACATCAGAGAAATTTTGCCGCTCAAATTTGCGTTTGGATCAAAAAAGGTTGCGTCAAAAAAGGGCGCGGTTGCATAAAAAAGGCATGGTCACTGCAAAAGAGACACTAAAAAGGGTGTGGTCATGTAAAGAAGGCATGGTCACGTCAAATAAGGGGCATCGTCACAGCAAAATAGGCACAAAAAAGGGCGTGGCCATGTACAAAAATGCGCGGTCACGTCAAAAAAAGGGCACAGCCGTATAAAAAAGGCATGGTCACAGCAAAATAGGCACAAAAAGAGTATGGTCACGTCAAAAAAAGGGCATCGTCACAGCAAAATAGGCACAAAAAGGGCGTGGCCATGTACAGAAAGGCGCGGGCATGTAAAAAAAAAGGGCACAGCCGTATAAAAAAGGCATGGTCACAGCAAAATAGGCACAAAAAGGGTATGGTCACGTCAAAAAGGCATGGTCACGTCAAATAAGGGGCATTGTCACAGCAAAATAAGCACAAAAAGGGCATGGTCATGAAAAAAAAGAGCGTGGTCATGTCAAGAAAGGGCGTGGTCTGATGAAAAATGCATGGTCACAGCAAAATAGGCACAAAAAGGATATGGTCACGTCAAAAAAAGGGCATCGTCACAGCAAAATAGGCACAAAAAGGGCGTGGCCATGTACAGAAAGGCGCGGGCATGTAAAAAAAAAAGGGCACAGCGGAATAAAAAAGGCATGGTCACAGCAAAATAGGCACAAAAAGGGTATGGTCACGTCAAAAAGGCATGGTCACGTCAAAAAAGGGGCATTGTCACAGCAAAATAGGCACAAAAAAGGGTGTGGTCACGTAAAAAAGGTGAAGTCATGTCAAAAAAGGGCACAGTGGTGTAAAAAAAAGGCATGGTCACAGCAAAATAGGCACAAAAAGGGCGTGGTCACATAAAAAAGACGCGGTCATGTTAAAAAAGTCGCGTGCAGCAAAAAAGTTTTCTGCTGTTTCATGAATTTTCCATAGCTTCGCCAATTTTTAGAACGCTATTTTTGCCTACTGTTTTATTTTGGGAAATATGTATGGTTTTTATTATTTCTTGCACTAAACAGACTGAAAATAAAGCCACATTTTACTTCCTGATCCCAGTGAGCACGGGCCAAACAAACCACTCCCCTAGCTGCAGCCTGTTAGGCTTTTAGGCAAAGAGGAGCCACTTGACTGCTAATGCGTTTGTGTTTATTGGGTTTAGGAAGTAAAATGGCACTTTATTTATAGTTTCACATTTTGCCCTGTACAGGTAGATAGTTACCAATCTGTCATGTAACTTTCTAGATATATTTCCTTGTTTTTGCCTTGTAACCCCTTAAGTCATTCAATATTCACTACAAGAACAGAGCAGCCATCTATTAATATATAAATGGTATTTCTTTAGTTATGAATGAAACACAGGCACAGACCTGCTTAAACTTGTACTTGGTATCACTGGGCCTCATTTACAAAGTGTAGGTGCCAATCATCATTGGGAATAATAATAATGATACTGTAGTCAGATAAAAAAGTATAATAGGCCTTTCATTTGTGCACTGTTACCTGTACGATCATGCTTCTGCCTACAGGGAATTGGAAACTGCCATGCATAGCAGGAAATAAATTGGTTCCATAGAATACACAGTATGTAGTTTGAAGGCACCATGGTAATAAGGAGACTAATGGGGATTCCAGTATAGTCATTGGCAAAATACAAATTCCCCAAATTAAAAAAAGAATAAGCCCATTTAACAATGTAAAATGTATGTATATCTTTATTTACAAGGGGCTATTTATGTACGCAGCGCTGTACAGCAGAACAATAAATGAATACAACAAACAGGGTTATTACAATAATACATAAGTACAAACTATGATAAAAAATAAATACAACAATATAATTGCAACAAGTTAAGAATCAAAGAGGTCCCTGCCCTGTAGTGCCTAAAATAATATATATTGTAATGTTTTTATGCAAAATTTTGAATTCTTGAATTTTATCATCAGCGTCGGATTTCTTATCCGGCCCCTAGGCCGCCCCAGTCATCGCCACTCCTCCTCCCCCACCCCCCCCCCACTCCCACGAGCTTGTGGAAGTTAAAACTCGCATACGGAGCAGTGGGGAGAGGTCCGTATGGGAGCAAAATGTTGGTGTGGCGGGGCGGCATGCCGCCCCCAAATTTGTGCCGCCCTAGGCCCAGGCCTTTGTGGCCTCTCCACTAATCTGGGCCTGTTTATCATAATCCTATAATCCTATAGCAGTGACAATTTACTCAGCGCTTTTCAGAGCTTCTTCAACTCTTGAGTCCTGCTCCAGTGGAGCTTACAATCTAATTCCCCTATGATACGGACATGTCCCATTAAAGAGACATATCACATATAGAGAACATAACAATGCATGCAGATAGTTCCTATGTAGATGCAGAACTCAGATCCCCAGCAGCAGGCAGTGCTAAGCCACTTTGCCGGGAAGTAAAGAATTCAAACACATAAAGTGTGCTCAGGTACTTTCCAGGCTGCCACTCCCAGCCCGAGCATGCTGACTTTCTCAAAATGTACTTGCAATAACGATCTAAATGGAAACACAAATATCATCGGATATAAAATTACACCTTGTGCCGTAAATATGAGAAATACTGGCTTTTCTACCCATAAAAGTGACTTGTACCAGTTGCCAGTAAGTGATCCGCCATTCAGTATCCAACTGCAAGAGCAGAGCAGCCTCCATAGATCATGGAAATCATACAGAATCCAGTTCATGCCTCTGAATTGAATTTACCAGTGTATATAACAAACCATCCCATTCAGAAGATGTAATATACAAAGCCTTTCATACCAGATTTTGTTGTAACGATCCAAAAGCACAGAAACCCCATGACATATCCCTGGCTTGTCATTTCTGCAAATGATAGAAATGTCCTGGTTGTGGGCACCATACCGTATGTAACTGGCTTTCACTTTCACTTAAACCAATCAAGGAAACGCCCATGGGTCGAGGTGCAAGTTTAATTTTTTTAAATCCTACGCCCACTAGGTGCTTGTTCCTTGTCTGTTGCATTTGTAAATTTCCTCTTATTTGCTCCCATTTTACATGCCTTTTAAAACCACAAATGGTATAGGTTTTAAGTGGTAAATTATAACGAAGCAAAGGTTAGCTCCAGCCTTGAGTGCTTTGTGTGCAGGGCCGCCATCAGGGGGGCACTATTCTGGAGATTCTATCAATCCACTGACTGTCCAACCTGCAAGCATTTCTCCTCTAGACAATCTCCTTCCACCCCTGTGATGGTGGATGGTCAACAAGGATATGAGGTTGAGAACATTCTGGACTCTCCAGAAATTGACAGTTTCCCATAAAGTGGAAATGGTTAAACCCTGAGAAATGTTCCTGGGTATACTGTAGCATTCAGATGTTCATGCTCTTCGATTAATATGGACGTTTTTCAAACAATTTCCACAGAAACCTGGTGATGGTGGTACTGTCAGGAGTGCTCTGGTTAGGAGCACTCTGCTTCATATTTGGATTAAAGATGGTGGTGTAGCTCCTCCGCAATAAAGTTTGATTGAAAGGGCTTGTCCCGTTTGCAGCTCTGAGTGCCATTGCATTTGTTGCTACTTAAAAATGGTGGTGCCCAGGGCCACAACGTTGTTTCCTTGCATTCACACTTCTTGCTTGGTCCTGACTACAACCCTGGTAGGAGCTGAGCAGGTCCTGATAAATAGATACCTAGTTTCTCAGCAAATCTCACTTGCTTTCTTTCTTTTTTTAGTGAGTGTTTATTGGTAGATTGAGAGTTGGTTCTCAGGTAAAGTTACAGCTGCAGATTCTTCTTTTCAATCTTCATTTCTGTGCTGCCTTCAGTCTGTAATATCTCCCCAGCCCCTGTCTCCATCTGTGCCTTGATTGGTCAATTTTACTGTCTGTCAAGAAAACTGTGCTTTGATTGGAGAATCCACAAAAAGAAAGGAGATTTCCAAGGAGTGAGGTTGTTTTTTTTTTTTTTGTTTTTTTTTAAGGTGCCAAGCAGGTTTGGGGAGGCTCAGCCTTCCCTAGCCTTATTGAAAATCTGCCCATGTTCCTATCGACTTCCATAAACCTTGTTAGCTTGTTGCCAGTGTGTAGCCCAAGGCATACCAGCCCTCCCACCTCTTCTCCCACACCCTCATCCAGATGCTCCCAGCCAAGCAGTGATACCCACCTGGAGCAATGGGGGTCTCAGACACAAGGAGGAGGCACAGCAGTGACACAGTGATCCGGGGGTACATGGCAGACAGCACTGGCTCCTAGCATCCCTGCCCCAAGGGAAAACTAAATGCAAAAAGTGATATGACGTGATATAAATGTATATCTGTGCGGGGTGTAACCAGTTCCACCCAGGCAATTACTGTATGCCGAGTATATATCAAAATACACATAATCTTATCTGTCTGTCTGTCATCTACCTTTATTATCTCTATCCCACCTATGATAGTGGTGATTGTTTCCATAATATTTCTCCCGTTTTGGGCAGAAAGTAATACTTTTCAAGAGGCAACAGAACAGAGCCCCCATGCAGGATTTCTAGTGGCAGCAATGGCAGATATTGGTAACAGTAGGGCAAGATGGCATCCGGAGGACAAGATGGGCAGAGCAAGACACTGGTGGCCATATTCCTACTGCACCCATGGCAAGCCTCCCCCACCCACCCCCACGCAAGATGTAGTGAAGAGTGGCGATTGGGTGAGTTTGGAGTAATGAGACCCCCATGTGAAAAATACTGGCACACTGGAGTTTTTTATAACTCTTTTGCAGATTAATATTTTGGAATGATGTCTTTTTTCATGAAGTTTTCACTTATGGACATTGCTCTGATATATTGAGAAGTGTTATTATAAAATTATACTTTTGTACACTTTGAAATGGCTTTTACAGATTGTTTAAAGGTTAAATATGCTTATTGCACAATTGTGTTTGCTAATAAAGACTGGACTGCGCTGGGAGTGCCGGCTGTGTACCGAGTAAGAATTGTTGGAGGAGGGAAGGGTGTGCTGGGTGAACTTTTCTTGTTGTATACCTGCGGTCCCTCAGCCAGGGTCCAAACTAAGGGTAGGCAGATAGAACAGGTACCGTATATACTCGAGTATAAGCCGATCCGAATATAAGCCGAGGTACCTAAGAAAACTGGAAAAACTTATTGAGTCGAGTATAAGCCTAGGGTGGGAAATGCAGCAGCTACTGCTAAGTTTTAATAATCAAAATAAATACCTATAACATTACATTAATTGAGGTATCAGTGGGGTATATGTTTTTCAATATTTATTTCAAAGAAAAACAGTAAACTAGCTCTGTAAGTGGAGAAGAGGGTCAACAAAAACAATATGAGTTCTACCCCACGCTCATTGCACATTGGCAAACTGGCAGCAGGCCCAGTCCCGGAGGACATGTAAGGGGAAATAAGTATTGCTAGTGGGAGCCTAGGCCAGGGCACTGGGGGGTCTGGTTGCGGGTGGCCTAATTTGCACACAAAGGAGAGAGGGTTCTAGTCTGGAGGGACCCATGGTGCCCAACTCGAGTATAAGCCGAGGGTGACTTTTTCAGCACATTTTGGGTGCTGAAAAACTAGGCTTATACTCGAGTATATACCGTATGTGTCTAGTGCCCCCTAAGGTTGCACCCTGCTTTTATTTAAGTTCAACTCCCAGCACCTACTGCAGCATAAAAATGCAACGTAAAATTATTTCGCTTTAGGAATTAGGAAATATGTGTTTTCCGATGGTCTTAGGCGACCCCCAAAGGGGTCCCGACCCACAGATTGAGAACTGCTGATCTAGAAGATGTCATCCATAGATAGCGCCTTTATGATTTTTTTCTTCTTTTACATGGTGGGTTTTTATTCTTGAAAGGCACTCTGCAGCTCCAACCCGGCTCAAGGAAAGCCTCCCATAGGGCTCAATGGCACTCTGCAGCTCCAACCCGGCCCAAGGAAAGTCTCCCATAGGGCTCAATGGCACTCTGCAGCTCCAACCCGGCCCAAGGAAAGTCTCCCATAGGGCTCAATGGCACTCTGCAGCTCCAACCCGGCTCAAGGAAAGCCTCCCATAGGGCTCAATGGCACTCTGCAGCTCCAACCCGGCCCAAGGAAAGTCTCCCATAGGGCTCAATGGCACTCTGCAGCTCCAACCCGGCCCAAGGAAAGTCTCCCATAGGGCTCAATGGCACTCTGCAGCTCCAACCCGGCCCAAGGAAAGTCTCCCATAGGGCTCAATGGCACTCTGCAGCTCCAACCCGGCCCAAGGAAAGTCTCCCATAGGGCTCAATGGCACTCTGCAGCTCCAACCTGGCCCAAGGAAAGTCTCCCATAGGGCTCAATGGCACTCTGCAGCTCCAACCTGGCCCAAGGAAAGTCTCCCATAGGGCTCAATGGCACTCTGCAGCTCCAACCCGGCCCAAGGAAAGCCTCCCATAGGGCTCAATGGCACTCTGCAGCTCCAACCCGGCCCAAGGAAAGTCTCCCATAGGGCTCAATGGCACTCTGCAGCTCCAACCTGGCCCAAGGAAAGTCTCCCATAGGGCTCAATGGCACTCTGCAGCTCCAACCCGGCCCAAGGAAAGTCTCCCATAGGCCTTAATGGCACTCTGCAGCTCCAACCCGGCCCAAGGAAAGTCTCCCATAGGCCTTAATGGCACTCTGCAGCTCCAACCCGGCCCAAGGAAAGTCTCCCATAGGGCTCAATGGCACTCTGCAGCTCCAACCAGGCCCAAGGAAAGTCTCCCATAGGGCTCAATGGCACTCTGCAGCTCCAACCCGGCCCAAGGAAAGTCTCCCATAGGGTTCAATGGCACTCTGCAGCTCCAACCCGGCCCAAGGAAAGTCTCCCATAGGGCTCAATGGCACTCTGCAGCTCCAACCCGGCCCGAGGAAAGTCTCCCATAGGGCTCAATGGCACTCTGCAGCTCCAACCCGGCCCGAGGAAAGTCTCCCATAGGGCTCAATGGCACTCTGCAGCTCCAACCCGACCCGAGGAAAGTCTCCCATAGGGCTCAATGGCACTCTGCAGCTCCAACCCGGCCCAAGGAAAGTCTCCCATAGGGCTCAATGGCACTCTGCAGCTCCAACCCGGCCCGAGGAAAGCCTCCCATAGGGCTCAATGGCACTCTGCAGCTCCAACCTGGCCCGAGGAAAGTCTCCCATAGGGCTCAATGGCACTCTGCAGCTCCAACCCGGCCCGAGGAAAGCCTCCCATAGGGCTCAATGGCACTCTGCAGCTCCAACCCGGCCCAAGGAAAGTCTCCCATAGGGCTCAATGGCACTCTGCAGCTCCAACCCGGCCCAAGGAAAGTCTCCCATAGGGCTCAATGGCACTCTGCAGCTCCAACCCGGCCCAAGGAAAGTCTCCCATAGGGCTCAATGGCACTCTGCAGCTCCAACCCGGCCCAAGGTAAGTCTCCCATAGGGCTCAATGGCACTCTGCAGCTCCAACCCGGCCCAAGGAAAGTCTCCCATAGGGCTCAATGGCACTCTGCAGCTCCAACCCGGCCCAAGGTAAGTCTCCCATAGGGCTCAATGGCATTCTGCAGCTCCAACCCGGCCCGAGGAAAGTCTCCCATAGGGCTCAATGGCACTCTGCAGCTCCAACCCGGCCCAAGGAAAGTCTCCCATAGGGCTCAATGGCACTCTGCAGCTCCAACCCGGCCCAAGGAAAGTCTCCCATAGGGCTCAATGGCACTCTGCAGCTCCAACCCGGCCCAAGGAAAGTCTCCCATAGGGCTCAATGGTACTCTGCAGCTCCAACCCGGCCCAAGGAAAGTCTCCCATAGGGCTCAATGGCACTCTGCATCTCCAACCTGGCCCAAGGAAAGTCTCCCATAGGGCTCAATGGCACTCTGCAGCTCCAACCCGGCCCAAGGAAAGTCTCCCATAGGGCTCAATGGCACTCTGCAGCTCCAACCCGGCCCAAGGAAAGTCTCCCATAGGGCTCAATGGCACTCTGCAGCTCCAACCTGGCCCAAGGAAAGTCTCCCATAGGGCTCAATGGCACACTGCAGCTCCAACACGGCCCAAGGAAAGTCTCCCATAGGGCTCAATGGCACACTGCAGCTCCAACACGGCCCAAGGAAAGTCTCCCATAGGGCTCAATGGCACACTGCAGCTCCAACACGGCCCAAGGAAAGTCTCCCATAGGGCTCAATGGCACTCTGCAGCTCCAACCTGGCCCAAGGAAATTCACAATACCGAAGCTTGAATGAATTCCGAAACTTTCGTTCTCAGCGTGACAATATGATTTTGTGCGAAAAAGTCGCGCAAGGTACGAAAAAGTCACCGAAAATACGCACGGAGCATTCGAACAAATGCTCGGAGCGTTCCTGGATTAAAAAATCTGCCCCTAAATGTAGTAAAGTATGTTTTTAATACTGGATATCGGAAAGAGTCGAATGAAAAAGGCAAATAAATAACAAACTGCAAAAAAATAAATTTTGAAGATCAATTGCAAAGTTGCGTAGAATTGGCCATTTTATAACATACTCCAAGATCACATAATGTTGAACCACCTCTTTAATAATATAGTCCCCTATGCTATAGGCCTGCCACTTTCCCAAATGCTTTTCCTAATGGGGCAATTCTATGCAAACACCTCTCCAGGCTCACCTCTCCTCTGACATCAGTGGTCCATATTATGGGAATCCACCCATGTCTCAGTCAGGCATGGGGCAAATCACACATAACAAGAAATAATAAGTGGCAACAGCTTTTTACTAAAATATAACACTTTTTATTAAATCATTAATACAACGTCGTACATTTGACCAAAAATGGAAAAACATGATCGGACATGTTCTGGGCTTCACATTCAGTTATAATCTCAGAACCCTCTATGATGCCACCTAGTGGAATTTAATGTAATGTCCCACCTAGAACTGAAAAACCCTTGATATTCTGAAGTGCACACAAAAAACATTAGGGTTGGGAGGAGAAGGGCCATAAAGATCGAGAAAGTGCAATGTCCTTCTTACAACAGAAAGTAGTCACAGGCCTCAGGCATACATAGCATTGCCTTAAAACCAGAGATGGGAGGCCTTAACCCTCACCTATGGAACTGTGGGTGCAGATTACTCCTTTAGGTTTATCTAATGTGAAAATCCAAAGCACCTCCCTTGTATTAAGGGGAAGTAATAAATCCCCCTTTTTTCCTTCAGGAGACCTTAATATTTTCTCTCAGTGTTTATAATTTCCTGTAAATAATAATTATTCTCCCCCCACCCTTCTCTTGGTTACTCATCTTCATCTGATCTCAATACAAAACCAGGAAATATTGATTTTTGATTTTACATTCTTCTTTGTACTTTGTGCAATTTATACTACTATTTTGTAGTGACCAATGTCACATTGTATTGGGTTGAGTGGTTGAAAACATAATGGAATGTTTGGAAAAAAACACCTGCTAATTGTCTTTCCCAAAGGTCTTTAGCTTATTTATTAAATGAATCTATATAGAAACAATCTCTCCTGTAATGCACCCATCATAAGGAATGCCATTCTGTCACCTAACACCTACAATACTGACAGACTTTTTCTACATTGTTTCATCAGATAGTACCAGCAGTGCAAGAAGGGGCAATAATATACAGCTTTGAATTTCCATGACATTTGCCCCTTTAATGCATGGATCATAAATTTATATAGCACCAGCGAGTTATGCAGCACTTTAAAATACTGTAATTTATAATAGGCAGAGCTGCCTTGCAGCCCAGGTGGTTCCAGGTATGACTCCAGACATGGAAGGAGTTTCTATGTTGCCCCCTGTAGGGGGTGTGGGGGACACAGCTGGCGGGGGCACCTTGGGAGGGGCCCCGCACCCCCCAGTCCGACCCTGAACTTTAGTATGTATTTATGTTATGTAGAGAAATAGCCTTGAACATTTCACAGCAATTAATGATCATATTCAGTGTAGTAGGAAACACATAAGGCTATTTTTTGTCCCTTGTTTGTGGCTAGAGTGAGCACCTACTGTTTCATGGTATTCTGCAATAACTTAACAAAAAAAGTGCATAAATTGTATAAAAGAACAAGCTCTATCTACTGGATAAATACACAAACATATATAAATAAAAGATTAGTATGTCAAATATATATTATCTAACTAAAGGTTAGGGCAGAAGCTTAATTAACCATAAGAGTCTCAGTACAATTTCCTGATGCCAAGCTCAAAACAAAACAAATGGATAGATTGTCCTCTAGGGTATAAGCACAGTTCCAAAAATGTACCTAAAGCTCTCACAAATAAAGTGTATAAATATATACCATGTTATTTATATGTCCACCAGAGGGAGCTCTTTGCATTTGCCATATTTGCGTTATAAACCTGCTTTGAGTTCTTTCTATGAATGCAATCTTTAAATATGGCTAAATAGGCTATTTACAATACATGGTCTTCTGTAATAGTGATGAGCGAATCTGTCCCATTTCACTTGAAAAATTCATGAAAATGGCAAGAGTTTGCAAAATGAGAGTCTTTTTTTCACAGCAAAACCAGTGTAAATGCTCATTGCCTTAATGAAATATAACATAATGACATTCCCACAGCTCACAGTTATATCAGACATTGCAGTGTTTCATTAATCCGGGCATTTCATTGGCTTCCCACTGTCAGGGGGCGATCCTGGAATAAACAAACCAGATAGAGAAGAAAGGTTATGTTATATTAGACTTTTACTACTCCTCTACTAAAGGCACCATTTCTGAGTAAGGCTACTAGTGATGAGCGAATTTTTTCACCAGGCATGGATTCACAGCGAATCTCCCCATTACGCTATTGGGGCGAAACGGGACAGATTCGCTCATCACTAAAGGCTACTAGTATCCATTGATTGTATCCCTCCTCACATACAGATATATAGAGAACTTTGGTCCTTAGATACAGAATTTTTACAGGGATTAGTGTATTTCCTGGATAAAACCCAAAATTAGTCCCCACTAATTATTATATGATTTTATATTCATATACTAGATCTGAGGGAGTGCTTCTTCATTGCAGTTATTGAATATAATTTTCATAGTGTAGGGACCTATAGGGTTAAATGGCCCTTATGGCTTTAAATCCCCTACAGGTTCAAATCCTTAGTTGCTGGGCAGAAGGGAACGTATCTTGCCTATTTGTGTCTGTAAGTTTCCCTCCCATATAGATTGTAAGCTCTACGGGGCAGGGACCTCCATCCTCTTGTGTCTTTGACTCTTACCCTCCCATATAGATTGTAAGCTCTATGGGGCAGGGACCCCCATCCTCTTGTGCCTTTGACTCTTACCCTCCCATATAGATTGTAAGCTCTACGGGGCAGGGACCTCCATCCTCTTGTGCCTTTGACTCTTACCCTCCCATATAGATTGTAAGCTCTACGGGGCAGGGACCTCCATCCTCTTGTGTCTTTGACTCTTACCCTCCCATATAGATTGTAAGCTCTACGGGGCAGGGACCCCCATCCTCTTGTGTCTTTGACTCTTACCCTCCCATCTAGATTGTAAGCTCTACGGGGCAGGGACCTCCATCCTCTTGTGCCTTTGACTCTTACCCTCCCATCTAGATTGTAAGCTCTACGGGGCAGGGACCTCCATCCTCTTGTGTCTTTGACTCTTACCCTCCCATATAGACTGTAAGCTCTACGGGGCAGGGACCTCCATCCTCTTGTGTCTTTGACTCTTACCCTTCCATATAGTTTGTAAGCTCTATGGGGCAGGGACCTCCATCCTCTTGTGTCTTTGACTCTTACCCTCCCATATAGATTGTAAGCTCTATGGGGCAGGGACCTCCATCCTCTTGTGTCTTTGACTCTTACCCTCCCATATAGATTGTAAGCTCTACGGGACAGGGACCCCCATCCTCTTGTGTCTTTGACTCTTACCCTCCCATATAGATTGTAAGCTCTACGGGGCAGGGACCTCCATCCTCTTGTGTCTTTGACTCTTACCCTCCCATATAGATTGTAAGCTCTACGGGGCAGGGGCCTCCATCCTCTTGTGTCTTTGACTCTTAACTTATTGCAACTGTATCTTGTATTTATCTGTATTTATTATAATACAGGTATAGGAGCCATTATCCAGAATGCTCGGGACCAAGGGTATTCCGGATAAGGGGTCTTTCCGTAATTTGGATCTCAATACCTTAAGTCTAATAAAAAATCAATAAAACATTAATTAAACCCAATAGGCTTGTTTTGCATCCAATAAGGATTAATTATATCTTAGTTGGGATCAATTACAAGGTTCTGTTTTATTTCTACATAGAAAAAGGAAATCAGTTTTAAAATTCTGAATTATTTGATTAAAATGGAGTCTATGGGAGACGGGCATTCCGTAATTCGGAGCTTTCTGGATAACGGGTTTCCGGATAAGGGGTCCGATACCTGTACTTTGTATTTATCTATTATTATCTTAATAACCCCCTGTTTATATTAATGTATTCTACTGTACAGCGCTGCGTATATAAGTAGCACTTTATAAATAAATAAAGATATACATACATACATATGGATGCTATTGGCTAGCAGGTAGAGTGACCACTTCCTGCCTCACTTTGATATAGTGATAGGAGTGGCACTTACCCTTTGGCTAAAGTTACTATTAAAATGACTCTCCATATAAAAAACATTTTACCTCTTCTGTAGAATTTGGAGGCCAAGATGATCATAATTGCTCCAATCACAAACAAGAGCAAAATGAGCCAAAATCCCACGGTAATAAGAAAGTCGCAGCGGATGCTAACTGCATCTGTAATAAAGCAATGAATAAGTCAGAATGAGTAAACTGTAGCTATAGTATTTATATTATATTATTTATATAAGGAAGATCAGCTTAAAGTGACATGCCCTCCATGGAAGCACAGATAACTTGATATCTATCTATAATCTAAAAGAAGCCCTGCTACATTTATTATATGTTTGTTATTGTAATTATAGATTAGTAGATCTCCCAGGGAGCAGAATTCCTAAACAATACATATTTGCCACTTACCGGGTGCCGACAGAGGACAGATGTCGCTCACATGAATAGTGGCACTGCTAGTATCGGCCGGGTTATACACCGAGCAGAGATACTCCTCGTGCCAGGACTCTGGCTGCAAAGTGGCCCTTAATATGCTGCCATTCTTATAATGTTGGTATCCGTGGTTTTTAACCAGTTTTGCCCAACTGTATTCCACCGCTGATGAGGGGACCCAGCAACGAAGAGTGAAGTTGCACCAACATGGAGTGTTCTTTTCCAGCTCTGCTTTTATATGTGGAACAGGCACGAACTCTGTGATTAGAAAAATGGTTTGTTGGCAGGAAGTGGAATTACTACATACCGTATATACTCGAGTATAAGCCGATCCGAATATAAGCCGAGGTACCTAATTTTACCTAAGAAAACTGGAAAAACGTATAGACTCGAGTATAAGCCTAGGGTGGTAGTGAGTTTTTTTTTTTTACTTCTATACCATACTGTACTGTATGTGTGTAACTTTAAATTATGGTAATTAATAATAATTAACAGTATTCACCTGTATTAGTAATGCTGATTACATGAAATGGATATACCTGATCAGCATTGCTACTAATGGGAAATACTGTAATTAGGTACTAATTATAGGTAATAATAGAGAGCCAGGTGAGATATGGTACTGAGAACCAATAGCCTCTCGGAGCAATAGTTTTTTGGCTGCCTGAAAGCATAAAGAGGCAGAAGAGGGCAGCAAATAATTAAAAAATAAATAAATAAAAATGAAGACCAATGGCACATATGCTAAAAATAGGATATTTAAAAACACACTTTATTCTTTAAAGTTTTATTCCACAAACATTAGCACTACCTTCACCATCACCTGAATTGTGCAGCCAGTTAACTACCAGAAGGTTCACAGTTACTCATGTACCCCCCCCCCATTCACTTTAGTAAGATGCTGGTCACCTGAGACTTGAGCTGTATGATTTCAGGATTCAAGGTCTCAGAACACATTGCTGATAAGTGTAACTCCCCACTCTCACTAAGGGTGTGCTTGCCCCAGTATACAAGGTATGCCACATGAATATATATACACATATAGAGCAATGTGGCAGCACCCAGGTGTAGTTTCAATCCCTGCACATCAATGCAAATGGCTATGGCCTCTCCCTCTGGTTTAGAATCTCCCGCAGAGAATAAAGACTTACATACTGGCACTCTCTTCCCTCAGTCCCGCTCTCGTTCTATGCCAGCTCCCAGAACATTATCCTGCTGACTACGTGCTCTTCTGCGCTCTGCAGGGGCACGTGACGTCACTTGCGCCCCCAACGCCACTGTCGGGGCGGAAGTGACTTCACACGCCCCTGCGGAGTGCAGAAGAGCGCGCAGTCAGCAGGATAATGTTCTGGGAAGCTGGCATAGAACGAGAGCGGGACTGAGGGAAGATGTGAGTGCCAGTATGTAAGGTCTGTGACTCGAGTATAAGCCGAGGGTGATTTTTTCAGCACATTTTATACTCGAGTATATACGATACTTTTTTTTCTAGAGGAACACTGCAAACATATTACCGTATCACAGTTCAGTTATTCATTAAAATCCAAGAACTGGTCAAAGCTCCAAATACTAATGCATGACTCCTAACATGTGCAGCACACCCGTGAGTGTTGGCTATAAGTATCTTTGAGCGTGTGTGCCATTTGAGCTGTGATAGGTTGTGTAGGCCGCAACTGGCAACTTCTGCAACTCCCAGGACCTTGCTGCCCCTTGGGTGAGTGCTTACCAGTTTATTGTGGATCTGCCTGGGGAGGAATTGACCAGTAGACTAGAGATTGCTGATGAACCAAATGAACTTCTTTATTTAATCCAAACAGTATTCAGTAATATGATATGCAGGTTCAGGTATCCTCTCCCCTTTATCCAAACCAGGAGATTCTCATTCTCCAGATAATCTCCCCTCTTTGGGAATATGCTGTGACCTGAGCTAGCCACTGAATGGACCTGAACTATGGCCAGTAATGCTGGGAAGTAATATCTACCCTTTCACAACTAGAGTGACTATTAAACGTCTAACTGATTTATCTAACTGGATCCTGTAGCTAACCTCTGAAAGAGGGGAAGTCCCAGGAGGAAAGACCTCATGGCTTGTGAGTCATCCCCTTTTATATTGCAGAACACCACCCCCTAGTGGTCACTGCTGAACTGCAAGTGAAACTCTCTTTTAACCTGGAAAGAATAGTTATAGTACACACACTATTAAGACCACCCTTAGGTGTCCATATCTCACAAGGCCACCCACTGGTATGCCTGTCTAAAGGGGAACCCAGGCAAAGGGGCCCAAATCTTTGGGGTCCCTACATATGAAAGGCATATCTAATATACTATTAAATGATACTATCACAGTGCAATGTAGAAGCACAAGGCTTGGTACTTACCATACACAGTAAGATTATAATGTTTGATTTCCTTTTCATCTTTGCATGGAAAAGTAGAAGAAAGTGTGAAGGTGCCGCTATCATTCAGGGCCAGGTTATAGAGTGTAACGGAGTTCCTCGTACACCGAATCCGGTTCAGGAAACGTCCATGGATTCTCTTTGAATTTGCTTTGCACACAGCTACTTGCTGGGAGTTTATTTTGTTTTTCCATATAACGGAAATATCTTCTGGGAAGCAGCTAGCAGGATGGACCCAAAATGTTATGGGCTTCTTTTCAATTGCATTGATTTGGGTAATGCGGTTCTTTCCTATAGACACAATGAAAACAGAAAAGATGAATGGTCAGAAGAGACTTTTCCCAGGGAGGTGCCTGTAGTGTTAGAGAGGAGTTTTGGGCAAGTGCAGATATGGAGAGCGGCACCAAAAAAGAAGGCACAATTCTAAGTCCAAAACCTGACTAGGACTTGTTTAGAAAAATCTCTCAGCTTTTTACAGTGCTGCTTCTCCCTGGCTCAGATGGTTCCTCTCACCTTCTGGAATATTTCATCAAAACAAGTAATATGGATTCACTGCTTAGTCACTACGTTCCCAGATCCCTAAGCTATTTCCTTACTGGAGAAACTGGTGGCATCAGGCAAGAAAGATCTTGTTTTGAGAAGATCTCAAGATCCCATGTTCAACTCCCATGTTCAACACATTTTATTCTGTCTCCAGGGTAGAAAGAGCAAACTGAGGGGCTGAGTCTATAGTGAATATCTTACTTGGGTTTTGGGCAGCTGCTGAGAAGATAGAAATGGTCTAGTATATGGACATACAGGTATGGTATAAATAAGAGGTGTCTAGTCTCAATACAATATAATGTTTTTTAGATGCTACCAGCCAAAGACTTGCATCTCTTATGCATCTAAGTTCTAAAGGATTTTTAACCATGAAGAATTCATCTTTCTTGGTAGAATTGAAGAGTAGACGTAGCATGTATATTTAAAAGTATATATATATATGTAACACCCCCCCAAAATGCAGATAAAGAGATAAGCTCTTTAACGGCAAGTGTATTTTATTTATACAAGAAAATCTGTCAACCAAGGCGACTTTGGCAATATATACTGGAGATTGTGGAGGTTGACCATACCTTGTTTGGCAAGTAACTATTTAATTTTATTTTTAGCTATCCAGTTGTTCCTTTGCACCATTAGATGTGGCTGGACGTTATATAATAATATTTTAGCACTCCTCCAAATCTTGAGGAAGGTCGCTTGTGTCATATTTCACATAATGAGAGTGTATATGAGTCCCACTGGGACCTCAACAGTCATGGCCCCACCAGTGGCTTTAGGGTCTCTTGCCCCTTCTCTTACAGCCCTGCACTCTTTAGAGGTTCTCCCTTATGTCTTTATACTCTGATCACCACTGCCTTTTCTTTCCTTCTTACCTTTACATGCGGCCCCACAGAAACTACACACTTCATATCTATTTATACTTTGCAATTATTAGTATTCTGACCACCATGTTATTCCCTGAGTGCACAGCAATGGCCACTTGAGAACTTCCATTTAAACCTTCCATTGACTGTTCTTGGGTTTATCCCCTCCAAATACAATATCCCACCTACACAGTTAGTCCAAGTTATAGCTCCCCAAGCATGACCTTTGTACAAAACAGCGATTACTGCTCAGTATACCACATCCTTCCCCGACATAATCTCATTACCTTGTGACATTTGTAGCGCTTGTGCCTGATAGGAAACCTCATGCCTTATTCCCCTTTTGGTTGAGGCAGCTGGTGTTGAACTTCTTGTATCTATGAAAGAAAGATTTCTGATTTTTTTTTTATCTTTATCAGATTCAAAAAAAATGTTTCAATCATTTATATGTTACTGTTTGAGGTGATAGGGACACCTTTAGTTCTGTGATTAGATTTTTTTTTTCTTTGGGAGCAATAATAATAACTATTAATCACAAAATCACTGATGTAAACCCACATATTTAGTAAAATACATTGCTGTAAATAACCACTCCATGTCCTCATATGGAGAAGGAAACTATTTCCTGTAGGGTTGATTACTACAGCTTTTGATTCTTACTGAAGATTTTCCTTCCTTTTTTCTCAAGCCCTATCCTGTAAAAAAAAAAATCCCCTGGACACAAAAAAACTCCGCTTTCTGAACAACTCTCTGCACTGCTCTTTCTTAATGGGGCTTTTAAATCATTCCCCCTTACTTGATGATTTATGCCTCCCTGCTTGCCTTACCTGCATAGATGATCTACTCAGTGACTGGGGGATGAAAATGTAAGGCTGATGCCACACGTGGCGTTTTTATGCTGCGTATTTTCTAATTCTCTCGGCGGATGAAAAACGCACGATATCATCATCCATAGAAATAACTTGAAAAGACTCGAAGCAAACCACACAATGCGGAAATACGCTGGAAAACGCCTTTATTTACACAGCAACCTATTCCTATGTATACACAAAGGCAGCTGCCAGACCTAGCGGAAATACACTGCGTTTTTTACTATTTCGCACTATTAGCACCATGGAAACGGGATTTGCTACGTCACCAGTACTAGGCTGAAAAACGCCATAGTCAGGGGCTGTGTGGCTTGTGCGGCGTTTTGAGGCTGAGAAAATACACAGCGTAAAAACGCCACGTGTGGCATTAGCCTAATCTTGCAAGTAGTCAATGATCTTTACTTTTGCATAGGAAAGGCGAGCAGACAGGCATGCAAGGACCATGCGTTAAAAATGAAGTAAGGGGAAAAGAGTTAAAAATATCCAGCGGTGAAGGAGAGGAGTTTTGTAGTGCAGTGGAGATTTGTTATTGTTATAGTTTGTTAGAATTATTGTATAGTCACATACCTGAACCTGAAAGGAAGCGACAGCACTGTGATATCCAAGCTATGAAGCAGATGGCACCATTCAACTGCACTGCTAAATATGTCCTATCAAACATTTAACCGACAGCCTACCGGGAGCAACAAATTCCTATGGATGTAAATAGTTTTGATTTTCCATCATCCTCTTCCGGAAATCCACGGCAAAGGCATAGACTCTTCATTGGACTGAGACTGCTTTTGTCCATTACTCAGGTTCTTCATCGGGACATTTGGCCAGTGGACTGGGGGGGTGAATTTTGGTTGAAAGTTGAAATTATTGGCCGGCATGAGTTAAGTTAATTCTTTCTTGTGAAGTTTATAATAAAAACCCTAACTGACAGCCCCCAAGGGACCATAAAAGTGTGCCCAACACTATCCTGGACATGACCTATGTCCAATTTAAAGAGGTTGAATTGAGGAAACTGGTCTAAAGGACATACAGTTATATTTTGATAAATAATACAACCCTGATTTTAGACAAATAACCCTCGCAACCCCCCCCCCCCCAAAATCACCTGCAAACACCTGCTATCAGTCTTACAAATGCTCTGTAAAGCACTAATTATTAATACACACTGCTTCCCGTGCAAGTGCAGAGAAAGTAATCAGGGCAGACAGTGGAGTTTTTATAACACTGAGGTACTATGTGTTATTTTTGTTTATTTTGTATTTATGGAATAAAATAATAATAATAAAGTGCATTTTTGGCACAGATAACTTCATATTATGCGACTCATTTAAGATTGCCAAACCACAACACAAGTTCGCAGTTGTATAGAACTATGGAGTTTGCAAAACTTTCATGAAGGAATGACGCAGTATTATTTACGACCGACAAGTTTTGAAATCAGTTCCGAAGCCCGGATGGCAGCCAAGAGTTTGAGCTTAGGTAACGGCAATTCTAAAGCAGGTTCAAAGAGAAACAGAAGTGAGACTTACCCAGAAAGAGCAGAAATTTCAGGAGCAGGTATAAATAGGAATCCATGTTGGAATTCAGCAAAATAAAGTCCTGCTCGAGCATAGGGTGTTTTAAAGTAGATGGGAGGGTAGCTCAGCCCATGAATGCTTATGCTTTCAGCTTTCACTTTCACTTCTACACACAGACGTGCCCAGATCCCCTGCAGAGTGAGTTTTCTGCTCTCCAATGTGGCAAAGAGCCACATTGGCCAGAGTTCCACAGGCCTATCCTGTAAATCACTTGTAAATTCCTGCTCCATCCCTAGTCCTCACTCCAACCCTTAGGGACCAGTGGCTGCTGGCAATAAAGCTATTTCTGTATAGGATCTCAGTTTGTTCCATATACAAGCACCCAGTCCCTAAAGTTTCAGTAGAGCATTATAATGGATAATATTAAAGCTCTTGCTCAATGCTGCCCCCCAGCACTTATCTTTCCTGCGCCAGAAGGGGGCCATTACTATTGCAGAGAGTGCCTGACAACATTCTTGGGTTGATCAAGTAACAACACATCCATTTAGAATGCTGGGGTCCATGAAACAGGACTGTTATTTCCCATACATTAGGGAGGTGCAGTAGGGATAACTAGGAGGTACTCTATGAAATATATGGGGAAAGAGTCCTATGTATGTATGTATATATATCTTTATTTATAAAGTGCTACTTATGTACGCAGCGCTGTACAGTAGAATATAAATAATATAAACGGGGTTATTAAGATAATAATAGATAAATACACAGTATAACAATAAACACAAATAAATAAAAGATACAGTTGCAATAAGATAAGAGTCAAAGAGTCAAAGACACAAGTGGATGGAGGTCCCTGCCCCGTAGAGCTTACAATCTATATGGGAGGGTAAGAGTCAAAGACACAAGAGGATGGAGGTCCCTGCCCCGTAGAGCTTACAATCTATATGGGAGGGTAAGAGTCAAAGGCACAAGAGGATGGAGGTCCCTGCCCCGTAGAGCTTACAATCTATATGGGAGGGTAAGAGTCAAAGGCACAAGAGGATGGAGGTCCCTGCCCCGTAGAGCTTACAATCTATATGGGAGGGTAAGAGTCAAAGACACAAGAGGATGGAGGTCCCTGCCCCGTAGAGCTTACAATCTATATATGAGTCCTATGAGGCTTTCTTGTGCTGGTGGTTATTAAGGGGTCTGGTGGTTTAAGGTGTCCAGGTCGGCAATTTTTAATAAAAATAGTTGCTATCATATCCCTATGTGTTAATGCATTTAATTAAATACACTAACTTTGCCCAGGTGCAGTAACCCCTAGTAACCAGTCAGCAGGTAGCATATACTGGTCACCTGTTTTAAAGCAAACATCTTATTGGCTACTGCACCCATACAAACTTAAGGTGGCCATACACAGCAAGATCAACTCATTTGGCAATGCCACCCACATGCTGGGCCAAATCAGGCTGATTTGATTGCTGGCCCTAGGGGCAAAAATCAGATGATACAGTGGGGCTTGCAGTGACCCGTTGGATGAGGCTTGTATCAATGCACCAATGCATTCCATGTCCGGTGGGATTTTTAAACTTGCTGAATCAATACCTGCCTGGGTTTTGGCCATATGTAAGTGTGGCGAGCCAATCAATGAGCCCCATACATAAGCCTATGCTGCCAACTTGGTCTGGATAGACTGTAAGCAACTTTTGGTGGCCTGTGTGTGGTCAACTTTAGTGTCTTTTGTACCTTGGAAAGTCAATTTAAGGAAATTTCCATGCTACACAAAACTTAAGTGTTTGTTACAAGTTTTGTGTTTTTAAGAAAGTGTAAAAGGCATGTCAAATAAATCCACTTCCTGTGTGCCTTGTCTCAAACCACAAAGATACTATCAGATCCCTTCACGGTACTTGATTTCAGTTTTATTTAAAGCAATACTGTCATGGGGAAACATGTTTTTTTTTAAACCAATCAATTAATAGAGCTTTTCTAGCAGAATCCTGCATTGTAATCTGTTTTTCCCATGGGGCTAGCCATATTCTTCATTTCCCAGGGTGCCACAGCCATGTGACCACACTTTACTGCTGCGCTGCAAGTTGGTGTGATATCCCCCCCCCCTCACCCCCAACAGCCAATCAGCAGAACAATGGGAAGGGAGCAAGATAGCAGCTCCCAGTAGGTATCAGAATAGCACTCAATAGTAAGAAATCCAAGTCTGGCTTGGGACTCCTCCAGTTACATGGGAGTAGGAGAAACAATAGGTTAGCTGAAAGCAGTTCTAATGTGTAGCGCTGGCTCCTTCTGAAAGCTCAGACTCAGGCACACTTTACTGCTGCGCTGCAAGATGGAGTGATATCCCCCCCTACCAGCAGCCGATCAGCAGAACAATGGGAAGGGAGCAAGATAGCAGCTCCCAGTAGGTATCAGAATAGCACTCAATAGTAAGAAATCCAAGTCCGGCTTGGGACTCCTCCAGTTACATGGGAGTAGGAGAAACAATAGGTTAGCTGAAAGCAGTTCTAATGTGTAGTGCTGGCTGAAAGCTCAGACTCAGGCACAATGCACTGAGATGGCGCCTACACACCATTATTACAGCTACAAATACATTTGTTGGTTCAAAAATAAAATGTTAAATGGCAGAGGGAATTATTTGCTGTGTACCCCATAAAAATCATGACAGAATCCCTTTAATACTCATTGCTCTCACATCATACCTTGTCATGGCCAGCCACACCCATATCCCAATATTTACACCATTTTGGTAATTTACTGCCATTTTGTCCATGATTCTGGGCTGTCCCATTTAAACAGGATAGGTGTAAATTATAAGCACTGGTGCGTGAGTCAATGATACCATAAGGCTGACCCATAATTCAGAACACAGGGGATGTCAGCGCCAACAACAACAGTTGTGTATTAAATCGGATAGGGTTGCTATACAGTTTCCAATAGTGATGAGCGAAGTTTTTCGCCAGGCATGGATTTGCAGCAAAATTCTGCATTTCACCATTGGTGGATTTTTTTTGAGGGGGAAACAGATGCAAAGATACACAAGGAAAAAATTTAATGAGGAAAAAGTTGCGATTGCGTCAAAAAAGTTGTGGCCACGTCAAATACGTTGCAGTTGTGTTAAGAAAGTTGCGGTTGCATCAAAAAAAGTCCAAATATCATGTATGTCTCTCTTACAAATACAACAATTACTTTTTATCATTGTATGTGGGCATTTACTCAAATGGCAGAGGTGGTAATACCATTCCAAAGTGAGAGAAAGCGACACACAGGGTAAATTGAAGCAGGCAGTTGCCTGTGTTTTATTCACAGCAGGTTTTTTTTTTTTTATAAAATAAGTTTCAACTGCCCATAACATATGCATTGAATTATTAAGGTAAAGTAATCTTGGAAAAATATTAATAATTCACTCACAATCTTCTGATTTTTTTTCTGTGCTATCCCAAAGACTATGCAAACTTCCACTTCCTACTTCCTGGGTGGGGCGGAGCTCAGTCCCAGCTCCACCCTAATATCACAGGTGACAACAATTAATTCCAGCACCTTCATTGGCCTTTTAGCCTGGGAGAGACATACATCCCATACAGGGGCTTCTGGTCACTTTTCCACTTATGGTATTTTATATCTTGCAGTAAGTAGCACTATAACAGAGAGTATTGCCAAGATGGGGAGATAGACATAAAGTTTAATCCAGCAGGAATGATCTGTAACAAAAAACATATTGACATTTGTCTTGTAACCAAAACAAGGATGTACAAAGTTGACTTGGAACTTAGGTAAAGGTATTCTATTACCATCTGTTATATACTGTACAGAGATACAATAAAGCTCACTATAGTGCGTAGCCCATAGCAACCAATCAGACACATGCATTCATTATTCTAACTGCACTAAACAGATCAAAGGTAACTGTTGATTGGTTGTCATGTAGTAAAAAAACTGTAGGGCTGGTCAACCAATAGCAGCTTATAGAGTAACCGAGGAGCCCTGCACGAATACCAGATAGGCTGAGAAATCTCTCTCTCTTATATACTAAAGAACTACTATTTTAATGGCAATTAATGTGAGTTTTGGGTCAAACATTGTTTTGTAGTCCTACTAACATATAATGCATAAAGCATTTCCATAATTTTACACTTTTCCAGACTTTACACCATTTTTTTCTGGTCCCCTGGCCAGAACCCCTGTAGGGGTCCTACTGTATATTATACATCAACATATTATGCTGTTGTTTTTGTTGCAATACGGCGTTCACTAACTGTCACATTAAAAAACCTACATAAGATTAATTGGCAGCTTTACTCTTGGGGTATGGTCACACTGCCCTTCCCTATACACGGTGCTATAATATTAACCTTTGCAGTCTCTGGGTCTATCACATTTTACAATAGAGTTAACCAAAATAAACCATGGCTGCCATATTGTACTTACCTACTATTCTATTCACATTCTCACAGATCTGTTCTACATGAGCAGATACATTTTTTTGCTCTGCAGGATTCTGTACCAAACAGAGGAATTCCATATTTTGGGGAATATCCATTAGTGCTAGATGGATAGTGGTACCATTGGCATAGTGCTGGTACCCAGAGCTCCCATTCCTGTACATCCAGCTGAAGAACCCCAGGGACACATTAGTTGGCACAGAGCAATGCAGAGTAATGTTACACCACGTCTTGTCCTTCTCCGTGTGTGCATTTAGCTTGGGGTCAGGGACAGGTTCTATGTTTTAAAAGAGCAATAATAGCTATGGAATCTTACTTTTCATAATACTATCTATTTAAGTCAAAAATTACTTATAACAGTACATTTTATTAACTTATCACTCCCTTAGTAAATGAACCCTAATGTTCAATATGATGTGATATATTACTGTATATACTCGAGTATAAGCCGAGGTACCTAATTTTACCTAAGAAAACTGGAAAAACGTATTGACTTGAGTATAAGCCAAGGGTGGGAAATGCAGCAGCTGCTGCTAAGTTTCAATAATCAAAATAAATACCAATAAAATTACATTAAATGAGGCATCAGAGGGGTATATGTTTTTAAATATTTATTTCAAAGAAAAACAGTAAACTAGCTCACCAAAAACAACAATGATACCTTAAGAGTACTATCCCCTTAGCTCAATCTGCAACCAAGCAACACAAAGAGTTAAAATCCTTCAAAACTATATATAGTTTATATAGAATATAAAGTGCAATGTCTGGTGCAGAATGGGACAGGTGAGGATGGTAGATGAAGATGAATTTGGGAGCGGGCCAGGGCACAGGAGGGTCTGGTTGTGGGGGGGCCTAATTTGCACACAAAGGACAGAGGGTGCTAGTCTGGAGGGACCCATGGCACCCGACTCGAGTATAAACCGAGGGTGACTTTTTCAGCACATTTTGGGTGCTGAAAAACTAGGCTTATACTCGAGTATATACAGTATATATTTTAAATATCGGTTGCTTTTAGCACCTACCTAATAGTTGCTGTTAACCCCAAACAGTGGGCAGAATTGTGCTTGCCTCTCTTAAATATACATGTTAATATTCCTTTTGGCCTTTGCAGCCACTGTCTGGCATTAAGTACTCAAACCTAGCTATTCTACAATACATACCATAAACAGTGAGATTAAAATACACAGTTCTGATATCTGCATTTCTGAGAGTAATTATCACTTTATAGATCTCGCTATCCTCCATCTTCAGCTCTGTGATTCGTAAGGTTGTTCCGCTGTTAGATGCTTCCAGGCGATTGGAGAATCGACTGTTTAGTGTAATTATTGCCTGATCCTCATATTCTGCTAGTTTGAAGGCACTTCCATTGTGGTCCAGCTCCCAGACTACTCTTTCTACAGGAAAGTCCAGCTGGTGTGACAGGCAAACAGATTGATTTAAAATCCCGCTCACTTGGTAGAAGGCATCTTGTCTTCCTTAAGTTGAAGGAAACATTAAATATACTGTCAATGGCCAGGCTTAGAGTAGGTTAGCAGGCTTATGATTTTGGTTAGACTCTACCATTTGTTCTTCTACTCTCTGAATACAAGACATGTCACTGAAACTTTAAACACTAACCCTGAATGCTTAGTCCTTGCTCAGCCAAGTGATGAACCTTTGTACAGGTGTAGGTCTATTCCTTAAACTTGAAAGATGGGCTTCACCTAAACTTGTACCAAGGCGCAGTTTATTCAACAGAAAATAAGATTGGCCTACTCTTCAACCTAAAGATGCAGGCTCTGAGATGGTCAACTAGAATGGATAGTAAACAAGATTGGCTACTCTAGAACCTAAGGTTCCGGTGCTGGTATGGTCAATGAAAATCACCCCAACTTTAATATGTAGTTCCTATGCACACTATATGCACATCTGCCTGTGTATGGGGGCCCTCCTAATGGCCTATCTATCCAGTCAATTGATGGCCCTTGGGCAGCACCTGGGGCAGCCTCCTGAAACTCTTAGGGGCTCTGGTACACGGGGAGATTAGTCGCCCGCGGCAAAACTCCCTGCTCGCGGGCGACTAATCTCCCCGAGTTGCCTTCCCTCTGCCATCCCACCGGCGAACATGTAAGTCGCCGGCAGACGCGGCGGCGCGATTTCGGGAAATCGCCGAAAAAGACTCGCGAGTCTTTTTCGGCGATTTGCGCGAAATCGCGCCGCCGCGTCTGCCATCCCGCCGGCGACTTACATGTTCGCCGGTGGGATGGCAGAGGGAAGGCAACTCGGGGAGATTAGTCGCCCGCGAGCAGGGAGTTTTGCCGCGGGCGACTAATCTCCCCGTGTACCAGAGCCCTAGCCCTAAACTATTACTTGCTACTGTCCTTACTACACTGCTTGGTCTTATTTAAAATAAGGAACAGAACAATTAATGGCTCGATAGCAATATCTTCAACAACAACAATCTTGAAGAATACTGTGAGGTCCTCCAACATGTCCATGGATGCAACAAAGGAGAGTATTTCTTTTTCTCATTTAAGATAGCTCTGTTCCATTTCTTTAAGCATAGGGCAGTGATTAGGAAAAAAACATGTATTTGTTGGGGGTAGTTGTGCCATTGTTTAACGTTACTTATGTGGCTGGGTGTCTTTGACGTGATTAGGGTTGGTGGATGAGGAAAGTGGGTATGAAGGTTAAAATCCCATCGTCTGCTCAACCTCTCTCTAGCCCTTTTCCCTGAACAGTAACATAATGCTGACTCAAAAACTATTATCAGAGAGCACTGCATTATTATTGGTCTCCAAACTGCTCTCTGCTGCCACCTGGTGGTTATTAGTACTAAGTACTAGGGTTTGTTTTTTAATCACTTATTACCTATAAGTAATTGTTAGCAGGCATTAAATTATTAATTGAATGAACTTATTATTGTATTAATGTCATTAGTATTACAAAGAAGCTGGTTAACCCCTCAAACACTGTAATATGTATATTTTATTTGTATAGCACTACTTATGTACGCAGCCCTGTACGGCAGAATTTCTGCTTTGTTTTCTAGATGGTCCCATTTTCATTGTATTGAATCGGCACATGAATATTTACTTTTAGTATGATGTAAAGAGTGGTGTTCTAAGACAAATGGCAGTTGGTCTTAATTCTTTATTATTTGTGGTTTTTACGTTATTTTGCTTTTTATGTAGCAACTCTCCAATTTGGAATTTCAGCAGCTCCAAATGACCCTAGCAGCCAGGCAGTGGTGGGAATGAGGGACTGGAATATGAATAGGAGAGGGACTGAATAGAACGATAAGGAATATAAAGTAACAATAGCAATAAAACTGTAGCCTCACAGAGCAATCGTTTTTGGCTGCCGGGGTCAGTGGAGCTGGAAAAATCAAAAGAAGAAGGCAAATAATTCAAAAACTATTTAAAAATAGAAAAAATGATGACTAATTGAAATACAGGTATGGGATCCCTTATCCGGAAACCCATTATCCAGAAAGCTCCGAATTACGGAATGCCCGTCTCCCATAGACTCCATTTTAATCAAATAATTCAGAATTTTAAAACTGATTTCCTTTTTCTCTGTAGAAATAAAACAGAACCTTGTAACTGATTCCAGCTAAGATATAAATAATCCTTATTGGATGCAAAACAATCCTATTGGGTTTAATTAATGTTTTATTGATTTTTTAGTAGACTTAAGGTATTGAGATCCAAATTACGGAAAGACCCCTTATCTGGAATACCCTTGGTCCCGAGCATTCTGGATAATGGGTCCTATACCTGTATTATTATTATGGTTATTAGCACCAAAACACCATGATATTAGATTCCTATTTTCCATTCAGCTCTGGGGAGGAGGTGTAATTACAAGGGGTCAGTGCATAGATGGGCATCATGAAGGCAAGTCCAGGTATATCTCAGAAAGGTCTCCTATTAGGCTGACAGCTTGGTACAGCGATGCCTACAGATAGTACAGGGACATTCTAAGGTAACTTGTTTTTAGGTTTTTTTATTATAATACCAATAATTATATCAAGGCCAGGCATTCTTTGCTCCAAAATTATGTGAGTGCCTGCTTTGCACTGTTCTTAATAATTATATCAAGATAGTCTAAGCTAAAAAGCAGCTCATTTAAAAGAATTAACATGTTCACGTACAGTATTATATTATAGCCATATGGTGACTTTATATGAATATATCAGTATAATAATGATTATAACAAGTAGAAATTAGACATGACTTAGTACTGACCTGAAAGAAGTTGGAGGGAAAGCAGCAAAGGCAGCCAAACCGGTTGATATATAGATAAATGGTCCCACATGGTCTCTGTATGTCGGTACAAAGCTGCACAAGAGAAAGTGGAATAAATAAAGGGGCGTAAGCGGATAATAAGTGCCTGTTAATGTGACAAAGGAAATGGTCATTGCACGTGGTTTGCAATCATTAACTGGGGGCGATTATAATGGTATGATGCACAAAGAGCTCATGTGTTGATTGTGGTTAAGTATACAACGTAATGGGACGAATTATAAAAAAAAGACTTTTCTCACCCTGATAGGCGCCATCATGTAACACAGAGCTGTACAGAGGATGATTTGTTGTTAATATAGTGGATTTGTATTACCATACACACACACACAGGTCAGTTTCATTAGAAGCCATTTAACCCATGTGTTTATTATGGGTTACCAGAACACACAGAGGGAACCCACACATAGATGGAGGAGAATATACAAACTCCAAATACATAATGTTTTGCCTGCGCCAGTGCTGCAAAGTACAGAGCCAAACTGGCCCAAAGTCTGGCATTCACAGCTGCCTTATTGGGTTGTGCCAAAAATACATCAACATTTATAAATCACACACGTGTTGTGATGTGCTAATTACACGGCGCCCACGATAATGCTAGAATTCTGGGACAAATGCTTCAATGTGGGTCAAAGAACTGATGATTTGCACCCAAATTGCACACCTTGCAATGACTGCTGCTTTGGAATATGAGCCCTCTGTTTTTTTTTCTTCTATTAAATCCAGCCAGTTGGCATTTGACTTATTATAAACATGAACTTTATTTTAACCCCACAATGGCAGAATTCCATTTACATTACTCTGGAATTAAAAAATCCCCTCCCATAGAAACCACAGCACTGACTGGGAGCCAACAGATTAGTAAGTGTGTGTGTGGTAAACCAAGGTTCTATAGCATTTACTTGTATCCCCCAGGGGTAGATTCGTCTCATTAGCTTGTTAAACGATTATGTTTATGGCTTTTTTTCTCTGCAGAATTATCAGCCAACAGATTTGTTACTTACTTGTAACCTACTAGAGGGCATTTACACTACCGGGCCCCAGAATGAAGTGTAAAAGCACGGAGGGGCCCAAAAAGTGGCCCTCATTCAGAGAGCCTTTCTGTCTGCTGTGCTCTGCATATTAGAAACTAGAAAGCAATTATTAAACAATTATTTTTGATAAACTATTAGCAAATGGTGAGTTTCTCCTGATGAAGAACCTCTTCAAGTTATGGCCTCATAGCCAAACACAGCCAATGGCCACAAATAGTGATGAGCGAATCTGTTCCGTTTCGCTTCGCCAAAAAATTTGCGAATCTTTCAAAAGATCCGCGAAACAGCGAAAATGTCGTGCGACAAAAAAAATTGTCGTCCGCGGCTATTATTTTGTCGCCTGCGGCTATTATTTTGTCACGCAGCTATTGTTTCGTCGCCCGCGGCTATTATTTTGTCGCGCGGCTATTGTTTCGTCGCCCGCGGCTATTGTTTTGTCGGACAGCTATTGTTTCGTCACACGCGGCTATTGTTTCGTCGCACGGCTATTGTTTCCTCGCATGCGGCTATTGTTTCGGCGCACACGGCTATTGTTTTGTCGCATGGCTATTGTTTAGTCGCCCGCGGCTATTGTTTAGTCGTGCGCGGCTATTATTTTGTCGCCCGCGGCTATTTTTTTGTCGCGTGGCTATTGTTTTGTCGCCCGCGACTATTCTTTTTTGATGCTGGCGACAATTTTTGGACGTGCGGCAAATTTTTTCGCAGCGAAGTTTTTCATCCGTTTTGCGAAACAATCCGCCAATGGCGAAACGCGGAAATTTGCCACGAATCCATGCCTGGTGAAACTTTTCGCCCATCACTAGCCACAAATAAAGCTTTATTGCCACTGCTCTAGTCTGGCCGAGGGTTCCTGCAGTACAGTCAAATTTGCACTGTTTAGAACCAGATTTTATTAGCTGCCTGTAGATTGTCCAAACCCAACTACATCTAGCGCTGTACCCTTTCTTCATTATTCTTCATTGATAATAAGATGTGCTTGCTCACTAGAGTATAAGTGAAGGCATCTAATAATCAGTGGGCTGGATTAGAAACCACTCATGGCAGCTTGCAGGGGAGGGAAATACGTAGAATTCACTACCCATGACCAACTTGTAAGAAATTGCCCATCATGCTTTTGCCATTATATTTGTCAAAAGAACCGTAACCCTAGTAAGAGGGGTGAATCATATTATTGTTATTATATCTAACCTTATAGTGTGCACCTCCCCCTTCAGGTAGACAGGGTCAGACTGGGGGGTGCAGGGTCCACCGGGGCTGCCACCCCAGGGGCCCCGCACCCCCCAAGGTACCTCCTCCGGCCGCGTCACCCGCACCCTCACAGAGGCCCCCACCGTGCCCTCCCTAACCCCCTGCAGGGGCCCCCGCCACCCGCCCGGCATCCTCAACCTAAACACGCGTGAGTTTAACGTATCAGGGGAAGACATTGGCGGCAACAGGGATCGGGTCAGGGCCGCCGGCCCAGTGTGACCCTGCAGGCAGATACATTTTCATTAGCCTGTGATGGGCACAATTACCCCAGAATTCAGGGAGAAAATGTTGCATTGTAGGTGAATAAATAATGAATTGTGCCTTATTTTGCATTTCCTTCTGAAATGACCCATACTGTCTACTGTATCGTTCAGCTCAATGGCTCCAACAAACGGAATTAAATAGCTCTGCAACCCATTTGTTTCATTCTAACCCAATTGCCTGTCATATATATATATATATATATATAATTTGTCCTATGGAAACTTAAACAGCCCTTTCTCCATTTATTATTGGTGTTTACTGCGTAGCTGGTACCTTGACAATATGAAGATCCTGTAAAAAGTTCTGTTTTATCCCTCCAGCTTTTTACACACATTGACTAAAAATTATACTTGTTTGACCCGTGTATCCTTGTGTTGCTATTTCTTTGTACAATAAATTAATCTGCTGGGTTTATATTATATTATTTGTGAAACTGAGATAGTTTTATACTTTACTCCCCTATGAAGTGACTGCCCAGCCTCCTAGGAAGGAACCCAGTGGTTACAGAGAAGGTGTATAATAAAGTACGGTCATTGCATTTCCTTTTATCTCACATTCTGCCTCCCCCACACTGTATAACCCCTGCGCCCAGACCCACAGAACATGCACAGGAAGATGTCTGAAGAGCTCACAATTCTACTCATGTTGCCTTCTCTCCTGCTGGTCTCGGGTAAGGACAATGTTATATGAAAAACCTTTTTACACAATGTTTAAAAAGGAGGATCTTGGCAGCAAATCAGAACAATCAGAAGATGCTTACAGTTTCAATTCAGATACCTTTTTCTGACAAATGGGTGAACTTGGAATGTAGGTGTAGGCTCTTTGTGAGCACTAGTATAGAGAAGGGTACTTACAATGACCTAACTCCTCTGTTAACTGTATTTGTATCCATTGAAACTTATAATGTTGTCAAAGAAAGAGTTATTAGTATGTTTAATTGCCACTGTTCCCTACAGGAAGGCAAGAGGCTCCTCTCCAGGTGAATGGGCTCCTAAACCAGTCTGTCTCCTTCCAACACCATGTGCAGCGGGTGGTCCCACTAAAAAGAGTAGTCTGGGAACTGGAACACCTTGGCGATACCTTCAAACTGGCAGAATACAAGGATTTCAATTTAATAATCCAGAACAGTCGATTCACTAACCGCCTGGAAGCATCTGACGGAGGAACAACATTGAGAATCAGAGACCTGAGAATGGAGGACAGTGACGTCTATAAATTGTTAATTACTCTTAGAAACGCGGATATAAAAACAGTATATTTCAATCTCACCGTCTATGGTATGTATTCTAACAGTGAATCAGGAATATAACATACATTTGAACATCTTTTTTTCTCATATCTTTATTAGCTACTCTGTCTGATTGGTGGCACCATTTAATCGTACATGTATAGGGATGTGGCACATAACCCAATTAGATTTCCTTATGGCGCCCCACATAGGTTATTCATTACAAACCCAGCTCTATGAGTTAATATATGATTGCTGGCATCTAGACAGTCCTTGACACACAATATATTTGGGTAAAGCTGATACAACTATGGGGGGGACCAGTCATTGCCAGGTCCATTCTATGACCCAAAGGAGCATATTATATTTGCAAGACATCCTTATTAAAACCGTGCCATGTAATGCTGTGTTGCAGTTAAGGTGTAGACAAGAAAGCTCTATTTGTACAGATTTCCCAGAATTCTTGCAGTTTGTGTGGACACTATACTCTCTTCATTCTACATCTGCTGTAGAGTGGTGCCAGCCCTTTGGCTGCACGGACCCTCCAAAACATTGAATGGCAATGGTTTATTAGCAGCTCCGCTTCACTTCACCTTCATGTGATTCAGCCCCAATTAATAGAACAATTGAATTTGCACAATATCTGTATATTTTGGCCTGAGGGACAATCGGATAGCAGGCCTATATATGTACACTCATCTACAACATATATATATATATATATATATATATAGCAGGTTTATTATTGGACTATATATATATATATATATATATATATATATATATTAGTGACACTGCTTGACCTTTACAATGATACTGTATGTAGCTAATTTGTATTAATATTTTTCCTTTATAACAGAACCTGTTCCGTTACCAGACATAAAAACAGAAGGAGTTATCAACAGCGAGACTTGGTGTAATTTTACTCTTCATTGTTCCGTTCCAAGCAACGTATCCTCGGGGTCCCTCAGTTGGCTGTACAGATATAAAGGCGCTGGGTACCAGCACTATACTGGGAGAAGCACAGTGGAGATATCCCTGCACAATAGGGCAGACAATATGGAATTGCTATGTTTGGTACAAAACCCGGGAGATAAAAAGAATCAGAGCGTTTATGTACATGATATCTGCCATTATCCCACGTTGATAGTCACTGGTGAGTAGAGAATGGATAATCATTTGTGGGGATTTGTTTTTAGTTCTGTAATGATACCAAACACCCAGGTTCTGTAGCCATACATGCCTTTATATTGGCTGCTAATCTATAATTAAATATCAAGAGAAACCTCTACCTCTACTCCACCTGGAAGTGAAAATATTTATATATAGATGTTGGGTTGTATTAATTCTTTTACTACACTTAAAGGTTTTTGGGTGGACAGCACTTTTAACATTAACCCCCATATGTAAAAGGCACTAGGTTGGCACAGGAGTAGTATTCAATAGTAGCCAATAGGATGTTTACTTTTAAAGGGAAACTGTCATAATTTTTCTGGTTTTCACTGTTTACATAGGAAATAATTCACTCTGCCATTTAACAGTTTATTCTTGAACCAACAAATGTATTTGTAGCTGTAATATTGGTGTGTAGGCGCCATCTCAGTGCATTGTGCCTGAGTCTGAGCTTTCAGCCAGCGCTACCCATTAGAACTGCTTTCAGCTAACCTATTGTTTCTCCTACTCCCATGTAACTGGAGGAGTCCCAAGCCGGACTTGGATTTCTTACTATTGAGTGCTATTCTGATACCTACTGGGAGCTGCTATCTTGCTCCCTTCCCATTGTTCTGCTGATCGGCTGCTGGGGGGGAGGGGGGGGATATCACTCCAACTTGCAGCACAGCAGTAATGGTGGCCATACACGGACCGATTTTTTACTTACAAACGACCGATTCCCGAACGATCCGATGCTATCGTTAAGTTATCGTATAGTTGGTGGTGTACGAACGATCGTCGGCCCACTAAACGAGCCGACATTATCGTCCCCAAAATCGATCGGCCAGGTTTAAAAATTTTGGTCGTTTAACGATAAAATCTGCCAGTTGGTGTGAGTGTCAGACATTTGTCTTTCAACGATTGTTCTCTGCGCATGTCACGATTGCCAGCAACGACATCGATCGTACGTAGATGTACGATCGTAGGTATTTTACGATAATGATGCGACAAAATCTTTCCCGAATTATCGTTGCCCGTGGATGGCATATCGTATGGGAACTCGATCGCCATACGATCGTTTGTCGATATAATCGTTCATCGCACAACGAGCGAAATCACCTCGTGTATGGCCACCTTAAAGTGTGACTGAAGTTTATCAGAGCACAGGTCACATGGCTGGGGCACCCTGGGCAATGAAGAATATGGCTAGCCCCATGTGAAATTTTAAAATTAAAAATCTGTTTGTGAAAAACAGATTACAATGCAGGATTCTGCTACAGAAGCTCTATTAACCCAATGTAGTACTGCTATTATTGCCATACAAACATTGATAACAACTCTCATCCTTTGCCCTGACTGCAGGTTGGAGCAATGTCAATCAACTATTTTTTTTTGTCATTTTTATTACAGATAATACAAGGTGGATTAAACAGTATGTGATTCTCCCTATTCTCGTATTACTGATTCTGATTTTGATGCTGATTAAAATATATATATAGGTATGTATATCTTTATTTATAAAGCGCTACTTATGTACGCAGCACTGTACAGTAGAATACATTAATACAAACAGGGGGTTATTAAGATAATAATAGATAAATACAAAGTATAACAATAAATACAAATAAGGTACAGTTGCAATAAGAGTCAAGAACAAAAGATGATGGAGGTCCCTGCCCCGTAGAGCTTACAATCTATATGGGAGGGTAACTTACAGACACAAATAGGCAAATATAAGTGCTGTAGGTCACAGTGGGTGACACTACAATATAAGTGCCAGTTCCCAGATCAGGTGTTGGGCGAGTGCTCCAAAAGGGAGTCTTTTAGTTTGGTTTTAAAAAGACTGGGGGAGGATTCTCTCCGGAGGAAATCAGGGAGGGCATTCCCAATGTAAGGGGCAGCCAGGCAGAAAGGGTTAGGGCGGGAAACCGCAGTAGTAGTGGGGGGCGCAACCAAACGGTTGCTCTGCGAGGAACGAAGGAGTCGGCCAGGAACGTACGGAGACACCAGGGAAGAGATGTAGTGAGGAGCAGAGGAATGGAGGGCTTTGAAGGTTAGGAGAAGAAGTTTGTAAGATATTCTTTGTTTAATAGGAAGCCACGATAAGGCCTTTAGCAGGGGAAGGGCCTGAACTCTCCTGGGTGAGAGGAGGAGAATTCTGGCAGCAGTATTTAATATAGGCTGTTGGTCAGAGAGATGGGAGTTAGAGAGGCCAGTTAGTAGCAGGTTACAGTAGTCCAGTCAGGATAGGATGAGGGCGTGCATGAGCAGCCTAGCTGTTGCAGTAGAAAGAAAGGGATGGATTTTGGCAATATTGCGTAAGAAAAAGTGACAGGTTTTGACAGTGGTGTTAATATGGTCAGAGAAGGAGAGACTGGAGTCAAAGATCCCCCCCAAACAACGCGCTGAATCGACAGGGTTGATGAGGGTGCCATCAATAGAGATAGAAAAGGGGGGTAGGACCAGGCTTAGGCGGAAAGATCATTAGTTCAGTTTTTGTTAGGTTCAGTTTGAGATGGCGTTGGTTCATCCAATTAGAGATAGCCAGGAGGCAGTTAGAGATTTGAGTCTTAGTTTGAACTGTTAATGAAGGGGTCGAAAAGTAAATTTGGATATCATCAGCATACAGATGGGATTTAAAGCCAAGTGAACGGATAAGATCTCCCAAAGACAGCACATTACAAAACATCTTTAAGATAAAAAGTATGTTTTTGAATTATTTTTTCCTTTATAAAACCCGGGTATCAAATCTGCAGTGAATTTTCCAATGGTCTTGGGCGACCCCTGTGAAAGGGTCGTTCGACCCCCAAAGGGGTCAACTGCTGGTCTAGAGGAAACCACACACCAGATACTAAAAGCAGTTGTGAATAGTGATGGGCGAAATGCTTCGCCAGGCATGGATTCGCTGCACATCCAAAAATTGTTGCCCGTGTCGCGGGCGACAAAATAATAGCCGTGCGACAAAATAATAGCCACACACCGAAATAATAGCCGCGCAATGAAATAATAGCCGCGGGCGACAAAATAATATCCGAGGGTGACTAAATAATAGCCGCGGATGATGAAATAATAGCCGCGGGCGACATTTTATTTTGACGTGCGACATTTTCGCCGTTTCGTGAATCTTTTGAAAGATTCGCAAATTTTTCGGCAAAACGGGACAGATTCGCTCATCACTAGTTGTGAAATTATATTTGTCACTAAATAGACTCATTCTGGTTCTATTACCTTCTATAGAATCATTTAGAAACATCCTCAATAATATGGATATTCCATGGCTTCCAGAGTTACCCCATCAAGTCTATACTGATATACTATACTCTTGGCCTGATATAGGAACATTGTAGAGTGATCTGAGAGTGATCAAAATTAATTTTTCCTATATTTATTACAGAATATTCCACAAAACTGTTCATGGGAACAAGTGATGTTACATAGAGACAAACCATGGTTGGGAGAGTTGCTTGTTTCAGCACAATATATACTGTATTTTTCTATGTGTAACTAATGGAAACTCTTTATAGATTGCTTCTTCCATTCATGACAGGCTATTCCAGCTTTCTAAACGATCCTATTTTCTTAGGTTGGGAGGTGACCTCCACATTGGAAGATCTGAAGATGAAATGGAAAAAAAACAGGAAAACAATTATGGCACAAAAGTGATCATCTGTTTTGACTTGTAAAGTACATTTTGACTTCTAGATGCTGTGTATCCCAACCTTTATTCTAACTCTAATTTCCCATTAGAAATGTACATACATTATGTAATGGACCTGTTAATTTGAATACAGGTATAGGACCCTTTATCCAGAATGCTCGGGACCAAGGGTATTCCGGATAAGGGGTCTTTCCGTAATTTGGATCTCCATACCTTAAGTCTAATAAAAAATCAATAAAACATTAAGGTCCCTGCCCCGTAGAGCTTACAATCTATATATTCGCTATCCAGAGGTGCTGCTGGCATCACTGTGCCATGCTGGCTACCATCTCCACATGTTGGTGGGCCATGAAATCACTACCCCTTCATCTAATGTTATTGGGATGCCATCTTGAAGAGACAATATAAGTTGTCCTTAAGGTCAAATGTTGCCTAAAGGCTTTCAGAATATGTTTGTACGTTTATGGTAAGGAAAGTCAGGGGAAACAAGATGATTATTGCAATTACCACTCGTATTTGCGGATGACCTACTTGATTCTATATAAACCCACAGAAGTATCACCACAGTTATTTATGAAGCACCGGCCGTTTCCGCAGCTTTATACCAACAGCAGCAGCCGACTAAACCAGCTCTGCAAGAACTTGACCTCATTTTCTGAGAGTTGTTTATCTGATAAAAAACCACAGGCTATTGGCTGTGCTCCCAGCTATACATTACTGAATTTAAAAAAAAATGCATATTTTCATGTTTTTTTTTTTTTTTTTAAATATTCAATTGTTATTTTATGTATACTTTTTTATATTGATTTTATTTAGTATGCTACCTCAACCCTACATTTTTCCTGTTGTAAAAAAGAAAGTGTTGAAATAATATGACACAAGTTCCCATAGATACCTATCAGGTGACAGAATTCTGGGCAAACTTGCAGTTATTTCATTATAAATAATCTACCTCAGGGCAGATGAACAATTTTTGCAAAAAAAAAAACCATAAAGGAAAGTCACAAAATGCTTTATTTATGACTTTATTCTATCTATCTATCTATCTATCTCTATCTAATCTATATCTATCTATTTATATTCTCTATATCTATATATATCTATTTATATCTATCTATCTATCTATCTCTATCTAATCTATATCTATCTATTTATATTCTCTATATCTATATATATCTATTTATATCTATCTATCTATCTATCTACTGTATATCTATCTATCACTATCTATCTATATATCTATCTATCGATATCTATCTATATCTATATCTATCTATATCTATCTAACCTATCTATAGATATCTATCTATCTATCTATCTATCTATATATCTATCCTCTATATATCTATCTATCGATCTATCATCTATCTATCTGTCTATCTATCTATCTATCCTCTATATATCTATCTATCTATCGATCTATATCTATCTATCTATCTATCTATCGATCTATCATCTATCTATCTTTCGATATCTATCTATCTCTATATATCTATCTATATATAGATATACCTGTATATCTATACTGTATATATATATATATATATATATAAATATAAAATGTGATCACCTATAGCTCTCACTGAAGTAGTTCAGTGTCACATTTCATTCTACCCTTTTATCCCATGTATCCCGCAAGCTACATGTTTACTTATGTGTTCTTACATGGTCATAAATATGTCTCACAAAGATGATGTATATTATCCTACTGATAAGACTGGCAACAGAAATTCTGCTTCCAATGTTCTTAAAGGAGAACTAGACCCTAACCTATCCACAGCATTGCTTCAAATCCCACCACGCTCCCCGCACCAAACTCTCTCCTGCAACAGCTATTCTGTTTGTACGTGTCCCTATGTCCTGACCTGACATAGATCTGCAGAGCTGCACAGCTGAGATTAAAGGGAGGGAATTTCTCCAATATGGTTCTTGCTGGAGTATGTGCGGTCAAAGCTGATTCAGGAGGCTGATTTGTCTGCGCTAACAGAAGAGTTTTGAGAGACAGAAGAAAATGGCACCTCAGCTGCGCAGCTCTGCAGATTTATGGCAGGTCAGGGCACAGGGACACATTGAGGCTGATGGCCCATGGAGCAAGTTAGTTGCCCACAATAGATCTCTGCTGCTACAGGCAACTAACCACTCCAAATTGATTTTCCACTGGCAAGAATGAGTCGTCATCAGTGGAAAGGCCTACACATCTCTTCGGCTTTCTGAAGTCACGTGAAGTTTCCTTCTGCAGGCAATTTCATGCAACTTTGGAAAGCCAAAGCCATGCGTAGGCCTTTACACCGGCAACTCCTAATGTTGCCAGTGGAAAGGCATCTCAGAGCAGTTAGTCACCCGCAGTAGCAGGCAGGGTCAGACTGGCCCCGACCCTTGTCAGCGCTCCCTCGGCCAACCATTCCTCCCCTGACACGTTAAACTTATTCATGCTCAGGGGAGGACGTTGGGTGTGGAACCCTGCAGGGGAATAGGGAGGCTCAGTGGGGGCCCCTGTGAGGGTTTAGGGGGTGCGGGGGACGTGGCCAGTGGGGGCACTTGCAGGGCCCCAGGGGGAGTCCGACCCTGGTAGCAGAGATCTATGGAGGGTGACTAACTAGTTCCGTGGGCCATCAGCCTGAGAGAGAATAGCTGTTGCAGGAGGGAGCTTGGAGGGGGGACAGTGCTGGGGGTTGGATCTCGGCTGTGGACTGGGTTTGGGTTTAGTCCTCCTTTAATTTGACTTTTTCAGAGGCAAATTAAAAACACTGAACTTACTTTTGTGTACATTAAAATAGGACTTCTTATATCCTTTCAGCCACAAAATGCTTTCTTGGCTTGGTTTATGCTGCACACACTCCTGATATTCTGTAGTCACATCAGAGCCTACTCACCTATTCTCTTACATGCAACCTCCTGTGAATATAAATATACCTGCCAGCCAAACTCCCTGTTCCCCCAATATAAGGGTCTGCAGAAATTTGGATTGACTCTTCCCTTACTGAGATGTGTCCATTTTTCAAAGCACAGGTGTTGATGGAATCTACTAGGAGTCTGTAGAGAACTGGGGGGCTCGGCAGCTAGAGCAGTGTGGGAACAAGCTTAGAATTATCCAGAAATATAAACTGGGTGCAAAATAAATGGGGGGTACTAAATAGGAAAATAAGGAGGCAGTCAATTAGAAACAAGCACAATCTGGTAAGGCAAGCAAATCAACAGGTAGGAATAGGGGGCTTTGCAATGGGATAGAAATTTCGTGATCATGTTTATTCTTTAATTATAATGTAAATGTGCTATATACATAGTAATACTAGCAAGATCAACAGAGCCCAAGCATTCAGGTCACATCATGTAGTCAGCACTCCCGTTTGGCTGCAGTACAAGGAAATGGATGTGAGTATTTTTTTGAGAAGGCTATTAGTGATGAGTGAATTTTTTCACCAGGCATGGAGAATTTGTGCATTTTGCCATTGGCAAATTGTTTTGATAAAAGGTTGGTCAAAAGTAACTGCTGATTGGATACTATGGGAAACTGCACTATGCTCATAACTGAGCCATATTATGAAACATGAAATATATTTTCATTTGGTTTTATAAACTCCTTGTTACTTACTATTTCGGACTACTCAACCCATTAGATAAGTGCTTCCCAATACCATTTACTACAATAATAGTTATTACAGCCAAAATCACAAAGGCTGTGGTAGAGCATGTGATAAAGATGGATTCATCCAGTTGGGAAGGTCTCTGAGGTTTGTTCAAGTGAATGGAACCTGTAAGAAAAAGAACAGTCAATCGAGTTAATTGAGACTATTATTACTCAGTGGCACAATAACAGATAGATACAATATGTTTCTAAATATGATAATATCAGTAGTGATTTTTTTTGCCGGCCATGGATTTGAGGGGAAATTCTGCATTTGTTTTGTTAAACTGCATCAAAAACTTGCTGCAACAAAATTAGATGGGAAAACGCCCATTGACTTTAATGCATTTGGAGTGAAAAAAAAGTTGTTCCCGTGTAATTTTGTTGCACAAATGAAAATGTGAAAAACCCCTAAAAAAAACAAAGCAAGATTAGTCTAAATTGAGATGAGCCAATTGAAAAAGGACAGCTGCCATTAACTTCTACATGATCTCAACAGCTTTTTTTTGGCATATTTTTACCTCAGTTTTGGCACATAATACATTTTTAAATAAAAAAAAATCATATTTTTGCACAAAAAAATACAAATTGTGAAAATAAATTCATGGCCTTTAGTATATGGGCCTCAAAGACACCACAAAGTGGAAAAGGAATTGGGGTACCTATATGTGAGTCTGAGCTCCCCTGGTCTCCTCTGGCTTCTTCATCTGCTGATGTTCCTCCCACCCACAGAATGGAACCATCAGCAGATGAAACTTGGTAGAAATTGCCTTCTTAAGTGCCACACGTGCCAATACAGTCAGCTGGTATGGTCAAGATTGCCCAAACCGCCCAGCCAATATAAAGCAATCAATTCTATCCCATAACACACACACTAAGGAACAGCTACTCACTGTCTGCCATTAGAGTGCAGATGTCCTTTATATGAATGGAGGTGCTTTTCTGATTGGCTGGGTTACACACAGTGCAGATAAACTCCTCATCCAAAGTCCCCAATGATTGGCTGTGCAGTGACACCTGGATGTAGGGTCCATTCATATAGTGCAGGTACCCAGTCTCATTATTCCCTTTCTGCCAATGGTAACATTGCACTGAGGAGTTTGTAGGGACAGAACAATAGAGAGTGAAATTGCACCAAGAAACAGAATTCCCCTCCACTTCCTTCTATACTTGGGGAGCAGGAACAGGCTCTGTAGGCAAAGGTACATTTTATAATGACAGATAAATATATACAGGGGGCGATTTGAAGAATCTATTGCAAGTAAGGGTATGGCAACTTGTTTATCTGTAGGCTGAAAATCAGCCCCTATGCTCTAATTGGCTTTTTGATGTCCCTGCACCCAGAGTCACTGTGTAGGCCCAGGCCTGGGGAGTGGAGTGGACGACTATGCCTGTGTGAGCACCCATGAATGGGTGGGGGCTCAGACTGTCACATCAGCCCTACTCTCCCATTGATGTTGCTGGGAACACTGTGGTGACTGACTCCGCAGAAGCTGTTGGGGCACCCAGGATGGCTTTAACTATAGCCTTAACCTAGTTACTGCCAGTTACTAGTGATGAGCGAATCTGTTCCATTTTGCTTTGCTGAAAAATTTGCGAATCTTTCAAAAGATTCGCAAAACGGCGAAAATGTAGTGCGGCAAAAAAAATTGGACGTGCGACAAAATTCACTGCAAATCCATGCCTGGCAAAACATTTCGCCCATCACTACCAGATACAGAAGTACTAACCAATGCAAGGAGAAGCATATTGATCAGTGGAATATCGGGAGTCTCATACTTACCATATACAGTAAGATCATGATATTTCACATCTCTTTTCACTTTGCATTGTAACGTATAGGAGAGAATGTACAGGCCGCTATCTGCCCGTGACAGGTTCCTGATAGTGACCCGGGTGTCACCGTTGCAGTCGACGCGGTTGAGAAACTGAGGGCTGATCCCACTGATTAGCCTCCTTCTGTAGAATCCAATTTCCTGATATTTTTCATGACTTTTCCACCTGATATTGGTGTCTTCCGGGACACATTCAGCCGGCTCCATGGTGAATGTAACCGAGTCATTTAGAAGTTTCTTGACAGGTCGGACACCAATCCCTGCTGAAGGGATGAGAAAATATGTGGTATAATAAGTGGCATGTGCCTATATCATTCCTGCACCACAACAAATGAGAAAACATCATGTATATATACTATATATAATAACATATATACAACATATATACAACATATATATACACACTCTCTCAGTGGAGCAGTCAGGGAGGATAAGGGTGTGCTGTTCAAGGACTCACTTCTTAAATATGGATTTTACTTCCCCTTTAAAATCTTTTCACTGGTGTTTTAGTAGATAGTCCATTTATTGTGGTTATGTACATGTTCAGAATGATACCTGGCGGTGGAAGCATACTCTGTGTCATAATAATATACCTTCTCCAAGTAATTCTATAGCAGGTGTATATAGTGAAGAGCCGGCCTCACACAGAGTACACAATAAGCAATACGTTTGTTAACCCACTTTCCCTGCATGTGGGATTGTGAATTGGGCCATTCATATTACAGTTTTATTTTACTTGTGGTCAATGATCCAATTATACTTTCCCTAAAAATCCAGATGCAATCCCATCCACTGCAGGCTGCAGCTATACCCACTGGCACAGCGTTACCATGTAAATCGCTGCTCTCTGGTCAAATCAGTCACAGATGTACGAGTTTGTATGTATGGAAGTTCATAGATAGTATATAGGCAACACTTCATCTAAAATGGCAAAAATATTCTGTTGGCAAGGACCGCTAGTAAATAACTTTATAACATAATATTCCCCAAATGCAAAGCTTCCTACCGACTTCCATAAACGTTAGCTTGTTGCCAGTGTGTAGCCCAAGGCTCCCAGCCCCGCACCCTCCTCCCTCAATGGCACGGCTGAGCAGCGATACCCACCTGGGGCAATGGGGGGCTCATACACAAGGAGGAGGCATAGGAGCGGCACAGTGAGTACGAGGGACAGCAGCGCCGGCTCATAGGATCCTTGTCCCAAGGGAAGAACTTATCCAGGAGGCGCTATGGGTTATAAACCTTTGTGCTGGGTGTAACCAGTTCCGCCCAGCCAATTATCTGGAGTATATTTTAGAAATATCTCCCTTTCTCTTACACACACATCTTATCTGTCTATCTATCTATATTTATCTATCTATCTATCAATCAATCATCAGTCTGTCTATTTATCTGATCTATCATCTATCTATTTATCTATCTATCTATCATCAATTTATCTAATCTATCTATCTATCATCTATCTCTCTATCTATCTATTTAACTATCATCTATCTATCTATCATCGATTTATCTAATCTATCTATCTATCTATTTATTTAACCATCATCTATCTATCTATCTATCTATCTATCTTTATTATCTCAATCCCACCTATGAGAGGCCTCAGAGAGTGGCCTTTTGTAGAGCATTACAAGCAGCAGGACTGGCATATTTTCCCCAATGCATGAATTCTGTTTTGAAAATACAGAGGTTCTGCAACATTTATTGCAGCAGCGAGAAAGCACTGATTGTTTCCGTAACATTTCTCCCGTTTTGGGCAGAAAGTAATACTTTTCAAGCGGCAAAAGAACAGAGCCCCCATGCAGGATTTCTGTTGGCAGCAATGGCAGATATTGGTAACAGTAGGGCAAGATGGCATCCGGAGGACAAGATGGGCAGAGCAAGACACTGGTGGCCATATTCCTACTGCACCCATGGCAAGCCTCCCCTGCCCACCCCCACGTAAGATGTAGTGAAGAGTGGTGATTGGGTGAGTTTGGAGTAATGAGACCCCCCATGGAAAAATCCTGTGCCCCCAAGGTTGCCCCCTGCTTTTATTTAAGTACAACTCCCAGCACCTACTGAGGGAATTATACAACAACAATAACTGAAGGTCCAAGGGCGGGACAATGGCATTATGTGGAACTCTTCTGATTTGCCATGTATAGGCCTGTGCTAGGCACAGTGGCAGATTTACATAGGGCTTCTATTGAACCTCCCCAGTTACTTGCCAAGTTTATCTGGCGGAATACCAATTATTTGTGGTTCTTAAAGTGATACTAACACTTAAAAACTTCTTTTAAAAATATTAATGTACATACAAAGTTCCCTATATGTTAATCAATTCTCACTGACAGATTTGCTTTTGTAAGTAATTGTTACTGGAAGTCCCTAAACCTGACTGTTTTGCCAACCTGACTGTCCCTTCTCAGCCTGTCAGTTACAGCTTCTAATGCTAACGGCCCCCTGCTGCACAAATATGGCCGCCCCCTCATAGGGGAACATGGGGGATCAGATAGGGAGTGTTATGATAGATGTAAAAAGGTTCAATTTATAATGTCAGTATCTCTTTAAGAATATTCTCAAGTAAATTTGCGTTCTGAGTTTTTTGTTAATTTTTTTCTCGAATTGTGAAAAAAATGCAGACTTGAATTTGAATAAATCAGCACAGTGTTGGACTGGCCCACAGGGATACTCGGAAAATTCCCGGTGGGCCCAGGTGTCAGTGGGCCCTCCTGCTCCTAGCCATTTGGCCTAATTTATGGCCATTACTTATTTTTCTATGGGAACAAAGCAATTAAATATATAGAAGAATAGATTATAGTATGTAAAGCTAAAAAAGTAGGAAAATATAGAGTAAGAAGTGGATGAAAAATAGTTTGGAGAGTGGGCCCATGGTGTAAGGTTTTCTGGTGGGCCTCTGGGGTCCCAGTCCCACACTGAATCATCATCATATGTGTCATATGGCTCTAGAATGGGCTTGTCACAGTTTTTATACACCTTCAAGTCAGTTGTTCTACGTGCACAAGTTTAATGGATAAAAGGGTTACTGTGCTCGTACTAGTGCAAAGAAAATGCACCTTATATGGAGATAATCGGCAATAAATGTAAGAAATGGTCTGTTCCTCCAATAAATTGTTGGCTTTAAATCAATATAAAAGCTTCCTGATTTTTCCACTTTTGATGTGTTTTACTGTTTGCTTTCTTCTCAATTTCTGCTGCTCTCTTCTTTTCTTCTCTGCATGTTGTGTTGGTTCCACACTTCTCTCCTTCCTTATAACCACCCTCTTCCTTTCTCAGTCCATCTGCCGTTCCTTCCCCTGCTTCCCTCGCCTTGATATAATCCACAAAAGCTAAAGGCGGAACACAACACTCGGTTTTCTCTTTGTTCTGTAGATCAGTGCTGTCCAACTTCTGTGGTACCAAGGGCCGGAATTTTTCCGACCTACATGGTGGAGGGCCGATAATGGAAGCCAGTTTTAAATACTCCCCTTTTTGAAACCGCACCCACTTGAAACCACACCCATGTTATCACATGACCATACCCATATTAATGGTTGTAGGACAGCAAAAACCTGCCATACTCTGCCTGCCCTACCCTGCCTGTGTGTGCCATACTCTGCCTTCCCTACCCTGCCTGTGTGCCATACTTGGCTGGTTTGTGCCATACTTGGCCTGTGTGTGCCATATTCTTCCTGCCCTACCCTGCCTGTGTGTGCCATACTCTGCCTTCCCTACCCTGCCTGTGTGTGCCATACTCTGCCTTCCCTACCCTGCCTGTGTGCCATACTTGGCTGGTTTGTGCCATACTTGGCCTGTGTGTGCCATTCTCTGCCTGCCCTACCCTGCCTGCATGTGCCATACTTTCACTGTGTTTGCCATTCTTGGCTGGTTTGTGCCATACTTGGCCTGTGTGTGCCATACTCTGCCTTCCCTACCCTGCCTGTGTGTGCCATACTCTGCCTGCCCTACCCTGCCTGTGTGTGCCATACTCTGCTTGCCCTATGATGCCTGTGTGTATGGCACACACAGGCAGCCTACAGTGACACAATGCTCCTACAGTCTGCACAATAACTATATATTAAAAAACTTTTTAATTGCAGTACTACCTCAGTATATGTTCTTTTTGTAGTGTGCAGGGATTATTTGTGGGTTTCTACTGCTCCTGAGGTGTGAACAGGGGAACAATGGGGGTGATTACAGCCTGAGCCTGAGGTGTGAACACTGCAGGGGGTGAACAATGCAGAGATTAAAAGGTGTGAAAAACACAGGGGATTACATATTTAAACAATACAGAGGGATTACAGCCTGAATCTGAGGTGAGAACCATGCAGGGGGGCAGTTAATCACAGTACTGATAGCATTTAAAGCTTACACAAGAGTAAGCCATCAAAGCAGCCAGACAAGTGGGGGGCCACACAGAGGGGGGTCGCGGGCCGCATGCGGCCCGCGGGCCGCCAGTTGGACAGCACTGCTGTAGATCATTGAACCTACAGTATGTGCCACACTCCCTGCCAAGAGGTGGTCTCCTCTATACTGTGTATTGTTCATGCTTCATATACTGTAAGCTGCTTATAAAACCATATATTAAGTATTTGCAAACATTTCAAGATGTTCCATCTATATGTTGCATTTGGACGCCAGACACCACCCTTATAGACACTTCAGGACTAAAATCAGTGTGAGTGCCAACACCACATAGCTGAAAATAATGCATATGGTTCCTTGGAGTTTTGCAGATTTAGGTCTCTTCAGGTTGCAGTGAATGGAACCTGTAATAAAAGAAACACAGGCAAAATATTACTGAATGCTATGAACATATAAAACTGAGGAGGAACAGACATCAGAACCCCTTTTGGCCAAGCCAGTCTCCTCCAGCTTCTTTATCTTCAGCAGATGAAGTTTCATTTTTGAAACTGCTCCTCATAAATGACAAAACAGTTAGGTACAGTGAATGATTTAAACCCAGCAAATGTTCAGTAAAACATATGGGAACAATTTAAGTGTAGGGGATCAGAGAACTCTATCCTCTTTTGCCAGCCATTGAAAGAGAGATCCGGAGTGAGTAACCAGCCCCTTACTGACGTTGGGTTCAGACTACAAAGAGAGAAGTCTGCAGGGTTTCTGGCTCCTTGAAGTGTGTCCCCTTGCTTGTGTGCCTGCTATGTGGGAGCAGCTGCCTTTCCAAAGGGAAGGTTACTAAATATGTAAAATATTGAAAAAAAAATGAAGCATGTAGTGGTTAGTGATGTGATTGCCAAACCCTTTCACTTAATTTCCCAGAATTCCTTGAGGTCTGGTATGATTCTGCGAGTGGTCGGCAAATTTTGGTGCCACCATTTATAAGGCCTCCCATTCTCACCCTGAGAACTTTAGGCCTGTTACTTGTGGCTAAGCTTCTGGAGGGGGGTAATAAGGGATAAAATACATTGTAAATCATAGTACTGTTGTTTTTCATGTTTTTTATTCAAAATAGATCTTACCAGACTAATCTAATTGCCTGCTATGAGGTGAGTAGAAACTTAGACCATGGGATGGCAGTGGATGTGATCTGCTTTGCAGAGTTATTTGACTAAATTGGAGAACTGGGCAAATGAGGTTAAATGTTGATAAGTGCAAGGTTATGCAGTTTGGTAAAACAACATAAATGCAAGTTACACACTAAACAAAATTGTATTGGGAAGATTCTTTTTTGAGAAGGATTTGGGGATTTTTGTGGATAAACAAATCTAGGCAATGTCATTCAATGGCTACAAAAGCAAATAAAATTATGTCCAACATAAAAAGGAAATTAACTTAAGGAATAAACTTTGAATCTTTAAAGGTAAGGTCTTACCAGGAACCTATAGTATGTAGTGCAGTGTTGGGCCCCATTCTTTAAAGGTGATCTAAACTCCAATATATGAATTGGTGCAAACTTATTTATAGTGTTTCTCGGAGTACTTTAATAATTTACATTTATTTCATGTTTGAAATTGTTTCACGCGGTTTTATACTGCTAGGCAGGCACAACAACTCTCTTTAAAGGCCCAGAAATTACCTTTAAGGAGGGCTTCATATCCAAACGGTCTCTAAGGAATGCACCAAGGCCTAACAGTCTCTAAAAAATGCTCCAAGGCCAAATGGCCTCTAAGGCATGGCACCAAGGCCAAGCATTCTCTAAGGAAGGCTCCAAGGCCAAGCAGTCTCTAAGTAAAGCACCAAGGCCAAGCAGTCTCTAAGGAAGGCTCCAAGGCCAAGCAGTCTCTAAGTAAAGCACCAAGGCCAAGCAGTCTCTAAGGAAGGCTCCAATGCCAAATGGCCTCTGAGGCATGGCACCAAGGTCAAGCAGTCTCTAAGGAAGGCACCAAGGCCAAGCAGTCTCTAAGGAAGGCTCCAAGGCCAAACAACCTATAAGGAAGGCTCCAAGGCCAAACAAACCCTAAGGCATGGCACCAAGGCCAAGCAGTCTCAAAGGAAGGCTCCAAGGTCAAATGGCCTCTAAGGAAGGCTCTAAGGCCAAATGGCCTCTAAGGCATGGCACCAAGGCCTAGCAGTCTCAAAGGAAGGCTCCAAGGTCAAATGGCCTCTAAGGAAGGCTCCAAGGCCAAATAGCCTCTAAGGAAGGCTCCAAGGCCTAGCAGTCCAAGTCAAAGAAATGTGCCAGTCTTAGTACTGTGAATATAGAAGCCAACATAACAACTCTACAGTATATTGGATACTCACTGTCTGCCATTAGAGTGCAGATGTCCTTTATGTTAATGGAGGTGTTTTTTTGATCGCCTGGGTTATACACAGTGCAGATATACTCCTCATCCAATGACCCAAATGATTGGCTCTGCAGTGACACCTGGATGGAGGGCCCATGTCTATAGAGATGGTACCCAGTTTCATTCCTCCCTTTTAGCCAAAGGTACCTTTCCACTGAGGCTTTCCCTGGGACACAACAACGAAGAGTGAAATTGCACCAACAAGCTGAATTCCTCACCACGTTCTTCTCTATATGCGTGGCAGGAACAGGCTCTGTAAGCAAAGATATAAATTTATAATTACATATTAATAAATAAATACATTTTGGGGCTAACCTACAAACATAGGTGCTAAATTTGACAAGTGAGGTTGCCAGTAGCAACCACTCAGCAACTAGGTTTAAACAATCTACAAAAAGGTATAAAAATGGAAAGGAAAGGCCTGACTGGCCGGCTACTAGTAACTGCAATCTATCACCATTTCACCATTGTTCATTAATTATCCTTATATGGATCAGCTAATACATGTATTTAAAACCACATAGAATGAGGCATTAAATAAAACAAAAGAACAAATTATTTAAGTGTTCCTGGTTAAAGAAGTAGTGTGGCTCAATGAACTCTCTCTCTAGAATAAATATAGCGTTCTAGCTTGCACTAATGTGGCTAATCTATTGGCAATAAATTGCCTTTGTAGCTTTCTTTCTCCATTAAGCAACTGTTAAAGGGTTGGCCTAGAACTCATCTGTACCAACTAGAATGTTAGCACTAGACCAACCTGCTGCCAGCCGTAGCCATGCCAACATTCTCAGCACACAGTAAAAGAACAATTACAATAGAAACAACTAGAGAAAGCACTAATTAGAACATATAAATGACTCTAAAAGGGAATCCCATCTTCCTTAAGGTGGCCATACATGTAGCAATTTCGATCTTTCGTGCAACCATTGGAAAGATCATTCCCACCCTCCACTAACGTTCAGATATGGATGTAAAAGCAATAGAAATTCTACCTCCTTCTGCCGATTCAGCCATGAACATAGATTTTTCTTGGGTGCCTTCAATGGCGCCCAATAAAAATCTTATAACCTGGCCGATCAATGAATCGACCAATATCCTCAGCCTTTTGCAATATCGGTGGCATCTTCGAGCAGCCATACACGTACTTGGTTTCGTACGATATTATCGGTGTGGGTATGGCCGGCTTTAGGCAGTTAATGGGTTGGATGCTTGAGTATGACTCTGCTGTCACACATTAGCCCTACTGTCTACCTGGAATCAGACAGTTGCTGGGGAAACCAGGCCTGCCCAACCAATATCTGACTGAAAATCAGCCACATATCAACTAGGCAGGTCCTAGTGGGACATTGCTGCTGTCCTCTTCTGACAGGTAGAAGCCCAAAAATCCCCATTTGGTGGCCTTGCCAAACAACTGGATCTGTCTATGTTTAAGCCTATTGCTGCTTTAGATTGAAACAGTCGCACTACAACACTTCAGGCAACATCGGGAGTCTCTTACTTACCATATACAGTAAGATCATGATATTTCACATCTTTTTTCACTTTGCATTGTAACGTATAGGAGAGAATGTACAGGCCGCTATCTGCCCGTGACAGGTTCCTGATAGTGACCCGGGTGTCACCATTGCAGTCGACGCGGTTGTGAAACTGAGGGCTGATCCCATTGAAAAGCCTCTTTCTGCAAAATCCAATTTCCTGATATTTTTCATGACTTTTCCACCTGATGGTGGTGTCTTCCGGGGCACATTCAGCCGGCCCCATAGTGAATGTAACGGAGTCATTTACAAGCTTGCTGATGGGTCGGATGGGGAGCCCTGAAAAGGTAATGAGAGGAGATAGTTATGTGTAAGACACTGTTTGTCACAACTAACATGTATATGGTGAGTGAATATTAAGTGAACTATAGGCAAATTCTAGCTGGAATCTGTATATATTTGTGTTCTGATGGTGTATATCAGTGTTCTCAGGTAGCATACATAAAGCATGACTCAAGTAAAAGGTGTGGTGTTTATCTAAAAGTAGTCAGGTGACATTCGCACCATCGTCATAAAAACAAATTATTCACATAAGTGCTATAATGTAGCACCCTCTTCTGCCTACCCCTAGTTCCGGCCCTGGTTGCAGGTGGTGACATAATGGCGACAGAGACCCAAGTGAAAGCAGCAAAGCTAGGGGCAAATCTGGAAACCTGTTATCTAGAAATCTCCAAATTATGGAAAGTCCATCTCCCCTAGACTCCATTATAAGTAAATAATTCTAATTTTTTAAAAATAATTTCCTTTTTCTCTGTATAAATAAAACAGTACCTGTACTTGATCCCAACTAAGATATAATTACCCCTTATTGGGGGCAGAACAGCCCTATTGGGTTTATTTAATGGTTAAATGATTCCCTTTTCTCTGTAATAATAAAACAGTACCTGTACTTGATCCCAACTAAGATATAATTACCCCTTATTGAGGGCAGAACAACCCTATTGGGTTTATTTTATGGTTAAATGATTCCCTTTTCTCTGTAATAATAAAACAGTACCTGTACTTGATCCCAACTAAGATATAATTACCCCTTATTGGGGCAGAACAGCCCTATTGGGTTTATTCAATGGTTAAATGATTCCCTTTTCTCTGTAATAATAAAACAGTACCTGTACTTGATCCCAACTAAGATATAATTACCCCTTATTGGGGGCAGAACAGCCCTATTGGGTTTATTCAATGGTTAAATGATTCCCTTTTCTCTGTAATAATAAAACAGTACCTGTACTTGATCCCAACTAAGATATAATTAATCCTAATTGGGGAAGAACAATCCTTTTGGGTTTATTTAATATTTCAATGATTTTTATTAGACTTAAGTTATGGAGATCCAAATTACAGAAAGATCCCTTATCCGGAAAACCCCGGTCCCAAGCATTCTGCATAACAGGTCCCATACCTGTATCAATGTACAGTACATGTTTATCTGGTTACAGACACATGCCTTAGCCTGCACTAACTAATTAGACATGGAGCTGCCCTACTAATACTCCCAGCATCCCCAGCCAGACTATTAAAAGCCCCTGGCAGTTCCTCTCATTATAAGAACAAATGAATCTTGTGGGCTAGTTAGTAACCAAATGCAACACTTTCCGCTGAGTCTAATAAACTTTGTTAGTTGGTTGCAACTTTGTGGCGATTCCTGGGCAGCGACTCACCTGGAGTGATCAGCGTCTCAGACACAAGGAAGAGGAAAAGGAGCGGCACAGCGATCCGGAGGTACATGCAGCGCCGGGTCATTAGGTCCCTGCCCGGAGAGGGGCTGCGGCCATCCCTCTTATCAGTTGTTGCATTTCCCATTGCACGACCCCGGCCTCCGCTAGGCGCAGAGATCAATATTAGCGACATAAATTCCTGGAGCAACAACTGCTGACCAAGGGGCTGATTTACTAAGACACGAATTCGAATCCGAATTGGAAAAATTCCGATTGGAAAACGAACATTTTGTGACTTTTTCGTATTTTTTTTGCGATTTTTCGGCGTCTTTACCACTTGCGCGAAAAGACGCGAATTTTTCGTAGCCGTTACGATTCGCTCGTATCTTGTCGCAACTTTTTCGTATTGAGCGCTCGTAAGTGGCGGGCAAAACTTTCAGCATGGTTTCGGAAGCCTCCCATAGGACTCAATGGCACCCTGCAGCTCCAACCCGGCCCAAGGAAAGCCTCCCATAGGGCTCAATGGCACTCTGCAGCTCCAACCCGGCCCAAGGAAAGTCTCCCATAGGGTTCAATGGCACTCTGCAGCTCCAACCCGGCCCAAGGAAAGCCTCCCATAGGGCTCAATGGCACTCTGCAGCTCCAACCCGGCCCAAGGAAAGTCTCCCATAGGGTTCAATGGCACTCTGCAGCTCCAACCCGGCCCAAGGAAAGCCTCCCATAGGGCTCAATGGTACTCTGCAGCTCCAACCCGGCCCAAGGAAAGCCTCCCATAGGGCTCAATGGCACTCTGCAGCTCCAACCTGGCCCAAGGAAAGCCTCCCATAGGGCTCAATGGCACTCTGCAGCTCCAACCCGGCCCAAGGAAAGTCTCCCATAGGGCTCAATGGCACTCTGCAGCTCCAACCCGGCCCAAGGAAAGTCTCCCATAGGGCTCAATGACACTCTGCAGCTCCAACCCGGCCCAAGGAAAGCCTCCCATAGGGCTCAATGGCACTCTGCAGCTCCAACCCGGCCCAAGGAAAGTCTCCCATAGGGCTCAATGGCACTCTGCAGCTCCAACCCGGCCCAAGGAAAGTCTCCCATAGGGCTCAATGGCACTCTGCAGCTCCAACCCGGCCCAAGGAAAGTCTCCCATAGGGCTCAATGGCACTCTGCAGCTCCAACCCGGCCCAAGGAAAGTCTCCCATAGGACTCAATGGCACCCTGCAGCTCCAACCCGGCCCAAGGAAAGCCTCCCATAGGGCTCAATGGCACTCTGCAGCTCCAACCCGGCCCAAGGAAAGTCTCCCATAGGGCTCAATGGCACTCTGCAGCTCCAACCCGGCCCAAGGAAAGTCTCCCATAGGACTCAATGGCACCCTGCAGCTCCAACCTGGCCCAAGAAAAGTCACCATACTGAAGCTTGAATGAATCCGAATCTTTCGTACTCGGCGCGAAAGCTGCGTAAAAGTTGCGACTTTTCGCGCAATTCGTAAAGACGCTGAAAAAATCGCGACAATTTCCGAAAAAATCGCAAATACCGATCATTACGAATAAAACGCAATCGGACGCATTCGGCCCGTTCGTGAGTAAGTAAATGGGCCCCCAAGTGTATGGGACCAGTTCCTACTGGCTCCTTGCTTGGGAGATATATAAAGGGTGTGGTGTGCCGCCTGAATGATATTTACTCATTTGCATTGCTAATACAGTTGATAAGTGGTGCAGGGCGGGCCCCTAATACTACCTGTGTATTCAATATTTTTTTTTTTTATTAGACTTAAGTTATGGGGATCCAAATTACAGAAAGATCCCTTATCCAGAAAACCCCAGGTCCCGAGCATTCTGGATAACAGGTCCCATACCTGTATCAATGTACAGTACATGTTTATCTCGTTACAGACACATGCCTTAGCCTGCACTAACTAATTAGACATGGAGCTGCCCTACTAATTCTCCCAGCATCCCCAGCCAGACTACTAAAAGCCCCTGGCAGTTCCTCTCATTATAAGAACAAATGAAATAGTTTTCCTGGTTATCCCCCGGCAGCATGTAAAAACATACGGGTGCGCACTCCTCTGTCAGCCACAGCAGAATAAAACATCCACCCACCCCCAATCAGCATAAGTACCTCCCCAACCCCAATCTCCCTCATCTTTATTTTCTTCTGTATTGTCTGCAGCAGATGCTCAGTTTGGGCTGTCTGTTTTGTCTGTGTCTCAAAAATAAATGTCTTGCACTCCTCCCTCCCTGATTATTGCTTTGGTATTTGCCCGGGTGTTTTTACATGCTGCCGGGGGATGACCAGGAAAGGAGAAAATTGCTTCATACTTACCGTAATTTTCCTTTCCTGGTCATCCCCAGGGCACCATTCCCACAGCCATGTGCTTTTACATGCTGCCGTGGGGATGACCAGGAAAGGAAAATTACAGTAAGTATGAAACAATTTTCTCCTATTGTGGGCTAGTTAGTAACCGAATGCAACACTTCCCACCGAGCCTAATAAACTTTGTTAGTTGGTTGCAACTTTGTGGCAATTCCTGTGCAGCGACTCACCTGGAGTGATTGGCATTTCAGACACAGGGAAAAGGAAAAGGAGCGGCACAGGGATCCAAGGGTACAGGCAGAGCCGGGTCATTAGATCCCTCTCCCCAGAGAAGGGCTGCGGATAGGGGGATTTCCAATAAGACTAGTGGCTAAGCCTCCCCAAACCTGCTTGGCACATTAAAAAAAACAAAAAAAATACAAAAAAACCCCAAAAAACTCACACTCCGTTGCTGCACTGTCCTGGAACACTTAACATCTGGAAATCTCTACCTGCAAGCTTGGGAGGTGCAGTAATCAGCTGTGCTCTGATTGGATCTTTATTCTTGTGGATTCTCCAATCAGAGCACAGCTTTCTTGTCAGACAGTAAAACTGACCAATCAAGGCACAGATGCACAGGCAGGGTGCGGAGAGATATTAAAACTGAAGGCAGCGCAGAAATGAAGACAGAAAAGAAGAATCTGCAGCTGTAACTTTACCTCAGAACCAACTCTCAACTTTTCCTGCAGATTTCAGCCCACTCCCACAGGTACTATACTGTATCCTTCCACTCCCACAGGTACTATACTGTATCCTTCCACTCACACAGGTACTATACTGTATCCTTCCACTCACACAGGTACTATACTGTATCCTTCCACTCCCACAGGTACTATACTGTATCATCCCACTCACACAGGTACTATACTGTATCCTTCCACTCACACAGGTACTATACTGTATCCTTCCACTCCCACAGGTACTATACTGTATCATCCCACTCACACAGGTACTATACTGTATCCTTCCACTCACACAGGTACTATACTGTATCCTTCCACTCACACAGGTACTATACTGTATCCTTCCACTCTCACAGGTACTATACTGTATCCTTCCACTCTCACAGGTACTATACTGTATCATCCCACTCCCACAGGTACTATACTGTATCCTTCCACTCTCACAGGTACTATACTGTATCCTTCCACTCCCACAGGTACTATACTGTATCATCCCACTCCCACAGGTACTATACTGTATCCTTCCACTCTCACAGGTACTATATTGTATCATCCCACTCCCACAGGTACTATACTGTATCCTTCCACTCACACAGGTACTATACTGTATCCTTCCACTCTCACAGGTACTATACTGTATCCTTCCACTCTCACAGGTACTATACTGTATCATCCCACTCCCACAGGTACTATACTGTATCCTTCCACTCTCACAGGTACTATATTGTATCATCCCACTCCCACAGGTACTATACTGTATCCTTCCACTCTCACAGGTACTATATTGTATCATCCCACTCCCACAGGTACTATACTGTATCCTTCCACTCTCACAGGTACTATATTGTATCATTCCACTCCCACAGGTACTATACTGTATCATTCCACTCCCACAGGTACTATACTGTATCCTTCCACTCCCACAGGTACTATACTGTATCCTTCCACTCCCACAGGTACTATACTGTATCCTTCCACTCCCACAGGTACTATACTGTATCCTTCCACTCCCACAGGTACTATACTGTATCCTTCCACTCCCACAGGTACTATACTGTATCCTTCCACTCCCACAGGTACTATACTGTATCCTTCCACTCACACAGGTACTATACTGTATCCTTCCACGAACACAGGTACTATACTGTATCCTTCCACGAACACAGGTAATTATTTAATTAAAATGGAGTCTCTAGGAGAGGGCTTTCTGTAATTCAGAGCTTTCTGGATAATGGATCCCATACCTGTACCATACACAGGCACTATACACAGGGACTATACACAGGTGAGTCCTACACTCATTCAGGTGAGTCCTACACTCATTTTGGGCGCCCCGAGGCCGCCCCTGTCGGTCGCCCCCTCCCCACCCGTGCGCATGCGCTCCTTAAAACTCCCATACGGAGCAGTGGGGAGAGGTCCCGACTGCTCCGTATGGGAGCCAAATTTAAATTTTTTTTTGCGCCGGGGCGGCATGCCACCCCTAAACTTCTGCCACCCTAGGCCCGGGCCTTTGTGGCCTGTCCACAAATCCGGGCCTGCTTTCACCCCTGGTCTGGCCTTTCCTACACTCACTCACCCCCGGTCTGGCCTGTCCTACACTCACTTACCCCCAGTCTGGCCTGTCCTACACTCACTCACCCCCGGTCTGGCCTGTCCTACACTCACTTACCCCCAGTCTGGCCTGTCCTACACTCACTCACCCCCGGTCTGGCCTGTCCTACACTCACTCACCCCCGGTCTGGCCTGTCCTACACTCACTCACCCCCTGTCTGGTCTGTCCTACACTCACTCACCCCCGGTCTGGCCTGTCCTACACTCACTCACCCCCGGTCTGGCCTGTCCTACACTCACTCACCCCCAGTCTGGCCTGTCCTACACTCACTCACCCCCGGTCTGGCCTGTCCTACACTCACTCACCCCCAGTCTGGCCTGTCCTACACTCACTCACCCCCGGTCTGGCCTGTCCTACACTCACTCACCCCCGGTCTGGCCTGTCCTACACTCACTCACCCCCGGTCTGGCCTGTCCTACACTCACTCACCCCCCGTCTGGCCTGTCCTACACTCACTCACCCCCGGTCTGGCCTGTCCTACACTCACTCACCCCCGGTCTGGCCTGTCCTACACTCACTCACCCCCGGTCTGGCCTGTCCTACACTCACTCACCCCTGGTCTGGCCTGTCCTACACTCATTTACCCCCTGTCTGGTCTGTCCTACACTCACTCACCCCCGGTCTGGCCTGTCCTACACTCACTCACCCCCGGTCTGGCCTGTACTACACTCACTCACCCCCGGTCTGGCCTGTCCTACATTCACTCACCCCCGGTCTGGCCTGTCCTACATTCACTCACCCCCAGTCTGGCCCGCCCTACATTCACTCACCCCCGGTCTGGCCTGTCCACTCACTCACCCCCGGTCTGGCCTGTCCTACACTCACTCACCCCCGGTCTGGCCTGTCCTACACTCACTCACCCCTGGTCTGGCCTGTCCTACACTCACTCACCCCCGGTCTGGCCTGTCCTACACTCACTTTTATCTGATTCATTAAGAATTCTACTGCTTCATTATACATTTAACAAAGGGACTGAGTTTTACCTGCAACTTACTTGCTTTCAAACCCTTTTATTGGCCCATTGGGATCACCTGACAGTAGCTGGGATGGGTGGGAACTATAACATAAAGCTGGCCACTGCTCAAAATGTCTTAATGTCCTGCGTATGTGTTAATAATGGGTGAGTGCAGAGGGGCTCTTGTTACTGTCTGTATGAACTTTATGGTCACAGCCTCATGTTCCCCCCATCTAATGGTTTAAAATTTACTGGTGAGCACAACTTTCCCTGTTTTTTAACTTAATGCAATTGTGTAAATGTAACACATGGCTTATGACTTGGGGAGCGTTAAGGAGGCAGCTCCATACCCACCTACCATTATATTACCTCCTATCAGTTCCAGGCTTGATGCAGGGGGTGCCCAAGGAAAGTGCCCCCAACTCAGCACACACTCCCCCACTCCCATATACACTACAGCCAACATGCACACTGAATCCAGGATGGGCCAAAACTAGAGGCAGGCAGGCAGGAGTAGTATGCGCTTATCACCCCCATTCTCTTGCCCCCACTCACCACTGTGCTCTGGCATTTACCCCTTCTGCCTACCCCTAGTTACAACCTTGCCCCCATACCACCTATGGGTATATAAATTACTTTTTTTCCTTAGAGTTTTGAGTTTTGGTACCCACGTGTCCCCAATGCATGAGTGTCATTTATATTAGATGCCCATTATATCTCTTTAATTCTATATAAAGTTTCTCTTTGTTCCTGCAAAGTGTGTGTGTTTTATTTTATCTAGTGGGATCCCCCTGAGGTGTTCTCCCCCCTGCCCACTAGGTGGAGGCACTGTGCTGTAAATCAGGGGGAAAGCTGTTACGGTACAGTTTTATAATATAGCTCTTGCTTAGGGTTACTGTACCTAGGCGGTATTTTACCAGCTTGGGCAGTAAAAATAATGCTTGATACCAATGTTATTAATAGGGAAGAAAAATACTATATTTTTTCCAGAAAATGTGGCCATCCTACTCTGTGTAGTGTTGACAGTGACACCTTAAAAACATGTATTTTTATAAGTTAATGTAACAAAAGTTTCAGATTTACTTATCCATGTTGTCATCCCTTGGATCTCATGGATGTAATGGGTTTGGGGCTGGGCAAAGATTTAAAAGGGCATAGTAAACCACAGGGTTAATTTGTGAACGGAAGTGCAATTTTTGGACACCAGCCGCCATGTTTTGTCCCACTATTCCGCGTCCAAAGTCCAGGTAGCTCCATGGTTCCCCATTATCAATAAGGGCAGTTGCAGACCATTCATCGGCAGAGGCAGGATTAACCTACTTGGAACCATATGGGACTACACTGTGCTCTGTATATGTGCTCCCCATTGTGTCTGTTTTAGGGTACCTGCACTTGTGGCTGCATTTGTAAATAACCCCTCATATCTCCAGCCGATTTATTTGCCCTAAGCCCTGTGGCACAGCCCCTTGCCATGCAGGTTTTTAATGCGGATAGTACTTTTCACTTCTCCCCACAACACCCCACATAGTAGCCCAGAGTAATGGCACACAATGCAATTTGGTGTATTATGTGCAATAAAGGCAGGGGCAGACTGACCCTGGCAGTCCTATAAATCCCAGTGGGCCCCAGTGCTGATGGGCCCTGCTGTGTGCTGCTGTTTCTTTCCTTTGGAAGGAGAGGAACCTTTTGTGTAGTGATTTTAGTGGCATGTCTGGGATTAATATGCTCATAATCCAGTCCTATGAATCCCAGTGGGCCCCAGTGCTGATGGGCCCTGCTGTGTGCTGCTGTTTCTTTCCTTTGGAAGGAGAGGAACCTTTTGTGTAGTGATTTTAGTGGCATGTCTGGGATTAATATGCTCATAATCCAGTCCTATGAATCCCAGTGGGCCCCAGTGCTGATGGACCCTGCTGTGTGCTGCTGTTTCTTTCCTTTGGAAGGAGAGGAAAGTTTTGTGTAGTGATTTTAGTGGCATGTCTGGGATTAATATGCTAATAATCCACATCTACAAAGACATACACAATAAAATGTTAAAAAATGTAAAAAAACACACACCAATATCATTTTTTTTAGATATATAATGTATATATCCTGCACTAACTAAAGATAGAAGTTAAAAAGCAGCCAAGTCAAGTTTAACTTCTATCTTTATGGTTTTACTGTCTTTGTTCGTTATTGCAGGATATATACATCATATATATATTAAAAAAATGATATTGGTATGTGTTTTTTAACTTTTTTTTAAAATTTTTTAACATTTTATTGTGTATGTCTTTGTATATACTGTGTATTCATTTATGTCCAATTTTCATCAAGGTTTCCCTCTGTATGTATGGGAGTTGTAGTTGCACATTGCTCTCATTATTTACAATGTGGGCGTTTCAACTGTCCTCCTACCCACATGCAGGCACGCCCATTTTCCATACCATAATCTGTTTTTTCCCATCAGGTGTGCACTCCCACATAACACTTCCCACCCACTTGGTTTCTCTGTGTAAGTGCTCCTTTTATACACAGGCACAGCTTAGTATTACATGCCCCTATATATTATTCTGTCCGACAGACATAGGCACGTTATATTCCTATATACTTCCATTTCCTGGTCGGTTTTTAATCGACAGGTTACCATGGTAACCACCGACGCTACGTTTCTATGCACATGAGTGACGCCTCTACTTGGCGCCTGCGCTCGCCCACAGTGCACATTTGTCACGCCCCATCCTGGCTCTCAGGGGCGGGCCAAGCTGATTTAGGGTCGTCCAACTCCGCCCACCTCCCCTCCCCCCGAACGGCGGATCTAATCGCCCCGCCCCCCCCTGCACAGCCTCCTGTGCTTTGGCGCGCATGCGCCATTCAGGGGGGCGGGACGATTAGATCGGTCATTGCTTCTGCCGCTAATGACAAGCGGTGGAGGCAATCAGGGACGGGCCAAGCCGACCAGGCGCCCTAGGCAACCCGGTCGGCCAACTCCACCCACCTCCCCGCCCCCCCCAATGGCGCATGCGCGCCAAAGCACAGGAGGAGGTGCAGGGGGGCGGTGCGATGATCAGTCATTAGCGGTGGAGGCAATGACCGATCGAATCGCACCGCCCCCCTGTACCTCCTCCTGTGCTTTGGTGCGCATGCACCATTGGGGGGCGCTGCGATTCGATCAGTCATTGCCTCCACCGCTAATGATAAGCGGCGGAGGCAATGACAAAGTAGAACTAGGGGTAGGCAGGAGAGGCTGCCTGGTGCCCCCCAATCATTGCGCCCTAGGCAGCTGCCTCTTCTGCCTACCCCTAGTTCTGGCCCTGCTGCCTCTTTATTGGCCCCCCTCTTGATGACGCAACCTTGCACATGTCACTCCCTGATTCGCTCTGTGGAGGGCGGATCTTGTTACACATCACCCATTCGTTCACGTGTACTGTGTTTCTCCAATTACTTCCGGGTTGGCGATTTAAATTTTTGATTAAGGTGCTCATATATAGCCTGTGGGTCCTGTATTGTGTTACTTGCTCCTGAGGAAGCGTGCCGTGTAGCACACAAAACGCGTTGAGCTATTGTTACTGCCTCCATTACTCCTGAACAGTGTGAGTAGCCTGCATTGTGCAGGGTTTTTTGTCTCAATAAACTGTATTACACTATCTATGTTCTCTTCTATTTAACCCACTGAGAATTGGGCAAAGACTACAATCAATATTTAATCTGGGTTTCTATGGGCTTTATCCTACATACATCAGGTGAGCATTTTAATTGACAAATTGTGTGTGCACTGATATACAACAACACATTTTGTCACTTTGCACTTTTGGTGCTGTTGGTATCTTAACGTATTTCACTAGATTGCGTTTTACTTCTTTTATTTTACATGTGCTTCCACGCTTACCATTGTGCACAACATTGCCTCCCTGAATGAGTAAGGCCAGCGGTAAAGGATTCCTTAGGGATACCTAATGCTGCAGTGATCAGAACAGTTCAGTTTTGGAGTATCAGCTGCTATTTGGTTGCTAGAATCCAAGTTACCTTAGCAACCAAGGAGTGATTTCTTTGGATGAGAGCCCTCCATATGAATAGGAGAAGGCCTGAGTATAAAAGAAAGCTATAAAAGAAATGCAGGGTTGGAAGAAGAAGGCAAATAATTCAAAAACTATAACAAATAAATAAGTTAACATGATAATACAAATCAATGTTTTTCAACACTAACCATTTTTAATTTCTTACAGCGCCTACACATGGGGAGAAGTGGTTAATGTTGCAGAAAGGCACCAGTTACACACTTGCAGCCTCAGTATCCGGTCCCTGTGGCCTGTCGCTCTGCGCTACATACAAACACGCTACAGTCTGCTTGCCGCAGATTATTCTTTAATAAGGTTCTGCCACACTCTGTGGTCAGTTTTTTCCGACACCCCACGTCTGTTAAGAGGCCTCGCTGTTTTTTGTTACAGGCCTTAACTACCTGCTTGTGGCTGTCTTTGTATGATGTAGTAGCACTGGTTACCTTTATAAAATAGACCTTTCCTTTCTGCCTTGATTTACTGCGTCTATCTTTTCCGTTTGTCATTATTTGTCCTCATTTTGCCCCACTGTTGTGCTGCTGTCTCCGTGTTGCTCTTTCAACTTTACCCTAAGGTTCCATCTTTAGCTATCCCTGCTCTCCCCACTCTTTGTACCTGCAACTTAATTGCACTACCTCACTATGTATGTACTAAGTCCTCTAGGGAAGGTCTAACCTTTGGTCAGGGGAACCCTTAGGTCATGAAATAAGTACAGATATAGGAAAATATGTGTGTATTAGTCATTCAGTCATAGGTCCTAGAATACCTACAGCAGCAGTTAAGTATTCAGCACAAAACTCACCCAAACTGACCTTAAAGCAGGGCATTCAAATATATCCTGGAGAGCAACTGTCCGTTCTTCTAAGTATCCATCAGTCTGAGCACCCCTGCAACTGATCCAAGCCCCACTGGGGACCACTAATTTATTGAACGTAAAGTATATAAAAGCTATGGAGAAGATTAGGCACTGCCTTAATGACTATTCCTATTATGCGGAACTGGAGTGGCAGCCACAGACCTTTCGCTACTAGTTATAGATTGTAAGCTCTACGGGGCAGGGACCTCCATCCTCTTGTGCCTTTGACTCTTACCCTCCCATATAGATTGTAAGCTCTACGGGGCAGGGACCTCCATCCTCTTGTGCCTTTGACTCTTACCCTCCCATATAGATTGTAAGCTCTACGGGGCAGGGACCTCCATCCTCTTGTGTCTTTGACTCTTACCCTCCCATATAGATTGTAAGCTCTACGGGGCAGGGACCTCCATCCTCTTGTGCCTTTGACTCTTACCCTCCCATATAGATTGTAAGCTCTACGGGGCAGGGACCTCCATCCTCTTGTGTCTTTGACTCTTACCCTCCCATATAGATTGTAAGCTCTACGGGGCAGGGACCTCCATCCTCTTGTGCCTTTGACTCTTACCCTTCCATATAGATTGTAAGCTCTACGGGGCAGGGACCTCCATCCTCTTGTGTCTTTGACTCTTACCCTCCCATATAGATTGTAAGCTCTACGGGGCAGGGACCTCCATCCTCTTGTGTCTTTGACTCTTACCCTCCCATATAGATTGTAAGCTCTACGGGGCAGGGACCTCCATCCTCTTGTGCCTTTGACTCTTACCCTCCCATATAGATTGTAAGCTCTACGGGGCAGGGACCTCCATCCTCTTGTGTCTTTGACTCTTACCCACCCATATAGATTGTAAGCTCTACGGGGCAGGGACCTCCATCCTCTTGTGCCTTTGACTCTTACCCTCCCATATAGATTGTAAGCTCTACGGGGCAGGGACCTCCATCCTCTTTTGTCTTTGATTCTTAACTTATTGCAACTGTACCTTGTATTTATTTGTATTTATTGTTATACTTTGTATTTATCTATTATTATCTTAATAACCCTGTTTGTATTAATGTATTGTACTGTACAGTGCTGCGTACATAAGTAGCGCTTTAGAAATAAAGATATACATACACACATAGTTACGCCTTCTGTTCCCTCCACCTTTTTCAAGCTTGAAGAAATGCGGCTGATTTTGCTACTTTTGTGTAATTTGCCATCTGTAAGAAGGTGAATTAACCCTTTTACTGCCAGCCATTTTGGTCAAAGCGGAACTTGTATTGCCAGACAGTTTTTGAACATTTTGCACTGTTTCACTTTAGGGGCCTTTCCTCGGGGGGACTTTTAGTTTACCCAGGAAAACAATATATTGTTTTTTTAAGAACAACCTTTCAAAATATGGTAGAATTTTTGTGTAATTTCAATTCTGTAACAAGATATAGGCTTCTAAATGTCTAAAAATGCAAAAAAAATCAAATTTTCCATAATATAATCACACATACTAGAAACAAAAATTATTTTATGCACGAATATACAACTGATTTGGAAAGTCCCATGTCTCCTAAATGTGCCAATATCAAATATATATAGTTTTATGGAGATTTCTCACTTGTATAGGTCAAAAACTCCCAGCAGTACACCACCAAATTCCCAAAGCACTGCTCCAAAAAAACTGCATACTTTGGATTTCAAGGCCAAAAATTCTACTAACAGAAGGTTTATCCCAGAAAATTGTACATTTGTGGAAAGAACAGATTCTGGGGAATACAGAATAGGCACAACTGTCTGTCTACTCCAAACTATCAAGTCGCAATGCTTTCCTAAAGTTATTGGTTTTTATCAAAATTTGTGATTTTTTTTAAAAATCGCTTCAAAGCTTCCAGTCTATAGTATCTTATCTCCTACAGGTCATAAAGTAACCAAATAAAACACCCTGAATATGAACGCCAGGGGTCAACTGAACAGTTTGATGCCCAATATGTATAGGTTTACCTAAATATGTGGCATGTAGGGGCCTCAATGTGAACATACCCCATATGTACTGTCATTTCTGTCATTTCAGCTCCTGCAAAATCAACACATTTACATCATTATATGTGGGATAAAGCTACAAAAAAGTACGCTCACCCCAGAGGGGTAACTATACAGATACCCCCAGAAAACCATATATTTTTGGAAAGTACACATTCTGATGAATTCAAAATAGGTAAAGTTATTTTTGTACACCAAAGTTACACCTAGCAAAGCTACGCTAAAAACAGATCAGGAACACATATACAGGGATAAAATGTGATAAAACCACAAAAATTGTGCAAATCAGTGAAACAACAAAATAAGTTACATGACAGTGTAATTAGTGGCCAGAATATCTGATCCAATAGTTACGCTGTCAAAATAAACAGTTTTTAGGTAAAAGAAAATAAAAACAAAGTGGTAAAATGAAAAAACAAAAACAAAAAAGCAAAACAAAAAAAACCCAAAAGTGTTTGTGTATACATGTGTGTACATGTGTAAAAGTTGTGTTATAGTGTGTAAGTGTGTATATGAGTGTAAATAAGTGTATAAAAGTGTGAAAAATGAAAAAAAAAATGCTAAAATGTGTGCTGTAAGTGTGTGTAAATGTATGTAAGTGTGTGTAAATGTATGTAAGTGTGTGTCTAAGTGTGTAAATGGTGTGTAAATGCAAGAAAAAAAAAAGTCCTTACCTGTCCTAAAGACCCGATCGCCTCCTCTTCAGTGGGCCGGCGCTGGGGGGGAAGTAGGAAGCAGGAAGCAGCAGATGCGATCGCGGAGGGTCCTGCGACCCGATCGATCGCAGGACCCTCATGACAGCCCCCCTGGCACATTGCCCAGGGGGGCTGTCATTGTTAGAAGCTCTCTGCAGCGGCGGGACATGCCGCCGCTGCAGAGAGCAGCACTTAAACGCCAACAACGTATGGGACACGTCGTTGGCGTTTAAGCCCTTTTACTGCCAGCACGTATGAGATACGTGCTTGGCAGTAAAAGAGTTAAGAATTTATTTTAATGTAAATAGGCTAGACTTATTGGTTGGTGCCATCTAGTGGCCACACTAAGGTTGGCCTGTAGGGGGAATACTTCAGCCTGGCACTCCCTCTTTTGGCCTTATAAGATCTGCAAAGAGCCAGATGCTATGGAGTTAAACCAGATAGGCAGCTGTTCCTTGCTAGGCTAGACAGAGGGTGATTAGTAGCTTGCCCTAGGAGTGAGAGACAGACAGGACAGCTAGTAAGGGCAGCCTGAGTCCCCACAAGGAGTCAGTATTTGTGGTAGAGCCCCAGGGTTATTGTATTTCAGACAGGAAGTGTGAGTGTGTAGGATTAGAGTAGCGGCCTGGGCTGGAGCTGTATAGAGAGACAACACAGTTAAAGCTTGGGCACTGTAAGGAGACAGGGGTACTGGAGGCTTCAAGGAAAATACGCTTCGTGAAAGTGCATGTGTCTCATACGTGCGAATCTGAAAGTCTCCTGGTTGGTTTACTCCAGTCTGCCCGACTCTACATCGTGAGAAATCTGCAAGAAAGTCGGTTTTGGCTCAACACATGTCGTGGCCAAAACTACCGTTCGCAGCAAAGGCCTTATCCCAGGAACATAGGGTGACAGCACATGTTCCCCTTTGTTACCCTTCAATAAATGAAATTAAATAGCTTTATTATGGCCTGGTGCCCAGTACTGTTCAGGAGATCATTTTATCCTTTTTTGGCGGTAATTTAATTATGAATTGGGCCAGATGTCAAATTTTCAGGAAGTGATAAGACAAAAGAGCTCTATAGAGCCAGGCAGGCAGTTTTGCCTCAGGGATAATTTGCTTCACGGGGTTATAACTTGCTACTGCCAGAGAGAAAAAACAAATATTTATTTACATATAATAGCAGCCCCAGGGTTAGTTAGAGTTTTACATAGAATAAACACAGACATGGGTACAGTTTATATAAATGAAAAAAGTGCTTTTAATAAAACATATAAGTGCTTGATATTGAACAGGGTCGGACTCGGGGTGTAGGGCAAAAGAGAACATTTCTAGTTTACAGATCATGCAGAATTAAACCCTCAGAATCACCCAATCTTATATAAAGCATATGGCTAAACTAAGGAAAATTTAGTAAGACAAAGAAACACTCCACAGCAGTTAAAAATTTATAATTTGATGAAAACTAGGTACAGTTTTGGCATAAAAATGCCCAGTATGAAACACGAATAAATATAATCAAAGTGGATTGAAACAAGGAGAAAAAAAAAATAGAGCATTACAGAATGAATAACAGAAAGCCACCATCAATGTTATTCACTAAAAGAGTTAATAGTGAGTAACAGGGTGTGCAGTAAGTGGCACAGTGTGAGTGGTAAGGCACGTGTGGTTATTGCAGGAAACCCCACTCGGCCCGTCTGTATGAAGGTTACATACAAAGATCAAGCTGTTCTTTCCATTGTGTGAGAAAACACACTGGCTGTGAGTATTTGTGCTATTGCCAATGTGCACCAGAGTATATTCACTTGGGCACAGGTAGGAGAGGTACTTGGGCGCAGGTAGGAGAGGTACTTGGGAGCAGGTAGGAGAGGTACTTGGGCGCTTGTAGGAGAGGCACTTGGGCGTAGGTAGGAGAGGTACTTGGGCGCAGGTAGGAGAGGTACTTGGGCGCAGGTAGGAGAGGTACTTGGGCGCAGGTAGGAGAGGCACTTGGGCGCAGGTAGGAGAGGTACTTGGGCGCAGGTAGGAGAGGTACTTGGGCGCAGGTAGGAGAGGTACTTGGGCGCAGGTAGGGCACAGGTAGGAGAGGTACTTACTTGGGCGCAGGTAGGAGAGGTACTTGGGCGCAGGTAGGAGAGGTACTTGGGCGCAGGTGGGAGAGGTACTTGGGCGCAGGTAGGAGAGGTACTTGGGCGCAGGTAGGAGAGGTACTTGGGCACAGGTAGGAGAGGTACTTACTTGGGCGCAGGTAGGAGAGGTACTTGGGCGCAGGTAGGAGAGGTACTTGGGCACAGGTAGGAGAGGTACTTGGGCGCAGGTAGGAGAGGTACTTACTTGGGCGCAGGTAGGAGAGGTACTTGGGCACAGGTAGGAGAGGTACTTAGCCAACATGCTTTTTCACTTCTGTCTGGGGACTTAGTAAGTGACTCCTCTTTGTGTCATATGAGCTGCCTTCAGTGTTAGTCCAACCTGCCAGGGGTGCTATAGAGCTTGTTACAAGATATATAGTTATATATAGTTATAAACATTTATGGTGTGGTATAATGGGTCTCATAATCTTATGGCTGTGTTTCTTACTCATATTTTATAAATCATTTTTTTTCCGACCGTATTCTGTCCCCATACATAGGCCGATTCATCCTTAGACCGATTCGGCAGCTAATCGGCCTGTGTATGGGAACTACCGATGGGCCTGTCCGACCAATATCTGGCCTGAAATCGGGCAGATATCGATCGGGCAGGTTAGAAGATCTAGTCGGATCGGGGACCAAATTGGCTCGTTGATGCGGTCCCTGAACCGACTTTGCTTATACCCGTCGTTATAATTCGATCAAAATAGCATGGATTCTCCCGATATTGCCCACCCGTAGGTGGGGATATCGGGAGAAGATCCGCTTGCTTGGCAACATTGCCAAGTGAGCGGATCTGAAGGTGTATGGGCACCTTTAGCTATTATTTTTTTTTTTTTTTTGCATGTTGCAGACTGGCAGGTGGTTTACTGGTTAAAAAGGGAAGGGCTGCACTTTGTTGTTAGAGCAAACACAGCTATAGATAATTTTCCCGCCATACATAATCTTTATATTTACCGGCAGGTGTGCGTAGGATAAAGCTCAGCGTCACCTTTGTTCTCTTACTGGCACAGGATCAAACACATTTTATGAATTGATTACTCCATCCATTGAAAAGAATTACAAATCTCTAGTGTATTCTTAAATTCTAGGTGCATAACCTTTTGATTCATCAGCATTGATTTTTATCTGCCCCTTACAGAGCTGGGCCGAGTAGTATTCCCTCCCAAGGCAAAGCTACTTAGCCCAGTGTTCTGACCCCCAATCTATTAAATACTGTCACCGCTCTAATCTTATGCCATACCCTACCCAGTTCACAAGCCACCTTACACATCTCCGCTACTGGGATCTGCTCGTCCAGGTCCTGCTATAAGGATGTCATGTCCTGGATGGAATGAATTGGGCTGCAGAGTTTTGTTGTATCTGCGAACAGTGATACAGCCATACTTACAATGTCATTTATAAACAGAGGCAATAAATGTGAGGCCAACAGAGAACCCTGCAGGACCCCACTTAGAGCTCCGCTCCATTGCAAGGATGTCCCACTGACAAATAAATATTTTATTTAAAAAAATATATATATACAGAATTAATAGCCATTGTCCATGCTGTCAGTGAGAAAAAAAAATTAATTGTGACCACTTGTAACAACTAGCGATGGGTGAAATGTTTCGCCAGGCATGGATTTGGCGCAAATTTCCTCATTTCGCCATTGGCGGATTGTTTCGCGAAACAGATGAAAAAATTTGGCGCGAAAAAATTTGCCGAGCGTCTAAAAATTGTCGCCCGAAAACGAAAATGTCGCATGACAAAAAAAAATTGTTGCAACAATTTTTTTTTTGTCATGCGTCATTTTCGCCGTTACGCAAATTTTTCGCCATTTCGCGAATCTTTTGAAAGATTCGCGAATTTTCCAGCAAATCGAAACGGGACAGATTCACTCATCACTAGTAACAACCTCTTGAAATACCTGGTTTGGCACATACCAAACTAGTATGTAATTCAAAAATACCCCGAGGCAGGGGGAATTCCATGTTCTGTTGTGTCTCCAGGCAACACCTGAAGCAACATCTCATTACTCTTGTTAGAATTTTTGCATCTTCTTTAGTCTCTTCTAACTCCTTATTGTGGTGTATATTGTTTCGAGCTTTGGGTTCTGCAGATACTGACGTTGCACTTCTGGGATACTCGAGCTCTGCTTGGAAACATAAAGCAAAATCGATAATGACACATTGAGACATTGACATTACTAGTCCAGGTACTCAGGACGCTAGCACAATAAATCATGTCTCGCATGTTTAGACATCTCTGTTGCATGACAACTTAAATATAAACATAAATATTTCCCCTAGTTTATGGTTAGTTTGGCTTCAGTATTGTCAGAGCAATCACCTTGCTGTTCCCATAACAGTCCATAAAAGCAAGAAAATACTGGCTTGTGCTTTGAGCCCTATAGTTTGGGAAATAAGAAGGATTTTAGATATATATATATATATATATATATATATATATATATAGTATATATCACACAAAGACACTCCAAGGACTTTTCTGTAAAATTCAATCTTTCAATCTTTCTTTCATCCCAACCCACAAAAAATAAAGTCTTGTAAATTTTATAAATGATGCATATTTTGTGTATTCCTTTTTTTCTTTTTTTTGTGGCTTGGGATGATGGAGTAGAGGCTTTACTTCCCCCTTAAACTGGTTGATGTGATCACAGTGGGGGGAGGGGATGGGTGGAGTAATTGGGATACACCTATGGGTATGCATCTATTTAATGTGATATTTATTGCCCAATTTTATCTTGAGAAAGGCTCTAGACCGGAGCCGAAATGTTGATCAGATGGCACAGAAGGAACAAAGATTGAATTTTACAGAAAAGTCCCTGGAGTATCTTTGTGTGATATGGTGATTTTTCCCAAGCTGCACCTGGGCAAGGTCAATTATTTATTTATTATCAATTAATTAGGATACAAGCTGAATTCGGAGTGTGGATCGTTTTTTGGTTACATATAATGTGATGGATGCTGTGAATTCCTAATAAACTGGAAGCACCCTGAATTTGCCTTTGACTTGGTGAGTGCTGGTACTAGTCGTATATTATATATACAGTATTTATATATATATATACACACAGTGAAAGCTATTCTTACCGATTGTGGTGAAGCCCCGACTATGATGTACTGAGTTTCTTGAGGATTGCTGTGAGGCATATATTCAGTTTCACTGTGATTATCTGCAACATAAATGGCAAATATTCATTACCTGTTTATATAAAAATATATTTTGAAGGTGTCTTTACCTTATAATTGTGTACTTTTTCCACTGATGAAAAGGGCACGAAGCCCTTGAAACGTTTGGTCTGTATGTGCACTCGCAATAAACAGGTTGGAGGTATTTTTTAAACCAGTAAATGGTTTTGTGTACATTTCATTTTCTCCTTTTGTGCTCACTTACCTTATAATTGACAGTAGAATGCCCCGTTTTAGCCTGGGGAATAATGCAGGTAATTGTATAGCCCAGTCTGTAAGTTATTCTCACCTTTACATATAATGTCACATTGTCAGGGAAGGATTTCTACTTTCCCACAGTGATATTCTGTCATGCACTGTCATTGTTTTGCCTGTCCTGATCTATTTGCAACTCCTTTCTTCAAGAGGCCCCACAAGGAGTGGCAGTTAGGGGGAGAAATGGTAATAGGAGGTGTAAGGCTGTACAGGTATGGGAACTGTTATCCAGAATGCTCAGGACCCAGGGCTTTCCGGATAAGGGATCTTTCCGTAATTTGGATCTCCTTACCTTAAGCCTACTAAAAAATAATTTAAACATAATTTAAACCCAGTGGGACTCTTTTGCCTCCAATAAGGTTTAATTATATCTTAGTTGGGATCAAGTACAGGTACTGTTTTATTATTACAGAGAAAAGGGAATCATTTAACCATGAAATAAACCCAATAGGGCTGTTCTGCATCCAATAAGGGGTAATTATATCTTAGTTGGGATCAAGTACAGGTACTGTTTTATTATTACAGAGAAAAGGGAATCATTTAAACATGAAATAAACCCAATAGGGCTGTTCTGCCCCCAATAAGGGGTAATTATATCTTAGTTGGGATCAAGTACAGGTACTGTTTTATTATTACAGAGAAAAGGGAATCATTTAACATGAAATAAACCCAATAGGGCTGTTCTGCCCCCAATAAGGGGTAATTATATCTTAGTTGGGATCAAGTACAGGTACTGTTTTATTATTACAGAGAAAAGGGAATCATTTAACCATGAAATAAACCCAATAGGGCTGTTCTGCCCCCAATAAGGGGTAATTATATCTTAGTTGGGATCAAGTACAGGTACTGTTTTATTATTACAGAGAAAAGGGAATCATTTAACCATGAAATAAACCCAATAGGGCTGTTCTGCCCCAATAAGGGGTAATTATATCTTAGTTGGGATCAAGTACAGGTACTGTTTTATTATTACAGAGAAAAGGGAATCATTTAAACATGAAATAAACCCAATAGGGCTGTTCTGCCCCAATAAGGGGTAATTATATCTTAGTTGGGATCAAGTACAGGTACTGTTTTATTATTACAGAGAAAAGGGAATCATTTAACCATGAAATAAACCCAATAGGGCTGTTCTGCCCCAATAAGGGGTAATTATATCTTAGTTGGGATCAAGTACAGGTACTGTTTTATTATTACAGAGAAAAGGGAATCATTTAACCATGAAATAAACCCAATAGGGCTGTTCTGCCCCCAATAAGGGGTAATTATATCTTAGTTGGGATCAAGTACAGGTACTGTTTTATTATTACAGAGAAAAGGGAATCATTTAACCATTAAATAAACCCAATAGGGCTGTTCTGCCCCAATAAGGGTTATTATATCTTAGTTGGGATCAAGTACAGGTACTGTTTTATTATTACAGAGAAAAGGGAATCATTTAACCATGAAATAAACCCAATAGGGCTGTTCTGCCCCTAATAAGGGGTAATTATATCTTAGTTGGGATCAAGTACAGGTACTGTTTTATTATTATAGAGAAAAAGGATTTCATTTTTAAAAATTAGAATTATTTGCTTATAATGGAGTCTATGGGAGATGGCCTTTCTGTAATTCTGAACTTTCTGGATAATGGGTTTCCGGATAACGGATCCCATACCTGTACTGCCTTTTGAACAGATGATTTATTTTAATCTAACAAAGTAAGAAGTAAGCAAAGTGTGTAAATTTATCAGAGGGGCCATTGCTCTAATAAAAAATAAACTACTTTTTTTGGTGTTTTTATAGTTGTCCTGTAGAGTATGTTGTATATAAAAAAAGAACCATTAAGGGCAGGTACTGAAATGAGAGTTTTTTCCCCCCATTCTAAATTTCAATAAAATGTGCATTTTTTGTGAGCGGCAAAACCTCTTTGACAATGCATTCTTACATTTACTTCAGGGGTTTTTCCCCAAAATCTTCCCTGAAGTGAAAGCAGTGCAGTCTGCGGCCCTTATGTTCTTGGATATCCATATTTCCCCCCACTGGTGTATATTTGCATATAATAGTAAATTGTGGAATAATACCAGATTCTAGAATTGGAAGAAACCACTTGTCATTGATATGACATTGGTTCTTGTTCTTACAAACTATAACTTTACAATGCTTTTTTTACCCCTCTTTAACTCATAAATTGCCTTACCAAAGCCCAATGAATGAGTAGTTTTAGTTTCATGTGATGATTTTCTGTTGTAGACTGTGAAAAAAAATAAAAAAAAACAGGCTTTATACAAGACAAAGAATTTCTTTACTTCTTCAAAGTTCAATTATATATGAACTGGGTTCAAGACGGCTTGAGTCTAAGCCGAAACGTTGAATTAAACACCATTTTTTTGCTTCATACAAGTCCTGCGAGTGCAGTTTGTTTGTGCTTACTAATTATGTTATGTTAACCATGCACCCAGGCAGTACCTGGAGGTCTGTGTGCACCATTCCTGGACTTTTAATATACATATATACACATATGTGTGTGTGTTTATACTTATAAAGGCCTATCTCTGCACTCACATATGTAACTATATACACACACACACTTATAAAGGCCTATCTATACACTAACACATACCTCCCAACATTTGAAAAATGAAAAGAGGGACAAAAAGATTTGGTGCGCGCAGCGCGGCAAATTTTTTGACCACGCCCCCTTTTGTGGTCACGCCCCAATTACCACACCCCATTTTAAAAAAAATACCCTTTTTATATAGATCAAATGGCGGGAGCAGACGAAAATGTGCTATACCCTCTTACTGAACGACCTAAGGAAAACAATATAGCAACTCCTACATTAAAATACAAATATAGAGAGAAGGCAGTCAGTTATAAGTGAGTTATAACTAAGTACCAGTTTTTCCCCCCATACACAGTAGCCCCCCATAAACAGTAGCCCGCCCCATACACAGTAGCCCCCCATACACAGTAGCCCCCCCATACACAGTAGCCCCCCCATACACAGTAGCCCGCCCCATACACAGTAGCCCCCCCCATACACAGTAGCCCGCCCCATACACAGTAGCCCGCCCCATACACAGTAGCCCCCCCATACACAGTAGCCCCCCAATACACAGTACCCCCATACACAGTACCATCCAATACACAGTAGCCCCCAATACACAGTAGTCTCCCATACACAGTACCCCCCATACACAGTGCCCCCTATACACAGTAGCCCCCAATACACAGTGCCCCTATACACAGTAGCCCCCCAATACACAGTGCCCCTATACACAGTGCCCCTATACACAGTAGCCCCCCAATACACAGTGCCCCTATACACAGTAGCCCCCAATACACAGTAGCCCCCAATACACAGTGCCCCAATACACAGTAGCCCCCAATACACAGTGCCCCTATACACAGTGCCCCTATACACAGTGCCCCCCAATACACAGTGCCCCCCAATACACAGTGCCCCTATACACAGTAGCCCCCCAATACACAGTGCCCCTATACACAGTAGCCCCCAATACACAGTGCCCCAATACACAGTAGCCCCCAATACACAGTGCCCCTATACACAGTGCCCCTATACACAGTAGCCCCCCAATACACAGTGCCCCCCCATACACAGTGTCCACTATCACAGTACCTCCCATAGGCGCTCCGCCTTCCTCTGCGGCTTCTTTATGCCTCTCCTTGCGCTGCGCGACAGGCCCTTTCTATAAGGTTGCGCCCCATGCGTAATGACGTCACACCCACAGGCGCAACCTTATAAAAGGGACTGTCGCGCTGCACAAGGAGAGGCATAAAGAAGCCGCAGACGAAGCGTGAACATCCGGTACAGCAAGCGCATCCCGCTGTGCCGGATAGTTCCATGAATGTCCCGCAATGCGGGACATTCATGGAACTATCCGGGACAGCGGGATGCGCCATAAAAAGCGGGACTGTCCCGCGAAAAGCGGGACAGTTGGGGGGTATGCACTAACATATATATATAACTATATACACACACACTTATACAGGCCTATCTATACACTCACATATATAACAATATATACACACTTATACAGGCCTATCTATACACTCACATATATAACTATATATACACACTTATACAGGCCTATCTATATACTCACATATATAACTATATATACACACACACACTTATAAAGGCCTATCTATACACTAACATATATATAGCTATATATACACACACACACTTATAAAGGCCTAACTATATACACGCACACACACACACTTATAAAGGCCTATCTATACACTAACACAGTGCTGTCCAACTGGCGGCCCGCGGGCCGCATGCGGCCCGCGACCCCCCTCTGTGTGGCCCCCCACCTGTCTGGCTGCTTTGATGGCTTACCTTTGAGTAAGCATTAAATGGTATCAGTACTGTGATTAACTGCCCCCCTGCATGGTTCTCACCTCAGATTCAGGCTGTAATCCTTCTGTATTGTTTAAATATGTAATCCCCTGTGTTTTTCACACCTTTTAATACCTGCATTGTTCAACCCCTGCAGTGTTCACACCTTAGGCTCAGACTGTAATCACTCCCATTGTTCACTTCTTCACACCTCAGACATAGGTACTGTAGGCAGAGTATGGCACATACAGCCAGCATAGGGCAGGTAGAGTATGGCACATACAGCCAGCATAGGGCAGGTAGAGTATGGCACATACAGCCAGCATAGGGCAGGTAGAGTATGGCACACACAGGCAGCATAGGTCAGGGAGGGTATGGCACACACAGGAAGGGTAGGGCAGGCAGAGTATGGCACACACAGTCAGGGTAGGGCAGGCAGAGTATGGCACACACAGGCAGGGTAGGGCAGGCAGAGTGTGGCACACAGAGGCAGCATAGAGAAGGCAGAGTATGGCACACACAGGCAGGGTAGGACAGGCAGAGTATGGCACACACAGGCAGGGTAGGACAGGCAGAGTATGGCACACACAGACAGCATAGGACAGGCAGAGTGCTGCCTGTGTGTGCCATACTCTGCTTGCCCTATGCTGCTTGTGGGAGGTGAACCTGGCAGGGGTTTGTTGTGGGAGTTTGTTAGCAGTTGGAAATAGCCATTAAATGGACCCTAAGGTGTGTAATTATGTACTGGGGGTTGCTGTGCTATCCACAGGGGAGGAGGAGGCATATGGAAATTAAAGGTATATCTTAATATGACATAATTCTTTCACATATGAATGATGGTTGATATCCCCACAGTAAGGACCAAGCATTTGGGATTTTGCTGTGCTACCACCATTGTGATAAAATAGGTGTGGTTTGAAGTGGGTGTGGTTTCAAAAAGGGGAGTGGTCAAAACTGGCTTCCATTAGCGGCCCTCCACCATGTATGCTAGAGAAATTCCGGCCCTCGGCACCATAGAAGTTGGACAGCACTGCACTAACATATATATAACTATATATACACACACTTATACAGGCCTATCTATACACTCACATATAAAACTATATATACACACTTATACAGGCCTATCTATATACTCACATATATATAACTATATATACACACTTCTCAAGGACTGGAGCCCAAAACTGCCCCCCATACTCAAGGTGAGGCCTTACCAGGGACCTATAAAGGGGCAAAATTATGTTCTCATCCCTTGAGTCAATGCCCTTTTTTATACAAGACAGCACTTTATTTGCTTTAGTAGCCACAGAATGACACTGCCTGGAATTGGACAACTTGTTATCTAAAAAAATCCCAACATTTCTCTCAATTGTGGATCCCCCCAACACACTACCGTTTAGTCTATAACTCACATTTATTTTATTTCTACCATATTTCTAACTTTGCCATTATCTACACTGAATGTCATTTGCTAATTTGATGCCCAGTTTTCCAATTTAGTCAAATCGCTCTGCAAAGCGGCAGCATCCTGCATGGAACTTATAGTTTTGCACAATTTAGTGTCATCAGCAAAAATAGAAACAGTACTGTCTATGCCCACCTCCAGGTCATTAATAAACAAGTTAAAAAGCAAAGGCCCAAGGACTGACCCCTGCGGTACTCCACTAACCACACTGGCCCAATTAGAAAATGTTCCATTTACCACCACTCTTTGTACTCTATCCTTCAGCCAGTTCTCTATCCAATTACAAATATTTTGTCCCTGACCAATATCCCTTCATTTAACCAGCAACCTTCTGTATGGTACTGTATCAAATGCTGTGATCACGCAGTATGATAATCAGGCCCCTATATGTGCTGCCCTAAACTTACTGCACCAAACAGTCCTATTCCAATTCTTCCCGCACTGTAAGGTGTGCAAAAACTAAGAAATGCAAGACACATATTGCTAGCACCCATTTTGTATCAGTGTTTCCATTGTAAATGAAATGCAAAACCAACACAGAACACTGGCCATAAAAAATATACAAATTATATAGTTGGACAAGAGAAGGCAGAAAAGAACACATAACGGCAGCTGCCATGTTGGATCCAGGTTTGTCAGTGACACCTTGCTCAATAATGATTATAAATATTGTCCCTGATTCTTGCATCTCCCCAGTTACAGTAATAAACCAGTTACAGTAATAAATGACTTACTTTTTTTTCTCTTCTTCCTCGCTACAGCCAACCATACAAGCAATGCGATTAAAATAATGAGAAAGAGTGGGATGAACCATAAATAATATCGTTGCAATTCTCCTGAAACTGATACAAAAACATTATTGACATTTGGATTTATAGATTTAACATATGACTCTACATATCAACACAGGCACAAAGGTAGTATAATATGCCCTGCTATAGTAGCCTACGTCTATATTTGAGTGAAATAATGGAGGGACTATCTAGTGCCTACTTCCACTGGTCATCTGTTATAATTCCAGCATCCTCCCAGGTATCTCTTGTGTGTACAGAGTTAGTCAAGCAATATGCCTTCAATAATCACTTATAAATAATGGAATGGAGGCCTTTTGTTTAGGGAGCTTTAATGACATTGATTATTGGGAAGAGGCTACTACAAGCTCTCCAGGCGTTTTATTTTGTTTGCATGGTGCAGCTTTCAACCTTTGGTAGGTAAGCCATTGTGATTGTGGCAGACCAAACCTTGCCCTAAGGTCTGTAACTGACAGCAGTTCACCGTTGTTCCATTAATCATCTATGGAATGGATGTGTAGGTCGGACCAGCAGGGTGGTAGACTTATTTTGGTCATTCCTGGGAGGCGTGAGTATTTAGTTAGAGGGGTCTGGGGTACTTTTGCTTGGAACTCCAGGAGTTTGTGTACCTGCTTCAGTGTTTAGCTCTAAAGTGTGGAGGAGAGGAATGTTGGTTGTCCCTTGCACTTATAGCAGACTCAGCAAGGGGTCTACTAGGCAGGGCTGTAAGCTGCCCCATAGTTGGAAAAGTGGAGGGTTGAGTGCACTGTCCATCATAGGTTTAATATGTGAGACCTGGGCTGAGAGAATATAGTACTGCATATTGGGCAAGTCCATTTCACCCCCTTTGCTGTGGCCTAAATAGGGTAGTTAGTTTGGGTCTGGCCCTGGATTTAACCTATATAAAGTCTGTCAGTATAGTATGTGATGTAGAGAAGAAATGCTGTGAAATCAATATAGAGGAGAACCACAGAAGGTACAACAGTTTGGGCACGACAACCATTTTAATTAGTTGAATCCTACCTACTTGGCCTAGGGTTAATGTTTCTCAGAGTTTTCTTTTGTCCATTAGTCAATATGTCATTGGGTCTATGTTTAGCTTGAATTGGGAATATGAAAGAATAATCTTAATACTTGGATACACAAACTGGTCTACTATTTGTATGGCACGGCATATTAGGTGTTCCTCTGGGCCAGGCAGATCTAACAAAAAAAGAACTGATTTAAATGGTCTCACCTGAAGTCCCAACAATATACCTGTAGTGAGCTGCAAAAGGTTAGTAAGTGACACCCCCTGTCCCCTAAATACACCAGAGTGTCATCTGCATATTGTTATATTTTTTCTTCCTGACCAGCAATGAAATAGCCTACAATGTTAGCAGACTGTCTGTGGAAACTGCTACTACTGTATTGCTAGGGCAAATAACAGGGGGGACAGGGGGCACCCCTGCCTTGTACCCCAGGAGAGTGGAAAGGAAGTTGTGGAGGAAGAATTTACTCTTAGTGAGGCCACAGGAGAAGCATAAATTAGTTGCACCAGGCAGATACATTTAGGCAAAAAGTGCTCTAGGACTTACCACAGGAAAGGCCATTCAGCTGTATTAAATGCTATTGCTATACCCCAGTGGCCAATGTTGTAAAATGTAGGTATATGTGCCTGGTATTTAAGGCAACAGTTTTCCCTAGTATAAACCTGGTTTGGTCTGAGTCTACCTCCTGGGTTATTACTTTGCTCAGCCGCCTAGCCAGAACCTTAAGTTGGCCATACATGTTTAGATTTAAGTCATCATACCAGGAACAGTTGGATATCGACTGTATGCTTTAATGCAATGATCTAAAACCAATTTAGATTAGAATTTTAGGATTAAAGTCCTAAAAATAGCAAATTGGACTATCTAATATAAATAAATCTACTGGACTTGTTAAGTAATCATTGAAGATGTTTCACTACTCATCCGAGCAGCTTCTTCAGTTCAACTGACTGGTATGGGAAGCCCTCAGTATATATACTCTTCCACTAATCCACTCACAATGGTACAATGTAACTATTCAGAGAGGTGACATCTGAAACTCACAGAGGTGTGAATGCTGTGGAGTTACTCTAAAAGGATTACCCAAGTATCATGTAACTCTTCATTTGGTAATCCTTTCAAAGTAACCCCACAGCATTCACACCTCTGTGAGTTTCAGATGTCACCTCTCTGAATAGTTACATTGTACCATTGTGATTGGATTAGTGGAAGAGTATATATGCTGAGGGCTTCCCATACCAGTCAGTTGAACTGAAGAAGCTGCTCGGATGAGTAGTGAAACGTCTTCAATGATTCCTTAACAAGTCCAGTTGCTTTAGATTTATTTATACTAGATATACCATGACCTGAATGAATGGAAATCTCCATAGTCAAATGAACAATGTTCTGACCATTAATAATTGCCAGACAACAATCGTACAAAAGTTATACCCCAGAAATACATTGTAGGCCAGCCATGGATATCGTCAGATACACAATACATGCACAGATTATTATCGTTATTAGAGATGTAGCGAACCTCACAAAAAAAGTTCGCGAACCCGTTCGCAAACTTCTGCCAAAAAGTGCGAACTTTGCGAACCCCATAGACTTCAATGAGAAGGCGAACTTTAAAACCTAGAAAAGCCATTTCTGGCCAGAAAACTGATTTTAAAGTTGTTTAAAGGGTGCCACGACCTGGACAGTGACATGCAGGAGGGGGATCAAGGGCAAAAATGTCTCTGAAAAATACATTGTTGACACAGCATTGCGTTTTGTTCTGTAAAGGGCAGAAATCACACTACATTCCTAAACTTGTGTAATAAACTGCTTTAAAACATCCGGCGTCTACATGCCAATCAAGTCGTGTAAAGGTTACAGCGGTTCACACGCAAAGACAAAACGCCGCAGTAGTGGATACGGAATATATTATTGCTGGTGGAAAAACGTCACTCAGGTGATTTTATTGCAATGCAATGTCACTACTATGTGTAACGTGTTTGGTTGGTGCTGGGGGTGAACTACTAGGAGCAGCACACCAGTCCCCAACACAGCTAGACTAATAGCACTCGGCTCTATAAATTACAGTAGCAAAGTAAAAAAACACAAATAAAAAAAAATGATGTTTATGTGTGGTTGGTGCTTAGTGCACTACTATGAGCAGCACACCTGTCTCCAACACACACAGACGGAGCTGCAGTACACAATGAAAAGAAGAGTAACAGTAATCAGAAAATAAAAGCAGTCCTTACAAGGACTATTGGGTTACAGCAGATGAGATCAGCAGGACAGCTGCCCACAGCAGCTACATACAGAGCAGTAGAAAGTAGATCACTAGTCAGCAAAGCTACCTAAACTGTCCCTCAAACCCCTGCACAGCTCTCTCCCTATGCTAACTCATCAAGCACACACAGGCAGAATGTAAAATGGCTGCTGGGCTTCGGTTTATATATGGAAGGGAGTGGTCCGGGGGTGGTCCAGGAGGGAGAGCTGCCTGATTGGCTGCCATGTATCTGCTGGCTCTGGGGTGAGAGGTCAAAATTTGGCTCCAGCTAAGGCGAACCCAAAATTGCAAACATCGCTAAAAGTTCGCGAACTTGCGAACACCCAGTTCGCTACATCTCTAATCGTTATCTGACCAGAATTTTCTAATTTGTCCATTTGTCTTAAAAATTAAACACCAGGGTATGAAAATTGTTGGGTGATAATTTATCAGAGCCCACACCGTCTGAAAATTGAACAAAACTATGTTTTGTGCGATTATATTGGTGCATGTATGGCCAGCTTTAGCCAGTAAGACTCAGTCAGCTGGGTATCCATTCCCGGATTGGACAGTATAGCTATATCTGCTTCATACATAGAGCTAGGTAGTTTAGTGGCTGTAAAGCATATTCAAAGACTTTCAATAAATACGGGGAAAGCATCTTAGTATGCCTTTTGTATAATTCTATGTGGATCCCACCCATTCCTGGGGCTTTCCTATTGGGAAAGGAGTCAATAGACTCAGCGATCTCCTCTTTAACAGCTAGTAGTTTCTACAGTGGGAGAGGGTGGTGCTGTTCCATCTATTTGCAATAACACTTGCTCCACGTATGCCTGGTGGGCCCATGTTTGCTTTTTAAAAGCCTGGATCTCAGCAATTAGCTGGCCCCTTATGTATGCCTTAAATGTGCCCCCCAGGGTGAGGTAGTCAGTGGTACCTTCGTTGTAGGGATTGGTCTAAGGAGGCTTCATTGCCTAAAATACATAACCAAGTTGGATTCGGTGACCATCTCTGGCATTGAGGTGTCCTCTATTTTTGCTAAAGATTTATTACTATCATTACATATCAATATATAATATATATAATATATATATATATATATATATATATATATATATATATAAATCATTATGGAACAATGGTAAAAAAAAATACTGATACATTTAGATGTGCATTCAGCTGTAATGTTCCCCTCCTCAAATGGAATTCAGTTGTTCAAAATACCTGATTTAGTTCTCATAAATTGGCACACACTGATCTGTTCTGTTAAATCTGTCACACTTGCCAATTGTTTTTTTCTCACCCACCTATATTTTTTTTATTACGACACAGAATAAATACCCTTTAAATATTATTTATGTTATTGCTATGGGTGTGTGTGCTTATTGCTGTACTTGAAAAATAAACCTCACCCTCGCCCTGTAAAATTTTCCCCTCTTATATTGTGCATTAGATGCACAGTACAACGGAATTTCAAGCAATTTTTAGATTTCCATTATAAGGATATTAGCAGTCACTGAGGGGTTCTGTGCCCATATAAAGGCACAAGGCTGCAGGCTGAGTTATACAGGGAACTCTGAGTATCACTCATGTATTATAAGGGATAATGTACCCCCTACTGTAAATGATAAGGATATTAGCAGTCACTGAGGGGTTCTGTGCCCATATACAGGCACAAGGCTGCAGGCTGAGTTATACAGGGAACTCTGAGTATCACTCATGTATTATAAGGGATAATGTACCCCCTACTGTAAATGATAAGGATATTAGCAGTCACTGAGGGGTTCTGTGCCCCCCATATAAAGGCACAAGGCTGCAGGCTGAGTTATACAGGGAACTCTGAGTATCACTCATGTATTATAAGGGATAATGTACCCCCTACTGTAAATGATAAGGATATTAGCAGTCACTGAGGGGTTCTGTGCCCCCCATATAAAGGCACAAGGCTGCAGGCTGAGTTATACAGGGAACTCTGAGTATCACTTATGTATTATAAGGGATAATGTACCCCCTACTGTAAATGATAAGGATATTAGAAGTCACTGAGGGTGAGGGGTTCTGTGCCCATATAAACCTAGGTGAAGTATACTTTTCACCTGCTGTAGGGGGGAACAGCTGGGGTTGCTGTAGGGAGTACAGTGAATTGTGGGCCCTGGATGGGGGAGCACAAAGTACAGCATTTAAATGAACACAACACCAGATTCCGAGTAATGCTGACACTGTATACAGATAAACATTTACAGTATTTAACCAATAAAGAAAAAAACTAGAAAAAATGCATATTAAAGGAGCAGCTCAGTGTAAACATGAAACTGGGTAAAATAGACTGTGCAAAATAAAGAATATTTCTAATATAGTTAGTTAGGCAAATATGTAATCTATAAAGGCTGGAGTGGGCAGATGTCTAACATAATAGCCAGAACTGCGTCACATCTCTCTGAACTGTTTGTTTAAAGTATGCTTTCACATTTACTGGGTTTTCTTCTATTTATCATTTAAACAAATAATCGTAATCCCATAAACCCCTAAACACAGTTTTGTATTCATGCGAAACAAAGGCAGTGAACCCTTTCACTGCTAGTCAGTTTGAGGCTTCTGGAACTTTTATTGTTATACAGTAGTTTTGTAGCGATTTCTCACTTGTATAGGACTCCCAGCAGCACCAAATGTGCAAAGCGCTGCTCCAGAAAGCGGCAGACTTTGGAGTTTAAGGCCAAAAATTCCTCTAACAGAAGGTTTCCAAGGGTTTACCCTGGAAACAACAGATTCCGATGAATCTAGAATAGGTAAAACTGTCTGTCTACTCCAAATTACCAAGTTGCAATGCTTTCCTAAAGTTATTGGATTTTATAAAAATGTGTGATTTAAAAAAAAAAAAAAAAGCGTAAAGGGCAAGTCAACCCAAATGATACTTTTTTGCCTAATAAAAGAAAACGTTTTTGAGTTATTCATATATATATAATTGCTATTAGAAGCAGTGTCTGCCTGCCCTTATCTATATAGGTTTACCTAAGTATTTGGCTTTTCTGGGGCCAAAGGTGAAGAAACCCCCATATGATCTATCATTTCTGTAATTTCAGCTCCTGCAAAATCAACACATTTACATCATTTTATGTGGGATAAACAGGGTTGGCCCAGACCCGACCCTGTTAACGCTTCCCCTGGCATCATACACACATTCAGGGTAGGATGTTGGGTGGGGGCCCCTGCGGAGGAGGGTTCGGGGTGCACGGTGGGGGCCTCTGCAGGGGAGGTACCTTGGGGGGTGCAGGGCCCCTGGGGTGGTAAACACGGTGGGCCCTGCACCCCCCAGTCCAACTCTGGGGATAAACCTACAAAAAATTATGCTCACCCCAGAAAGCCATATCTTTTGGAAAGTACACATCCCCCCGAATCTATAATGGGTACCCATGTCTTTCTACTCCAAAGTACCAAGCCACTAAGCTTTCCTAAAGTTGGCATTTTGATAAAATCCCCTCAAAGCTTTTACTTTGCAGCATCTTATCTCCCACATAACATTAGGTTAAAATAATAAAACACCCTGAATTTGAATGCCAGGGGTCCACTGAACAGTTTGATGCCCAATGTACATAGGTTTATCAGAGTACATGGTACTTAGAGACCCCAAAATATACCTTGTGCACACTAATTCCATGGCTTATCTTTACCTAATTCATAAACACATGGCAGTTTATGTGGGGTAAAAGCTGCAAAAAAGTAAGGTGACCCATGGAAACCATATATTTTTGGGAAGTACACATTCTGACAAATCCAAAATGGGTAAATACTACAGGCACATGAAGCGGATTTCGGAGTGGCGCTGTCATGTGTAGCACTAGCCTAAGGGTCACCTACTTGACTGTTGTCCCTGGTAAAGCTGAAGCTGATTCCAAGGCACAAGAAAGAACAGAGGAGCACACAATAAGGAGTATGTCCCATAGGGAACAATATCACCTATTTTTAGCCCAGTGATCCACCAGCAATTGCTTGTGAGCAACGTGTTGCTCCCCAGCCCCTTGGATGTTGCTCCCAGTGGCCTCAAAGCAGGGGCTCATTTCTGAATTCCTGGCTTGAAGGCACATTTTGGTTGCATAAAAAACCAGTGTAAAGCTGTCAGTCCATATAGGGGCTACCAAATAGCCAATAGCTCTTATTGGGCACCCCTGGAACTTTTTTCATGCTTGTGTTGCTCCTCAACACTTCAACCTCAACATGTGGCTCATGAGTATATAAGGTTGGGGACTTCTGCACTGGTTAAAACAGTAGCCGCTTCCCATTCCAATTAATAGTGAACAGCTGATGCCGGCCCAAGGATGACACAATTCTAATTCTGAATTTCCCATTTATTCTCACCTAGCAGTGCCATAGGTTGATCATTCCCCATTCATATAACAGAGGCTGCAGGAAGAATCAGGATTTTGGGCACTGCAGTTCTATCTGAAAACATTACAGGGGCTTAAAATACCTTTTGTGCCATAGGCCATACACATATCTCTGTTACACTTTGTCATTGTATTATAAGCCACCCTAGACTGGCAAAACCCCATCACATGCTAAACTCCCCCAGATCTAATGAATACGCTATTATTAAGTATGCTTCTCAGTATCAATATCATTTACCTGGAGTAGAGCAGATTGTTTGAACATGGATTGAGGCATTTTTTTGGTCCACGGGGTTCTCCAGCAAACAATGAAATTCTTTGTCCGATGTTGGTGATTCCACTGATGCCACAACTGTCCCATTGCTGAAGGCCAGATATTCAGTCTTATTGGGTTTGTTTATCCAGGTAAATGTAAGTGCTGAGTCGTTATTTTTGACAGAGCAGCGAGCAGTAAAATTGCACCACTCAGTGGTTTGCTTCTTCCCTTCTATCCATATGTGTGGGGTGGGGACTGGCTCTGTGACAAGAAATAAAAGCAGTAATTTGACAAATACACTGGGTAGCAGTGCCCCAGGTCTAGTAACCCGTAGCAACCTGTAACATGTGGTGAGGTGCACACTTACATCCTAAAGGCTTAATTTTGCAGGTAAAAAATAAAAGGCTCCACATGGAAGACAAACACAGACTTTGCTGCTTTTCACAGTACTCAAAACAGGACAGATGGCCTTAGTAGGGGGTACATTATCCCTTATAATACATGAGTGATACTCAGAGTTCCCTGTATAACTCAGCCTGCAGCCTTGTGCCTTTATATGGGCACAGAACCCCTCAGTGACTGCTAATATCCTTATCATTTACAGTAGGGGGTACATTATCCCTTATAATACATGAGTGATACTCAGAGTTCCCTGTATAACTCAGCCTGCAGCCTTGTGCCTTTATATGGGCACAGAACCCCCCAGTGACTTCTAATATCCTTATCATTTACAGTAGGGGGTACATTATCCCTTATAATACATGAGTGATACTCAGAGTTCCCTGTATAACTCAGCCTGCAGCCTTGTGCCTTTATATGGGCACAGAACCCCTCAGTGACTGCTAATATCCTTATCATTTACAGTAGGGGGTACATTATCCCTTATAATACATGAGTGATACTCAGAGTTCCCTGTATAACTCAGCCTGCAGCCTTGTGCCTTTATATGGGCACAGAACCCCTCAGTGACTGCTAATATCCTTATCATTTACAGTAGGGGGTACATTATCCCTTATAATACACGAGTGATACTCAGAGTTCCCTGTATAACTCAGCCTGCAGCCTTGTGCCTTTATATGGGCACAGAACCCCTCAGTGACTGCTAATATCCTTATCATTTACAGTAGGGGGTACATTATCCCTTATAATACATGAGTGATACTCAGAGTTCCCTGTATAACTCAGCCTGCAGCCTTGTGCCTTTATATGGGCACAGAACCCCTCAGTGACTGCTAATATCCTTATCATTTACAGTAGGGGGTACATTATCCCTTATAATACATGAGTGATACTCAGAGTTCCCTGTATAACTCAGCCTGCAGCCTTGTGCCTTTATATGGGCACAGAACCCCTCAGTGACTTCTAATATCCTTATCATTTACAGTAGGGGGTACATTATCCCTTATAATACATGAGTGATACTCAGAGTTCCCTGTATAACTCAGCCTGCAGCCTTGTGCCTTTATATGGGCACAGAACCCCTCAGTGACTTCTAATATCCTTATCATTTACAGTAGGGGGTACATTATCCCTTATAATACATGAGTGATACTCAGAGTTCCCTGTATAACTCAGCCTGCAGCCTTGTGCCTTTATATGGGCACAGAACCCCTCAGTGACTGCTAATATCCTTATCATTTACAGTAGGGGGTACATTATCCCTTATAATACATGAGTGATACTCAGAGTTCCCTGTATTAATCAGCCTGCAGCCTTGTGCCTTTATATGGGCACAGAACCCCTCAGTGACTGCTAATATCCTTATCATTTACAGTAGGGGGTACATTATCCCTTATAATACATGAGTGATACTCAGAGTTCCCTGTATTAATCAGCCTGCAGCCTTGTGCCTTTATATGGGCACAGAACCCCTCAGTGACTGCTAATATCCTTATCATTTACAGTAGGGGGTACATTATCCCTTATAATACATGAGTGATACTCAGAGTTCCCTGTATAACTCAGCCTGCAGCCTTGTGCCTTTATATGGGCACAGAACCCCTCAGTGACTGCTAATATCCTTATCATTTACAGTAGGGGGTACATTATCCCTTATAATACATGAGTGATACTCAGAGTTCCCTGTATTAATCAGCCTGCAGCCTTGTGCCTTTATATGGGCACAGAACCCCTCAGTGACTGCTAATATCCTTATCATTTACAGTAGGGGGTACATTATCCCTTATAATACATGAGTGATACTCAGAGTTCCCTGTATAACTCAGCCTGCAGCCTTGTGCCTTTATATGGGCACAGAACCCCTCAGTGACTGCTAATATCCTTATAATTAAGTGCTATTCTGGACGGGTGGCATAGACAAAAGGTGTGCATACAGGGAAGTCTGATTATCATCAACATACTATTTGTAGGACATTAAGGAAACTATTTATGCATTTTTTAACTTTTAGTGCCACCTTCTATAGGAGTCATCTGTGTAGCTGTTTTTTGCCTATAATAATGTCAAATTCAAACATGTATATATCGTACTGTGTTTACATTAAGCCACGTAACTGGTGATGAGCAGGAAACTGAACACATTCGGCACAAATTCCAGTTTTTTTCTATCATTTGTTTTTAATGTCAGTTAAGGGGTTTTGGAATCTGAGTAACACTTTACCATTAATTGTTGGCTTTCACCTAATAATCTGAGACTGCACTACAAGAAGTCTGTGGCTATTAAGACCTCTTGGATGGACACATCTGCTCTGTGGATCTACATCTGGACTGTCTTGGTCTTAATCATACTTAATAATTCATTACTTTAGCATCTGTACAAAGAGCACCTACCATACACAGTGAGATTAAACGTGAGTCTCTTTGTTTCTTCGTCAGTATAAGTAATGGCTGCTGTGTATATCCCACTGTCTTCCATCCTCAGGTCACTGATTCGTAGTGTTGTTCCGCTGTCTAATGGTTCCAGTCGGTTGTGGAACTGAGGAAACCTGATCTCAAAGTGCGGCTTCCGAAAATACGCCAGTCTGACTTCTCTTTCTTTGGTTTTAAACAGCCACAAAACCTCCAACACAGGAACAGTCAGATCTAGATCGTTTTGTAAACAGACTGAATGCTGTTCAAGTCCATCCACCTCCTTAGGGACATCTTGGTTTGCTATAGAGATTAAGATTGAAATTGATACCCAAAAATAACACAATTGAGACTGTGCCTCTATGCACCCTATCAGCTTACAGGGGCTTTATTTGGTAGGAAATCTTGTTTTTATTCAACCAAAACTTACCCTCAAGTCAGGAATTCAAAAATAACTCCCTGGTTTGGGGGCACTGAGAGCAACACCCAAGGGGTTGGGGAGCAACATGTTACCCCTGAGCCACTGGTTGGGGATCTCTGTTGTATATCGTATGATTAAAAAAATACCCCAGCAGCTCTTTATTGCAGTAGAAGATAAGACCCACTCATAAGACATAGTGCTAAAGCAGAGATTCTCAAAGTTATACTTAAACAAATCATTAGGGTTGAGGAGACTGCCTAAAGTAATACTGACACTAAAAAACTACTCGTCAAAGTATTAATGTACAATAATGTGAATTGTTTTTCCCTGATAGGGCTGCTTTTGTAAGTAATTGTAACTTGAAATCCCTAAACCTGACTGTTTTGCCAACCTGACTGTCTCTTCTCAGCCTGTCAGTTACAGCTTCTAATGCTAACGGCCTCCTGCTGCACAAATATGGCCGCCCCCTCATAGAGAAACATGGGGGATCAGATAGGGAATGTAAAGGCATTGGGCAAATACTTTTATGGCAAAATTATAAATAGCATGCAAAGACAGTGTTATGAAAGACTGAAAAGTGCTGGTTTTGTAGCATTGCCAGCTGCCATCATGTTAGGATCAGCCATCTGCTACATTGAAGAGCAAAAACAATGGAAGAATAATAAATGTGTAATTAATAATTCAAGGGGGTTATTTTCCCATTTGTTCATGTTACCACTGCCTGTGGTGACTACAGTAGTCCATGTAAAATAGGTACCTGGTGGGTGATCCAGTATTGTTATTTAGAATAATGCCAGCACGAACGACAGTAAAAAGGCTAAAATGGTGTTTTAATGGCATACCTGTGTGCTTACTGCACTTTAAAGGAGAAGGAAATTATTATTATTAATATTTATTATTATTATTATTATTATTATTAACATTTATTTATAAAGCGCCAACATATCCCGCAGCGCTGTACAATAAGTGGGTTACATACATTGGACATACAGAGTAACATATAAAGCAATCAGTAACCGATACAAGAGGGGAAGAGAGCCCTGCCCAAAAGAGCTTACAATCTACATTATTATTATTATTTTTATTAACATTTATTTATAAAGCGCCAACATATCCCGCAGCGCTGTACAATAAGTGGGTTTCATACATTGGACATACAGAGTAACATATAAAGCAATCAATAACCGATACAAGAGGGGAAGAGGGCCCTGCCCAAAAGAGCTTACAATCTACATTATTATTATTATTAACATTTATTTATAAAGCGCCAACATATCCCGCAGCGCTGTACAATAAGTGGGTTTCATACATTGGGCATAGAGAGTAACATATAAAGCAATCAATAACCGATACAAGAGGGGAAGAGAGCCCTGCGGAAAGGTAAAAACAGTAAGGATCAGAAAATAAGTGTCAGAAAGGTCTATGTAAATACAGCCATAAGCACTTACAGTAAAGCTGCACTGAGTCCTCTATCAAAAGAAACACCGGATTTATTTTCTCTTTTTGTAAACATGATGTTCCAGTGTGTGACTTCCTCTCTCAGAAACATCCTTTTTTCCCTGGGCCAGAGTCTGCGCAGTTCTCTCCTCTCTCCTGCTCCCCCTCCCACTAGAATGCTAAGAACTCCCTCCCCCCTCCCTTGGGAATGTGTGATCTCAGCTATAACAGCTATAGCTGCAGGCAGGAAGCTACTTAAAATGGCAGCTGCTATCTTAAGCAAACAGAGAAAGCTTCTAAAGTTTCTGCAGAATAAATATATTGTTCTAGGTGGCACTAATGTGGCATATCTATTGGCAGTAAAATGCCAAAATGACTTTCCTTCTCCTTTAATAAGGCTATATAACAGACACTGCCCAATTGAAATACAATGTGCTATGAAGCAAAACCAGAATGTCATATAATAATATTATCATTTATTCTAAGAAGTAGGAACAGGACAACAAACAGGGGTGGCTTTCAGGGCAAGGCCGTCTTGTAATAATGATTGTTTTTATATGTGTTCTTGTATGTTTATTGTATAAACACATTTATTGTACAATGTGCGTATATATATATATATATATATATATATAAAATTAAAGCATGGGGAGGCTAAGCAGAGGTAAGAACAGTAAGAGGGCAATGGGTGGGGGGGGGGGGGATATGGCAGATGGCTCTTTTCATGTGGTGTTTAGATTGGAAACTTCATAAACAGGAGCAGGTGCTGTTTTTAACCCTGTGGGTTCCAGTATGGCAATGATTCACAATGGCACCCATAGGTGGCTCTATGCCAGTAGAGCGGGGGTGCACAGTGCTTGTCCCATGCAGAGGGCAAAGTGAAAAAAATGACTGATTGCAGCTTTCTGTGCACTTTCCATACTCACTGTATGGGGCATTGGGAATTAGCCCTAAGGCTTCAGGCCAGTGGTACACTTAGGGGCCCATTCATTGAAGTGCGAATTTCGCATTGTTATAAGAAGGATTGGAAAAAATTTGTAGTAACCACAATAATTTCTGATGTTCGAAAAGATCATGAAAACTCTTTTATCGGTCTTACGAAAATATTGTGGTTGCGTTCCGAAAGTCACAAATTTTTCATATCCGGGCGATCGTAAATGGCGTGAAAACATTTCTGGCTTTGAAACCTTCAATGTATGATTGGTATGGGAGATAGGGGAGTGGGAGATAGGGGTATGGGAGATAGGGGTATGGGAGATAGCTCTCAGTACAAGTGAGGGAATACAGGGGTAGGGGGGATAGCTCTTAGTACAAGTGAGGGAATACAGGGGTAGGGGAGATAGCTCTCAGTACAAGTGAGGGAATACAGGGGTAGGGGGGATAGCTCTCAGTACAAGTGAGGGAATACAGGGGTAGGGGAGATAGCTCTCAGTACAAGTGAGGGAATACAGGGGTAGGGGAGATAGCTCTCAGTACAAGTGAGGGAATACAGGGGTATGGGAGATAGCTCTCAGTACAAGTGAGGGAATACAGGGGTAGGGGAGATAGCTCTCAGTACAAGTGAGGGAATACAGGGGTAGGGGAGATAGCTCTCAGTACAAGTGAGGGAATACAGGGGTAGGGGGGATAGCTCTCAGTACAAGTGAGGGAATACAGGGGTAGGGGAGATAGCTCTCAGTACAAGTGAGGGAATACAGGGGTAGGGGAGATAGCTCTCAGTACAAGTGAGGGAATACAGGGGTAGGGGAGATAGCTCTCAGTACAAGTGAGGGAATACAGGGGTAGGGGAGATAGCTCTCAGTACAAGTGAGGGAATACAGGGGTATGGGAGATAGCTCTCAGTACAAGTGAGGGAATACAGGGGTAGGGGAGATAGCTCTCAGTACAAGTGAGGGAATACAGGGGTAGGGGGGATAGCTCTCAGTACAAGTGAGGGAATACAGGGGTATGGGAGATAGCTCTCAGTACAAGTGAGGGAATACAGGGGTAGGGGAGATAGCTCTCAGTACAAGTGAGGGAATACAGGGGTATGGGAGATAGCTCTTAGTACAAGTGAGGGAATACAGGGGTATGGGGGATAGCTCTCAGTACAAGTGAGGGAATACAGGGGTAGGGGAGATAGCTCTCAGTACAAGTGAGGGAATACAGGGGTATGGGGGATAGCTCTCAGTACAAGTGAGGGAATACAGGGGTATGGGGGATATCTCTCAGTACAAGTGAGGGAATACAGGGGTATGGGAGATAGCTCTCAGTACAAGTGAGGGAATACAGGGGTAGGGGAGATAGCTCTCAGTACAAGTGAGGGAATACAGGGTTATGGGAGATAGCTCTCAGTACAAGTGAGGGAATACAGGGGTAGGGGAGATAGCTCTCAGTACAAGTGAGGGAATACAGGGGTAGGGGGGATAGCTCTCAGTACAAGTGAGGGAATACAGGGGTAGGGGAGATAGCTCTTAGTACAAGTGAGGGAATACAGGGGTAGGGGAGATAGCTCTCAGTACAAGTGAGGGAATACAGGGGTAGGGGAGATAGCTCTCAGTACAAGTGAGGGAATACAGGGGTAGGGGAGATAGCTCTCAGTACAAGTGAGGGAATACAGGGGTATGGGGGATAGCTCTCAGTACAAGTTGACCCGGGGACTGCTCAGATTGCCATCTTGGAGTCAGGAAGGAATTTTTTCCCCTCTGAGGAAAATTAGAGAGGCTTTACATGGGGTTTTTTGCCTTCCTCTGGATCATCTAATTGGGCCAGTGTTGTTAGTGGAGTGCCGCAGGGGTCAGTCCTTGGGCCTTTGCTTTTTAACTTGTTTATTAATGACCTGGAGGTGGGCATAGACAGTACTGTTTCTATTTTTGCTGATGACACAAAATTGTGCAAAACTATAAGTTCCATGCAGGATGCTGCCGCTTTGCAGAGCGATTTGACAAAATTGGAAAACTGGGCAGCAAACTGGGAAATGAGGTTCAATGTTGATAAGTGCAAAGTTATGCACTTTGGTAGAAATAATATAAACGCGAACTATCTACTGAATGGTAGTGTGTTGGGGGTTTCCTTAATGGGGAAAATCTGGGGGTTTTTTTTGATAACAAGTTGTCTAATTCCAGGCAGTGTCATTCTGTGGCTACTAAAGCAAATAAAGTGCTGTCTTGTATAAAAAAGGGCATTGACTCAAGGGATGAAACATAATTTTGCCCCTTTATAGGTCCCTGGTAAGGCCTCACCTTGAGTATGGGGGGCAGTTTTGGGCTCCAGTCCTTAAGAAGGATATTAATGAGCTGGAGAGAGTGCAGAGACTGCAACTAAACTGGTAAAGGGGATGGACATGTGTCTTTTTCAACCTAAGTTACTATGTTACTATGTTACCCCTGGCAACATGAGGGGAGCTGCTGCCTGAGACAAGATTCGCACTTTGCCCTATGGCAGCAGCCCTGCTAGGCAACTTGGTTTGTTGTAATACAAAACCCCTAAACAGATTTTAGGCTGTAACCCCCCTTGCTAACAAACATAGAATATACCGAGGCAGCAGGGAAAGGGTTTAAAGGAAGATGTGAAGGTCATTTTTATTTTAAACTCCAGCTTGCGTTGGTGATATTTCCCCTTCTTTCAGATAAGATATACATCAGCCAGGGCTGTATTTCTAGAACATTTTCACCAAAAGGAAAGCACCCAGCTTCCCATATCCCTTATCCCTTATCCATTAACCCCAGGTTATAAAACTTAATACCAGATCTGATACTGAATTACTCTTTAGTTACAGAGGCTGAAAGATGCTGTTACACAGATTATTTGCAACATTCCCTGCCACAGGGGAGCTTACAATCTAATTTCCCTCCCACAAACAAATACATTTTTTTTCACAGAATCATGTGAATTATATTCCAAAACATATAACAAAATAAAACTATTCAAACATTAACCAAAGCAGCAAATTACATATATATATATATATATATATATATATATATATTGGACCTTTTTTCTTAATAAACGTGTTATTTTTTGCCTGTGTGTGCAGCTCACTGTCTGTATAAAAATCTTTTTTGCCAGCACCCTGGGCGTTTGAACAGCTATAGGGTGTGCTCTGTTTGTTCCTATATAACACGTTTATTAAGAAAAAAGGTCCAATAATATATATATATATATATATATATATATATATATATGAACCCTATATATCATACCATTTGAATGCAATGATCATAAAAACCTTAATTAAATTCTAATTACAGTATATAAGTAATCATAAATCATAAATGTTACTCACTCTAAAGCATTAGTATAATCACCTTGCTAATTAGACATGACAGTGTGTTGAGTTCATGAGTAACAAGCCTACAGTACTACTATCCCCAGACCTACTATCCCCTATAGCTCAGTAACACACAATGGTACAGTCTGTGAGTAACAAGCCTACAGTACTACTATCCCCAGACCTACTATCCCCTATAGCTCAGTAACACACAATGGTACAGACTGTGAGTAACAAGCCTACAGTACTACTACCCCCAGATCTACTACCCCCTATAGCTCAGTAACACACAATGGTACAGACTGTGAGTAACAAGCCTACAGTACTACTACCCCCAGACCTACTACCCCCTATAGCTCAGTATCACACAATGGTACAGACTGAGTAACAAGCCTACAGTACTACTATCCCCAGACCTACTATCCCCTATAGCTCAGTAACACACAATGGTACAGACTGAGTAACAAGCCTACAGTACTACTACCCCCAGACCTACTATCCCCTATAGCTCAGTAACACACAATGGTACAGACTGTGAGTAACAAGCCTACAGTACTACTACCCCCAGACCTACTATCCCCTATAGCTCAGTAACACACAATGGTACAGACTGTGAGTAACAAGCCTACAGTACTACTACCCCCAGACCTACTATCCCCTATAGCTCAGTAACACACAATGGTACAGACTGAGTAACAAGCCTACAGTACTACTACCCCCAGACCTATTATCCCCTATAGCTCAGTAACACACAATGGTACAGACTGTGAGTAACAAGCCTACAGTACTACTACCCCCAGACCTACTATCCCCTATAGCTCAGTAACACACAATGGTACAGACTGTGAGTAACAAGCCTACAGTACTACTATCCCCAGACCTACTACCCCCTATAGCTCAGTAACACACAATGGTACAGACTGTGAGTAACAAGCCTACAGTACTACTACCCCCAGACCTACAATCCCCTATAGCTCAGTAACACACAATGGTACAGACTGTGAGTAACAAGCCTACAGTACTACTACCCCCAGACCTACTATCCCCTATAGCTCAGTAACACACAATGGTACAGACTGTGAGTAACAAGCCTACAGTACTACTATCCCCAGACCTACTATCCCCTACAGCTCAGTAACACACAATGGTACAGACTGTGAGTAACAAGCCTACAGTACTACTACCCCCAGACCTACTATCCCCTATAGCTCAGTAACACACAATGGTACAGACTGTGAGTAACAAGCCTACAGTACTACTATCCCCAGACCTACTATCCCCTACAGCTCAGTAACACACAATGGTACAGACTGTGAGTAACAAGCCTACAGTACTACTACCCCCAGACCTACTATCCCCTATAGCTCAGTAACACACAATGGTACAGACTGTGAGTAACAAGCCTACAGTACTACTACCCCCAGACCTACTATCCCCTATAGCTCAGTAACACACAATGGTACAGACTGTGAGTAACTCACCTGGGGAAGCTGCCGGGAACAGGAATGAGAGAGAGAGATGAATAAAGAGACAGAACATGTTGCTGTGAGACAGTTACACTGTGGGGCTGAGATCTGTGCAGCTCCAACACAAAGCTTTGCTTATACTGTAAATACCAGCCTCTTCCTACCCTCCCCCCCCAGCCCCTACCCATAAACCTGGGTAAACATGAGACACAGTCTTTTAATTGTTGGGCTGAAACCCACAGACTGTTCTTCCCCTTCAGCTGATTCTTCCGCTTCTTCTTATTCTTAGCGCCCCCCATTTTCTAAACGCTACTCCCCCTACAGTTTTAGGGGTACAACACCCAAACTCCCCACACTTCTTCGCCCTATAGCGGAGCAGGCTGCTTGTGCTTTTCTAAGGGGTCCCGCCCCCCGTCTTTTTGTGGCGCCGCTCCGAACCCCCCAATTTTCCCATTGACTTTGACAGGGAAGATTATCAAACTGCTGCCACACTTACAGCTTTGAAGCTACACCCCCCAAACTTGAATATCACAATCATGGGGTCACCCCGAATGAAAATAGATGCCCTATTGACCTATTGACTTGGCAGAAATCCAACCTGCTGCCATTCTCACAGTAATAACACCGGGGTCCCCAAACTTTGCAGTTAGGCACCAGGTAACTGTGGTTCAAGGTTAAAAAAAATTGGGCGGAACAACCAACACCCAATCAGATTTCACTTATTGACTTTCAATGGGGAAATCCAACCTGCTGCCATTCTCACAGAATTAACCCCGGGGTCCCCAAACTCACGGTTGGTCATTAGGGGACTGCAGTTTTATGTTTGAAAAAGCGGGTGGAGCCACCAAGAGCAAATCAGATTTCACCTATTGAATTTTACTGGTTTAATGCCAGGGTTACCAAACTTTGCACAGTTTGTCCCTGGGGGACTACATCTGAAGGTTAAAAAACTGGGTGGAGCCAACAACAGCCAATCAGATTTCAACTATAGACTTTTATTGGTTTAAATTTAAACTGCTGCCATTCTTTAAATATTACTTCTAAGGTCCCCAAACTTTGCAGAGTTAGTCACCAGGTAACTGCAGTTCAAGGTCAGAAAAAGTGGGCGGAGGACTGCAGTGGGTGGAGCCACCAAAAGCCAATCAGATTTCATCTTTTGAATTTTTTTTGGTTAAAATTTAAAATGCTGCCATTCTTATACTATTTATGCCAGGATCCCCAAACTGTGTCACTGGGTGACAATAATTCAAAGTCTGAAAAAAGTGGGTGGAGCCACAGACAGCCAATCAGATTTATTTCATTGATTTTGATGGGAAGATTTAAAGTGCTGCCATGCTCTCACGTTTAATGCCAATATCCCCAAACTTTTCACAGTTGGCCACTGGGGGACTAAGGTTAAGGGTTAGAAAAAGTTAGTAGAGCCACCAACAGCCAATCAGATTTCACCAATTTCAATCAAATTTCATTTGTTTATTTTTATACTGCTGCCTTTCTCACACTATTTATTCCCAAACTTTGCTCAGCCAGTTACTGACTATGTATTGAAGGTTATAAAAAGTGGGTGGGGCCACCAGCAGCCAATCACACTGATTACATTTAAACCAATTCATTTTGCACCTTACACATGGCAATCCCATTGTACTTAGCAACTGCCTGCTTACCTTGCCCATGGGCTTAGTAACTGCACTATTATATTCTGTATAAAACTTTATTTTATTTTTAATTTAATTTACAATATACCACTAACCCCAGTTCTGTTCCAGGAAGTAGAAGGCTTTTGTTGTGGTGTGCAAACACTTGCAAACAGAGCACATTGATGTTTTACCACATGAAATAAGAACGTAGATGGTTCAAACCCAGCGAATGAACAGTTTTTTCCCCTAAATGGTACATGTTGACCCAAATAAGCTCATTTTATCACATTAGGCTTTTTATTATATAAAGAGGGGGTTGGTGAATACACCATGTTTAATGTATCATTTAGTATTTGTGCAAGCGGATACATTTGCAAAAACAGGAATCTGACCATAATTTTGGCAAACCATGATATGTTTAACCCCATATGGAAGGGCCACCCATTTTTAAAGGCATAAGGTCGCTACTAAACTAATGGGTTTGGACATACTGCAGAAAAAGTACAAAGTGGGTTGTAGGAGCCCTCCATGGCTACATAAAGTAAAATATACTATGAGGGGTTAGTTATAAAGACTGGGCTAATTTGCACCTGGGCAGTAACCCATGGCAACCAATCAGGTATTTGCTTTGACTGCTTAACCTGCAGCTGGATGAAAAAGCCTAATCACTGATTGGTTGCTATAGGTTGCTGCCCAGTGTTTATAAATGACCCCCAGTGAAGTTTTTTAGCATAAAGGCAAAGTAGTAAAATACAGGTTCATTTTAAAAAAAGCATTACACAGCAAACACCCATTTTTTTTAAATTTGCAGGTGAACTTACAGCTCTCTATATTTACAGTTTTATAGAGGAGCACCTATATATGCCCTAGTGAAGAGTTAGGGAACCAGGAAGCTATATTAGTGCAGTTAATAATAAAGAGGGTGGGTGTTAAATATGCAGCACAGAACGACACACAATACAAAGCTATTATATTACAGAGGTGCGTTGGCTGCACAGAGCATCCCTCCCAACTGTCCTGATTTTCACGGAACAGTCCTGATTTTAACAGCTCAGCCCGCAGTCCTGGATTCTTACTGAAAAGTCCCTAATTTCCCTTTTATCTCCTGCACTGAATGCTAAAAAAGATACAAAGTTTCTCAAACTTAATTAGATAAGTAGCTTTGGGCAGAGAGCCCAGAATACTCTGAGATACAATTGTAACTAATAAGCTAAACAGGTCTCTTGGGGGAAATGAGACTCGCAGCTTAAAGTGATACTGACACGAAAAAATGACTTTTCAAATTATGAATGTACATATAAAGTTACCTATAGGTCATGTTGATCTTTTTTCACTGTTGGGGCTGGTTTCACTGTGGAGCCACGGGGACCCTGCACACAGTAGCAATCAGAAAGATAAGATGTATCATACTCACTGTCATTTTCTTCTCCAACTCCCTGCCAGCACTCACTGGGTATAATGTTACTACTGCTTCCATAGGGGGATTTTCAATAAGGCTAGGAGGGGCTAAGCCTCCCCAAACTTGCTTGGCAGCTTAAAATAAAAAAAAAACTCACTCGGTTTCTGCACTGCTCTGGAACAAGGAAATCTTCCTTCAAGCTATGGTTCTGTTGTAATCAGCTGTGCTCTGGTTGTATATTTCTCCAATCAGAGCACAGCTCTCTGGACAGAGCGTAACATTGACCAATCAAGGCATAGATGCAGGCAGTGCAGAAATAAAGACTAATGAGACAGATCTGCAGGCTGTAAAATTTACCTGAGAACCAACTCTGAACCTTTTCTGCAGATTTTATCCCACAGGCACTATACACAGGTACTATACACAGGCACTATACGCAGGCACTATACACAGGTACTATACACAGGCACTATACACAGGTACTATACACAGGTACTATACCCAGGCACTATACCCAGGCACTATACACAGGCACTATACGCAGGCACTATACACAGGTACTATACACAGGCACTATACACAGGTACTATACACAGGTACTATACACAGGCACTATACCCAGGCACTATACCCAGGCACTATACACAGGCACTATACCCAGGCACTATACACAGGCACTATACCCAGGCACTATATACAGGTACTATACCCAGGCACTATACCCAGGCACTATACACAGGTACTATACACAGGCACTATACACAGGTACTATACACAGGTACTATACACAGGCACTATACCCAGGCACTATACACAGGCACTATACCCAGGCACTATATACAGGTACTATACCCAGGCACTATACCCAGGCACTATACCCAGGCACTATACCCAGGCACTATACCCAGGCACTATACACAGGCACTATACCCAGGCACTATATACAGGTACTATACCCAGGCACTATACCCAGGCACTATACACAGGTACTATACACAGGCACTATACCCAGGCACTATACCCAGGCACTATATACAGGTACTATACCCAGGCACTATACCCAGGCACTATACCCAGGCACTATACACAGGCACTATACCCAGGCACTATACACAGGCACTATACCCAGGCACTATATACAGGTACTATACCCAGGCACTATACCCAGGCACTATACACAGGTACTATACACAGGTACTATACACAGGTACTATACACAGGCACTATACACAGGTACTATACACAGGCACTATACACAGGCGCTATACCCAGGCACTATACTGTATATGGTCTTAAGGCTGAATCAGTAGCTAAAATTAAATATTTTTTTTTGTCACCTAACATCTTTAATATCCCTATCACCCTTGCTCCAATCCAATTCCCCCTTGAAAAAGCTCATTGTGCTTTTATATATTTGTTGTTTCTTGCACTTACTTTTTCTCTATTACATTTGTCAGTGTTTTGTTCATTTCTAGTCAGTTACAGTGGAGCCCTCATGAGACTGCACAGCTGGGAAACAAACCAATGCTGTGTATCAGTGCCAGTGTTATAGTGCCAGGGCCTGAATATCTGCCATCTGTACCCACTGCCTCTCGCTGTATATAATGTGCTGGGTTTGTAAATACAGACTGCGTCTCACTGTATATAATGTGCCTGGGGTGTCAGTACCCACTGCCATTCACGCTATAAAACTAAATAAAACCCATTTAAAGGACATATAACCTACATTTGCCTGCAATGTATATCAGTTGGGCACCTCTCCCCCACCTAAATGGCATTATTTGTACTGCATATATCCCCCCCACTCGCCAGCACCATCACATTTTCCTAAAGCAAATAGCAGCTTTCACCCGTTGGCCATTTTTCCAATGATACATAATTGGATAAATTTAAATCTGCAAACAGCATACACACACACAGACCCTTATTCAGCATACATTGCATCAAGAATACAGGCTCACACAGGCACAACCGTCTCTGATAAAAGTTCTGCTTTGTTTGAGCCCTGTAATGGTAAAGCTGAGCTCAGGAGAAAAATATTGAAGCAGACAGCTAGAGCTGAGTTTCTATGGGAACCAGCAATGCCCTCTCTTCATTGGCTGCTAGACTGGGGGGCGTGTTTAGTAATCTGAGTTTAGAACAACTGAGCATGCCCACAAGCCAGAAGTTAAAGCAAATTCCTAAGGGAGGGGACCGAGTGGGTTACAGGAGGAGAAGGAAATCTAAGTGATTAAGGAGATGTTGCAGCCTTACTTTTAACCTCTGGACAACCAGTGTGGCAGGTTGAGGTATTGAAAGATTTCAAAGAGGCGGTTCACTGATTACATTTTTGTGTGTGAGGTTTACATGTCCTTTGAGCTAATGGATCACAACCATAAATCGATAGCGAACCCCTCAAAGAAGTGCACATATGAATACTTTTACACCCTACACATTTTAGGGTGAAAAAAAAACAGTAGTTGAACGGCAGAACTTTAGTTTCTGGAAAACCTTGAAATAATCATTTTGTTTTTCTGTTGGCAAAGCAGGTGTTTGAGTTTTGTAAACCTGAATGGTTACAGGCATATATGTTGTGCAGATGCTCCCTCTAGTGGTAAATAGAGATATGGCATGGAGGAACTGATGCTCCCTATCATTGGTAGATTCCACTGTAAAACAGATTTAGAATATTTGACTTTGTGAGCTTTTTTTATACCTGTTTATTCCAATTTCTTACATTATTATTATTTTAACATAGAGATTTACATTTCATATGTCATCCTGATTATGGGAGGTACATGTGCTCTCTAAGGGGCTGATCTTGCATATTCAAGGGGAAAAGAAAACCTATAACCTATAGGCAAACTTGTTGCAAGTTCACCAAAATTGTATTAGAAAAATCACCAAAAATGTTTTATCTTCTGGGTGATAATTCTTATAATTGCCATCTGTAGAATAGTCTCAGGGTCGGACTGGGGGGTGAAGGGCCCACCGGGACTCCTGTCCCAGGGGCCCTGCAGTTGCCCCCAGCCAGGCGTGTCCCCTAACCCCTCCCGCAAGGGCCCCCCTAACCCCCCTTGCAGGGCCCCCCTCCCGACGTCCTCCTCCGAGCACGTAAATTTGATGCATCAGAGGAGGAGCAGTCGGGAGGGGGAGCACCGGCAAGGGTCGGGTCTAGGCCGCCGGGGCCCACCGGGATTTTTCCTGGTGTCCCGGTGGCCCAGTCCGACCCTGAATAGTCTTGTCGGCATAACAATATTGTATATTCAATATAGTGTAGAATAGGAACAGGCTCTTCTGTGTTTGTGTCAGGTTTAAAGGGGATCTAAACCTAAAAAATGAACTGGTTCTTTATTTGGTTCCCAAGATATTTTCATATTTAGACTGCTAATAAGCAGGCTTTTGTTTTCCATCTTTATTATATTCCACATTTCTCTTTGGATTAGTCTCAGTGAAGGTCTCCCATTATTCTGTTGTCAGTTTTCTCAACTCTAAAATTCTAGTAAAAGTTCCCTGCTCCAAAGCTGGAAACAATGTTTAAATAATTTGTGTGTGTTCTTCTTGTCTGCTTAGTGTCATTATATTTATATATACACCAATAGTAGCCTTCAGGAGAAAGAAGCTTGCAGGAGCCGAGTACTGAGCAGGTAAGTGCTTCTATCAGAGGCGGCCAAGCCGTCCGAGCACAATAGGCCAACCTCCTCGCCCCCTAACCCCCCCCCCCGTGTGTGAGCATGTTGGATGAATGGCATGGTGACAAGCTACAGTGGGGGTAAGAGATGCCGGACTAGGGGCAGGCAGAAGAGGTACTTTCTGAGTGACCCCCTCACCCCTGCACCTTAGGCGCCTCTTCTGCCTGCCCTTAGTTCCGGCCCTGGTTGGTTGGAATAGCTCATAGTGACTGTGAATTTTAGGTAACTGGAGGATCGCCCCAGCTGGAGGAACATACTGAGCAGAGAATTGTCGCACTAGAACTGTAACCAGGGTCTGACTGGCCCGCCGGGACAGTGGGAAAAACCCCGGTGGGCCCCAGACCTGATCCCTGTCGGCGCCCCCGGCTACTGGTGTCTTGACTTATGCACGCTCAGGGGAGGAAGTTGGGGGGCCCTGCAGGGGGTTAGGGTGCACGGTAGGGGCCCCGGGGGCTAACAATTCACCTTCACCCTGCCTGTGTGCTATGTGTAGTAAGTCCCCCTGACTATATAGAGACCCCTGTAAACCATAAACACATTGTGACAAAGCTAAAATATATAAAGAGGCAACAAAACAACAACAGTACAGAGAAACAATAATAATTTATTTATCCAACAGAATGGTTAGTGGTCAGAATACCTGATTCAGCAGCCACACTGGGAACCAATGAAGGCCATAAAAATCTCTTGCCTGGCCACGTGTGCTGTGTGGGCCGCCAGCTGGACTGTCCTGGACTTAAGGTCCCTTGGTCCCTTAGACTGATTTGGCAGCTTATCGGCCCATGTAGGGGCAGAACCGAGGGGACTGCATCAACGAGCCCTGATCCGACTGGATTTCCTGAAATTGGCCTGATATCGATCGACCAGGTTAGAAAATCCAGTCGGACCGGGGCTCATTGATGCGGTCCCCAAACCGACTGCCTCATTGCCGCTGTAGAATTCAATCGTTTAGCCCCAGGGCCAAACGATCGAATTCGCCTACATGCCTCCCCGATATCGCCCACTCGTAGGTGGGGATATCGGGTGAAGATCCGCTCGCTTGGCGACATCACCAAGCAAGCGGATCTCCCCGTGTATGGCCAGCTTTAATCATACTAAATTGTGTAAATACAGGTATAGGATCTGTTATCCAGAATACTGGGGGCCTGGGGTTTTCTGAATAAGGAATCTTTCTGGTATTTGGATCTCCATACCTTAAACACAAAATAAACCCAATAGGATTGTTCTGCCTCCAATAAGGGGTAATTATATCTTAGTTGGGATCAAGTACAGGTACTGTTTTATTATTACAGAGAAAAGGGAATCATTTAACCATGAAATAAACCCAATAGGGCTGTTCTGCCCCAATAAGGGGTAATTATATCTTAGTTGGGATCAAGTACAGGTACTGTTTTATTATTACAGAGAAAAGGGAATCATTTAACCATGAAATAAACCCAATAGGGCTGTTCTGCCCCAATAAGGGGTAATTATATCTTAGTTGGGATCAAGTACAGGTACTGTTTTATTATTACAGAGAAAAGGGAATCATTTAACCATTAAATAAACCCAATAGGGCTGTTCTGCCCCCAATAAGGGGTAATTATATCTTAGTTGGGATCAAGTACAGGTACTGTTTTATTATTACAGAGAAAAGGGAATCATTTAACCATGAAATAAACCCAATAGGGCTGTTCTGCCCCAATAAGGGGTAATTATATCTTAGTTGGGATCAAGTACAGGTACTGTTTTATTATTACAGAGAAAAGGGAATCATTTAACCATTAAATAAACCCAATAGGACTGTTCTGCCCCCAATAAGGGGTAATTATATCTTAGTTGGGATCAAGTACAGGTACTGTTTTATTATTACAGAGAAAAGGGAATCATTTAACCATTAAATAAACCCAATAGGGCTGTTCTGCCCCCAATAAGGGGTAATTATATCTTAGTTGGGATCAAGTACAGGTACTGTTTTATTATTACAGAGAAAATGGAAATCATGTTAAAAAGGAAACTGTCTTTCTTGAAATGGAGTCTATAGGAGATGGACTTCCTGTAATTCTGAGCTTTCTATATAACGGGTTTTCAGGTAAGGGACCCCATATCTGTATTGCATTAAGTATATGTACAAATAGCACCTACCATACACGGTGAGATTAAATGTGAGTCTCTTTGTTTCCTGGTCAGTATAAGAAATGGCTGCTGTGTATATCCCACTGTCTTCCATCCTCAGGTCACTGATTCGTAGTGTTGTTCCGCTGTCTAATGGTTCTAGTCGGTTGTGGAACTGAGGAAACCTGATCTCAAAGTGCGGCTTCTGAAAATCCGCCAGTCTGACTTCTTTTTCTTTAGGTTTAAACAGCCACAAAACCTCCAACACAGGAACAGTCAGATCTAGATGAATTTTTAGGTAGGCGGAATGTTTTTCAAGCCCATTCACCCGGAGTGGGACACCTTGGTTTGCTGTAGAGAAGAAGAATGAAGTTCATATTCCAAAATAAAAGATTGTTACATTATTTCAGAAAATGGCCTGTCATTGGATGGGACCATGAATATCTGCTGGCTGGACTTTAACACAAAATCATTATCAAAGTCATTAAAATGAGGTACATAATCTAATTGTAAACACATTCTACAATCTAATTTGAGTCTCCTAAACAAGAGGTTAACAAACACTTGCACACAATAATTATATACTGAGTATCATATGAATTTGGCGAATGTGTTTGACCACACCCATTTTTACAACCACGCCCCCTAAACACCACTCCCATTTGACTCAATTTGGCAGGTTATTTAAAGTTTGAACACATTTTTGGGGGTTTTCGGGTCTTGTTTTATGTGTTATTACAGTTTTGCTGAAAAAGCTGAAATTGCCCTTTAATCTGTGAGTCTCAGTTCCCCCAAGAGGCCTGTTTAGCTTATTAGTTACATTTGTATCTCTGTGCAGGTGTGGATTGTTAACTTTATGGGTTCTCTGCCAAAAGATCACTTATTTAATTAAATGTGAGAAACAATGTATCTAAGTACAGCTGAAGCTTGTTAACTTTCTGGGCTCTCTGCCAAAAGCTACTTTTTAATTAAATTTGTATCTTTAATTAAATTTGTATTCCCATCAGTCCCTGCCCCAGTGGAGCTTACAATCTAAGGTCCCTATCACATTCCCATCAGTCCCTGCCCCAGTGGAGCTTACAATCTAAGGTCCCTATCATTCCCATCAGTCCCTGCCCCAGTGGAGCTTACAATCTAAGGTCCCTATCACATTCCCATCAGCCCCTGCCCCAGTGAGCTTACAATCTAAGGTCCCTATCACATTCCCATCAGTCCCTGCCCCAGTGAGCTTACAATCTAAGGTCCCTATCACATTCCCATCAGCCCCTGCCCCAGTGAGCTTACAATCTAAGGTCCCTATCACATTCCCATCAGCCCCTGCCCCAGTGAGCTTACAATCTAAGGTCCCTATCACATTCCCATCAGCCCCTGCCCCAGTGAGCTTACAATCTAAGGTCCCTATCATTCCCATCAGTCCCTGCCCCAGTGGAGCTTACAATCTAAGGTCCCTATCACATTCCCATCAGCCCCTGCCCCAGTGGAGCTTACAATCTAAGGTCCCTATCATTCCCATCAGTCCCTGCCCCAGTGAGCTTACAATCTAAGGTCCCTATCATTCCCATCAGTCCCTGCCCCAGTGAGCTTACAATCTAAGGCCCCTATCACATTCCCATCAGTCCCTGCCCCAGTGGAGCTTACAATCTAAGGCCCCTATCACATTCCCATCAGTCCCTGCCCCAGTGGAGCTTACAATCTAAGGTCCCTATCACATTCCCATCAGCCCCTGCCCCAGTGAGCTTACAATCTAAGGTCCCTATCACATTCCCATCAGTCCCTGCCCCAGTGGAGCTTACAATCTAAGGTCCCTATCACATTCCCATCAGTCCCTGCCCCAGTGGAGCTTACAATCTAAGGTCCCTATCACATTCCCATCAGTCCCTGCCCCAGTGAGCTTACAATCTAAGGTCCCTATCACATTCCCATCAGTCCCTGCCCCAGTGGAGCTTACAATCTAAGGTCCCTATCACATTCCCATCAGCCCCTGCCCCAGTGGAGCTTACAGTCTAAGGTCCCTATCACATTCCCATCAGCCCCTGCCCCAGTGGAGCTTACAATCTAAGGTCCCTATCACATTCCCATCAGTCCCTGCCCCAGTGGAGCTTACAATCTAAGGTCCCTATCACATTCCCATCAGTCCCTGCTCCAGTGAGCTTACAGTCTAAGGTCCCTATCATTCCCATCAGTCCCTGCCCCAGTGAAGCTTACAATCTAAGGTCCCTATCACATTCCCATCAGTCCCTGCCCCAGTGGAGCTTACAATCTAAGGTCCCTATCATTCCCATCAGTCCCTGCCCCAGTGAGCTTACAATCTAAGGTCCCTATCACATTCCCATCAGCCCCTGCCCCAGTGGAGCTTACAGTCTAAGGTCCCTATCATTCCCATCAGCCCCTGCCGCAGTGGAGCTTACAATCTAAGGTCCCTATCACATTCCCATCAGTCCCTGCCCCAGTGGAGCTTACAATCTAAGGTCCCTATCACATTCCCATCAGTTCCTGCCCCAGTGAAGCTTACAATCTAAGGTCCCTATCACATTCCCATCAGTCCCTGCCCCAGTGAGCTTACAATCTAAGGTCCCTATCACATTCCCATCAGTCCCTGCCCCAGTGAGCTTACAATCTAAGGTCCCTATCACATTCCCATCAGTCCCTGCCCCAGTGGAGCTTACAATCTAAGGTCCCTATCACATTCCCATCAGCCCCTGCCCCAGTGGAGCTTACAATCTAAGGTCCCTATCACATTCCCATCAGCCCCTGCCCCAGTGGAGCTTACAATCCAAGGTCCCTATCACATTCCCATCAGCCCCTGCCCCAGTGAGCTTACAATCTAAGGTCCCTATCACATTCCCATCAGCCCCTGCCCCAGTGAGCTTACAATCTAAGGTCCCTATCACATTCCCATCAGTCCCTGCCCCAGTGGAGCTTACAATCTAAGGTCCCTATCACATTCCCATCAGTCTCTGCCCCAGTGAGCTTACAATCTAAGGTCCCTATCACATTCCCATCAGTCCCTGCCCCAGTGGAGCTTACAATCTAAGGTCCCTATCACATTCCCATCAGTCCCTGCCCCAGGGAGTTTACAATCTAAGGTCCCTATCACATTCCCATCAGTCCCTGCCCCAGTGGAGCTTACAATCTAAGGTCCCTATCACATTCCCATCAGTCCCTGCCCCAGTGGAGCTTACAATCTAAGGTCCCTATCACATTCCCATCAGCCCCTGCCCCAGTGGAGCTTACAATCCAAGGTCCCTATCACATTCCCATCAGCCCCTGCCCCAGTGAGCTTACAATCTAGGTCCCTATCACATTCCCATCAGCCCCTGCCCCAGTGAGCTTACAATCTAAGGTCCCTATCACATTCCATCAGTCCCTGCCCCAGTGGAGCTTACAATCTAAGGTCCCTATCACATTCCCATCAGTCCCTGCCCCAGTGAGCTTACAATCTAAGGTCCCTATCACATTCCCATCAGCCCCTGCCCCAGTGAGCTTACAATCTAAGGTCCCTATCACATTCCCATCAGCCCCTGCCCCAGTGAGCTTACAATCTAAGGTCCCTATCACATTCCCATCAGCCCCTGCCCCAGTGGAGCTTACAATCTAAGGTCCCTATCACATTCCCATCAGTCCCTGCCCCAGTGGAGCTTACAATCTAAGGTCCCTATCACATTCCCATCAGTCCCAAATAACATATTTGTATATAACCCTTTGAATGCAATGATCATAACAACCTGATATTCTAATTACAGTATATCAGTAATCATAAATCATAAATGTTATGTAGCCCACCTGTGCAGCCACTGTGGTACTACTGCTTTACTTGGCGCTACAGGAGCCCTGAGCCCCCGCTTACTTTGGGGGACAGGCGTTTCCCAGCAATGGCGTGCCTCCACCCAGGGATAGTGTTGTGGAACTAATCCTCCCCCTGGGAACTAAACAGGTTTCTATGCCCCTCTTGGGACCCACGTAACCCTGGCAGATGTACCCCTCCCTGGGGTTGTTTCTTACCAACGTGGTAGTGGTCCTCTGGGCAAGGCAGATGCTCAGGTACACAGACACGATAGTTGTAGTTGAACTAGATGCACGGTTTATTAGGCAGGGTCCTCTCCAGGAGTGGCAAACATATAATTGGTACACAGTGCAGGGCATATCTCCTTACTACTCATTGATACTCATTTTCTGTTGGACTACTTCACGGTACTCCCGCCACATGCTCCCATCTAGGAAACCTTCCCGGTACTCTCGGCAGAGGCACCCCCTCTTGGAGCCCTCCCCGGTACTCACGCTAGAAGCATTTCCACAAGGACCCACACCGGTACTCACATGAAGCATCCTCAAATCCGAGATCCTGGACTAGTGGTGCCTTGGTACACCTTCCCTAGCCACTTGTGGCCCTGCACTCCAGCAGATGTAACGCTGGGAGGTCATAACCTCACTACCACTCCTGGAGGGGTCCTGTCTGCCCATTCTAACCTACTTTGTTCTACATATTACTCCTGGAGCAATCTATTACCAGAACTTCTAAATAAGCAGTACCTGGGGTACTCCTGCCTGGAGCAGTGCCCAAGATGTCTGCCGGACTGAACCTCAGCACATGGCTGCTATCCCTTATATGGGCCTATGCACCACCCTGTGGCCATAACCCGAACTACAGGTGTACACCCTATTAACTATTGACAACCCAGTCATCCCAGTGTCCCTGTTTCCCAGCACCACCCTGTGGTCTGTCCTAGGGGTTCCTGTCCTAAGGGCCTGTTTTTGGTAAACCCCTACATTCTCCCCCTACAAGAAAATTGTCACCTCCTGGCTGACACACATTCTACTAAATACAATACATTTACCATGTTGGTTTCACATCACGCTTCACAGTTCCTCCAGGAGACTGCCAGGGTACAATGGATGACTGAAAAGGAAAAGTGAGACATAACACATTCCCACCCTCCAAAGTCTTTGTGAAAGTCCCCACAAGAGTCTCTGTCCCTTAGACATTTCACACTGAAACAAGAGAAAGGACAACTTATTGCCCAAAAAATCAAAACAATTTCTTTATTTTTCAGCAAAGAAAATAATAGAAAGAATTTCTTTTCCTGGCCCTCCCCTCCTCCTTGAGGGAGTCCAAAATCCCAAGGTGCTCCCACCTTGGGCCTGCATATCCACCGATTGTGGTAACTTGCAAACTGGAGCCCTCCTGGGCTAACTTTCTCAGCTCCCCTATGGGAATCAACTGGAACAGTCCTCACTCCAGGCCATCCGGCTGGCTGCGGTGTGGGTTTCCTTTCCACCCCCAACAGTTCCTTCCTTGGGAAAGTGAGTCTCTCCTTGAGAGTACACCCCAACTGTGGGTGCTGCTCCCTTTAACTGAAAACTCCCCGCATGGGGTTGATGGATGCCTCCTGAGGCTACTCACACCATGTATCCAAACCGCAATTTAATATCTTCATACGGTGCGTAGTAGTTGGGATGGGGTTTCTCTACCCGCTCCCCATTTGGCAAATCTACTTCCACACTGAAGTACCTGGACTCTGGGTGCTTGCGCCCACAGCTGTGGACAGTATGGCGCAGGACTGTGCGCCCCCACCACCACTCTTTCTCTATTGAGCGGATAAATCTTTTGGCAGCCATCCTCTTTCCCTCATCTGGATGTAACAAGGCACGGCCTACCTTTTTCTCTTTAGAGGTGATCTCTGCTTTCACCCAATCATCCATCATGGATTCCATCTTGTCATATACCCACAGTGGGGCATATGGCATAAAATACCCCCATAGGCGAAAGATTTTGTAGTTCATGACCCTTTGGATTCTAGAAACTCTGCAGAATATATCAGGGTCAGCTTTCTCTGGCAGAACCCAAAAGTCTTTTTCTTCCTCTTTAGGGATCTTTCTTGGGGCATAACATGGGTCAGGTAATTTAAACAACTGAGGGCTATAGACATCCTCCTCTTCAGGGTCATCCCCTTTCTCATCCACTCTGGAAGTATTGCTGCTGGCAGACCCACGGGCCCCCACTGATGGCTTAGCCCCTACCCTGATAACCTCTCTGTAGGCTGGGGTTTCCGGGGTCCCTGGGGACTTCTCTCCGGTTTGGGCTACGGTGGCCTCACTCTCCACCTGAGCAGAAATGGGCAGCTCCCTCTGGGGTATGCTATCCGGGCCCTGGGGCATAGGTATGGCACCTTGGATGACAGGCAAGCCGGGCGCAGGCCCGCTCCCTTCTCCCTCCCCTTCTGGAGTAACTGGCCGGGACCCCTCTTTCACCCCCTCCGGGGCTACAGGGCTCTCATCCCTTGTGGGCACATTATCAGTAACCGCCTCTAACTCGGGTACTAGCACGGGTATCGCGGGGGCCTCCGCCGCTTGGGCGTCATCACTCACCTCCGAGTGCCCGCTGTGCTGTGAGGAGCTGAACTTTCCATTGCTCAGTTGGAACAGCAGCGCCAGCGTCGCGCTGTGCCCATGGCTCTTGGCTTCATCTTTAAAGGGGCCCATCCAACATCGATGGCCGCAGTGGTCACAGCGCCCTGTGGGGTGAGTCAAGGCCATGCGCGCCTCCTCTCCACACTCGCCGCATAGTGGGACCATTTGGGGCTCCCCTCTTGTAGTGGTCTGTTCAGCAAAGGACCCGAGCCACACATAGCGAACGCCGCCGTCATAAGCTAGCTGGTAGGTAAGCTGCACCAGTAGGGACTCAAGGCCCGCGCTACCGCACACTTTTGGCACAGGTGTCTCCATGGTATCATACAGCAGCCAGTCGCACACCCTGCTCACGCTGTGTAGTACTTGGAACTGATCCAAAATGGCCCCCGTGACGTCAGGTCGCATCGTCACTCCCTGGCTCACTGGCGCCCTTTCTAAGGCTTCTTATTGGCCAGCCGGCCTCACGGGCCGGTCAATAGGCAAATCAAGGGCGCGTCACCCTCTGGCACGCCCCTATTTCACGTGTCTTCCCCGGCTCTCTCTTTGGCGCCCACTTGCCTGCAATCCTATTGGCAGGAGCTGCCTTGCTCCTCTTTGGCGCCAATTCCCCCCTGGGGATGCGGATCAGGGTGGCCCAAATCTAGCCCGATCGGGAAAAAGGGTTTCACAGACACACTAGGCCTCAGTTCCTTTAGAGCCCTGTCTGCTAAACGGTTCCTGCTCTCATCTCAGCAGTGCCTCCAAATGTAGCCCACCTGTGCAGCCACTGTGGTACTACTGCTTTACTTGGCGCTACAGGAGCCCTGAGCCCCCGCTTACTTTGGGGGACAGGCGTTTCCCAGCAATGGCGTGCCTCCACCCAGGGATGGTGTTGTGGAACTAATCCTCCCCCTGGGAACTAAACAGGTTTCTATGCCCCTCTTGGGACCCACGTACCCCTGGCAGATGTACCCCTCCCTGGGGTTGTTTCTTACCAACGTGGTAGTGGTCCTCTGGGCAAGGCAGATGCTCAGGTACACAGACACGATAGTTGTAGTTGAACTAGATGCACGGTTTATTAGGCAGGGTCCTCTCCAGGAGTGGCAAACATATAATTGGTACACAGTGCAGGGCATATCTCCTTACTACTCATTGATACTCATTTTCTGTTGGACTACTTCACGGTACTCCCGCCACATGCTCCCATCTAGGAAACCTTCCCGGTACTCTCGGCAGAGGCACCCCCTCTTGGAGCCCTCCCCGGTACTCACGCTAGAAGCATTTCCACAAGGACCCACACCGGTACTCACATGAAGCATCCTCAAATCCGAGATCCTGGACTAGTGGTGCCTTGGTACACCTTCCCTAGCCACTTGTGGCCCTGCACTCCAGCAGATGTAACGCTGGGAGGTCATAACCTCACTACCACTCCTGGAGGGGTCATGTCTGCCCATTCTAACCTACTTTGTTCTACATATTACTCCTGGAGCAATCTATTACCAGAACTTCTAAATAAGCAGTACCTGGGGTACTCCTGCCTGGAGCAGTGCCCAAGATGTCTGCCGGACTGAACCTCAGCACATGGCTGCTATCCCTTATATGGGCCTATGCACCACCCTGTGGCCATAACCCGAACTACAGGTGTACACCCTATTAACTATTGACAACCCAGTCATCCCAGTGTCCCTGTTTCCCAGCACCACCCTGTGGTCTGTCCTAGGGGTTCCTGTCCTAAGGGCCTGTTTTTGGTAAACCCCTACAGTTACTTACTAATGCTGTAGTGGAATCCAGCTTACGTTGTTGACATTTCCCCTTCTTTCAGATAAGATATACATCAGCCAGGGCTGTATTTCTAGAACATTTCCACCAAAAGGAAAGCACCCAGCTTCCCATATCCCTTATCCATTAACCCCAGGTTATAAAACTTAATACCAGATCTGATACTGAATTACTCTTTAGTTACATAGGCTGAAAGATGCTGTTACACAGATTATTTACAACATTCCCTGTCACAGGGGAGCTTACAATCTAATTTCCCTCCCACACACAAATACATTTTTCCACAAAATCATGTGAATTATATTCCAAAACATATAACAAAATAAAACTATTCAAACATTAACCAAAGCAGCAAATAACATATATATATATATACTGTATATAACCCTTTGAATGATCATAAAAACCTTAATTAAATTCTAATTACAGTATATAAGTAATCATAAACCATAAACGTTACTCACTGTCTGTCTGATTGTACTAAAGCATTAGTATAATCACCTTGCTAATTAGACATGACAGTGTGTTGAGTTCATGAGTAACACGCCTACAGTACTACTATCCCCAGACCTACTATCCCCTATAGCTCAGTAACACACAATGGTACAGACTGTGAGTAACACGCCTACAGTACTACTACCCCCAGACCTATTATCCCCTATAGCTCAGTAACACACAATGGTACAGACTGTGAGTAACAAGCCTACAGTACTACTACCCCCAGACCTATTATCCCCTATAGCTCAGTAACACACAATGGTACAGACTGTGAGTAACAAGCCTACAGTACTACTACCCCCAGACCTACTATCCCCTATAGCTCAGTAACACACAATGGTACAGACTGTGAGTAACAAGCCTACAGTACTACTACCCCCAGACCTACTATCCCCTATAGCTCAGTAACACATAATGGTACAGACTGTGAGTAACAAGCCTTCAGTACTACTAGCCCCAGACCTACTATCCCCTATAGCTCAGTAACACACAATGGTACAGACTGTGAGTAACAAGCCTACAGTACTACTATCCCCAGACCTACTATCCCCTATAGCTCAGTAACACACAATGGTACAGACTGTGAGTAACAAGCCTTCAGTACTACTAGCCCCAGACCTACTATCCCCTATAGCTCAGTAACACACAATGGTACAGACTGTGAGTAACAAGCCTACAGTACTACTATCCCCAGACCTACTATCCCCTATAGCTCAGTAACACACAATGGTACAGACTGTGAGTAACAAGCCTACAGTACTACTATCCCCAGACCTACTATCCCCTATAGCTCAGTAACACACAATGGTACAGACTGTGAGTAACAAGCCTACAGTACTACTACCCCCAGACCTACTATCCCCTATAGCTCAGTAACACACAATGGTACAGACTGTGAGTAACTCACCTGGGGAAGCTGCCGGGAACAGGAATGAGAGAGAGAGATGAATAAAGAGACAGAACATGTTGCTGTGAGACTGTTACACTGTGGGGCTGAGATCTCTGCTCTTTGCTCACCAACATGTGTCTCCTCCCTGTACAGGAGCAGCTCCGCAGAAAGCTTTGCTTATAAAGCACTTTGACTGCTGCCAATCGTACAGCTGTGAGGCCACACCCACCAAACTTGAGTCACACCGTCATTGGCTCAGCCTGAATAAAAATAGAATGAATGTTGGATGCTCAATAGTGGGCGGATCAGATTTTTCCTATTGACTTGTCAGAAATCCAACCTGCTGCCATTCTCACAGTAATAACCCCAGGGTCCCCAAACTTTTCACACTTGGTCACTAGGGGACTGCAGTCTAAGTTTTGAAAAAGTCGGCGGAGCCACCAACAGCCAATCAGATTTCACCTATTGGATTTTATTGATTTAATGCCAGGGTTCTCAAACTTTGCACAGTCAGTCACTGGGTGACTTTATACTTCAAGGTTAGAAAAAAGTGGGTTTCAGTGGGGAAATTTTAACTGTTGCCATTCTCACATGTTTAATGTCAGGGTCCCCAAACTTGTTTGTCACTTGGTGACTACATTCCAAGTTTAGAAAACTGGGTGGGGCCAACAACAGCCAATCAGATTTCACCTATAAGCTACATATGTATAAATTTAAACTGCTGCCAATCTTTAAATATTTCACTGGGTAACTGCAGTCAGGGGCGGGCCAAGCCAACCGGGCGCCCTAGGCAACCCGGTCGGCCAACTCCGCCCACCTCCCCGCCCCCCGAACGGCGCATGCGCGCCAAAGCACAGGAGGGGGTGTAGGGGGGGGCGGGTCGATTAGATCGGTCATTGCCTCCGCCACTAATGACAAGCGGCGGAGGCAATGACAAAGTAGCACTAGGGGTAGGCAGGAGAGGGTCCTGCCTGGCGCCCCCCAATCATTGCGCCCTAGGCAGCTGCCTCTTCTGCCTACCCCTAGTTCCGGCCCTGACTGCAGTTCCCAGGTTCAAAAAAGTGGGCAGAGCCACCAACTGCCAATCAGATGTCACTTGTTGACTTTCAGTGGGGAAATTTAAATTGCTGCCATTCAGACACTATTAAAACCAGGGTCCTCAGAGTTGGTTTTTACTATATAACTGTGGGTCCAAGGTTAGAAAAAGTGGGCGGAGCCAACAACAGCCAATCAGATTTCATTCAGTGACTTCACGTTTTTCAAACCAACATGAAGTTTGTTCTCAAGCGTCCCTTTCTAGTTATATATTGCATTTTTTCTTACTCTCCACTTCTCTCTAGACTAGACTACACTGTATAAATATGTATTCATTTTAAGAGCATATATATTTTATACATTATGAAATGGAATTAATTTGTTTCACTATTATTATTATGTTAGTGTTTTATGAGCTCATTAAAGAAACTTGGTTGGGAATGTAGCAACTTTAAGGGTAAATGCTGAATAATGGAGGTGGAGATGTGGGTGTGACTCCTCCGCACCTCCCCTTTAAAGCTGGAGCTATAGTTGTAATGTTATTATGCTTATGACGGAGTGCAAGTCACAAACAGGGCCGCATTTTAAATCCCGCCACACCCCCCCTTGGCGCCTGGTCCACCTCCTACTGATTGGCTGCACCAGGGCCTGGAAGGAGGGAAGATTTAAACAGCTGAAATCAATGAACACAAGAACTTGGCTGGTGTATACATAACTAAGTGGAGTATAGCGATGGGTGAAATAATTCAGCAGGCAAGGATTCGCCACGAATTTCCTTGTTTCGCCATAGTCATTTATTTTTTTCGAAAGGGGCGACAAAATTCGATTAAGTGGTGGATAAGCATGAAACACATTAGGCTAGATGGAAGGGGTGGCTACTGTTTTAATGGATTGAAATAAATGTATATAGTTTGAGTAGCATAGGAGTTCATATTTTGCAAATACTGAAGATGTGCTGAAAATCTGAAATTGGTGCATCCATAATCCCATATCCTTTCCATAAACATATATTGTGTATACATGACAATGAAAATATACAAGAAGAACATGTAAAGCTCAATATTTAACTCATAGGCGGATTTTCAATAAGGCTAGGGCAGGCTAAGCCTCCCCAAACCTGCTCTGGCACCCTAAAAATAAAAAAATAAAATAAAAAAACCTGGTTCCGTTTCTGTGCTGTCCTGCAAATCTTCTCCTGTCCCTGCAAGCTCCGGGTTCTGCTCTAATCAGCTGTGCTCTGATTGGATCTTTCTTTTTGTACATTCTCCAATCAGAGCACAGCTTTCTTGACAGACAGTAAAATTGACCAATCAAGACACAGATGCAGACAGGGATCGGGAAATTTTGCAAACTGTAGAAATGAAGACTTAAAAAAGAAGAATCTGCAGACTGTAAGTTTACCCAAGAACCAGCTTTGAACTTTGCTGCAGTTTTCATCCCACAGGTACTATACTGTATATGTTCTAAAGGCTGACCCACTAGCTGGAATTAAATTGTTTTTTGTCATCTGACATTTATAATATCCCCTACCCTAAGTTAATTTTTCCCCCTGACAAAGCTCATTGTGCTTTTATATATTTGTTATGGTTTTTTGCACATTCTATTTTTTTTTTACTTTGGGGCCAATGCTGTGTATCAGTGCCAGTGTTATAGTGCCAGGGCCGGAATATCTGCCATCTGTACCCACTGCTTCTCACTGTATATAATGTGCTGGTTTTGTAAATACGGACTGCGTCTCACTGTATATAATGTGCTGGTTTTGTATATAAAGACTGTGTATCGCTGTATATAACGTGCCTGGGATGTCAGTACCTGCTGCCTCACTTTCTATAAAACTAACTTAAACCCATCTAATGGGGAGGTTCACTTTTAAGTTAACTTGTAGTATATTATAGAATGGCCTATTCCTAGCAACTTTGCAATTGGTCTTCCTAGTTAATTTTATATAGTTTTTGAATAATTTGCCTTTCGCTTCTGCCTCTTTCCAGCTTTCAAATGAGGGTCACTGACCAAAAAGTATTGCTCTGTGAAGCTACAGTTTTATTTTTCCATGCAGGCCCCTTAACTATTCATATTCCCATCTCTTGTTTAAACCACTACCTGGTATATAAGACCCTAGCAACCAGATAGCTGCTGAAATACCAAATGGAGAGCTGCTGAACAAAAAGCTAAATAACCAAAAAACCATTAAAAATAAAAAAGAGGACCAATTGCAAATTGTCTCAGAATATCAGTGTCTACATCATATTAAAAGTTAATTTAAAGGTGAACTACCCCTTTAACCTAACTGAACACAAATGTATAGAGAACCCCTAACAGAAGTGCACGTATGAATGCTTTTACATCCTAAGCATTTTAGGGTAAAAAAATCCCCCCCACCCGCACTTTTGCACAGTATCCCTGGGAGTCAGTGGGAACTGCCAGAGGTAGTTGGGAGGTTAATTTTTTACGCCAGCAGTGAATCCACTAAGTGTCACATTAGCTGTAGGTCAGTCTGTGTATGGGCCATCTTTAGCCTCCCCAAACAAAAAAGTCACCCTCCGCCTATGATTTAACTTACATTAATAAAGTCAGGTAAAACAGTCAGTGCATGGCCAGCAAGATGGGCAATATAAAGGATAAAGCATCTCCTGATCACAATATAGTAAATTCACTCCCTGATTGCTGGGGTCACAACCCACTGAAATCCTTATAGCCTTAGTGTATAAGGAATGGCTTATAGTAGGACATTACAATATGAAACAAAAGTACAGTATTTCTTGCCATCACAGCCTAAGTAATGGAGGCCCATTTTGACTGGTCCTACACATGCTACTGTATACTGTATAAGACCTCACTCCTACATTCTATCTCACACTCTCACACTGGGGCAGGGGCTGATCGGAATGTGATAGGGACCTTAGATTGTAAGCTCACTGGGGCAGGGGCTGATGGGAATGTGATAGGGACCTTAGATTGTAAGCTCACTGGGGCAGGGACTGATGGGAATGTGATAGGGACTTTAGATTGGAAGCTCCACTGGGGCAGGGGCTGATGGGAATATGATTGGGACCTTAGATTGTAAGCTCCACTGGGGCAGGGGCTGATGGGAATGTGATAGGGACCTTAGATTGTAAGCTCACTGGGGCAGGGACTGATGGGAATGGGATAGGGACCTTAGATTGTATGCTCACTGGGGCAGGGGCTGATGGGAATGTGATAGGGACCTTAGATTGTAAGCTCCACTGAGGCAGGGACTGATGGGAATGTGATAGGGACCTTAGATTGTAAGCTCCACTGGGGCAGGGACTGATGGGAATGTGATAGGGACCTTAGATTGTAAGCTCACTGGGGCAGGGACTGATGGGAATGTGATAGGGACCTTAGATTGTAAGCTCCACTGGGGCAGGGACTGATGGGAATGTGATAGGGACCTTAGATTGTAAGCTCACTGAGGCAGGGACTGATGGGAATGTGATAGGGACCTTAGATTGTAAGCTCCACTGGGGCAGGGACTGATGGGAATGTGATAGGGACCTTAGATTGTAAGCTCCACTGGGGCAGGGACTGATGGGAATGTGATAGGGACCTTAGATTGTAAGCTCACTGGGGCAGGGACTGATGGGAATGTGATAGGGACCTTAGATTGTAAGCTTACTGGGGCAGGGACTGATGGGAATGTGATAGGGACCTTAGATTGTAAGCTCCACTGGGGCAGGGGCTGATGGGAATGTGATAGAGACCTTAGATTGTATGCTCACTGGGGCAGGGACTGATGGGAATGTGATAGGGACCTTAGATTGTAAGCTCACTGGGGCAGGGACTGATGGGAAGTTGATAGGGACCTTAGATTGTAAGCTCCACTGGGGCAGGGACTGATGGGAATGTGATAGGGACCTTAGATTGTAAGCTCACTGGGGCAGGGACTGATGGGAATGTGATAGGGACCTTAGATTGTAAGCTCACTGAGGCAGGGATTAGCATTTTTTTTGCTTTAAACACTGTACTTGCATTGGTGCTGTGTGTGCAAGGTATAAGGAACATGTGGGGCACAGGTACTTTTGGTAAAAGCATTTAAGCATGAGCAAAATAGCACAAAATACTGTACTTTGCACATTGCCCTTTGTGTTTGTTAAGGAGCCGTTATATTTACTATGAATGTGTCTGTACTATTAAACTGCATAAAAAGTAACGCTATATAAATACAGATACACATACATGCACAGCGAAACAGATCAGAATATTTATATCCATACCTACTTGAATCCACAATAGGGGAATATATTTGGGGGCTGCCTGCAAATTCTACGAAAAATGGCAAATTATTCAAAACTGTATTTACATTTTTTTACATGTTCTCCCCTTGAGCAAATAGAAAATTAAATGTAATTTGCACAAACGCAATTCAATTGGGGGGGGGGGGGGTTAGATTTCTGAAATGGAAAAGGCTCAATCAATCACTATGATCCTGTAACAGCATGTTCCTGGGCAACTAGTTTTTCCCTTAGGGTAATATAAAACCAAAGAACACAGATTCGAGGTTGCTAACGCCCATCACAACCTTTGATTTGTTAAAACACTTTAGGCATTTGCTTCATATTGTTAAAATAAACTTTGTAAAGAAAAAACCCAGCTTCCAAGAATTCTGGATAACATTCATACTATATTACCCTTAAGGGTGAAGACACATGGAGCTACTAGTAGCAGCTACTTGTCATAGCTACTAAAATAGACAATGCTGATCATTTACTGATAATTGTCTCTGTGTGTTTTAGCTAGGGTTGCCACCTGTCCGGTTTTGACCCGGACAGTTATGGAATGAAAAACACAAGAAACATTCCACAAAAAAATGCTCATTCACTCTAGAGCAAAATGCATATTAATTCCAATTCATTTTGTACAGGTATAGGACCCATTATCCAGAATGCTCTGGACCAAGGGTATTTCGGATAAGGAGTCTTTCCGAAATTTGGATCTCCATACCTTAAGTCAGGGATCCCTAACCTTTTATACCCGTGAGCCACATTTAAATGGAAAAAGTGTTGGGGAGCAACACAAGCATGGAAAAGGTTCCTAGGGGTAGAAATTAGAGATTTAATTGGCTATTTAATTGCCCCTATGTGGACTGTCAGCCTACAGAAGGTTCTGTTTGGCATATGCAACCAAAACTTGCCTCCTAACCAGAAATTCAAAAATAAGCACCTACTTTGAGGCCACTGGGAGCAACATCCAAAGGGTTGGGGAGCAACATGTTACTCACGAGCGATTGGTTGGGGAACACTGCCTTAAGTCTATTAAAAAATCAATAAAACATTAATTAAACCCAATAGGATTGTTTTGCATCCAATAAGGGGTAATTATATCTTAGTTGGGATCAAGTACAGGTACTGTTTTATTATTACAGAGAAAAGGGAATCATTTAACCATGAAATAAACCCAATAGGGCTGTTCTGCCCCCAATAAGGGGTAATTATATCTTAGTTGGGATCAAGTACAGGTACTGTTTTATTATTACAGAGAAAAGGGAATCATTTAACCATTAAATAAACCCAATAGGGCTGTTCTGCCCCCAATAAGGGGTAATTATATCTTAGTTGGGATCAAGTACAGGTACTGTTTTATTATTACAGAGAAAAGGGAATCATTTAAGCATTAAATAAACCCAATAGGGCCGTTCTGCCCCCAATAAGGGGTAATTATATCTTAGTTGGGATCAAGTACAGGTACTGTTTTATTATTACAGAGAAAAGGGAATCATTTAACCATTAAATAAACCCAATAGGGCTGTTCTGCCCCAATAAGGGGTAATTATATCTTAGTTGGGATCAAGTACAGGTACTGTTTTATTATTACAGAGAAAAGGGAATCATTTAACCATGAAATAAACCCAATAGGACTGTTCTGCCCCCAATAAGGGGTAATTATATTTTAGTTGGTAAAGCATTAGAAAGGTTATTATATGATCCCCTTATATATTTATGCATAGTTATCATGTCACCTCTTAAGCGCCTCTTCTCCAGTGTAAACAGACCCAACCTGGCCAGTCTTTCCCCATAACTGAGACTTTCCATACCCTTTACCAACTTAGTTGCCCTTCTCTGGATTCTCAGTTTTGATATCATAATTCCCTGTGCATCTGTACATCTGGATTAGAGTTTTTGCTGCAATTTGAGCTTATCTTGTAAACGCAAATGAAAGTGCAAGAAAAGCTGGGAAGTTCATGTAGAAGTAAATAGGAGTTGTACCAACAAAATTCAAGTGATATTTGGGTTTTTTTGAAAAAAAACTGGAAGACTCACTGAAACTTATACGTAGAAGGTGATTGCACTGTGTTTGAGCTTTTTTCACGTTCCTAAACAATGAAGATTTTGAAATGCAAGTTAATGTAACTTAAAATTCAAATCAAATTTTCATAAATTGGCCCGTGCATGTATTACATATTTAGCTCAATTTAACATATTTAATTACTCCCATGTATGCAGTGATATGAATAAATATACAGCTATGAAGGGTCATCCTTGCTTGCTACTCAGCTATAGGAGGGGAGTGGCTGGTTGGGGTGAGGAAAGTCTGAGAGCTTTGTGCTACCCCACTGGTAAAATTCAGGTCGCTGGAAACCTAAAGTAACTGAAGGTTTTGTTTGCTCCTCAAAGGCCAACTGGTGTTATGTATTAAGACACCTTTAAACTCAAACAAGTGAAGTTATTCCTGATTCAATCAGGATAAGTATATGGTGCAATAATTATATATATGTTTATTATGATAACTATGGATTACACTCACTCATTGCTTTTTACCCATTTTCTCAGTAGGTTGAATTGCTTGAAAGATACTGGGAACTGTGATTTACAGTGCGGTGCTGCCGCCTAGTGGACACTGAGGAGCACACCTTGGGGGAGTTCCACCAGGAAATAATCACACACAGATTTGCAGCAAAGACAGTTTGAAATAATGCAATAACTGTAAAATGAAATGCTCTGGGAAACTTGTGTGGGTTTAGCCACTTCTGGCTCAGTCTCATGCAGGACACAGTCCCACACTCCCCTCCTGAAGGAAATACCCTTTCCCAGTTCAGTCCCTTCCCCAGAGCTCTTTCAGTTTCCCCAGGTAGCGCTACCTGCCCCAAAGTCCCTTCCCCAGAGCTCTTTCAGTTTCCCCAGGTAGCGCTACCTGCCCCACAGTCCCTTCCCCAGAGCTCTTTCAGTTCCCCCAGGTAGCGCTACCTGCCCCAAAGTCCCTTCCCCAGAGCTCTTTCAGTTTCCCCAGGTAGCGCTACCTGCCCCAAAGTCCCTTCCCCAGAGCTCTTTCAGTTTCCCCAGGTAGCACTACCTGCCCCAAAGTCCCTTCCCCAGAGCTCTTTCAATTCCCCAGGTAGCACTACCTGCCCCAAAGTCCCTTCCCCAGAGCTCTTTCAATTCCCCAGGTAGCGCTACCTGCCCCAAAGTCCCTTCCCCAGAGCTCTTTCAGTTCCCCCAGGTAGCGCTACCTGCCCCAAAGTCCCTTCCCCAGAGCTCTTTCAGTTCCCCCAGGTAGCGCTACCTGCCCCAATGTCCCTTCCCCAGAGCTCTTTCAGTTTCCCCAGGTAGCGCTACCTGCCCCAAAGTCCCTTCCCCAGAGCTCTTTCAGTTTCCCCAGGTAGCACTATCTGCCCCAAAGTCCCTTCCCCAGAGCTCTTTCAGTTTCCCCAGGTAGCGCTACCTGCCCCAAAGTCCCTTCCCCAGAGCTCTTTCAGTTCCCCAGGTAGTGCTACCTGCCCCAAAGTCCCTTCCCCAGAGCTCTTTCAGTTCCCCAGGTAGCGCTACCTGCCCCAAAGTCCCTTCCCCAGAGCTCTTTCAGTTTCCCCAGGAAGCGCTACCTGCCCCAAAGTACCTTCCCCAGAGCTCTTTCAGTTTCCCCAGGTAGCGCTACCTGCCCCAAAGTCCCTTCCCCAGAGCTCTTTCAGTTTCCCCAGGTAGCGCTACCTGCCCCAAAGTCCCTTCCCCAGAGCTCTTTCAGTTTCCCCAGGTAGCGCTACCTGCCCCAAAGTCCCTTCCCCAGAGCTCTTTCAGTTCCCCAGGTAGTGCTACCTGCCCCAAAGTCCCTTCCCCAGAGCTCTTTCAGTTCCCCAGGTAGCGCTACCTGCCCCAAAGTCCCTTCCCCAGAGCTCTTTCAGTTTCCCCAGGAAGCGCTACCTGCCCCAAAGTACCTTCCCCAGAGCTCTTTCAGTTTCCCCAGGTAGCGCTACCTGCCCCAAAGTCCCTTCCCCAGAGCTCTTTCAGTTTCCCCAGGTAGCGCTACCTGCCCCAAAGTCCCTTCCCCAGAGCTCTTTCCGTTTCCCCAGGTAGCACTACCTGCCCCAAAGTACCTCTCCCTTTGGAATGGCAGTTGCTCCCACGTAGCAGGCACTCGAGAAAGTGTTTTAAGTGCTTAAGTGTTTTAATAAATAGTTGGGATGAGATCCCTGCCCCAAGGAGCTTACAATCTATTACTGTAAACTTATTGAATGTGATACTCTGAGCACCTTTGCAGTTTACATTAATTTTCTGTTTAAGTAGTTTCTGAGATATTAGCATGGTAGTCATAACTATTTAGAACTGCCCATATCTAAGGGTATAGGATCACTATTATAGGGATGGGTGTAAGAGTGCTACTGCCACATCAAACGTTGGCCTTCTTTCCAGCAGAGTAAATACACAGAGGGGTTGTGGGAGCATGCCAAGGCTAATTAAAGCTTTCATATTTAGGATGTGTTTTCTTGGTACCTAATATTATGTGGGAGATATGCTTGAAAGTGGAAGCTTTGAGGCAATTTTTTTAGAATTTTCATAATTATTTATAGAAGCTGCTGAATTCAGTAAAGCATTGCCGTTTGGTACTTAGGAGTTGGAAGACATAGTTACCCATTTTGGATTCGGCAGAATGTGTACTTTTGAAAAATGTATGGTTTCCTAGGGTAAACCTAATGTTCCAGGATTTTTGGCTTTGGAATGTAAAGTATGCCGTATTCTGCTGTAATGCTTTGAAAATTTGGTAATTTACTGCTGGGAGTTTTTGATCTATAGAAGTCAGAAATCTCCATAAAACTATACATATCAGGTATTGGCACGTTCGGGAGACATGAGGCTTTCCAAATCAGTTGTATTTTTGTCCATAAAATAAAATATGTTTCTGGTATAAATCCCTATATCATGAAAAATAGCATTTTTTCTTTTTTTTTTTGTATTTTGAGCTCTAAATCTTGTTCCAGAAGTGGAAATACACAAAAACTCCTAAAAAAAACAATATATAGTTTGCCTACCTAAACTTAACCCTTCCCAATAAATCCCCATAAATAAGAGCGAACACAAAATATTTACAAATCGTCTGGCACTGAGGAGAACCGAAATGTGAAATTCTGCTGGCACTTAAAGGGTTAAAGTACCGAGAGTTGTTTGTTTATCCTGCCACCTTTCTGCCTCTCTTCTGATTGGGGAGCTCAGTTTAGAAAGGTCCGAGCCCTGCAATCCTGTGTATCTGAAACCTGCAGAATGGTTTCTCTTACCCCTAATGCTCCCTCATGTGGCAGATAGGGATATAGCAGGATGGGAGAGATCTGAATGGAACCTTTAGAACAGACAGTATTTTTATTTTTTATTTTTAACAGAATTACATTTGGAATGACAAATCTCACTTTTATTTGATCCTCCCTTGTTCCTGACATAGGTAAGCGCCGCCTGTCTGTAGCTATCATTGGCTCTTTACATTGTGCCGGGCTCTGACTGGCTTGGCCTGTATCCAAAGTCTTCTGTGCTGAAGCGTCTGAAGAATCGCGGGTGAGTGTGTGACCACAGACACAATTCATTTGGTCTCTTTTAACCATTTTCATTCTTTGCCATGTGCCACTCTTTTTACTTATCGTCATCAAAAATATATTGCATAAACAGCTCATATGTAAAACCCTGCTTCATCTAAATAAACCATTTTCATAAAAATGTACTTTTTTAGTAGTATGTGCCATTGGGTAATCCTAAATAGGAAACTGCCATTTTAATTACTAAGTGCCGCCCCCTGGGATCATAGGATTTACAGTGCACACAAACAAGCCAAGGCACACATACATGCTAGGCCCCATCAGCCAATGAATGGGCAGAGTTCTGCCTTTTGCTCCCACACTACTTCCTGTTACAGTTAGAGCTGCATCACTTCCTGTCAGCTGATCTCTGAGGGAGCACACAGCCCATCACTAAATGGCGGCTCAAGGGAAAAGATATAAAAGGGCAATATTTACTGATATATATATTCCAGTTTGGGGAGATTCTTTAATAGGTCACTTAAGGATTCATACTGGGGGTATAGTTTTCCTATAAAATGATTTTCAGTTCCTCCTCCTTCAGTCGCAGGAATACAATGAATCTCTGTTAGTTTTGTTCTTCCCTTTAGTTCTTGTCACAATGATGAGAGCTGCTACTGACACGGAGAGAGCAGTGAGTATGGGCAGGTACATGTACAGCTTCATCCCACAGCTTTTATCTGAAATACATATATACATCACGAGAACAAGTTAGAGACATAGATGCCCATAAAGATCTGGTGTTATTCATAGATATGAAACCAGCATTGCTCTTGAATTGTACCCACCATTTATGCCTTTTGTGAGGCTGGTATGAGGGCAGAATTCCCGAGGGGCAATAGAGGCATTGTTCTGATCAGCCGGGTTCTGTACCAAGCACAGATACTCCCCATCCCAGGATTCAGGCTGCAGTGACACACGGATTGTGGTACCATTGGGATAGGGCTGGTACCGGCCTTTGTGTCTGTACATCCAACTGTAGGACAGCGCTGATGGGTTTGTTGGGGCAGAACAATGAAGGGTGAAATTGCACCAGTCAGGGCTAATCTGCTCCATCTCCATCTTTATATCTGGGGTGGGAACTGGCTCTGTGTATAGAAACATATTCACAGTCATATTATATAGTGTCTTTTGTAGTATTTATATATTATTATCAAGAACTTTACAATCATTTCAAATATTAAACATAATGAGATAAACTATACATCAATCCTAATGCTGAGTTAGACTGAAAGAATCATTTATTAATACAAGAACCGTGTGTTTATATATTGCATTCTGCCCCATTGCTTGAGCCTCTTGAGGTGCAGCTAAAGCCCTTCTCCTTTTGAGTCTGTATGCAGCCATCTTTAGTGATGTCACAAATGGGCGGGGTTGACATGGTGATATCACTGGAAAGACTCTGCTTTAAGCTGGATCCAAAGCCACCCAACCTAGATCCAGTAGGCTTTAGGCCAATGCACCCCTCACTACTACTTTATAATGTGCTGGGTGCACAGTGTTGCAGGGAAGTTAACTCCTGGCATAGGCTGGCAGCAGGTACAAGGCCCCTAAGTGTAATGTTCTTTTCCTGTGCTCCCATACCTACATATTTGCACACCTTTTGCCCTTTCTGGGTGCAATGTGGTCAAACTCATGCAGTTCTACATTCAGAGTGAAGCATAACTTGCTCATTCCTTAGGCTGCAACCCACAAAAGCTTAAAGCAAATGGACTTTGCTACATGTTTCTTAAATGAGGCCCAGTTTATTAGTAACATCTCAAGAAAGCTTCAAAATATGCAGAAAACTGTCTGGCACTAATGAAAGTATGGCTTGGGACTCCTCCAGTTACATGGGAGTAGGAGAAACAATAGGTTAGCTGAAAGCAGTTCTAATGTGTAGCGCTGGCTGAAAGCTCAGACTCAGTCACACTTTACTGCTGCACTGCAAGTTGGAGTGATATCCCCCCCCAGCAGCCAATCAGCAGAACAATGGGAAGGGAGCAAGATAGCAGCTCCCAGTAGGTATCCGAATAGCACTCAATAGTAAGAAATCCAAGTCCGGCTTGGGACTCCTCCAGTTACATGGGAGTAGGAGAAACAATAGGTTAGCTGAAAGCAGTTCTAATGTGTAGCGCCGGCTGAAAGCTCAGACTCAGGCACAATGCACTGAGATGGCGCCTACACACCAATATTACAGCTACAAATACATTTGTTGTTCAAGAATAAAATGTTAAATGGCAGAGGGAATTATTTGCTATGTAAACAGTGTCATTTAGAGACAGAAACTACTGTACTACATAAATATCATGACAGTATCTATTTAAGTATTTTACTTGTAGCATGTTGATCAATGTTAATAATTGCTGACTGGTTGCTATGAGGCACAATAAGCACTAAGCTTGACCAAGAATATGATTCAAGTGCTAATTAAGCGGTTCTTGGTGTTGGAGTAGCTTTAAATGTTTTAATTACCCTACCAATAGCTAATCGTCTTACAGCAATGAAAGAAATCTGTGGAACCAATAATAGGGTGGAGGGTCATAAACATCTCCTAGAGGGTGATATCTGTCATGTGAACCTCCATGTGGGCTGCCCTGGTCTGTATTCTACAAAAAGGGTAATGTTATAAAGGTTAGGTCTAGTAACCCATAGCAACCAATCAGTAGGTTTCAAAGCAAATATTAGATTGTTTTTTATGGGTTACTAAACCTAATGCAATCTTTCTGTTATTGTAGCATTCTAAACATTGTATTCCTTTAGAATGTAAAACTGCTAGTGAGCGTACCATACACAGTGAGATTAAATGTGAGTCTCTTTGTTTCTTCGTCAGTATAAGTAATGGCTGCTGTGTATATCCCACTGTCTTCCATCCTCAGGTCACTGATTCGTAGTGTTGTTCCGCTGTCTAATGGTTCCAGTCGGTTGTGGAACTGAAGAATCCTGATCTCAAAGTGCGGCTTCCGAAAATACGCCAGTCTGACGTTTTTTTCTTTGGTTTTAAACAGCCACAAAACCTCCAACACAGGAACAGTCAGATCTAGATAGATTTTTAAACAGACTGACTGCTTTTGAAGCCCATTCACCTGAAGCGGCACATCTTGGTTTGCTGTAGAGAATGAAATGAACACCCCAAAATATCTCTAATTACTGTTTTAAAATTGTTACTTTACTCCAAAAATGTATCCTGGCATTGGATGGGGCCCAGGGGCTATGAAGTCACAATGCTGCCTATATGAGCAAAGCACTAGTTAGGGCACATAACCATCTTCCAGCCCATTAACTCTGTCTATTACCCGGGTGTTGGTAAGGAATTGGTAAGGTGTTGGATGTCCCAACGTTACCTTAAATTAAACCTCTCTAAGCCTTAATTGGTTCTCTTTCCCCCCATCCAACACCCGCATTGTTCCCGAGGTATCTATAATGGTCAACAATTCTACCATCACCCCCATCTTCCCAGGCCCGGTGCCTTGGGGTTATCCTTGATTCTGCCCTGTCCTTCACTCCTCATATCCAGTCACTTATCAAATAATGTCACTTTCACCTAAGAAATATTTCCAAAATACGATCATTTATCGCCCAAGATGCTGCCAAAATTCTTATTCACTCTCTTATAGTATCTCGCCTGGACTACTGTAACTCCCTATTAATTGGCCTTCCCCTCCAAAGACTGTCCCCTCTCCAGTCCATAATGAATACTGCTGCCAGGCTCATACACCTCTCCAACCGCTCCTCCCCTGCCATGCCGCTCTGCCAATCCCTGCACTGGCTTCCCCTACCATCCAGGATAAAATTCAAACTAATGACTCTCACATTCAAAGCAGTTCATAACTCTGCCCCACCCTACATCTCTGAACTCATCTCTAGGTACCATCCAACCCGCTTGTTACCCCCCTACTGACCTGCTCCCCAACTCCTCTCTCATTCCCTCCTCACACACTCGCATTCAAGGCTTTGCAAGGGCTGCCCCCCTAAAAACACATTTATTTAGAGAAGCTTACCCTAATCTAGTTTAATATACCCTCAGTGTGCTGCTAAAAGCAATACCCTGTGCCCCACCTCTCACACCTCTGGTCTTGCCCATTCCCACACCTTGTGTCTCAACCCTTTCTCCTTGTAGATTGTAAGCTCTTTTGGGCAGGGCTCTCTTCCCCTCTTGTATCTGTTATTGATTGCTTTATATGTTACTCTGTATGTCCAATGTATGAAACCCACTTATTGTACAGCGCTGCGGGATATGTTGGCGCTTTATAAATACATGTTAATAATAATAATGTAGATTGTAAGCTCTTTTGGGCAGGGCTCTCTTTCCCTCTTGTATCGGTTACTGATTGCTTTATATGTTACTCTGTATGTCCAATGTATGTAACCCACTTATTGTACAGCGCTGCGGAACATGTTGGCGCTTTATAAATAAATGTTAATAATAATAATAATAATAATGTAGATTGTAAGCTCTTTTGGGCAGGGCTCTCTTCCCCTCTTGTATCGGTTACTGATTGCTTTATATGTTACTCTGTATGCCCAATGTATGTAACCCACTTATTGTACAGCGCTGCGGGATATGTTGGCGCTTTATAAATAAATGTTAATAATAATAATAATGTAGATTGTAAGCTCTTTTGGGCAGGGCTCTCTTCCCCTCTTGTATCGGTTATTGGTTGCTTTATATGTTACTCTGTATGTCCAATGTATGAAACCCACTTATTGTACAGCGCTGCGGAATATGTTGGCGCTTTATAAATAAATGTTAATGTAATGTAAGGAAACAGCATTTTTATGGTCAGGCAATGTGGCAATGTGCCATATCGTACATAAAGTGCAAACATTAAAATGTTACTGATATACTAAACATTAAAGGTGAACTACCCCTTTCAGATTATTAAAAAGTGGGTTCTAGTATCCAGAAACCATGTCTGGCAGTGTCATTACTGCCCCCTTTTAACAAAATTCTTAATCTTTGACTGTTTTCCTTTCCCCATAGAATAAAACAAAATAGCTGATTTACTGAGGGTTTACATAGCACAGTACTTTCTGCCCATTATTCACCCGCAAATTATGCTTGGTGCCATTAGGTAGGACTCTCTCTGGCTGTGGCACTGCCTGTGCCTTGCAGCACTGCATCCTGGGGGGGCAGCACGTTGACTGTACATGGGGAATGCAAGGCAAGAACCAGGGTTGTACTGGCCCACAACCAAAGGATCTCCTGGGGAGCCCCAGCCTTCAGCTGAAACATAGTATGAAACATAGTTTTGTATGATTTCAGACTGTGTATGTGCTCCAAATTATCGTCCCTATCAGTCATTTAGTCGATTGGACAGGTTAGAAAATATCGGTCGGATAAGGATAAAATCTGCGCATGGATTGGGGGACCTACAATTGAAGTCACTTTCGTACGATTGATATCCAAATGTTCATCGGAAGAAAACAAAAATCTGAACATTTAGTCCTTTCTGGTTTCTAACACAGATCTATATGGCAGGTATTACATTTATCACTACTTACATCTAATTGATGTGAGACTGAGCCCTTAATATCAGGCTCTATGGTGGGCCCTAGGGGGAAGGAAGGAACACCAGAGGATACAAGGGGCAGACTTTATGTATCTCCCTTGTGCCCGTCAGTACTGTGCTCTGTGTCACTAACAGTAGCGTTTTGTACCCATTAGGGCTCCAGCATTGGTTCCTCTGCCCAGGGCCGGAACTAGAGGTAGGCAGAAGAGGCAGCTGCCTTGGGCACAATGATTGGGGGGGGGGGGGGCAGGCAGGTACCTCTCTTGCCTACCCCTAGTCCGTACTCCTTTGACATTGCCCCCACTGCTTGTCATTACAAGGTGGGGGCAATGACCCATCGCACCCCCAAAGCACACGCAAGGGGAAGAAGGTGCAGGGGCGAGGTGGCCGACTAGTAGCTCTGTGTGTCTTCACCCTTAGTGGCGCTCTTTTTGCCCCAGTGAAGCTTACAATCTTATTTCCCCTGGCACAGTGACACACAGTAGGTTAAGTTTAAGTTTAATCAATAGCCAATTAACCAGCCCATATATTTATTCATTTGAGCCGCAGCAGGAAACCCACACAGACACAGGGAGAATGTGTAAATCTCAATCTGAATAGCACCCTGGTCTGACCCTAACCCAGGTCCCCATACTATTTATACACTTATAAAATATTTCATTATATTTAAAAAAATACAGCAGCATAAATTACATTTAACAACAATTACCAAACCATGCTATCTAATGGTACAAACTGTCAGTTACTTACCTGGGGAAGCTGCCATGAAAAGGAATGACAGGAAGAGATAGATAAAGAGACAGAACATGTTGCTCAGAGACTACAGTTAGACTGCCCGACTTAACTCTGTGCTCATAGTTATCATAGCAAACTGTCAGTCTCCTCCCTTCACTACGTGTGAAAGCCTAAATGCCCAATGATTGTGAGAGCTCCCTACATATATAATTACATTACATACTTATATAGTCAATAAGATTAGAAAAACCTTTTATTGTTAATATGAAACCTAACTGAAAGTTAATCCAGATGAAGGCAAAAAAATCAGAAGCCTCTCCAATTTACCTCAGAAGGGGCATAGGGGCATCTGGACAAGTCCCTGGAAAAGTCGCTGCGACTGACTTTTTTAAAAGTTATGGTGACTAATTGTTCCGTGTATATTTGCCCTTAGGGTAATTTACAAAGTGCAGGGTTTAAAGTGCAAAAACAATGGGTGCAAACCTCTGCTTTCCTTAGGGGCAGATTTACTTAAACTCTATCATTTCTCATTTTTTTAATTTTCAAACTCGGCTAAACTCGTTTTCCCAGAAGTCTAACATTTACTAAAAAAAAATCCGTTAGGAAAAGTCGCTGCAATTTTTTTCGAGGAATTGCACAAAACAAAAAACACCTCTAAAGTTTTGTGACAAAATAAACATCTTCAAGGAAAGAGAAGGGACCTCTGCCATTGACTTCTACATGAACTCGGCAAGTTTAACCTGGCGAATTTTTGAAATTGGATTTTTAGAAAGTGGGTTATTTAAACATATAATTATCACATCCTTGTCCCAATGAGGATTTAAAAGTGGGCTAGACAGTCATATGTAATAAAACCATATTGGACATTTTTGATGGTGACTGTTATTTAAGACGCCTGGAGGGGTTCTGTGTGGCGCCTGTATTATACTGTGCATTTCCTGTGTCCGGTTATAGCTATATACACCTATATACACACAGTCGCAGCTGCACTAGGGGAGCCTAGAGACGGCACTGCCCTCTGCCCAAAGGAAGAGTAAAAGCATAAATAACCTCATCTCTGAAGATTGTACAGGGCAAAGGGAGTAACGTACACCATGTGCAGGGGGCAGAGGGTCCTTCTTGCCTTCTTCCTGACTTCAAAAGGTAATTAGAGTGCAAACATAGAAAGAAAGGCAGATAGATATACGGATGGAAGGAAAAGAAAGAAAGAATGAACGAATGCATGGCCCCTATGTGTGTATTTGATTTGACATGTTGGAAAGTTTACATGTAATAATAACAGTGATTCCAAACTCCCTTCCTTGCAGTGTTAGTGGCTCAGATGGTTCTACAGCAGCCTCGGGACGTTGTGTTTGTTGATGTGGGAGGAACAGTGAGGCTCCCCTGTGTGTCCAATCAGTCACTAGAATCTGGAACTGGAGTTTCCTGGTACAGAAGGACATGGAGAGTGGGAGAGGCGCCTGAGAGAGTGGTGTCTTGCTTAAATCAGTCTGAGAGACATAAGTGCAAACTCACATCTGATAAACAAAGAACGGATCTGGAGATACACAATGTGCAGCGGAACGATTCAGGGGTGTATTACTGTGCAGCCGAGTATGGAAACATGATCTTTGCTAATGGAACAACTCTTATTGTGGGAGGTAAGCCATTTAATTTATACTTATAACATATAATTCATTTTATTTTTCACAGTGGACAGTTCCACTTCAACTAGTTGAGTTCACCTGTTGGGCCCTTACCATGTCCCTTTCCCCAATTAACCTGTCCACTTGGCCTGTGTGGTACAAGGGGCTCAGCACATGGTCCATATGGTATGGAATATATCTGGGACTAACCCCTCAGGCAGAATAATTGCTATGGAACACACTGGTGGGACCTGGGCATTTCTTAACTACATCCAAGTTCATCCAAATAAATGCAACCGAGAGGACTATTTGGTTTGCAGTGTTTGGTTTAATTCTACACCAGCCAGTGTGGCAAGAAAACTAACTGAAAAGGTATTAATGTTACCCTCTATAACAGGGGTCCAGCAACCTTTCTTACTCATGAGCCACAGTCAAATGTAAAAAGACTTGGGGAGCAACACAAGCACCATAAAAGTTCATGGAGGAGCCAAATAAGGCCTGTGATTGGCTATTAGGCAGCCTCTATGCACCCTATCAGCTTACAGGGGGCTTTATTTGGTAGGAAATCTTGTGTTTATTCAGCCAAAACTTGCCCCCAAGTCAGGAATTCAAAAATAACTCCCTGGTTTGGGGGCACTGAGAGCAACACCCAAGGGGTTGGGGAGTAACATGTTGCCCTGAGCCACTGGTTGGGGATCACTGCTCTAGAATAACAATGCAGCTGGCAAGTACAGGGCCATGTTGCAGCCTGATAGGGAACTGTAGTTTCTACAAACTTACAAAGACCAGTGCAAACCCCCAGATAAACCCACAGTGGCACAATCAGCAACATTAAGTCACACAGGGATATACACCATCCCTCTATGTGTCAATAAAGAGATTCTAGAATAAAATACAAAAACAAAAAACAAAAAAACAAAAAATATGTAAACGCAAGAAAGGAAAGAAAAAAAGACAAAAAAAACCAGTCTGTGTGATTATGGTAATACTCAGCCATACACTGAACCGCAACTCTCAACCATAACTACCAGGGCAAGTTTCACCTGTTAAGTAAAGGGAATGTATGTAACCGCAACACATGGGTGTTCAGAGTGTCAACAATATCCTCACATCTGGGGGCATGCAGGTAAGTACAGAATACAAGCCCATGGGCAATTAAGCTGTGATAGCTATATTTCCAATACAAGGTATCGATAGTGCAAAGCTTGCAGTTAATAGCCAATCATCTGACTTAATGTGAGTACGTTACAAAGCAAGAAAGCACTACTTGACCGTAATTTGTACACCACAATATTTATAGGATAGACTGTCAAATGTCTTAAACTGCAATAGTCAGTTTTACAATTTATCTTGCCCTGTGTGATTTTAGACAGTTCCACATCCAGGAGTTCAGTCCACCTGTTGGGCCCTTCCCGTGTCACTTTCTCCAATAAATCTGTCCAGTTGGCCTGTGTGGTACAAGGGGCTCAGTACATGGTCCATGTGGCTTGGAACATCTCTGGGACTCATCATACTGGGAAGATGGTTGCTAAAGAAGAACATGGCGGGACATGGACCTTCATTAATTATATTACTGTACCGAGAGGCCTGTGGCTCAAGGAGGACAATGTAGCCTGTCAAATCTGGTTCAGTCCGTCTATCACAATTCTCAGAAATATTGGACAAAAAGGTAATATTCTCATTTATAAAAACTTTGCAATGTTCCTCCCCACATACAATGCTTTGCCCATCCAGTGTATTTTAATTCCCCCCCCCTCACAAAGCTTTCTGCCAATCCGCAAGCAACAGTGCTCTATTCTGGATATATTCCTTTTGTTTTATTTTATTGAAACAAAGTGCTAATGTATCCCTGAGCCTTACGTGAGCTTTGGCTGTATGGTTGGGCAGTGTGCCGACTGATCGCATGTATACCAATGAAAGAACTACTGTATGGTATTATACCACAATATGGTGTAAAATCAAATAAGTAAGATTTCATATTTTTTTTTAGAAGAAGAAAAAGACCAATTTGCCCATGTGTGTTCCTTCTGTATCAGAGCAGTGCTGATGGGGGTTATCCTGTTGACGTTGGCTCTGGCTGTACATCTCTCCTGGACGTGCCCATGATCAGGTAATAAGGAAATCTGCAGTGATTATTATTATAACCTAATGTGCAGAATGGAGGCTGTGCCTCAGTTAGGCCCTGGTGTCCTAATGGCACCCCATGGGTACAGATAATTTAATCTTTCTTTAAATCACTAGAAGCTGAGAATGCAGTCAAATAAAAGCTGAACATAATGCTCAATGTGCCGATTGCTGCTTTGGAAACTTTACTGGTTCCTCTCTGGATTCTACTAAGGCAATATTTACTGATACACCTAATAATATTTGTGTTTATTTCTTTAAACATTCCTTAGCAGGGTTATCCTTCCCATTATAGCAAACAGACTGACTCAATTCCTACATAAATGTGTCTATTAAAGTAGTCCCCCAGTTTACAAAGGCAACTTGTAAAGATACATATGATAATAAAGCAACGTTAGCAGCTATCAGTATCTACTGTGTAATTAAAAAATACTTTTAATGTGTATTACATTGTGTTTGTGTTTTACTACATATTATTATCATGTATGTAATAATAATCACACATATTCTTTGTACAATGAATGGATATGGACATGAAACATACAGGAAAACACACAAAACCACCAACAAACATTTCCGTATTTTACAGGCTGACATCACAAAGAAGCTAATTCCCCAACTCAATGTATTTTGGATTCTCAAGCGTTCCATATATATATATGAGATATGAGATGGCAAGAACCAGAAGTACCAACCTACTGCAGTATATATTACAGAAATGCAGTGTAAAGACCAATTTTGTGCTTTGCCTTGAACACCAATGTCTGTGGTTTCATTTTTTCTGTAAGAACAAGAGTTCCGGCAGGTATTGATGTAGAAAGGGTCTGAGAGCAATGTGTGTGATGTGACCACACTATATAAATAGCCTCCGTGCTGCCCGCTTGGCCCATCTCCCAGGGGCTGTTTCTCTCTGATGCTCACGTCGTGCTTAGTGCAGATGCTAACCTCAATTTCAAAAACAGAAACTTTTGTAAAGTACAAATTATCTCCATAATCTGCCATATATCCGGGGTAAAAATCACTTGAGAGCTTTCAGCTGCCCCACTGATCATGGGAGGTCAATGAATCCCTAAAATTCATTTTGCGGAAAATCTACAGTAATAATAGTGGTTCTATTTCCTGCTCCCAAAAAGCTAACTGGTTGGCACAAAGTCCCTCCTGGGTATGACACTTTTCTGACGCTGTTCCAACTGGGTTTCTCCACTTCTAGTGAAACAATTTAGAAATGTCTAAACTGTAATAAATTTTGAAAATGTCCCATTTGCAGAAGCTCATCCCTAGTCCTGGGTATGTGGACCCCCAAGTGGGGTATAAGGATAAAGCTGTCCATACACACAATGATATTATTGAATGAAACTAAGTTTCATACAGTATTCGGTGCGTGCATGGGGGATTGACCAGGCGACCAGTATTGCAAAAGCCTTGGATATCCGTTGTCTTGTTTAGGGCTGAATCATTAGATAGGGGAAAAATTCCTATTGTTTCTACCTCCATATCTGACGATTCAGCTCCGAACATTAGTGGAGGGTTGGAACGATCTTTCCTGTGACCAATGGTCGCAGAAAAGATCGTTACTTTAACGTGTATGGCCACCTTTAGGCAGGGTCTGAATATTTTATTTGGGAAACTGTGGCCCGAAGGGGTTCACTAAACACTGTAATTTAGGAATGGCCCAATCTCATAAACTCATAAATTCTGAACCACTAATGGGAACCGCACAATTAAAGTTTGTGTAGAGCAGTAAATAGAGACGGCAGGAATTACGACAGAAGTATCCCTTAACAACAGGAGACCATATGTTCCTCTAACATTTGTATTTGTAACTGTAAAGATAATAGATATTTTTTACAGTTGTATTTTTAAGTTGTATACTAGCGAGCAACTGCAATTTTTTTATTTTTTACATAGTGAATGAAAATGTCGTTCTATGTACTTTCCAATATATATAAATAAAAATACATTTATAAATGATGTTAAACCCAACTGTGTAATTGTTGCTGAAAGAAGTATCTTTATTCCTTTCTGCTACTTTGTTACAAGAGTCAGCAGCACAGAGAGTAGAAAGGGACAGACAGTGTCGGACTGGAGGGCTCGGGGTGCCCCCCAAGTCTACAACTGCCCATTGCATTCCTTTTGCTTACAGCCCCCCCTGCCCCATGCATTCTGTGTCTCGTTGGTGGCCATAATAGGGGGTGGGGAGGGAGTGCTCAAGTTGGCAGTGAGCGTGCCTGGGTCAGTGGGGCCACAAGGGCCAGGGCCCAATGGGTTTTTTCCTGGTGTTCTGCCAGCCCAGTCCGACCCTGGGGACACACAGACACTGCTTGGAACTATAAAGAATTGTAATAGTTTCTGAAGCATTATGGCATACAGCCCAAGTTCACTTATAATTATATTCCTATTAAAGGAACAGTAACACCTAAGATTAAATATGTTTTAAAATTAAATTATAATGTACTATTGCCTGCACTGGTAATACTACTGGGAATGTGAGCCCCGAAGCAGCAAGGTCGGAGGAGGGGCTACATGACCCAGCTCAGCATCACTAGCATGGGGATAGGCCAGTTAAGCTAAAAGGGGAGGGAGAAAAAGGTGGGAGGAGAAGGGTATATAGGAGAGGCAGTGAGGGCTGGCTATCCACCATTTTGGGAGATAACAGCAGAGGAAAGATCCCTACCCACCCTCCCTTAGTTGGGGGTTGGTTCCATTGGGTTACACATGTGGCCTTGGAGGGTCAGGGGTACACGGGTTAGTTAGCTAGTGTAAGAGACAGGGGGAGAAGCAGGAAAATGACGCGGATAAGTGGCGTCATGGTAGTTGTCACAGCTTTGGTGGGTCCTTGTCAGTCTGCCGGGGAGGAAAGCTTGTTCTGGTATGCCAGATCAGGTATAGTGGATGGTTTAACCCCTAAGGTGGGTGACCATTCGTGGATGGAATAAGAAAGGTGCGCTATAAAGTGCCGGGTGGGTACTGAACATGGCTTATTGGAAAAGGGGACTGGATAGGTCCCTGATTGGCGGCGGGTATCCTCTGAGCTAGGGATTGGGCGGCTGGAGGATAGCACGGCTCAGGGTGGTTGTGGAAGGGCAGACTGGCAAGGGGCTCGGGGTCAGTGTTTTCAGTTCGGTAATGTTTGCACTTGTTACATTGATGTATTGTTATATTTAAACATGTTATAAGTTTGTATTCAATTTGCACTGTTTGTAATTTATAAATAAAGCTGTGGCCATTATCATTCCAACAAATGACGCAGTTTTTATTGGTGAGTGAGGTGAGCGAGTGCAGGTGGATGCGTGGGTCATGCTACTTCCTGAAGCAAACACACAGCGTTTACCAGTGCGGGGCAATAGTGCATTATATATGAATTATATTGATACACTTTCATTATTTGGTGTTACTGTTTCTTTAAATATCAAGCACATTTTCAAGGGTCTATATGATAACGAAGCAAAGTTAACAGGTATCAGTATCACCTCAATATCATAATACATTATTTTTATGGATTAAATATTGTTTTTGTTTTAGTAAGTAATAACCCTATTCCTTGTTTTACAGGATGAAACCATTTCTATAGAATCTGCACTAATTCACTGACCTGTTTAGTCCCTCTCTTGGATATTTGTTTCTCTGTCTGGGGCCAAAATGCACTTTATATACCTATTACTGTATGTGTTATATTCCTATTACATTGCTAGAGCACTTGAAGAGACAAATTTCTGGTTCAAAAACTGGAAATTTGGCTCTTAAAGATATCAGAGGCGGCTTTTTGCCACCCCGGGTAACTAGCCACTCTCTGCCACCTGGGGCAAGGTTCTCAAGGTTGTCAATTAAAATGTCTTACAGTAAAGCCATAAAAATCCTTTGGAGGGCCACCCCACGGGCCTCCAGTTGGACAGTCCTGGTGTAGGGTATCAGCTTTAATAAGGGGAAAAAAAGAAATCATGAGAAATGTCATATAAAAATTTAGAGCTACTCAGTTTAACCGACAACAAACATCTTTGCCACTAGATGTCGCTTCTCTCATTAGAAATTAATAGGATTTAGGTCATTATAAACAGCATTTGTAACTCTAACTATAATATGGATATAAGAGCCAAGCCACAAAATTGTATTTAGCCTTTAGAATATTTTATTCTTTGTCTTTCAGTTCTCCAGTCTGGAATTTAAACTGTTTCTAGGGACCCACATACCCTAGCGAGCAGGCCGTTGTTTATATATGAGAAAGGAGCATGAATGTGAGAAGGCTTGAGTAGAAAGGCAAGTGATACAAATGCAAACAACAATAACATTTAGCCTCAGAATGAATTTGTTTTTATTTAGCATCCAGACAGAGAAGATAAGGACCAATGGCCTCAGTGGTGTAACCCTTTGCTGCCCGCTGCAAACTAAAAAGGAAGTGGGTGGGTGGGCAGAGTATGGAGGAGGAGAACACTGTGGGCTGCACCCCCCCCCCCAAGTTCTCTTTGATCTGTAGTAGTTATGCCACGGAACTGGGGGATTCATATTGGGGGATGCATTCAGTCAGCCACAAGAGCATTAGTGAAGCTGGACTCAAAGTCATTATTCCAATTAATGCCACAGGTGTTCTAGATGGAGGAACATTAGTCTCATTTCAAGATCTGGTCGTCCAATATATATGTTGTCCCAATGTTCCCATTTCCCCACTGTGCCATTGCAGTTCTGCCATTGGCTCACTCAAGATGCACTGCAGCAGCCTCTGTCCCAAGACTTACATACGAAACACATTGACTAACAGGTCACAACCAAGCACGTCTCCTTATTGTTCAGAATTCTGGAACCTTCTACAGTCTTACCACATTTAGATGCCTGACAGATCAAAGCCTGGTTTCATTCTTACAACATGAGCATGGAGTCTGTCCTATTAGGAATGTAATGTGTGAAAAGCACGATAAAACAGACTCAATCAACACTTTTTGCAATTTGGACCCGGCCTTGCTCCCTTGATGAATTGCTGCAGGTATTTATGAAGGGCGGATAGAGAGGCACATAGGCATCCCCTCTCCCATTCCCTACCTATTTCCTAACTTGCACAGTATTTAGACATGCAAGCTATGGAGTGGGGCAGATGTAGGCTACAATAGGACCCTTTTCTTACCACTTGCTCTATGGATAGGGCTCTTATGTGCTTGCAGATGCTTCATTCTGCACCTCGGGCTGGATAAATCCCTGCCACAAGATGGAGTCAATGAGCACTAAGGGGCGCACTTTTGACAGGGGCAATTATAAATGGGCCCTATAGAGTTTTCTCTGTATGGCTCTCAATGCATATGATGTTTTGTTCATCAAACTACTTATAAATGTATTTGTCATCACATCCATGCATTCATTTAAGAACCAGATTCCTATATGATTTAAGTAAGCAAATGTTTAATAACTGCTTGAAGATGGCATAAAATCTTAACATGAAAATAAGTTACGTTTTATTACATAAATTGCGCAAACTAAGGCTAAAATTTTGTCCCGTTGCAACCTTTTTTTCCATTAGCAATGAATATTACATTCCCCATATAGAGCTCATTACCAGATTATTCATCTACTTCTTGTGTGATTCCAATACCTGTCCCATATCCCTCTCCCAGGATCTAATAAATAAGAGTTTCATAATGCCACCTAAGGAGGCTTGGAGTCCATATAGGATTGTGATAGGGTGTTATGGAGGGAAGTCTCTGTTATGTAAAGTTTGGTAAAAGGGGTAATTATTGGTGCATCGAGAAAGCAACAGACTGCAAGAAAATCTTTAGAAGGGCCTGGCAGCAAGGAGAGAGTCTATAGAAGAAGTAGACACCATGGTCAAGGCTCCCCTGTCCCCTGGGCCCCCTGTGACTGCGGGGTCTGCTCCCCCTATAGCAGGGATCCCCAACCTTTCTTACTCGTGAGCCACAGTCAAATGTAAAAAGACTTGGGGAGCAACACAAGCACCATAAAAGTTCATGGAGGAGCCAAATAAGGGCTGTGATTGGCTATTAGGGGCCTCTATGCACCCTATCAGCTTACAGGGGCTTTATTTGGTAGGAAATCTTGTTTTTATTCAACCTAAACTTGCCCCCAAGTCAGGAATTCAAAAATAACTCCCTGGTTTGGGGGCACTGAGAGCAACATCCAAGGGGTTTGGGAGCAACATGTTGCCCCTGAGCCACCGGTTGGGGATCACTGCTCTATAGTTACGCCACTGGGGGTAAGGTCTGTTCCTACATGTTTGGGACCCCCTAGGTACATATAAATATACATGCTTAATAACAAGAGTAAGTGAATAGATATTCAGACATACTGTATGTCCGCTGGGTTAAGCCTTTTTTAGCTAAATGAACCGTGCCTAATAGCAAGGACTTAGAAGTTATCTAACCCTTCTTGGAAGCTTTTTTGTCAGTACAGCTATTTTTATAGATAAACACAACTGGCTTTATTTATAAGGTGGGGTTTGAAAGCCCTGGGAGTGGCTATTAAGCTGTTCTTGAAAGACATTTCCCTGTTAGATTGTTATCTCAAATCTCTCCGACTACACAGAGATGAGTCTAATCAGGTTCCTTTTCTTCTCTCAAGGTAAGAGAATCTAACAGTTTTGGTAGGAAGACTGGAAAAGATATGGGGTTTTTTTTCCATAAGTTCTTATTTCCATTGAAACCCCAGATCAACCCTAACTCCTAAACATGACATAATAATAACTCTGAAAATCTTTCAAAGCCAAAATGGATTGGGGGTAAAGAAAATCAATTACGCCAGCATTGGTATTACATAAATCTGCTAAAGATTTATTTGTGGGGATATGGCTCTTCCATGGAACTATATCCAGGAGCCTAGGTTTTTACTGTTTTTTACTATTAGGGTTTTATTTTTAATGTTTGTAAATGTATAGGAGTAGTCCTGCTACTGTGAGATTATCTAAATCTGCTCCAACCCACCATGGTTTATACTTACACCTTATGAGCAAGAGATATAAATGATACAAAGGATCATACTACTCATTTTGTTTCCCAGCTGTGGCTGTACAGATGGCTCTCTATCCAGTTGAAGAGGTTGTATTTGCTAAAGTGAATGGCGCTGCCCGGATCTCTTGTTCATTTGACAGAGGATTTAATAACTTCAAAAGGATTATCTGGTACAGAAAGACTTTTGCATTGGGAGAAGCTCCAAAGACAGTTGTAACGTGCGCAGGCAACAATAATACACATAAATACCTATGCGGCTCTGATGCAAACAGAACGACACTAACGATATTTAATGGGCAAATAAATGACTCGGGAATATATTACTGTGCTTCATACGAATCCATGGCTGGAAAGGGGACCCTTGTCATTGTGGGAGGTGAGTTTAATGCCTTTTATTGCTAGTCAGTGGTTTTTAAAAGGTCTTTAAAGAAGTCATATTTCTGTTAATTTATTCAAATTCTGTACCCTTCTCTATGTTTGTTTGCTCTGTTATTGCTCATCCTCTTGCAGCTAGAGATCCACCAATTATGTTGCTCAGAAGAGCGTGAATGAGCAGCCAATTGGAAGTAGTAGAGTAGCTGTATGTTTATATTGGGAGTGCCAGCAGAGCAGTGTGTAAAAAGGAGCCCTACAGAGTCAGCTTGAGAGAAGTAGACCATAAGTATCAAATAGGGACCATCAGTAAGCGGGCAGATATTATGGGTGTTATAGTTTATGTAGAAAATGGGAAGAGGAAGTGACTGGGAAAAATCCCAGTGGGCCCCGGCGGCCCAGACCAACTGTTGCCAGCGCTCCCTCTGCTCGACCATTCTTCCCTTGACGCGTTAAATTTATACGAGCTCAGGGGAGGATGTCAGGTGGGGGGCCCTGCGGGGGGTTAGGGGGGCCCCTGGGGGGGAGTTAGGGGACGCGGCCAGCAGGGGCACCTGCTGGGCCCCTGGCGCCCTTCACCCCCCAGTCCGACCCTGGGTGTAGGATTCTTTTACTTTCTATACAGCTAGGAAGCAAGCAGCCTCCCACTGTTTTGCTACAGGCAGTACTGGGAGGGGGGGAAAAGGGATAAGGACCATGGGAGAAACCTGTTGCAGTACAATAATATTATGGGCTGCCCTACTGGGTTAACTGAAAAAGTGGTAATAATATTAGGGTACAAGTAAGGTCTGTGATGAATAGGCCTGGGACTAGGCTGGGGGTAAGGAAATATAATAGGTGTTGAGCTTAGGTGGTGGAACCTTAGCCTCAGCCTTGAGACTGGGTGTTGTTTGATGGAGTAAAGTACTGTAAGCCACTGTTGTAAGATGTAGCCTTCATCAGCTAATGGTTACACACATTTTCACAAAGCTGTTTTGTAAATAAAAAGAGAGCAAATTTTATTTGGTTTATGGTGATCTGTGATACATTATTGTATTGTAGCACTGAAACTAGGGGTAGGCAGCATAATGGGAAGGGGTACAATGCCGCAAGAGAGATCTTGCCAACAACCTGGCTCTGTTGTATTGTACAATGTAAATATATCGAAGCTGCAACATTTCCACCCAAGTGGTTTCTAGGTACATTGGGGTGCAGGGCAGGAACATCAGCATTAAGTGCATTTATATATTCACACTTAAGCCAGGTTATACACATAGAAACACAATTGTACAATTTGTCTTATCAATTTGTCTTCCCACTCCTTGACATTTTAGATGGTTCTACATCAAATACCACTGTCCATCTCCTGGCTCCATACAAAGTCCCTCTGGATTCCCAGACCATTCATCTGACCTGCGTGGTTCGTACATTGCACCAAACAGTCCGTTTGGTTTGGAACATTTCTGGGAACCATCATGAGGGCAAAGTGATTGCTATGGAACATCCTGCAGGGACTTGGAACTTTATTAATCCCATCACAGTTGACAGAACACAATGGGACAATGGGAAACTGGCTTGTGAGGTTCACTTTAATTCCTCTGTTATCAGTGCTCACGCTAATATTGAAGGTAACACAGTCTATGGATATAATGAGTGAGAGAAATATTAACGAGAGAGAGAAAACACAAATGAATTTGTTGGAATGTGATAGCTTGTATTTAAATTATTTGTTTTTGATATGATTTGATTATTTTTTTTCTTTCTTCGGCTGCTTTAGAATACAAAACCGCTACATTTGGCAGAAGATGTTGGTTATCTCTAAATCGAGTCTTGATTGGCTTTCTCTTGTTACTTACAATACTTTCCGTCCATCTCTTGTGGATTTTTAAATGACCAGGTGAATTCTGCTAACTTTTTAACTAACTTTTTAGCTATTGTACTTGGGCCCTTGTCTATTGTCAAATTCTTTCTTATCATTTCCCATATCTTTTTGATTGTGTATAATCACGTAAAAAATATGAGATGAGGCCTCACCTCATGACGAAACAGAATCAAATGGTTCATAAAATGTAATGCATTGCTGCTTAGCAGGGTCGGACTGGGCCGCCGGGACACCAGGAAAATACCCGGAGGGCCCCGGCCCTAGTGGGCCACAGCAGCCCAGACCCAAACCTATTGCTGCTTCCCTGGCCGCCAATGTCTACCCCTGACGCATTTCACATACGTGCGTTCAGGGGAGGATGTCTGGTGGGGGCCCCTGTGGGGGGGGGTTAGGGGTGCATGGTGGGGGCCCCTGCAGAGGACGTGGTTGGTGGAGGCACCTTGGGGGGTGCGGGGCCCAGGGGCCGTAGCCCCAGTGGGCCCTGCATCCCACAGTCCGGCCCTACTTAGAATATCTGTGGTTGGTTTAAAAATGACTGTGAAAAACAAAATAAATAATGATGAGCCAGGCATGGAATCATTGCAAAATGCCACAATTCGCCTGCTGCAAAAATGAATGAGGAAAAAGTTGCAGTAACATCAAACAAGTCACGGCTGCATCAAATAGGGGACTAATAGGGAGAACCCCTGGTAGTCTTGCAGAGCAGTCCAACACTGTAAATACATATAATCTGAACCTCTTATAGCACAAAACATTTTTAATAGGGATATAAACCCCAAAATAAAAATAAAATGAAAAAAATTTAAACAACTCTCCATTATGCACTTATTACTTCTGGGGTATAATTTGAGATTTGAGGGTGAAATAGCAATAACAAAAGGCTGTGTGTTACATTAGTAAAGGCTATGGCACAAGGCATTTGGTTACCTTGTTTGCAAGGGACTGTTGCTAGCTGTGGCTTTTTTCCATAAGTATATATGAGTGGAGAAAATTTCACTTGTTTGGTTTCTACCAAAAGAGGCTACAAAATAAGTCAAATCTTCTATATGATGTCAGCCAAAGGTAAACTTTCCTACCAATCAAGAGAGTTAACCCTGTTTAAAGGTGGCCATACACATTAAGATTTGCTCGCTTGGCGAGGTCGCCAAGCGAGCGGATCTTCTCCCGATATCCCCACCTACGGGTGGAGGATATTGGGTGAATTTAGGCCGCATCAAAGAGCCGATGCGGTCCCCGATCCCACTATATTCTTTAACCTGCCCAATTGATATCTGGCTGATTTCAGGCCAGATATCAGTCGGGCAGGCCCGTCGTTTGTGTCCCTACATGGGCCGATAAGCTGCTGAATCGGTCTAAGGGACCGATATCGGCAGCTCCAATCGGCCCGTGTATGGGGACCTTAAGTTTGATTACTGACTGGGCATTATCTGCTTAATGAGGTTAATTGGTTCCTGATAAAGTTCACCCTAGTGTGTGACTGTGATAGGGACCTTAAGGTAAGAACCCATGGACCTTTGTTTTCCAAAGTCACACTAAGCTGCCTGCAGGGGGAAACTCTGTGCGACTTCGGATTACCAAAGCGATGTGAAGGGCTTTCCACCATCGACTCTTATTGCTGGCGGTGGAAAGCCTTTGGAGCGGTTTGGAGATCTATCGTAGGCGAATAAACTGCTCCGTGGGTTCTTACCCTTAGACTGTAAGTTGACTAACATGAATGATGTATAATCTCTGTAAAGCACTGTCGGTGCTGTTGGTGCTGTATAAACAACAGGTGGTAATACAAATAAATATAGCACCCATGTTTTTTATAGTATTAACTATATTTAAAATTATTTAATTTATTTCTGGTCACAGACGGTTTCTACCCCAAACATATGGACTGAACTGAAGATGTAGACCACTGTGTGTTGCAATTTTACTCTTCACTGTCCGGAATAATGGCATTCACCTGGATGGAGAAACAATATAAGACTAAATATCAGATGTTCAGAAATAAGAGAATAATTCAATGCTCCAGTCCAAGTATGACCCATAGCAACTAATAAACAGTATCTACTGGCTCACCGGAAGGAGGAGGAAGGAGTTTCCACCATAAACTTTGCTTTGCTTTGATGGCTTTTATTTGATACATTGATACAGGATAATTGGCCAGATTTAATTAGATGAGAAAAACGTATTCTCCTACTGTGATTTAGGGCCTGATGCAATTCAATGAAAAATGGAAACCCTCAAAACAAATAAAAGTATATGGGAAAAAACTGGAACTGAATAAGAAGAAAGGTTTTCTCCCCTCAAATTGAATCTCTTCCATATGTTTTCACAAGATAAACCATAATAATAATGTTTTCTCATGGAAACGAATCTGCCCCACTATGTAATAATAAATAAAATCCCAATTGTTTATGATACTTTAGGTAGGACTCTCTGAACAGATAAGATGATCAAATATGCAGCTATATAGAGACACAACAGTACAGTAGTTGATACAACATGGTAATACAAGGTTTCTTTAGTGGCGTTTAGAAAATATTTGTGCTTCAACGTGAATACTGGTGTCTGTGGTTTCATTTTGTCAGTCAGGCATGCAAACTCCAGGAGGTATATCTATATAGAAAGGGTATGAGAGCTATATGTGTGATGTGACCACACTACAGTATATAAATATCCTCAGTGCTGACTACCTGGCCCATCTCCTGCTCACCATCCCCTTCCTGTGTCAGTGGCTGTTTCTCCCTGATGCTTGCATGAAACTGGCTGGTGGAGCTGCTAGACTTGCAATCATGAATAGTGTTATATATTGGGTATTGAAAATTCAGCCTGAATGGGTTAAAATGTTTCAAGTATGCGATTGGCTTGCCATACACACCATAGTTACATAGGGTTGAAAAGAGACCAGAGTCCATCAAGTTCAACCCTTCCAAGTAAACCCATACCTTCACATACCCCATTGTTTCTTAAGTCTGAAATGTGATTATGTTATTGGAAACATATGGAACATCTTAGGGTTAATGTAGGGTAGGGGAGGTGTATCCCACAGAGGGTGTATATATCCATAACAAAAGTCTGATCTCAGACTGATATACACACTCAGACTCCCACACACAGACAGCCCTGACACACACATGCATACGCTTGTAATATATTCAATGAATGCATAAATATACTTAGTATTATGTTGGTAAGCTGTCAATAATGTTTTTGACTGGCTAAGTAACTGTATGTATTTTCTGTAACATATTTCTACACATTAAATATACTTTAAATATCACCTTGGTGTTTGTTGACCATGGTACTTAGAGTGGAACCTAGAATCTTCTTTATTAGAGAGTTAATATTTATTACAGATGGCGAGCCGGCCAGGAGTGGAACCTAGAATCTTCTTTATTAGGGAGTTAATACTTATAATAGATGGTGAGCCGGCCAGGAGTGGAACCTAGAACCGTCTTTATTAGGGAGGTAATATTTATAATAGATGGTGAGCCGGCCAGGAGTGGAACCTAGAACCTTCTTTATTAGAGAGTTAATGTTTATAATAGATGGTGAGCTGGCCAAGAGTCGAACCTAGAATCTTCTTTATTAGGGAGTTAATATTTATACAAGATGGCGAGCCGGCCAGGAGTGGAACCTAGAACCTTCTTTATTAGAGAGTTAATATTTATAATAGATGGTGAGCCGGCCAGGAGTGGAACCTAGAACCTTCTTTATTAGAGAGTTAATATTTATAATAGATGGTGAGCCGGCCAGGAGTGGAACCTAGAACCTTCTTTATTAGAGAGTTAATATTTATAATAGGTGGGGAGCCGGCCAGGAGTGGAACCTAGAACCTTCTTTATTAGAGAGTTAATGTTTATAATAGATGGTGAGCCGGCCAAGAGTCGAACCTAGAATCTTCTTTATTAGGGAGTTAATATTTATACAAGATGGCGAGCCGGCCAGGAGTGGAACCTAGAACCTTCTTTATTAGAGAGTTAATATTTATAATAGATGGTGAGCCGGCCAGGAGTGGAACCTAGAACCTTCTTTATTAGAGAGTTAATATTTATAATAGATGGTGAGCCAGCCAGGAGTGTAACCTAGAATCTTCTTTATTTGGGAGTTAATATTTATCAATCAGGGGCACATTTTTGAACACTTGAGCCTACGGGCTCGAGTATTCGTATTCCAAAACCACTTCGGAGTTGTGTGGTTTCTTCATCTGAATAGATGAGGTCAGGGATCTGTGCAAGTTTTTCCTCTCCCATCACAGCAAACCCACTCCGTATGGACCTAGGGTTGACCTCACTTCCTGTGCAACTCTCCCTTTCTCACCAATCCCAAACTTCTCCTGTTAGTTACCCTCCATCCCCATTCTCCTGCCTGCTCTTACTAGCACTGTCAAGGCTCCTTTCCTTAAAGGTAGGGAGTCCCCTTCTCCTTCTTCTCAGCTTTGCTAAGCAGGTCATGTGTGCCAAGATTTGGTTAGGGCACTTTGGTTTGATTTTGATCATACTACCTGGCCATTTTGGCATGTATGGCCAGTGGTAGGTTCATTAAAACCAATACTCCTGTGATTATGGTGGTGGGGTATTAGCTCTGGAGAAAAAGCCCCGTTGGTAGGCCAAAAGGAAGTGAAGTGCTGCTGCATCATGTTTGGCCTTTCATTCAAAATCCAAAAGTTCATCCCATAGGTTGATTGGTTGGAAGAAAGTTGAATACTGATACAATGTTACTGGTAGCTAGGGAAAAGTGAAGAGGAAACAGAGACAGAAACAGCTTTTACATGCAAAAATATACAGTATACAGATATATAAGATTATACTGTATATATTTTTTTCATTATTTGAAAAACACACACTCTTGTAAGGTTCTAGACTGGTGATGTATCTTATGAATAACCAGGAGGAAGAGAAAAAATAACATACGGCTGACTCCATTTTGACTCAGAAGGTGTAAAAATGTTTCTGCGCTCCATAATGGAAGATGAGTCCCTGGTCAAGGATCTTCATTATTACTACTAGACAAATCAGAAAGCATTATTAATCATAAAATGGCCATAATCTGGGAACCATTTGATCAACTGAAGTATCACAAATCTCTTTTAAGGTGTAATGCTAATCTAATGAAAAGCAAATGGAACAACATTGTTATTGAAGAGAACCATAGGGTTAACAATCCCTCTGGCCTTATCCCCTACCACTTCCTAGTTTGCTGTTACTATGCAGAATCATGTTACCACTTTTGCTATTTTCATCTGTGCATTTATTGGCCCTTAGATAAGATGACCACTTCCTGTACACCGCAATGCAGTGTGAGGCAGGGGGAGGGCACTTTCTCTTGCCAGCAAAAGGTTGTGTTCCAGGGAGGCCGGACCAACTAGGCCCAGAAGCAATGAGCCCTAGAGGAAAGCCATATCTCTAAAGATATAAGTCAGGGAGCAGGGTCCCTGTAAATGAGGGTAAGTCAGTTTGCAGGTTATACATCTGTAAGAGCAGCTCTAGGGGTGTTAGTTAGTTCAGGATAATTTAGAAAGAGCAGCTGTGGCTCCAACCAGGAGAAATTAGTGGGATAAGTTCTCCCGAGGCTCTGCTGCCTTAGTGAAGGGACCGCAGTAGCAACAGGCAACTCAGGCTTAGTGTAACTCCCTGGTTCAAGTCGGCTGTATTTATCTGGGCCATTTAAGGTGGAAACCCTTGGGACGTCAGTCTACTACTACAACACTCTTTATACCAACCGCACCTGATATTCTGCTATTATACCTCATTGCTGTGAGTATTCAACCTGCATATATTTTTTTCTTTGACTAATAAATCAAGTTCTAGTTATTTGCAAAGAACCTCTGGATTCCTAATTTAATTATTACTACCTTCGGCAGTGGAGGGTTGTAGTTATACAACATCTCTCAAGTGCGTTCTTCCCCTTTGCAAAGACCCATCCTGTGTGTTAGAGTCATGTGTGCCCATGCTTTGCACCATCTAGCTGGACATTGGCCAAATACTAGCCAAGATAGGGTTACAATATATAAAGCGGAGCCTTGAGTTAGCCCTGCCCCCTCTGATTGTGTAGAAGGAGGGACTTTAGTCTCATTTCAAGATCTCGTCGTCCACGGAGCAGAAGACTGAACAGCAAGTGAACTGTGATATGTATTCACTCCTTATTTCTAATAATCTAAAGATGAACTTCATCACTTTGCTGTTTTTGTCTAAAGGTAAGTCAGAAATAAATGATTCTATTTATTTTATGTTTTTATAGTAAGTAGTATGACCCTTACATTATATGCAGGTAACTTAGTATTTCTACTCTGATGCTCGAATTAAGAAAACCCTGCATATTTTGCTGTAAGGAAGGATTTTCTCCCCTACATTTCACAGCAAATTTAAAACAACTCCAGAGGTTTTGTTGTTGTTTTTCATCATTTGGATGAGCTAGAACGTGAGCAGGAATGATATCTACTGGTATGTGTATGTGGCAATGCTATTATTATTATGAAGTGACTATGATTGGTTTAAGTTTCAGCATTGGTTGCCCAGATGGCCCCGTGCCAGCCTCAGGAATTCCTCTTTGTTCCTGTCGGAGGGAAAGCCAAAATCTCTTGTGTTTCTAATGGAACATTAGATAAATTGTTTAGAATTTCCTGGTACCGAAGAACATGGAGAGTCGGAGAAAACCCTGAGCTCATTCTAGATTGGGGAGAAGTGACCAAAGGACATAAATATAATTGTACTCACACAGAGAGGAGCAGCAGCCTGGAAATAAACAATGTGAAGGAGGAGGATTCCGGGACCTACTATTGTGCTCACTTTATTTATATGTCACTGATCTTCTCTAATGGGACAACTCTCATTGCCGGAGGTGAGGAATTCTGTTCTTCAGCAGATACACCTTAGTCATTTATATGAATTATTTCTCATATCTAAAGTGTTTTAGCATCAGAGCAAGCCATTCACAAAGCACAGACCAAGATCATTTATTCTTAAAGTGTCAATGATTTATATAGCAAACAAAATCCATGTAATCTTCATCAGGGTTGAAGGATTCTTTTACCTGCTCAGGGGAGAATCTTGTGGTTTATAAGTTGGGAGAGGGTAATATAGAAGGGAACTAGTGCTATTATACTAATAATATTCATGCAATATTTTTCTATGGATTTATTTGCCCTTCGAAGGTCTTTGCTGTCACATATAGTAAAACTGAGCAGTTATATTGAGCAATATTCAGTTTTCTTTTTGCCTAAATTCTTCATCTTTGTTGCCATCTTTATTTATTACAGACAGCTTCACTGCAAAAAGTTCCGTCCACCTGATGGCCCCTCCTTCTTCTCCTCTTCCAAATACCTCAGTCCAACTGGCCTGTGTGGCTTCAGCTGTTGGGTATATGGTTCATATTTCTTGGAACCTGTCAGGGACCCCTCAGAAGGGCAGGGTCGTTGCTATGGAAGAACCTGGTGGCACATTGACTTTCCTCAGTTATATCACAGTTCCCAGAGACACCTGGTACCAGGGCGCGAGTTTGTCTTGTCAAGTGAGGTTTAATTCCTCCTCCGCCACTGCTGTCCATGGTCAGGCTACAAGACAAGGTAATAGCAGTTTTTACCTTTAAAGCCATATGACAATTAAAGAGTTTGCATCATATATTTTTCTAACAGTACCCACCAAACAATATACTTTAAAGTAGACCACCAATGGGATAAGGATATTTAGACTTTATTTATATACAGCTGATATATTCATATATATAGTCATACATCATTTACATCAGTACAAACCTCAGTAAAGCTTGTAATTAAAGGTCCCTATGACATTCAGTAGGGTCAGTTGTGTCATTAGTGTGGGAGGAAACCAGAGTAGCTGAAGAAAACCTACACAGACATAGGGGGAACATACAAACGCCCTGCAGATAGTGCCCTGACTAGACTCAAAGCTTGGACTCCAGTACTATGACACCAACACATAAATATATGGGAAATAACACAGAGATAAGGATTTGTAATAATCGTGTATTGCTAGATAGTTACTGTATTGCTATTGGGGCAGTTTCGTATCTGGAGAGGATCAGAGAACCCAGCCCCGTTACAAGCTGGAGAGCAATCTGATTTGCGCGACAAATGCGCTTAGCGGATTTTTTGCACTGCAAATTTTCTTGTCATTTCGCCAATTTTTCTGCGAAACAAAACGGGACAGATTCGCTCATAACTATTCAGTAACTGTGGCTGTCATTTATAAAAACAGTTCTATTACCTAATGCCCATATGCAATACAGGGAAATGAATCTGCACCACTCGTATGTGGTTGCTGCGGCTAGATACTGTAGTTGTTACGACAAACTTGCGGGAGCGATAGGCAGTTTATAGCAGATTTTATATGGCGCCGGCTCCTTGAGAAATTAAAACATAACCTTTATTATTTACACCTAAAAAAGAACCCTGTTCATCCCATTCAAGTAATAAAAGCAAATAAAATGAGCATTTTGTAGAGTGTATAACCTAATGAAGGTTCACTAAGTAATCTTTAGTTTGCTCAAATCATTATTCTATTTCTCACTTCAACCAAAAGTAATTGAAATGATATCTGCAAATATCACCCCTTCTCACAGTCGCGCTCCCTCTACCAACTATTCAACATTGCCCACTTTACATAGGGTTTGAATGGTGGCTTATATAGGTGTGCTTTGCGCGGTATCTATAGCTTTACGGGTGGATAGCAAACAAACAGTCTATTGGAGTCTCCGTGGGACAGTCTCTGATAGTATGTATTGAGCCAAACTCCTTTCCCTACCATGCGGTGCCTGCCCCCCCTGTCTAATCAGACCCCTTTATTATGTTCCAAACACCCGCAGCTTCCCAACTCCCACTGCTTCAAACACCACCCGCCCCACTCCAGATAACATCCAATTCTAGCTTCAGGTGGAAGGTGCAGGGCTCACCCATTGCAATTCAAAAAATTTATAAATACCGTGCAATGTTACTCCACACATTAAGTGCTTTGTCCATCCAGTGTATTTTAATGCCCCCCCTCACAAAGCTTTCTGCCAATCCGCAAGCAACAGTGCTCTATTCTGGATATATTCCTTTTGTTTATTCCATTGATTCAAAGTGCTAATGCAACCCTGAGCCTTATGTGAGCTTTGGCTGTATGGTTGGGCAGTGTGCCGACTGATCGCATGTATTCCAATGAAAGAACTACTGTATGGTATTATACCACAATATGGTGTAAATCTCAAATGGGTGAGATTTCGTTTTTCTAATTTTTTTTTTTAGAAGAAGAAGTGCAATTTGCCCACGTGTGTTCCTTCTGTATCAGATCAGTGCTGACGGGGGTTATCCTGTTGGCGTTGGCTCTGGCTGTACATCTCTCCTGGACGTGCCCATGATCAGGTAATAAGGAAATCTGCAGTGATAATTATTATAACCTAATGTGCAGAATGGAGGCTGTGCCTCAGTTAGGCCCTGGTGACCTAATGGCACCCCATGGGTACAGATAATTTAATCTTTCTTTAAATCACTAGAAGCTGAGAGATAGATTTTATGGAAAATGGCTTTGCTAGAGGAATGCAGTCAAATCGAAAGCTGAATATAATGCACAATGTGCCGATCTCTGTTTTGGAGACTTTACTGGTTCCTCTCTGGATTCTACTAAGGCAATATTTACTGATACACTTAATAATATTTGTGTTTATTTATTTAAACATTCGTTAGCAGGGTTATCCTTCCCATTATAGCAAACAGACTGAATCAATTCCTAATAATAATTTTAATAGACACATAAATAGTCCCCCAATTTACAAAGGCAACTTTTAAAGATACATATGATAATAAAGCAACATTAGCAGCTATCAGTATCTACTGTGTAATTACAAAATACTTTTAATGTATATTATGTTGTGTTTTACTACACATTATTCATTTTAGTACATATTATTATCATGTATTAATAAAGGCACACATATTCTTTGTACAATGAATGGATATGGACATGAAACACACTAAACCACCAACAAACTTTTCCGTATTTTACAGGCTGACATCACAAAGAAGCTAATTCCCCAACTCAATGTATTTTGGATTCTCAAGCGTTCCATATATATATATATATGAAATATGAGATGGCAAGAACCAGAAGTACCAACCTACTGCAGTATATATTACAGAAATGCAGTGTAAAGACCAATTTTGTGCTTTGCCTTGAACACCAATGTCTGTGGTTTCATTTTTTCTGAAAGAACGAGAGTTCCGGCGGGTATTGATGTAGAAAGGGTCTGAGAGCAATATGTGTGATGTGACCACACTATATAAATACCTCAGTGCTGCCCGCTTGGCCCATCTCCCAGGGGCTGTTTCTCTCTGATGCTCGCGTCGTGCCTAGTGCAGATGCTAACCTCAATTTGAAAAACAGAAATTTTTTTGTACAAATTATCTGCATAATCTGCCATATCTCCAGGGTAAAAATCACTTGAGAGCTTTCATCTTCCCCAATGGTCATGTGAAGTCAAAATCTACAATAATAATAGTGGTCCTGTTTTCCGCTACCAAAAAAGACATTAGGTTGGCACAAAGTCCCTCCTGGGTAAGTCACCTTTCTGACACTGTTCCAACTGGGTTTCTCCACGTCTAGTGAAACAATATCGAAACGTCTAAACTGTGTAATTTTGAAAATGTCCCATTTGCAGAAGGGTTTCACTCATCCCTAGTCCTGGGTATGTGGTCTCCCCCTAGAGGTGTATAAGGATAAAGCTGGCTATACTCTGATATTATCGTTCAAAACAATGTTTCATATTATATTGGGTGCATCCATGGTGGATTGACCAGGCCACCGATATTGAAAAAAGCCTTGGATACCACTCCTCCCGTCGATCGGGCAGAACATTGAAGGCACCCAAGCAAAGGCAAGCGTTTAGGGCTGAATTGTCAGACTGGAGTAGAATTCCTATTGTTTCTACCTCCATATCTCACCATTCAGCTCTCAACGTTAGTGGAGGGTACAAGCAATCTTTCCTGCAAGCAATGGTCTCAGAAAAGATTATAATTGTAACATGTATGGCCACCTTTATGCAGGGTCTGAATATTTTATTTGGGAAACTGTGGTCCAAAGGGGTTCAATAAAGACTGTTATTTAGGAATGGCCCAATCCATAAACTCATAAATTCTGAACCACTAATGGGAAAAACTATGTAACCGCACAATTAAAGTTTGTGTAGAGCAGTAAATAGAGACGGCAGGAATTACGACAGAAGTATCCCTTAACAACAGGAGACCATACGTTCCTATAACATTTGTATTGGTAACTGTAAAAATAATAGATATTTTTTACAATTGTATTTTTAAGTTGTATATTAGCGGGCAACTCCAATTTTTTTATTTTTTTATTTTTTACATAATGGATGAAAATGTAGTTCCATGTACTTTCCAATATATATAAATAAAAATACACAGTTGGGTTTAACATCATTTATAAATGTAATTGTTGCTGAATGAAGTATCTTTGTCCCTTTCTGTTCTCTGGTTCTCCTCCAGGTGTCTTAATTATCTGGCTTCTGCTACATTGTATTTTTTTTCTCTGTAATAATAAAACAGTACCTGTACTTGATCCCAACTAAGATATAATTACCCCTTATTGGGGCAGAACAGCCCTATTGGGTTTATTTAATGGTTAAATAATTCCCTTTTCTCTGTAATAATAAAACAGTACCTGTACTTGATCCCAACTAAGATATAATTACCCCTTATTGGGGGCAGAACAGCCCTATTGGGTTTATTTAATGGTTAAATGATTCCCTTTTCTCTGTAATAATAAAACAGTACCTGTACTTGATCCCAACTAAGATATAATTACCCCTTATTGGGGCAGAACAGCCCTATTGGGTTTATTTCATGTTTAAATGATTCCCTTTTCTCTGTAATAATAAAACAGTACCTGTACTTGATCCCAACTAAGATATAATTACCCCTTATTGGGGGCAGAACAGTCCTATTGGGTTTATTTCATGGTTAAATGATTCCCTTTTCTCTGTAATAATAAAACAGTGCCTGTACTTGATCCCAACTAAGATATAATTACCCCTTATTGGGGCAGAACAGCCCTATTGGGTTTATTTCATGTTTAAATGATTCCATTTTCTCTGTAATAATAAAACAGTACCTGTACTTGATCCCAACTAAGATATAATTACCCCTTATTGGGGCAGAACAGCCCTATTGGGTTTATTTCAGGGTTAAATGGTTCCCTTTTCTCTGTAATAATAAAACAGTACCTGTACTTGATCCCAACTAAGATATAATTACCCCTTATTGGGGGCAAAACAATCCTGTTGGGTTTATTTAATACTTAAATGATTTTTAACAGACTTAAGCTATGGATATCCAAATTACGGTAAGATCCCTTATCCGAGATCACTAGCTCTTCCACTCACACATTATTATTATTATTATTAACATTTATTTATAAAGTGCCAACATATCCCGCAGCGCTGTACAATAAGTGGGTTACATACATTGGACATACAGAGTAACATATAAAGCAATCAATAACCGATACAAGAGGTGAAGAGGGCCCTGCCCAAAAGAGCTTACAATCTACAAATAAGCCATTTTCCTAAGTGGCATCAAATTATATAGAGACTAAGTGCCAACCCGCTACTGCCCCTACAGTCCCTTACACCATGACACAGTACTCTTCCAATTATATCTAAAAGTAATAATATTGTGATATTTATTTTTCTATATTTTGTAATCTTATTGTATCTAACATAGCAGAAGCATCAAACAGCCTTAGAGAGAGGATTGTTGGTTTATTCTCAAAGCTCTGCACACATTTTGAATATTATATGATAAATATTGAGAATGATGACACAAACAAAGGAAGGATGTTCTTATTTAGGCTAAATATTATTGCCTAAATAAATATTAAATATTATACTTGATGTGTGATTATTCTATTTATGAGGGGAGGCCAAACTGGGCAGAAGTCCCAGAGATTTAGTTACTGATGCAGGAGAAGTTTCCCGATGATGCTCAGTCCTATCACATAGGCCAGTGCTGTCCAACTGGCGGCCCGCGGGCCGCATGCGGCCCGCGACCCCCCTCTGTGTGGCCCCCCACCTGTCTGGCTGCTTTGATGGCTTACTCTTGTGTAAGCTTTAAATGGTATCAGTACTGTGATTAACTGCCCCCCCTGCATGGTTCTCACCTCAGATTCAGGCTGTAATCCCTCTGTATTGTTTAAAAATGTAATCCCCTGTGTTGTTCACACCTTTTAGTTTCTGCACTGTTCACCCCCTGCAGTGTTCACACCTCAGGCTCAGGCTGTAATCACCCCCATTGTTCCCCTGTTCACACCTCAGGAGCAGTAGAAACCCACAAATAATCCCTGCACACTACAAAAAGAACATATACTGAGGTGGTACTGCAATTATAAAGTTTTTTAATATATAGTTATTGTGCAGACTGTAGGAGCAGTGCCAGCATTGTGTCACTGTAGGCTGCCTGTGTGTGCCATACACACAGGCATCATAGGGCAAGCAGAGTATGGCACACAGAGGCAGGGTAGGGAAGGCAGAGTATGGCACACACAGGCAGAGTATGGCACACACAGGCAGAGTATGGCACACACAGGCCAAGTATGGCACAAACCAGCCAAGAATGGCACACACAGTGAAAGTATGGCACACGCAGGCAGGGTAGGGAAGGCAGAGTATGGAACACACAGGCAGGGTAGGGCAGGCAGAGTATGGCACACACAGGCCAAGTATGGCACAAACCAGCCAAGAATGGCAAACACAGTGAAAGTATGGCACACGCAGGCAGGGTAGGGAAGGCAGAGTATGGAACACACAGGCAGGGTAGGGCAGGCAGAGTATGGCACACACAGGCCAAGTATGGCGCAAACCAGCCAAGTATGGCACACAGGCAGGCAGAGTATGGCAGGTTTTTGCTGTACTACAACCATTAATATGGGTATGGTCATGTGATAACATGGGTGTGGTTTCAAGTGGGTGCGGTTTCAAAAAGGGGAGTGGTAAAAACTGGCTTCCATTATCGGCCCTCCACCATGCAGGTCAGAAAAATTCCGGCCCTCGGTACAACAGAAGTTGGACAGCACTGACATAGGCAATACGTATGGATATAGAAGCACTCGTCAATGGAAGTGCATGTGTTTGGAGTAAATTCAAGTCTAACTCTGGATAAATAATATCTGGGCACAAACGTGTAGGATTCCAGCTTTAATAAAGGGAAAAAACAGAAGCCTGTATTGTATTTTTAATAATGGGCAGAATAACAGCTTCCTGCCCCTGGAACAAATATAGTCCCTTCATTATTATTATATGTAATAACATGTATTAACAAAGCGCCAACACCTTCTGCAGCGCCGTACAACAAATGGGTGCATATACTGAACCGATTACATAATAAAAAGCAACCAATAACCAATACAAGAGGTAAAGAAGCTAATTCCACAAAAGAACTTACAATATAAAAAATATCTTTATAGAGGGACATGAAAGAAATGTTTATATAAACCCTTGGCCCTACTAAAGGCTGTTGATGGCTGCTATAGTATTACAGGTATGGGATCCCTTATCCGGAAACCCGTTATCCAGAAAGCTCCGAATTACGGAATGCCCGTCTCCCATAGACTCCATTTTAATCAAATAATTCAGAATTTTAAAACTGATTTCCCTTTTCTCTGTAGTAATAAAACAGTACCTGTACTTGATCCCAACTAAGATATAATTACCCCTTATTGGGGGCAGAACAGTCTTATTGGGTTTATTTAATGGTTAAATGATTCCCTTTTCTCTGTAATAATAAAACAGTACCTGTACTTGATCCCAACTAAGATATAATTACCCCTTATTGGGGGCAGAACAGCCCTATTGGGTTTATTTAATGGTTAAATGATTCCCTTTTCTCTGTAATAATAAAACAGTACCTGTAATTGATCCCAACTAAGATAAAAATAATCCTTATTGGATGCAAAACAATCCTATTGGATTTAATTGCAGTTTTATTGATTCTTTAGTAGACTTAAGGTATGGAGATCCAAATTACGGAAAGACCCCTTATCCGGAATACCCTTGGTCCGGAGCATTCTGGATAACGGGTCCTATACCTGTATAATATAATGATTTTATTTAGACAGGATACTATATGAACCATTATATATATATATATATATATATAAATGAACAAATGTTAATGTAATGAACAATATTATTTGAATTGTTTTACACAGGGGTTTTTAGTAACAAGTTTATGATCATAAAATTGCCCAGCCTCCATACCAAATTAAGGGAAACCTCATTAACTTACTTTAATTTACTTAAATCAAAAGTAAATAAAAATATACAAAAGAGAGGCTAAAAAAGAGAGAGTTTATGATCATAAAATTGCCAAGCCACCATACCACGTCAAGGTAAACCCCATATGGTGGAAAAATATTTGGCTCTGGTGATATTTTTTCAAGTGTAAGCAATACAGATTGTTGGTAAAAAGGCAAAGTAAAGAATATACACAAAGCTACTGTTCCAAGGAAACCAAGTCACAGAGATTGATACACCATTCCCTGCCCTAGTGGGGCTTACACTCTAATATCCCTGTCACATTTACACTCTCTATGGTCAGTGTTACCAAGAGCCAATTCAATTGCCAATCTGCTTTTAAAACTGGAATACCCCCCCAAAAAAACCCCACTTAAGGGAAAATATACAAACACTTGGGGCACATTCACTAAGATCCGATGGTTTCTGGGCTTAAATCACGATATTGTAGTAACCACAATTATTTCTGATGTTCTAAAATGTCATGATAATTCTTTTCTCGGTTGTACGAAAATATCGCAATTGCGCTCAAAAAGTCACAATCGCTAGGGGGGGGTGCCGATCATTTGGCTCCGCCCAGTGATTTTTTACTTTCATTCTTGCTGACTTTAGCAGAAAATCTATATCCTTTGTAGTCTAAGGTAAAAAAAACTTAAGGTCCTAGGGTAGTGATCCCAAGATTTGTATTATTGTGAGCCACACTCAGATGTAAAATGTTGGTGAGCCACACAAGCATAAAAAAGTTCTTTGGGGATGCCAAATAAGGACTGTGATTGGCTATTTGGTAGCCCCATATATATGAGTAGAACTCGGTGCTCCCAAAACCTGCCTCCAAGGCAGAAATAAAAAGTGTGCATCTACTTTGAGGCCACTGGGCACAACATCAAAGGGGGTGGTTGGGGATCACTGTCTTAGGGTAATAGATTTTAAAGGCTTGTTTCTTTCTATCTGTAATCTAGATATTGTGCAAAATCAACACTTTCTCCTACTCTCCTATGTTAAGAGTGTAAGGACTGTCTATGTGGAATGTTAAGGAGACAGCTGAAGGTAGACCTCTCCCATGAAGCAAGAGAACCCCTGTCAGCACTGGTCTTCACCGACGCCCTTTTGGGGCCCCGGAACTTTCTGCTGCAGTTCTGACAGGGAACCTACAGGCTTCAGAGGTCACCTGGATAGGAAAGATATAGCCAATGGTGAGATGAATATCGAAGTCAGCAGCTTTATTGTCACTGTGGAAATTGTCTTTCTGTCCAATAGATAAAATAGTTCATTGCACAATTCTGGAATCTGTAGCTGGGTTATATTTCCTTAACTTTAGCTTTGTGCTCAGCAGTAACACTGGCATTTGATGCACTTAATGAAATACTTTAGGTTACTGAATTAGTAGGGAAACATTCAAAGTTACTGCCTTCTGGTAGGCAAAAATAAAACTCAATAGGGCACCACACCAGAGGGGTTTGTTGGGCTATTCATGGTGTTAGACTGTGTGCACTGTCCAGACTGTCATTTCCTCCCAGAAGCAATGGTATTTGAATTTGTAGTCATTTCTTCAGCTTGAGTTTAATGCAGTATATATTTACTTCTCATGCATTCATCTTTTTGAGCAGTACTGGAAATCCATCCCAATCTCCCATCCAACCTCCCATTCTATTTTTGAGCAGTACTGGAAATCCATCCCAATCTCCCATCCAACCTCCCATTTTGAATAATTTGCCTTTAGATTGTTTGCTACTGCTCATCTCAAGCATTCCATTATGGGTCTGAGTGGAATAGTAACATTATATGGTGAACAGATGTGAGTAGTGTTCATCCATCTTTTCTTTTGGTCTAGAATTGTGCTCATAAATTAAATACAGTGGTGAAAATTATATTTCTTATCCCTTTTCTCGTGCATTTCTTTAATGGTCTCTGCAAGTATAATTAATTTGATGGGGAATCATCTTTTTTGTCAGACTGTTCAGACCTGCTGAGATCATTTCTCTTCATTCCTTGTGCCCTTGCCCTTAATCTTGCCATCATTACTGATGCGGGTGGAAATATATCATCTTCTTTGTCTTGTACATTTTGTGTGTCTGGCTTTCTCTCTAGGGCTTTGGGACGTACCCTAGGTCCTTTGCCCAGTCTCAGCCTGAAACGCTTGGGGTTCCATAAAGCTACATCCCCAGGGTTGGGGTGCAACTTTCTCTTCCTTGTTTCAGGAATTGGGTTCCTAAATAGAGGGGAATCTTCATATGGGCACTGTCTGAGATGTTCCATTTGTTTTTGTAGAACAATCTGCTGCTGATGTGCTTGAATGGCACGTTCCCTGTCACTTAATGCTATATATTCATATATTCCTCTGGTTGTATTAGAAGGATTCTGAGGGGCATTGCACTGATTAGATTTCATAATGTTACATTGCTGTTGAGTAGAATTGTCTTTCCGGGCCATGGAAAAACTAATATTTGGCATTATTCTGGTATCTGTTGCTGGCAATGGAATTCCAGCAATATTCCCAGTGTTAATGTTCTGTGGTTTAAATCCATCATTAATTCTCACCATAGAGCTAGTACTTGGTATTGTGCTAGTATCTTTGGTGACAGTCATTACTGGTGGAACAGTTGTCGGGCTAGTGACAACGCTAGTGTTTGTTTCACTTTTTGATATTCCACGAACTTTGGCAACTGCATCCTGGAATAATTTGAAATCACTAACCTGGTGCCGATTATATCGGGTGGGCTTTCTACCTTTAGTAGATTTTTTACAAGTTGGTCTGTTTGTGTTTGTGTCATTTTTATTAGCTGCATTGTGTTTATCAGCCTCTTGCCTTTTTTCATTTCCGGGCTGTTGCTCACTGGAACAAGCTCTTTTTATTCCAGAGGAGCTGGTACTAGGAGTTGCCTCTGATCTGGAATGAACCCTTTTTCTCCCAGAGGAGCTGGTACTAGGAGTTACCTCTGATCTGGAACAAGCTTTTTGTGTCCCAGAGGAGCTGGTACTAGGAGTTGCCTCTGAACTGGAACAAGCTTTTTGTGTCCCTGAGGAGCTGGTACTAGGAGTTACCTCTGAACTGGAATAAACCCTTTTTATTCCAGAGGAGCTGGTACTAGGAGTTGCCTCTGAACTGGAATAAACCCTTTTTATTCCAGAGGAGCTGGTACTAGGAGTTGCCTCTGAACTGGAATGAACCCTTTTTCTCCCAGAGGAGCTGGTACTAGGAGTTGCCTCTGAACTGGAACAAGCTTTTTGTGTCCCTGAGGCGCTGGTACTAGGAGTTACCTCTGATCTGGAATGAACCCTTTTCATCCAAAAGAAGCTGGTACTTGCAGTTGCCTCTGAATTGTGACGTTTCTTACTGCCAGTCTGGTCCTGAGGAGAATATGCTCTTTTCCTTCTGGAAGAGCTGGTCCTTGGACCTGCACTGGAATTGCTGGGCACATTTGCACTGGATGATTGACCAGTCACAATGCCAGCATTGGCTCCAACTGGAGCTGCAACAGGATTAGTACCTGCTGAAATGCCAATGATTCTTGCAATGGCATTCTCAAAAACAGTTATTACTGTTTTCACTGGTTTTCCAAAAAGATTTGGAGCCATATCACCTGGATCACCTGGATGGTCACTGTGTACTTAGCACTGAGTACTAAGAGGTGACTGCATCCGTCGACATCTAGATGTCAAATGACAGCTGTGAAGCCATAAACTCTGTTCTTATCTGATTAACTGATAAGGTTGTCATGGTAACAGAGTGTTACCATGACAACCTTAGCAGGGGTTAAGAGACCTCTGATTGGTTGTCATGGTAACAGAGTGTTACCATGACAACCTTAGCAGGGGTTAAGAGACCTCTGATTGGTTGTCATGGTAACAGAGGTGGTGTGATGCTAAATCTATGTGGGTGGTCTAACAGCTGTGAAACTTGACACCATGCAAAACCTCTGACCACTGATAAGGTTGTCATGGTAACAATGGTGGTGTGATATGCTAATTAGCATAAATCTATGTGGGTGGCCAAAAGGCCGGGAAAGCGTTACTATAGAAATGGTTGTTTAGATTCTGGAAAATGCTCAGGCGCCTTGCTTGGGAGACTCTGGCTCCCGTGTGAATAAGCAGTGGTACAGTCTGCAAAGCAACAGCGCAGGGGGCAGGAAAGGGGATCGGTACCGATGTGCCACTAAGCACTTGGCACTGTTTGGGTCTGGCATGGTTGGTTAGGGTAGGGGGGCGTCTATTTATGTGCTTACATCCCCAACATACATGTAGCATTATAACAATAAAGCCAAAAGATGAAAAGGCACAGCTCTCTATTCACCTATATAGGGTTTTTTGTGTTGTATTGATCAAAGGGTAATATAATACGATACACGGAACACATCTTACACATACACTTTTTAGTGTAGACCTTAAATATGTCAAATGTGAGTTTCTCAGAAGCATGCTTCCTAGGATTGGTTGAGAGCAAAATTCTGGCAGATACCAGTGTATCCTCCTGAGGCATTTATACTTCAATATTTAAAAATAATAACCCTATCCTGGAAGCCTATCTACTTTGAAATTCTGGAAATATTTAATAAAATAGGCCCTCCCATCTATTAGATGATCTATCTGAGCAAAGGTTGCCTGGACAAACTTTAAATAATCTTGGGTCCCATACTTGCCACATCTTCAACCAAGGACAGTGTCTAACATGCCTATGGTCTGGTATGGAACTTGTTATCTAGAATGCTTGGGACCTGGGATTTCCCAGATAAGAGGTCTTATCTGGGAAATCTGGATCTCTATGGATCTCTATACCCTGTCTGCTAAAAACAAAATAAACAAACCCAACAGTGTTGTTCTGCCCCAATAAGGGGTAATTATATCTTAGTTGGGATCAAGTACAGGTACTGTTTTATTATTACAGAGAAAAGGGAATCATTTAACCATTAAATAAACCCAAATAGGGCTGTTCTGCCCCCAATAAGGGGTAATTATATCTTAGTTGGGATCAAGTACAGGTACTGTTTTATTATTACAGAGAAAAGGGAATCATTTAACCATGAAATAAACCCAATAGGGCTGTTCTGCCCCCAATAAGGGGTAATTATATCTTAGTTGGGATCAAGTACAGGTACTGTTTTATTATTACAGAGAAAAGGGAATCATTTAACCATTAAATAAACCCAATAGGGCTGTTCTGCCCCCAATAAGGGGTAATTATATCTTAGTTGGGATCAAGTACAGGTACTGTTTTATTATTACAGAGAAAAGGGAATCATTTAACCATGAAATAAACCCAATAGGGCTGTTCTGCCCCCAATAAGGGGTAATTATATCTTAGTTGGGATCAAGTACAGGTACTGTTTTATTATTACAGAGAAAAGGGAATCATTTAACCATTAAATAAACCCAATAGGGCTGTTCTGCCCCAATAAGGGGTAATTATATCTTAGTTGGGATCAAGTACAGGTACTGTTTTATTATTACAGAGAAAAGGGAATCATTTAACCATGAAATAAACCCAATAGGGCTGTTCTGCCCCCAATAAGGGGTAATTATATCTTAGTTGGGATCAAGTACAGGTACTGTTTTATTATTACAGAGAAAAGGGAATCATTTAACCATTAAATAAACCCAATAGGGCTGTTCTGCCCCAATAAGGGGTAATTATATCTTAGTTGGGATCAAGTACAGGTACTGTTTTATTATTACAGAGAAAAGGGAATCATTTAACCATGAAATAAACCCAATAGGGCTGTTCTGTCCCCAATAAGGGGTAATTATATCTTAGTTGGGATCAAGTACAGGTACTGTTTTATTATTACAGAGGAAAAAAACGAATTATGCGGTTAAAATGAAGTCTATAGGAGACAGTCTTTTCATAAATTGGTGCTTGCTAAATAATGGGCTTCCAGGTAATGGATCCCATACCTGTAACCCATTATGTAATGAATTTTACGTCAGGGCCTGCTTTTTTTCTTCCCTTCCTCTTATTCTGGGCGTGGTTGTATCAAAATAGGCGCGGTCGTGTGAAATAAAATCTCGCCATTCCGGTAGTTTCACAAATTGTTCAGTGAAGCGAAATGGGACAGATTCGCTAATGTTAAAACTGGAACGAATTAATAAAAAAAACCCCACAAGCCTTTTGTGTACATTATATCAGTTGGGGTTGAACTTGATGGATGTATATATTTTTTCTCCAGCCGTATCTACTATGTTACCTGTAGGTAATAAATCTGGGTGCCACATACTTTTCCCTAATTACTTCTCCTGTTCCTCTTACACAGCTGGATAGTGCAATAGTGTGACCCCCCCTAAATAAACCCTATATTTTTATACACAAATTCAACACAGGCTAATATGACTTTTTACTCTAAAGTGCAAACCTCTGTTATACTAATAGGATATTACAGAAATTGATTTCAGACAGTCACCACCTATAGGTATATATATATATGAAAGGTTTATTAATATAAGTTTATAAAATATTAGCCAACAGACTGGATAGGATTATTTATCTAGAAAAAAACAAACCTCATACCAGGAAGGCAGATAACAGAAAACATTGACAGGATCTTGGCCATGTACATGTGTCCAGGAATACTAAAAATTCTTTCACAGGGTGAACTGTTTGTAATTCTGCTCAACCCGGGGAATATGTATGTTCCCTCAAAATTTCATACCTGGTGTATGCAGCCATTAAGGTGCAAAGGTATGCAGGTATGGGATCCATTATCCAGAAACCTGTTATCCAGAAAGCTCCGAATTACGGAAAGGTTATCTCTCTAGACTGCATTAATTAAATAATTCAGTTTTTTTAATGATTTCCCTTTTCTCTGTAATAATAAAACAGTACCTGTACTTGATCCCAACTAAGATATAATTACCCCTTATTGGGGGCAGAACAGCCCTATTGGGTTTATTTAATGGTTAAATGATTCCCTTTTCTCTGCAATAATAAAACAGTATCTGTACTTGATCCCAACTAAGATATAATTACCCCTTATTGGGGCAGAACAGCCCTATTGGGTTTATTTCATGGTTAAATGATTCCCTTTTCTCTGTAATAATAAAACAGTACCTGTACTTGATCCCAACTAAGATATAATTACCCCTTATTGGGGGCAGAACAGTCCTATTGGGTTTATTTAATGGTTAAATGATCCCCTTTTCTCTGTAATAATAAAACAGTACCTGTACTTGATCCCAACTAAGATATAATTACCCCTTATTGGGGGCAGAACAGTCCTATTGGGTTTATTTAATGGTTAAATGATTCCCTTTTCTCTGTAATAATAAAACAGTACCTGTACTTGATCCCAACTAAGATATAATTACCCCTTATTGGGGGCAGAACAGCCCTATTGTTTGTTTTTTTGATGTTTAAATCATTTTTTAGTAGAAAGATCCCTTTTCTGAAAAAAACCCAGGTCCTGGGTATTCTGGATAACAGTTTGCATTTATATAAATATGGAATAAAACTAGCATAACCCTAATAAATAGTTAGAAATCACACTCCTCTCTATTATTTGAACACTTGACCTCTCAAATTGTATTAGGTGTATTAGGGTCAGCACAGTATGAATCACGGTTTTATCCCAAAGATTACTATACTGTCATGTACTATTCAGTGCACTTCTAATTCATAATATGGAGCAGTGATGAGCGAATCTGACAAACGCAGCTTTGCTGGGTGGAAAGTATCTGGCTATGGCTCAGGCTCTGAGGTACTTACTTTAGGTACTAGGGGTTAACAGTGCCCATACTCTGCCAGTTATTAAGCACAACTCTAAGGTTATTTAGCACATACATATTACACAATGATCCCTGCTATCACCCACATCCCCCGGACTGCGGTTGTGAATCCAGAAGCCCAGTGTGTGGGATGGACATATCCGCTTATTCATCAGCCTCCATATGGTGGACAATGGTTTGGATAGCAGGGACCCAGGAAAGAGCTAGAGGTCCTACGAGGGGCTGTCCCCCTACTGTGGACAATAAAATTTGTTATTCTTGGGCCGGCAACTTTGGGAAGAAAATAAACACAGAGAGACTAAAGGCGGTGGTGCACTACTATGGGTGGTGTGGAGTTAAACTGATAGGAGGTGAGTGATTTCTCCTGTCAGTTGTCCATTCTGTCACCTTGACTGTTGGACCAGTTCCTACAAGGTAATTGTTGATCCCAGGCATCCTGCTCTTTTTTGCTCCCTTGTTACAAGAATGGACAAGCTTTCCCTCATTTAGGGCCTCCTGTGGCTGCAGATTCCTGCACTTTAGCCTCTTCTCCTCTAATCAGGAGACCCCACTCTGTATGGAGTCTGCCTGCCCCCTTGTTAGTTACCTTAGCTGGAGAGGCCAAGGAAAGCCTATGTGGTGTAAATTCCAATGGGGGTGAGCCTGGACTCAGCCTTGAGGACAGAAAGGCCATAGCCAGAGGGAGGGATAGGGGCCACTTTTCTTCATAAAGAAAGATTCCACCCTCTGTAAACTGGGTGCTGTTATTAAGGACAGTGATATGTCAGGAAAAGGGCAAATTCAAAGAGCTCATCACCTCCCTCCAGGTCAGTTTCCACTGATAACAAATCTTTCTGGATGTCCCCAGGGGGGGCTGATACTTTTAAGTCGAAAACAATTTCCTGTGTGCGCTGCATGATTAATTCCTGGGTACGGGACCTCCTGATCGTTACATTCCCTATGCTCCGCAGTGTACTGTGTACGATGCTGTTGAAAAACACTCAGGTAAGTATGGTGAGCTGCTCAGTAAGGTTGATATGGGGCCAATAGAACTTTTCCACAGTGACCCCCAAAAGAAGCAGAGAGAGCTGGAGTTCTTGTACAACACTATGGGCCTGATTCACTAAAGTGCCATAAAATTTATCGCACGCTTTTTTGCGCTAAAATAGACACGATAATTAGCGTGTGATTTACCATAGTATTATTGCGTGCGTTAAGTCGCCTTATCGCGTGCGTTATTTTTAGTGCGACCGCATGCGCTAGTTTTAATGCATGCGTTAATTTCCGCCCTGAAAAGAAGGCGCGCTAAATATCGCATTAGGCTATGTGAAAATTAACCCCCTACTACAGGCAGGCGAAAAATGATATAAAAGTACAGTAAATGAGCTTTTGGCAATAAAATATGGACTTACAGTGTTATTTATTCAAGTCTGTGTTTCCCCTAGAGTGACGCAGCCGCCAGTTTGCAGCGAAATGGTCATTTTTAATACAGTAATTTTCCGCAAGTATTGGTGTGTATGGCTAACATGGCGTGCGTTCATTCGCGCGACTATTTATATGCGGCAACAAGTGATGAAATGTTTCGCCAGGCATGGATTCGCAGCTAATTTTTGGACGTGCGGCAAATTTTTCCGCGGCGTTTTTTTTAATGCGTTTTGCAAAACAATCCACCAATGGCAAAACGCATGAAAAAATTTGCCACGCAAAAATTCACCGCACGTCCAAAAATTGACACAGGCGGCAAAAAATAATAGTCACGGGCAACAATTTTTTTGCCTGCACAACATTTTTGCCGTTTTGTGGATCTTTCGAAAGATTTGCTAATTTTTCACCAAAGAAACCAGAACACAAGCATCTACCATTTATATGTGGCTAATATTTATATACACTATTTATATGATACCATTTATATGTGGCTAATATTTATATACACCATTTATATGCGGCGACAATTTACATACACTATTTAAAGCTACTATTTATATCCGGCGACTAAACGCGAGCGTTATTTAGCGAATGTACCGGCAAATACCGAATTGAAATAGTCTTCTAGAGTCAAATAACGCATGCAATATCGCTCGTAAAATAGCGCAAGTATGCTTATAGTGAATTGTGCGAAAAGTCGTGAAAATGAAGACGCAATAAAATTTTTACCGCACACTAAAAATAGCGCACGTTATTTCGCACTTTAGTGAATCAGCCCCTATAGGTGAGTGGTGGGGGTTTAGGAGAACTGTTCCGAAGCACCATGTGGAAAACTGTAGGAAACTCCAAGATGATTGATACTTCAACCTTTCAAGGATCGACAAGGCACACCCTTCCTACTATATTTCATATGAAGACACCCTGAAGAAGTTTGGTGTTAAAGGATGTTGGAAGTGAACTCCTCAAAGGACAGGGCTGCTCAGAGACTTCCAGTATAACTGACAACATTTCTGCATTATGTACAGAATTTATAACTCATAATACATGGATATTAGAGACATTCAGTGGTATTTTGTCTAAATGATTTCATGCTGTGTCAGTTCTCCAGTCTGGAATTTAAACTGTTGCTAGGGGCTCACATACCCTAGCAACAAGGCAGTTTGAATGGAAGATGATTAGGAGATTGTATAAGTAGAACGGTGATACAAATTAAAGCAAAAACAGCAGCCAGATAGAATAGATAATGAAGAATGGCTCTCATTTTTGACTGTATGAAGTTTTAATAATAACCATAATAGTTATAAGACATCAATATATGCTAAGCACAGAAATACATAGTCTTAAATTGGCTGCTTATCTAGCAACCAATCAGCAGGTAGCATTTGCTGGGCAGCTGAAAAAATATACGACTGGTTGCTATGGGTTACTAGATGTAGGCAGGCTTAAGGAGTTTTTATTACTTTACCCCATAAGAATGCACATTTTTACAACTCTGAAACAACAGTTAGCTCTAAAAAAAAGGGTTTTGTGAGGTGTAGTAGATGTATTAATTGTTAAAAAGATAAATATAAAAGTAAATAAGTTTATATAATAAGGCAAGGCTGTCATGGGAAAGAACTGTAACTGTTGTGTATTATGTATAGTAAAGCAAATGGTGTCAAGGTAAGTGCTACCTGTAGGCTACAGTGTATGGTACACTATAGGGCTCACATTGAAGCTATTCATTAGGCAGAGTTATAGGACCTGTTATCCAAAATGCTTGGGACCTGGGGTTTTCTGGATAAGGGGTATTTCCATAATTTGGATCTTCATTCTTAACGTCTACTAAAAACACCACAACCTGCATTCAATGTGCTACCAAATGCTTGGGCAATTGCAGTCGCTTCTCACACTGGGATTATTGGGGGCACTTGCCTTTGCAAATGAGACTTATATCTAATATCAATATCTCATTTGAAAAACCAAATCATTTTGTATTTATCCACAAGCGTTTGGGCACTGGTGTTGGGGAACAGGCCCGGCCCTTAGTTCTCATTTGAACTCATCCTACAGGTGTTCAGTTGGGTTCCGGGCTCTGTGCAGGGCAGTCAAGTTCTTGCACTTCCATCTTAGCAAAGCCATTGTGGAACCAGGGGCCCTAGCCCAAACCATCCAAAAACAAGACCTTAATCCAAGAGTGAATATTTTATTGTACAAGTTTAATTACTCAAGGCAAAGATTAATGTACCTGCACAGGAAATGGTCACCCACAAACAGGACGACCGTTTAATAAATGATCACATTGCATATTTTTATTTTCTCTCTTTCGTTACCTTGCAAGGTTTGTGGTTTTCTTGTTTCAGTCTAACTAATGGAAATTATTATTTGACACAACATCCTGTCTTGTAAGCGGCCTTAGGCTTAGTCTAACATCACAAGTATAATATAGAGATTACCAGAAGGAACAGGGTAAAACTGTAGAGGCCACAGAAAAGAGATTGTATGGGGCAGCAGGTTCTAATGGAGGAATCTTTATTGATGCATCCAGTAAACCCAATACACAGAGAAAAACATTGATTTCAGTGGTGAAGACCCCACATCTAAAAGAGTGCAGTTTGTACTTACCCAAAATGCCTACATTCGGAGCCCACTTGCTTCAAGTCACTAGTTCTGTATGCCCATCCTGTTATAAATAGGGAATATGGTTTGAAGTGACCAATGTATTATGATTGCTAGTTTCCTCCTACAACTATGAAACCCAAGGAATGAATGTATACTTATGAAAATGGAGAAGAAAGCCAATCTATCTCACAGGGCACACATCCAAAAAGAGTGCAATTAATGTTTACCCATGCCTGGGTGATATTCCTTTCCTTCAACCTGTAGCACATGACTCTTGTAAGGTTCTAGGCTGGTGGACACCATTAGAAAGATGAGTGTCAATCTCTTTAAAAAATGGCTGCCCTCATGACCCTGGGCCTTGGAATCTAGCGCCATCTTCTCCAGTACAAGCTGTAGTTACAGGGAACCATGTGAGGCCATGCAGGGAAGTTACCTAACACTGTCCACACATAGAGGTCCATATATCAACATTCCCATTTAGTGGTTGTAGATGTTTCTGAAACACGAATAAACTCATCGTTTCTAAAACCACAAATGCCGAGTAATTGGTCAAAACGACCATTTTTAAAAAGCTCAAATGAAAAACCCGCAAAAAGACCACAGAATCCCCGGGAAAATCATTTACGTAAGAACTTTTGTTCTTACAAAAACAGGAAAAACTCTCAAACCAGGAAGCAAAGAAAGACTGTTCCAATTCGCCTAGGGCGGCTCCCATTGGCTTCCACATAACCCCAGCAGCTTTTAGATGACAAAGTTTTGTAATTTTTTTTTCATGGATTTTTTTTTAATAAATCACACATTTTTTCATGGTTTAGAGAAAATAGTAAAATCCGCAATATTTGTTGCTATAAAATATACTTTTTTTTATAGTATGTGCTGTTGGGTCATTTTAAGTACCAAGGACCGCCTCTGGGACCATAGGAGTCACAGTGCACACAAACAAGCCAAGGCACACATACATGCTAGGCCTCATCAGCCAATGAATGGACAGAGTTCTGCCTTTTGCTCCCACACTACTTCCTGTTACAGTTAGAGCTGCATCACTTCCTGTCAGCTGATCTCTGAGGGAGCACACAGCCCATCAGTAAATGGCGGCTCAAGGGAAAGAATGTAAAAGGGCAATATTTACTGATATATATATTCCAGTTTGGGGAGATTCTTTAATAGGCCATCTAATAGGATATAAACTGTCACTTTAGTATTTATTCTTGGAGTATAATGTTCCTTTTATAAAGAGTAGCCGCACTCTGGCGTAATACACTGAACCTCTATGATCTCCATCAACAAAAATATGAATACTTGAACACAAAAATATGAATACATTTTGAGGTGGAAAAACTTCCTATAACCGCCTAGTTTTATCCTTCACCAAACAGAATACAGTTCATACGTGAAAAGATCATAGAAAAATAATATCCAGCTCCCTTCATTTTGGCTCAGAAGGTGTAAAAATCCTTCCACAATCCATAATGGAAGATGAGTCCTGGTTGAAGGTTCTTCATTAATGCTACTACTAGACTAACAGTTAGTCACTGATAAATTGCCCTTAACTTGGAACTATTTGATCAGTAGAAGGTGGTTAGAATAATTACATATGGATCTCCGGTTGGTAACACAGCAAATGGACGAAAATGGACCTACCTGTCAGGATCAGTGAGGATTCGAACACCACTTGGGGTGCTCCTGGCGGCGTGCGTTTGCCTCTTGAGCCACTGGAGGCATTTTGGGCTGACTTCTGTCTGATTCTTCTATTTTCTGTCTTCTACTTCTCTGTCTGCTCCTTTTCCTCCGCCCACCTAATTAACCTCATGTGTTTCCCATCTCCTAATCTTCGCCGTTTATAAGCCTTTCCATTGCCCCTTGCTTGGTCATTAAGTGTTTCCTGTGACCCTGCCTCCGTGTTCCCTGTTCCTGTGTCTATTCTTGTTATCTTGCTGGTTCCAAGCTCCAGACTCCGAGTCCTGTTCCTGCCCTTGCCCTGTTCCTGTTCTCTGGTGCCCTTCCTAGTTCTGCCTTGATTTCCCGGTTCTGACTTGGCCTGTCCTCGACTATGCTTGATTGCTGTTTGCCCTGACCCTTTGCCTGTTTTGGATTCCGCCTCTGCCTGCCGTTCTATATTCAGTGTGTATATCCATTGTGTGCACTGTTACGTCACTAGTTATTAAAGTTCTTCACTATCATCATGGCCTCTGACACCAGTCCTGTGATATATGGCTACACTACGGGTTACCCAGTCTTCAGGCTCCCACCTTTCTGGTACTCCATGGCGTCTCCTCAGGGAGATCAGGACATTACCTTTATCAGAAAGGCTGGGAATTCTGCAGAGGCATGAACCTTCACTGGCATAGGGATGGTAGTCCTATACGTTATCTATGTCAATATATGCTTTAAACTGAGTATAATGCTAAGCTAATGAGAAGCAAATGGAACATTTTTATATAAAGAGGAGCCTTGATTCAGCCCTGCCCCCTCTGATTGTGTATAAGGAGGGACTTTAGTCTCATTTCAAGATCTCGTCGTCCACGGAGCAGAAGACTGAACAGCAAGTGAACTGTGATCTATAATGCTTCTTATTTCTAATAATCTAAAGATGAACTTGATCAATTTGATAATATTGTCTAAAGGTAAGTCAGAAATAAATGATTCTATTTTATGTTTTTATAGTAAGTAGTATGACCCTTACATTATATGCAGTATTTCTACTCTGATGCTCAAACCTAAGAAAACCCTGCATATCGGGGGTATAGTTTCCTTGAAAGGTTAATACAGATCTGGGCTTTACTGGCCATATTTTACAATTACAATCAGTTCTGCAATGTACAGTTCTGTATGTATGTATGAATTCAGAATATTGATCACGTTTTGTGTAAAGAAGCAATATTTAATCACTTCAGTTCCTGAGATGTTCCCCTAACTCTAATGGGGACTTTGACTCGAAAAGATTTTAGAAAATCAGTGTAAAGTCTGTTGTGCAAAGGGGTTAAAGCAACCCAAATACAGTGTTCCAGAGGACGGGAGAATAGAACCTCGTTACATTAGAGAAATGAGCTGTATCTTAGTGCTATACAGAGATATAGAGGATGCTGAAGCAGTTGTATACTGTAGGCAGTTTCAAGAAAGGCTTGGATAACTCTTCAGCTTGTGTTGACCCTAGGGCTCGTGTTCATATTGATATTTTGCTGTAAGGAAGGATTTTCTCCCCTACATTTCACAGCAAAATTTCAGAGGTTTTGTTGTTGTTTTTCATCGTTTGGATGAGCTAGAACGCGAGCAGGAATGATATCTACTGGTATGTGTATGTGGCAATGCTATTATTATTATGAAGTGACCATGATTGGTTTAAGTTTCAGCATTGGTTGCCCAGATGGCCCCGTGCCAGCCTCAGGAATTCCTCTTTGTTCCTGTTGGAGGGAAAGCCAAAATCTCTTGTGTTTCTAATGGAACATTAGATAAATTGTTTAGAATTTCCTGGTACCGAAGAACATGGAGAGTCGGAGAAAACCCTGAGCTCATTCTAGATTGGGGAGAAGTGACCAAAGGACATAAATATAATTGTACTCACACAGAGAGGAGCAGCAGCCTGGAAATAAACAATGTGAAGGAGGAGGATTCCGGGACCTACTATTGTACTTACTATACTTTTACGTCACTGATCTTCTCTAATGGGACAACTCTCATTGCCGGAGGTGAGGAATTCTGTTCTTCAGCAGATACACATTAATCATTTATATGAATTATTTCTCATATCTAAAGGGTTTTAGCATCAGAGTAAGCCATTCACAAAGCACAGACAAAGATCATTTATTCTTAAAGTGACAGTGATTTATATAGTAAACAAAATCCATGTAAGGATCTTCATCAGGGTTGAAGGATTCTTTTACCTGCTCAGGGGAGAATCTTGTGGTTTGTAAGTTGGGAGAGGGTAATATAGAAGGGAACCAGTGCTATTATACTAATAATATTCATGCAATATTTTCCTAGGGATTTATTTGCCCTTCTAAGGTCTTTGCTGTCACATATAGTAAAACTGAGTGGTTATTTTTAGCAATATTCAGTTTTCTTTTTGCCTAAATTCTTCATCTTTGTTGCCATCTTTATTTACTACAGACAGCTTCACTGCAAAAAGTTCCGTCCAGCTGATGGTCCCTCCTTCTTCTCCTCTTCCAAATACCTCAGTCCAACTGGCCTGTGTGGCTTCAGCTGTTGGGTATATGGTTCATATTTCTTGGAACCTGTCAGGGACCCCTCAGAAGGGCAGGGTCGTTGCTATGGAAGAACCTGGTGGCACATTGACTTTCCTCAGTTATATCACAGTTCCCAGAGACACCTGGTACCAGGGCGCGAGTTTGTCTTGTCAAGTGAGGTTTAATTCCTCCTCCGCCACTGCTGTCCATGGTCAGGCTACAACACAAGGTAATAACAGTTTTTACCTTTAAAGCCATATGACAATTAAAGAGTTTGCATCATATATTTTTCTAACAGTACCCACCAAACAATATACTTTAAAGTAGACCACCAATGGGATAAGGATATTTACTTTATTTATATACAGCTGATATATTCATACATCATTAACATCAGTACAAACCCCAGTAAAGCTTATATTTAAAGGTCCCTATGACATTCAGTAGGGTCAGTTGTGTCATTAGTGTGGGAGGAAACCAGAGTAGCTGAAGAAAACCTACACAGACATAGGGGGAACATATAAACGCCTTGCAGATAGTGCCCTGACTAGACTCAAAGCTTGGAACCCAGAGATAAGGATTTGTAATAATCTTGTATTGCTAGTTACTGTATTGCTATTGGGGCAGTTTTATATATGGAGGATCATAGAACCCTTTCCTCTGTTTTTCTGTCTGTGACATCACCCAGCCTGGTTACAAGCTGGAAAGCAATCTGATTGGCTAGGAGCCCCTATGCACCTCTGGGAAAAAGGAGGACTCAGAGAGTGACAGGTTTGGAAGGGTTATAAAGGGGTCCCTGCTGCAGCAACCAGCAAGTGCCAGATCCAGGGAAGGAAAGAGCAGCAGAGAGTGAGAGTGCAGCATGGAAACAGGAGAGGCTTCGGTTTGCTCAATTGGGACAAGCCTTTAACTCCAGCCACATAGAGAGAGGGTGTTCTGTGTCCAGCCCAGCTGTCTGTGGGTGCCTGTTGCCATCCTTGTGTTCCCCCTGTGTAAGGACAGGTGTTTCTCATAAGCCTGCTATGTGGGAGCAACTGCCTATCCAAAGAGAGAGGTACTTTCGGCCAGGTTGCACTACCTGGAGTGTTAAAGAGCTCTTGGGGAAGGGGCCTATTGCTAGGGACTGAACTGTCCAACTGGAGAGGAGTGTGAGACATGATCAGTATTAGTGTTTATAATAATCACTGTTTTACTCTTTATTCATCTTCAGAATAAGATCATTTTGGTTATTGCAATATGATTTATTTTCCTGGTGTGCTCCTCAGTGCCCACTAGGTGGAGTTACTTCGCTAAAATCCTAGTTCCCAGTTACTTTCATAGCAAAGAGGTTCAGGGCCACTAGATTCCAAACACAGGTAACCACCAAGAAAAGTGAGTGTGATGATCCTGTTCAATGGGAGTGAGCCAAGAAAGGATTACACATCTTAAAGTCAAGATGAACGGTCTTGGTCATATTTAAGGCATATTATAATTTGCACTAAAGACAAAATTGCAAAAGGAGCCTCTCCCTAACCCTATTGTGCCATAGAAATACTTCTACCATGGGTTCTCCCCCTGCCATTTACACTGCGGCAGCCTCCATACCAAGTCTCGGGTAATAGTTTCATTAGCTAACAGGGCTATTAGCATCAAGCACTCCCCCATCTTGTTCAGAATCCTGGAACCTTCTACAGATTGTGGCCACACTGCAGTTAATATAAGATATCCAGATGGCTGGCAGTGCAAAAACAAGAGGCAGACAAAACTCTGCCATACCATGACCATCTACAAGCACAGGTATTTGTTCTTCCGAATGGTGCCCCTTAGTGCTCTAGAACTTTTATCGGGGACACAAGTAAACAACCATCAAGTAGTCTTCTCTGTGTCACCGTATATTTCACAGTTCTAAATATGCCTCAGTTGTAATCATGTTATTCTATGTGACTGATGTGTAATGTCCTACAGCTGCTGAAGATGAAGGTTCCCATTCAACATGTTTCATACTTGCCCTGACTGGCAGCCTTCTATTGATTCTGGTGCTGTCAGTGCATCTCTACTGGGTCTGGAGGAGACCAGGTAACTATTCAGTTCATAATTTAGTTTATATGAAGTTATTTTTTGGCCGGTGTCCATCTGACATCTTCTTTACTTCATTGAAGTCATGTAATAGAAGGTGTAAGCTTTGTCATCCAAGTGGTTGCCATGGGTTACTTGATTCCCTTGTGTTTCCTTTCAGTTTACCCCCATTCCAACTTACACCCCCTTATTCTAGCTACTTACTGCTTCCCATAAACACCTTCAAACTGCATAAGACGAATTAATATGAGTGCAAACCTCACATTTTATAGTACAGGATCTTTTATCAGGAAACCCAATATCCAAAAGGCTTTAGATAACAGGAAGGTCATATCCACAGAGCCCATTTAATGCCAATAATTCAAATTTTTAGAAAATATATTTTCTCTGTAATAATATGAAAAACAGTACCATCTGCATGAATCCATATTGGTGGCAAAATGATCCTATTGGGTTTATTAGGAGACTTAAGGTACGGTGATCCAAATTACAGAACCCCCCCCACCCCCATCCAGGTCACCCCAGGTTCAAAGCATTTCAGATAATAGATCCCAAAAGATTAAGGGCCAATTTATGGAAAAGTCACAGTTGGTCACACATTTGCACACAACTGCGGCACAATCTTGTGTATTGCAATTGTAATTTCATGATTTTGCGTGATTTTCCCAAACTCAATCGTGGAAAAAGAAACTTTAATCACGATTTACAACTTTAATGAGCGAAACCTGTTGAGATGCAATAGATGTCAATGAGATGTTCATCTCATTAGTGATGAGTGAATCTGTCCCGTTTCGCTTCACCCTAAAATTCGCGAAACGGCAAAAAATTTCCGAAACGCATTTGTCGAACAAATTTTTTTTGTCGTCCACGTCGTCCGCACATTTTGTCGCCAGTGCGCCCACATTTTGATGCATCCACACCCAATTTGACGCGCGACAAAAAAAATTATCTGTCAAATTTTCACGGAAATTTCGCAAAACAATTTGCTAATGGCAAAATGCGGAAATTCACTGTGAATCCATGCCTGGCGAAAAAATTCGCTCATCACTATTCATCTTGATTATTTGGCCAACTGGAAAAGTCACAAAGTGTTTAAATCCCCTGATATTTTTTTTTCAGTAAATGCAAGAAAGGCCTTGGGGCGAAGGGACTCAAACACACAGGTACATTGAATCCATTTTTCCATTTAATTGTTCTTTCATGTCCTATGGTTTTCAAATATATATATATATTTAATATGATGTTTCAACTGCATTTCTTTAGGAAGAGATTATATATTCACACCTGGATCCACGGTCGTTTCCCCAGAGACCAAAGTAACTACAGCGCCACAGAACGATGAAGAACTTTATTAGCATTTACTCATTAAAGGCTTGATTTCTCCAGTTGCGGTTGCCTAATTACTAATTACAGCTGCTACAAATTATATTTTGCTAGATATAATTTAGGCTGATGCCACACATGGCGTTTTTACACTGTGTATTTTCTCAGCCTAAAAACGCCGCACAAGCCACACAGCCCCTGACTATGGCGTTTTTCAGCCTAGTACTGGTGACGTAGCAAATCCCGTTTCCCATGGTGCTAATAGTGTGAAATAGTAAAAACGCTGTGTATTTCCGCTAGGTCTGGCAGCTGCCTTTGTGTATACATAGGAATAATTTGCTTTGCAAATACTGGCGTATTTCAGCCAACGCTTGAAAAATCCGTGCTAAGGCGTTTTCTAGCGTATTTAGCCTTTGTGTGGTTTGCTTCGAGTCTTTTCAAGCTATTTCTATGGATGATGATATCACGCGTTTTTCAGCCGCTGAGAGAATTAGAAAATACACAGCGTAAAAACGCCACGTGTGGCATCAGCCTTGCATCACAAACTACATTACTCACCAAGTTTAAAGTCAAAGCATTTTTTCACTGTGACTTTGAATCGAGTTTGAAATGAAAAATCGATGGCTAGTACATGAGCCCCCCTAGTTTCGGCTTTCGCTCTACTGCGCATTCGCTTGCCCAGAATGAAAAGAAGGCAGAAAGCTGAAGAAGAAATTCACATTATATGATTCAAACGTATGTGGAGCTCGGACCTTGGTAATTGTAAGGCCACTTGCCCAAATTAAGTCACATTACGCCACAGAGGCAAGATCGTATATTTGATATATTAGGTTTTTAAAAATGTCAGATTGCGAGAAATATTATGGTAGAGATAATGACAAAAGAAGAAGAGTAATGGCAGAAACCAGACAAGTTAGCTTGTACCATTCCATTAGACGGTGTCTATATTTGTATATATATATATACCTGTATGTGTGTGTGACATCTTTGTATATGGAACCTTTTTAGTACAGACATTGTACAGAAAGTCTGTTTAATGAGAAGAGCGAAAAGACCATAATGTTTGTGACCACAACTGATTAAGAAGCAGAAAACCTTGTTGCACATCTCTAGCCAATGGTTTGGGTTCGTCTGAGGTTTATCACGGAATGGAAAAATGGTTTGTTGGTCAGGACTCCATGGAGGTTATAGATAAATTAAGGGTAACACAGATTGTACAGCTGCTAAACAATATTATTTGAATATTCATAGTCATAAGTTGTTACATGTATAAGAGAAATGTATCTTTAAATAACTTGTTTATTGAGAGTCTATGGTTTAAGGGATTTATATTTTACATTGTGCCTGAGTCTGAGCTTTCAGAAGGAGGCAGCGCTACACATTAGAACTGCTTTCAGCTAACCTATTGTTTCTCCTACTCCCATGTAACTGGAGGAGTCCCAAGCCGGACTTGGATTTCTTACTATTGAGTGCTATTCTGATACCTACTGGGAGCTGCTATCTTGCTCCCTTCCCATTGTTCTGCTGATCGGCTGCTGGGGGTGAGGGGGGGTATCATTCCAACTTGCAGCTCAGCAGTAAAGTGTGCCTGAGTCTGAGCTTTCAGAAGGAGCCAGCGCTACACATTCTTACTATTGAGTGCTATTCTGAAAAAAAAATCAGTTTGTGTTTGTGAAAAACAGATTACAATGCAGGATTCCACTGGAGAAGCTCTATTAACTGATGGATTTTGAAAAAAAAAAACAGGTTTTGTGTGAGAAACTGAGGAAACTGGAATTTATTTGTGTGCTGCCTCTACCCATAGGTGCATGTAGGACAAGGAATAAACAATAACAATGATACTCAGGGAACCCTTTCTTTGATTAGGCACCAACACCAGGCATCTCCTGTGTCCTGAATCTTTCCCAGTTGTCCCCTGGGGATCCCAGCATCTGCCAGTTCCACACCTTATAGTCATTGAGCTTAATGCCCCACTGGAGACTGGGCCATGTAAAGTAACCAGTGAATGGGATTAAAGACCCTGAGTCAGGGTTCCTGGGAGATCTTGCAATAAGATCCCTTGTATTAGGGATATGGTACATCTGGTTTCTAATACCTACATAGTGCAGTAGTAGCTGAGGTGGCAAAATAGACAACCAGCCATCAGGTTTAACCCTGAAAGAAAAAGTGTCAACACCATTGGGCAGTTAAATACTGTATATGTGGTCTGCAACAAGAAAATACTCTAGAAATTATACTATAGTTTGTAAGATGCTCTTGTATGATCCTTGCTAATCATGGTGTATGATACAATGTCAGTTATTCATTTAAACTCGTATAATTAGGAGTTAAAAACAGTTCAGTTGTGGGTTTTTTGTTACATGTGGTCAGGAAATAAAATCATTAAGTGTTTGTGCTCAGTACTAAATGTGCCAATAGGTGGGATTCAGACTATAGGGGATATATTGCAAAGGTAGTGGGGGAATATTTGTTTCATTACTTATCCAAAAATACCTATTATCCTATTGCCTCTGTCATCTGCTGCACAGGTTAGAGAAGGGGGATCTGACAATTTGCCCCCCCCCCATGAAGCAGGTTTAGGCATTCCTGGAATCAGGAATGGAAAAGCATGGAAAAATGAAGGGTATGGGGAGTGGGTTAAGTCAAGATGAATAGGAAGCAGATCAGATGGAGATGCATGGAGTAGGTCAGCATGGAATCATCGATCAAGAGCAAGTATGTTACTGGAAGAAGTACCCAAGGAACCTATGTGGGACACAGGAATTAATTAAATTGACTGTAAAAGAAAAATGGTTGTTTCTTGTGCTCTTCATATAGGGATAGAGATCATGTATTATTCAGAGCAAGATCCTTTTGCATTAACTAACACGATTGTACCAGGCCCTGGTTATTTATTTGTTTCCCAGAGAATGAGTAGAGTGGTTATTGATATACATTAAAGACATCAATATCTCTATTTTCTGGATTTTCTACCTAATCATACATTTCCCCTAACATATACTGTCCTGGACTTTCCTTGGAAGAAAATGAAAATGCCCCTGTGCAGTACCAATAGGTTAGTGAGGGTTCCAGCCTACTGACCCAATATGTGTATCACCTAGCTCAGTGGTTCCCAACCTTCCTAATGCCGCCACCCTTTAATACAGCTCCTCATGTTGTGTTGACCCCCAACCATATAAATATGTGTTTTCCCATGGTCTTAGGCTACCCCTGTGAAAGGGTCATTCAGCCCCCAAAGGGGTCCCGACCCACAGGTTGAGAACTGCTGACCTAGCTACTTGTACCCTCTAGTGATAAGCAAATCTGTCCCATTTCGCTTCCCAAAAAATTCACGAATCTTTCAAGAGATTCGCGAAACGGGTGGAAAATGTGTGAATTGTCGCCCGCGGCTATTCTTTTGTCGTGCGGCTATTCTTTTGTCACCCGTGGCTATTCTTTCGTCGTGCGGCTATTATTTTGTCGTCCGCGGCTATTATTTTGTTGCACAGCTATTATTTCGCCGCCCGCGGCTATTCTTTTGTCGTGCGGCTATTCTTTTGTCGCCCGCGACTATTATTTTGACGCGGACGACAATTTTTGGACATGCAGCTAATTTTTCCACTGCAAATTTTTTTTCATCCGTTTCGCGAAACAATCCGCCAATGGTGAAACGCGGATATTCGCCGTGAATCCATGCCTGCCGAAACATTTCGCCCATCACTAGTACCCTCTCTACCCAAGAGGGATCGTGCAGTTAATAGTGATGGCTTCACCATAAAAGTCACGAAACAGCAAGAAAATTTGCGAAATGGCGAAAAATTTGCAAAATGAATTTGTCGCACAATTTTTTTTGTCGCCCGCATCTATTTTTTTGTGGCCCGTGCCCAATTAGACGTGACCGGGCCCTTTTTTACGCAACCGCGCCCAATTTGATGCGTGGCAAAAAAGTTTGGGTGACAAATTTTTCCGCTGCAAATTTTCACAGGCGTTTCGTGAAACGATTCGCCAAAGGCGAAATGCGGAAATTTGCTGCGGATCCATGCCTGGCGAAAAAATCCGCTCATCGCTAGCGGTTAACAATTCCATTATTTTTTTTGCATAAATTATATTAGGTAACTACTCGATCTAATGATGAGGGAAATAAACCAGTTCATGTGCTGAGAGAACAGATAGCAGATGATAATTAAAAAAAATGGCAGTTTTGAATGCATATCTGGGAGAATAAGAGGCTCTGGAGGATGTTTTGGCTGTCTAAGGGTAAAGAGTGGGTCATATAAATACCCATGTAGTGAAGGGAACGCCAAGTTTAGACAACTTTTTACAATCGCACTGAATTCGAAGAGTTAAAAAAAGTGCCCCTTAAGTGCCCATACACAGAGCACTTCAGTCCAGGGCATTGATTGTGCTGGTTTAAATATCCAGCTCAAGGGAAGGATTTAGGTTCCACATCAAAATGCAGAAACCAGGTCCATAAATGTGGCCTAATGTCTTGTAGCCTGTAAGAAAATGATCCCCAACCAGTGGCTCTGGGCAACATGTTGCTCCCCAACCCCTTGGATGTTGCTCTCAGTGCCCCCAAACCAGGGAGTTATTTTTGAATTCCTGACTTGGGGGCAAGTTTTGGTTGAATAAAAACCCAGTTTAATGCCAAAAAGAACCTCCTGTAGGCTGCCCGGTACTTTTTTTATGCTTGTGTTGCTCCTCAACATTTTTTCCATTTGAAAGTGACTCATGGGTTAAAAAGGTTGGAGGCCCCTGCTGTATGGATACTTGGGAGGCATGGATAATATGGAATTAAGCATCCTCACTAGTGATGGGCGAAATGTTTCACCAGGCATGGATCCGCATTTCGCCATTGGCGGATTGTTTTGCGAAATGAATGAAAAAATTTGGAGTGGAAAAATTCACAGTGCGTCCAAAAATTGTCATGGGCATCAAAAGAATAGTTGTGTGTTAAAATAAATAGTCATGGTGTCAAAATAAATGGTTGCACGTCAAGAGAATAGTCGTGGCGCCAAAATAAATAGTTGCGGGCGTCAAAATAAATAGTTGCGGGCGTCAAAGAATAGTCGCAGGCAACAAATTTCTTTTTCCGTGCAACATTTTCGCCGATTTGCGAATTTTCTGCCGAAGCGAAACGGGACAGATTCGCTCATCAATAATCCTCACCAAATAATATCTCAGATGCTCCATTAGACCAAAAGGCTGACTGATGTTTCTCTGCCTACTCTTCAGTTTGTTTGTACATGTTGGTAGCTCTGCTTTTGTGTGGCTTGTGGATTTCCACCCTGGTTATAAATTTAAAACAGAAAGTAGAGCTACTCGCCACTATATAGTGAGACTGAGCCCCCTGGTTTTTGTAGTTTCTGCAAGAAAAATGATTGGGTTACGAGTCGGCTGTTCTTCTCTTCACCCTTCAAGAACTTACAGAGCAATAGTCTAGAGACAGAATCCACATTTGGAGTTACCTAAGGTTCAGAAGGATGCAGAATTGGTGGGAGTAGTGATGAGCGAATCTGTCCCGTTTCGTTTTGCCGAAAAAATCGCAAATCTTTCAAAGATTTGCAAAACGGCAAAAAAATTTGCGAAAAATGTCGCGCAGAAAAGAAAAATTGTCGCCCATGACTATTCTTTTGACGCTCACGACTATTCTTGCGACAATTTTTGGATGCGCAACTATTCTTTTGATGCCCGCGACTATTCTTGCAACAATTTTTGGATGCAGGACTATTCTTTTGACGCTCGCGACAATTCTTGTGACAATTTTTGGATGTGCAACTATTCTTTTGATGCCCGCGACTATTCTTGCAACAATTTTTGGACACGCGACTATTCTTTTGACGCTCGCGACTATTCTTGTGACAATTTTTGGACGCGCAACTATTCTTTTGATGCCCGCGACTATTCTTGCAACAATTTTTGGTCACGCGACTATTCTTTTGACGCTCGCGACTATTCTTGTGACAATTTTTGGACGCGCAACTATTCTTTTGATGCCCGCGACTATTCTTGCAACAATTTTTGGTCACGCGACTATTCTTTTGACGCTCGCGACTATTCTTGTGACAATTTTTGGACGCGCAACTATTCTTTTGACGCCCGCGACTAATCTTGCGACAATTTTTGGATGCGCGGCAAATTTTTTCATCCATTTCGTGAAACAATGCATCAGTGTCGAAATTTGTCATGAAAAAAAATCGATCTTTTTTCGATGTGACAATACCGCGACAAATCTGAAAGAAAATATATGCTATCTGAAACCCATTGAGATCCTGTAGAAGTCAATGGTAGATGTTTCTTTGCTTTGTGGTTTTAGAGGTTTTTGGGGAGTTTTTTTACGCTGATATTTCTGTGATATTAAAAAAAAAGTTGCAGGTTTTATGCAACAATTTGAAAAAGTTTTTTTTGTTTGTGCTTTCAGTTTCGGTTTGGATCTTCTGATAATCTCACTTCGCGGAAATGAGTTTAGTTGTGGTTTCAAAAACCGTTAAAACCAGGAAAATCAGAATGTTTATAAATTGGCCTCCCTGTGTTGTATATCAGTAGTGATGAGCGAATCTGTCCAGTGTCGCTTTGCCGAAAAACTTGCGAAACTACAGGAAAATCCGTGAAATATCTGTGAAACGTGTCTGTCGTGACTTTTTTGTTGCGTGTGTCTTTTTTTATGTGCCGCGCCCATTTTTACCCAACCAATCAGGCTTGTTACTATAGAACTATAGCTACTGAGTTGCAGTTGGTGTAAAGAGATACCAGTCACAATGATCTACGTACAATGACTTGTATGTGTCATTAAAGCCCATATCCTTTGCAGAAGAGCAGTTATTGCACAGTCAGTAGCCAGGCCAACTTTTACTTACAAAACCCTGATTAAAAATGCTTGTGTGCATTTCATTAATATACTATGTTAGTAAAAGCTGAAATTCAGAAGGCAGTGCCATAATAAGTGATGCAATAAAAGATAGACAGTATTAGTAGTTCCTTTGCTGTACAGGGGGAGTGTCTAGGGGATTGGTAGCATCACTCTCGCAGTCCAAAAGGAGTGTCTCATTCAGGGTGATCTTATATCTGGGCAATCTGAAGCAGAAGACAACAACATCTGAGGACTATGCTTAACTGCACTGGGCAGATGATACTTCTCAGCTTAATCCTACTATTGAAAGGTAAGGCAAACAGACACGGATAAAGAAAGACAGACAGACAATTTATGGCACTAACTACAAATTACATGCATTACGCTGGTTTCTGATATAGTTATTATATAGTTTTATCTTAGTTCTTACATAGATTGAGATGAAATTGCTATCCCAAAAAGTTAGGATAGTTTCAGCTTTAAGAGAAAGTTCACAGTCACTAATGGAGATATGTTTTTAAAAAGTACCATTGAATTATGCCCTTTGCCAGACAAGCCAATGCTCCATAAGGAGGAATTATGCATGAAGGTTTTTCATCTGCTTATATTGTAATATACTGCTTACTAATGTGTGTAGTAAGGCAACTAGCTTCGTGAATTGTACATATTTTGTATTTTTACTATTTTGGCTGGAAAATAATCACTATGGTTATGAAATTGCTGTTACTATATTGATACATTGCATTAACTAAATAATAAAAGGGTCTGGATAAATATATATATATACAGTATAGTCTTGTAAAAAATTGGCACTCACCAATATCGGGGCAACGGCTGGGTGCTGACCAGAATAATGCATTAAACTCAACAGTAGAAAGCACTCACAGCTATAGCGTCAATCAAGTCAGTGATTTATTTCAGCATACCATCTACACGTTTCGATCGAAACATGTAGATAGTATGCTGAAATAAATCACTGACTTGATTGATGCTATAGCTGTGAGTACTTTCTACTGTTGAGTTATATATATATATATATATACACAAAGGATGGCACACCGCTACATAACATACCTCGGGTGCTCGGTAAAGGGTTCCAATAGTATAAAAAAGACCAGCAACTCCGGGATTTCTTGTGAAAAATCAAAACATGTATGAAAAATCAAAACATGTATTCAAAGTAGCATAAACAGCCGACGTAATGTTTCGGTCCCCATTGGGACCTTTCTCAGGCCCTGAGGCTTCATGTTCTTGAATGTGAACACTGTTGTGAACTGTTAGTAGTGCGAAGATCAACTAGTGCAAACCTTTATTTATTGTTGAGATATATATTTGTGTGTGAATGTATAAACTGCAGCTAGAATTTAACACTGTATAGAGGTAGGTAATCAGAGAATTCACACTCATGCCAAAGAAATAAAGTGAAAGATATTATTCAGCTCAAAAACATATAAAATAAATTTCAGCACATAGACCAGTGATCCCCAACCAGTGGCTCTGGGGCAACATGTTGCTCCCCAACCCCTTGGATGTTGCTCTCAGTGCCCCCAAACCAGGGAGTTATTTTTGAATTCCTGACTTGGGGGCAAGTTTTGGTTGAATAAAAACAAGATTTCCTACCAAATAAAGCCCCCTGTAAGCTGATAGGGTACATAGAGGCCCCTAATAGCCAATCGCAGCCCTTATTTGGCTCCTCCATGAACTTTTATGATGCTTGTGTTGCTCCCCAAGTCTTTTTATATTTGACTGTGGCTCATGAGTAAGAAAGGTTGGGGCCATAGAGCTTGCAACTAAAAAGTCTCCCGTAATATCTCTACTCCAGCTACTGGCACCAAAACCTTCTTGAAGATCAGGCAGGCACATGATCAGGCATTTCACGCTGGAACATGGGACACAATCATTTCTTTGATCAAGTGGCCATGTTGAGGCATGAAATGCGTAAGGCTATTTGTTTCCATATGAGATGGCATTGCTATATACACTTATTCTGCATTCATTTACAAATGTGTTCCAGTGTGCCTGCCCGCTCTTCTGAATTTTTTCTAAGTTGCACCTATATTTATAGGACAATCTGTAAATTATATCTTTATAAATGGTATTTTTATATGTACACCTGTTGTAAAATATGAGGATATCAGAAATCACTTTGTGTTCCATGACCCAAGTCGGCTCTAACAGCTCTAAGCTCAAGAGATATTCAATTATATTTTGGTTACATTTAGCCTTGAAAAGGTTCATAAAACAATTACACCATTCAGTCATAGTTTACTAGAAGTCTGTGAAGTCTGCATTTGTATGACCTGTAGGTCTTTCATAAAAATGAATATATAAACCTTTATTCAACATTTCGGCTCAAACTTAAGTCTTCATCAGGAATACCCACAAAAATACCTCAGTGATGTTTAAAACAAAACAAAAATATAATATATAATTATTTTAAATATCACAGGGGTATTTTTGTGGGTATTCCTGATGAAGACTTATATAGATATAAGATTTATATTTTTACAAAAGACCTCTGTATGCTGGATTGTATTGGACACATATAATTAATATAAAATAAGGTCCCAAAAGGGACCGAAACGTCGGTTATACATTCAATACACTTGAGATTGTTTTGAACTATATAAGACCCTTGGTGCTGGCTGTGTTTTATTTTGTATTTTGTATTCCGTGCACAAGGGCAGCTATCTATTAGCATTTTGGAGTGAGGTGCTGTCCTGAGGACTTTTTTTTTTTTTATAATTAATATGTGAGATATAATCCTTATCTGAGGTAAACCAACTCTGTTGAGTTTATTTAATATTTAATTGATTTTTAGTTGGCAAAGTATGGTGTTCCAAATTTTATTTTGCAGTGTTAGTGGCTCAGATGGTTCTACAGCAGCCTCGGGACGTTGTGTTTGTTGATGTGGGAGGAACAGCGAGGCTCCCCTGTGTGTCCAATCGAACCCTGGAGACAGGGGGCACAGTTTCCTGGTACAGAAGGACATGGAGAGTGGGAGAGGCGCCTGAGAGAGTGGTGTCTTGCTCTAATCAGTCTGAGAGACATAAGTGCAAACTCGCATCTGATAGACATAGAACGGATCTGGAGATACACAATGTGCAGCGGAAGGATTCAGGGGTGTATTACTGTGCAGCCGAGTATGGAAACATGATCTTTGCTAATGGAACAACTCTTATTGTGGGAGGTAAGCCATTTTATTTGTGCTTGATTGTGAATTGATAATAATATACAGTTTTCATTTCTTCTTCTTTTCTTCTTTCCTTTTCAGACAGTTCCACATCCAATAGTTCAGTTCACCTGCTGGGCCCTTCCCGTGCCACTTTCTCCAAAAAATCAGTCCAGTTGGCCTGTGTGGCACAAGGGGCTCAGCACATGGTCCATATGGCATGGAACATCTCTGGGACTAAGCCCTCAGGCAGAATAATTGCTATGGAAGATATTGGTGGAACGTGGACATTTCTGAACTATATCACAGTTCCCATGTACAAATGGAAGCAGGAGGAGAATTTGGTTTGCAGTGTTTGGTTTAATTCCACTCCAATCCATGTTCTTAAAAAAATAACCGAAGAAGGTAATAATAATCTCCTAGAACCATTATACTTTTTTTAAACTGTCTCTTTGTTTTTGAGTCCATAGAACAGGGCCCCGTTGTGGTCTGGCAGGGAGCTGTAGTTTCTATTGGAAAGGCCATTAATGAAACACAGATAGAGCCTAGTCAGTCTGAAAGGAATTTATCCTTTATAGCCTACGTTTATGGGCTTATTTATCTATTTTTAAGTTTGTTTTTCTAAATCGAATAAACTTGCCCATCGAAGGTCCACTTATTTATTAATGAGGTAAACTGGTGCGATTGAAAAAAACTTGAATACCTAGAATTTTTGAGTTTCCAAACTCGAATATAATTCAAAAACTCAAATATCTCAAATCAAAAATATGGCTTGACTTTGCCTAGGACAACTCCCATTGACTTCTATTAAAACTTACACGCTTTTAGATGGCAAAGTTTTACATTTGAGTTTTTGTGTTTTTTGTACTTAATAAATACCAGACATTCAACTCGAATTGTGTGAGTTTTAGCCCTAAAAAATTTGAATTGTGAAAAAAAAAACACTTCAATGTTAATAAATTTCCCCCTTTAAATAGCTGGCATATATTAATTATAATTGCTTCTCTTCTCAGTATTATTTCTTTCCTTTTATTTTCCATTTTTTTCTGCTACATTTTTATATACTGTACATATTCCCCTCCCCCATAGTATGTGTCATTGTATCCCATCCCATTATATCCCATATATAACCAGTTGTTTTTAAGTACTAAAGTCCCTCCTTCAGGCACTTGCTATGTTACATCAATTAATACTCAGGCTTCTACCCCCACAGTAAGGTCAATAGTTACCCATAGTTACCCATATTCTCAGTTTCATAAGACTTTTTAATAGATCACTGATTGGGATATACTGTAAGTTATCTTAGTTGTATTTTCATTCAGGACATGTAGCTCTTCTTTAATTCTTAATAGTTTTATGTGTTTTATGTTGTTTTAATATCTTATATGATGATAAACTTATTGTTTGTTTCACTAAATGTATTGCGTGGGCTCATTTGCCATAAATCAGGTAACAATGTGACTTCTCCTCAAAACTAGGAACAGCCGAGAAATCATTTGCAACTGCCTGTTCAGCCTTTCTGATACCTTCCCTGACTGTCGGTCTGTTGCTTCTTTTGATCCTCCCAATACAACTCTTCTGGAGACAAATACGGCAAGGTAACAAGGGTGCATATTATATTTTAAATATTAAGTTATAAGTATACAAAATACAATCAATGTGCATTTACAAGAACCTACCCACACACTATGGGGCACATTTACAAAAGCATGAACGCTCGAGCGTTCATGCGTACGCTCCGAGCGCATTTTCGCCAATTTTTTCGGGCATCCGCACGACTTTTTCGTACGGCGCACAACTTTTTCGTACGCCGCACGAATTTTTCAGATGTTTGCACGAAAAAATCGGAAAAGGTTTTACCGTTGTTTACAATTGTTCGGTACGAAAATTTCGTGACTTTCGGATCGCCAATATGATATTATCGTGACTAATACGATTTTTTCGTAAGCATTTTCGTGATATTTGCAATCTTCTGAAATTTTCGTTTCCAATGCGAAAATGCATAGTATCACTATAATCAAGCAGTCAGCAACACAGGGCCGCACACACTGGTATATGTTAAGCAGGATTTATCCAAACTTCATTTTGGCCACAGAAAGTGAGTAGTGAAATAACAATTTAGACAGTCACACCAGCCTTTGTCAGATAATATAATGGTGTACACATACAGGGATATATGTATGAACCCCCACCCATTATTTAACCAGGGGTGGGGAATATGAATGGGTGGGCCATCTATTACATAATCACAATTGTACATTAGAAACGGGTATAGTGTCCAAAATAGTTTAATACAAAGTAGTGATGAGCGAATTTTCATATTTGGCAATTTTATTCCGAAGTGAAAAACAGTGTTGCGCGTTTTTTTTTCTTTCCCGTGATTTTTTTTACACAACCACGCCCAATTTTGATGCAACTGCAACTTTTTTGATGTGCAACAAATTTTTCTGCTGCAAATTTTCACTGAAGTTTCGCAAAACAATTCGCCAATGGCAAAATGCGGAAATTCACTGCGAGTCTTTGCCTGGCGAAAAAATTCGCTCATCACTAATACAAAGTCCAGTAGAAAGACCTTTCCAAGAAAAAGTCCAGAAATGTATACATTATTATCTATAATACACTTATACCTGTCAAAAGAAAGTGAAATACAATATATAAACAGTATGCAACATGCTTACTCGGCTATACTATACAAACCAGTTGGTCACCTTTACTTGTTATCGGTCAAAATACCTTCCAACTTAATATCTAGGAAAGAACAAAACAATATATCAGCACAAATCAATGTATAAGCTTACAAATAGCAATTCAGATTCCAACACTCATTGAGGCCTCTAGGTTGCAACATATCCAATGCCCAAATCCAATTGTCTCCCCTTTTTAGTAACAAATTCTTGGGGTTGAAATGATGACTTACTCTCAAATTTGCCATCTTATTAAAGACACGTAACCATTCAAGTCAAAAAGTGTTTGGCCAGATATGTTTTTGATTTTTGTTTTGTACTATCTCAGTCATGGCATCTTATACATACAACATAATTGGCATATCAATGGAAAATAAATGTGCTTTCAGATAAGATTTATCCGCTTGCCAATGAGTCAGATTGTAGTGCAATTTGGCCACAGACGGGAATAAATTAAGTGATCAAATCTAAGGGGCTGATTTACTAACCCACGAATCCGACCCGAATTGGAAAAGTTCCGACTTGAAAACGAACATTTTGTGATTTTTTCGTATGTTTTGCGATTTTTTCGGATTCCAATACGATTTTTGCGTAAAAATGCAAGTTTTTCGTATCCATTACGAAAGTTGCGTAAAAAGTTGCGCATTTTTCGTAGCGTTAAAACTTACGCGAAAAGTTGCGCATTTTTCGTAGCGTTAAAACTTACGCGAAAAGTTGCGCATTTTTCGTAGCGTTAAAACTTACGCGAAAAGTTGCGCATTTTTCGTAGCGTTAAAACTTAACGCTACGAAAGATGCGCAACTTTTCGCGTAAGTTTTAATGCTACGAAAAATGCGCAACTTTTTACGCAACTTTCGTAATGGATAGGAAAACTCGCGTTTTTACGCAAAAATCGTATTGGTAACGAAAAATTCGTAAAGAATCCGAAAAAATCGCAAAACATACGAAAAAATCGCAAAATACAGATCATTACGAAAAAAACGCAATCGGACTCCATTCGACCCGTTCGTGGGTAAGTAAATCAGCCCCTAAGAGTAAGCAGTTGTCTAAGTGGAAGGGCAGCCCCAGACCTGCTGTACTAATTGCCATGAATTGTTTTGCTTGCTTGGGATCATACAACTAATTCTGACTATAAATAAATGACATGGCAAATCTTTGGCTAGCTTTAAAAAATAAGGAGGCAATATATTGATTTGTATTGATAAAAAGCACCTTTTTCACTTTCAGGAATCAAAGGAAAAAAATCTAATAGGAAAAAGACTGATGTTGAAGTCACTGAAAGTGATTCTCAGGTACATATATATATATATAATTAAAGGTACCTGGAATTGTTCAGTTATAATCATGTATTTAGATAGATTTGTAAGCAGTGATGAGCGAATCTGTTCATGAAACGCATTTGTCGCACAATTTTTTTGTCACCCGCATCTTTTTTGTCGCCCGCATCTTTTTTGTCGCCCGCATCTATTTTTTGTCGGCCGCGTCTATTTTTTTTTGTCGCGTGCATTTTTTTTTACGCAACCGCACCCAATTTTGACGCGACCATGCCGGTTTTACTCGACCGAATTGACGAACCGCGCCCGATTTGACACGCGACAAAAAAAATTCCGTGCGACAAATTTTTCCTCCATGCCTGCCAAAAAAGTACTGATGAGCGAATCTGTCCTGTTGTAAAATTTGCGAAACGACAAGAAAATTTGTGAAACGGCGGAAAATCCACAAAACAATTGTCACAATACTTTTTTGTCACCCACATCTTTTTTTGATGTGACCCCCCCCCCCCAAATTTGATGCAAAGACAACTTTTTTTGACGCTTGAAACATTTTTCCATGCCCGCTGAAAACATTTTCATCACTAAAGATAAGTAGTGATGGGCGAAATAATTTGGCAGGCATGGATTTGCAGCAAATTTCCACGTTTCGCCTTTGGTGGATTTTTTTTCTGTCAAAAAATATTTTTGCGCACATAAAAAAAAATGTCATTGTGTCATTGTTTTGCCGAGCACATCGAAAACTTGTTTCTGTGTTTTGAAATTTTTCACCTTTTTGCAAATCTTTTCTAAGATTCGTACATTTTTTTGGCGAAGCGAAACGGGACAGATTCGCTCATGGCTAAAGATAAGCTTACTTTTCTACAATTGAATCTTCCAAAGATGGAATATACCTATTTAATGTTAAATCTGGAGACCAAGGAAGCCATGACTGTACCCTTGAAACCCCTGCAGAGATCAAACCCAGGGGAAAAGGGCTTAGTGACTTCTTCTTTTTCTGAAATGTTGGAGGAAAAACAATTTCATATTTTAATAAATAGATCCCTAAGCAACCAAAATAGGTCCTTAACAAGTCCTGGAAATGTCACCATATTGTATATAGTTGTACAGCACACCTCCAGGGCACCATAAGGATGGGAAATTTGGACTGGCGACAGCAGCAAATAACTGCCACAGCCGACCTCCATAACTATAAATAACAAATCTATCTTATTCGTAATAGTCCTATGCCTCATGAGGTGTTTTGGTTGATGGGGGTTTATCAACCTAGGGGAAAGGGGTCTTGGCTCCCAATGGTCACTCTAACACAGTGATCCCCAACCAGTGGCTCGTGAGTAACATGTTGCTCCCCAACCCCTTGGATGTTGCTCTCAGTGCCCCCAAACCAGGGAGTTATTTTTAAATTCCTGACTTGGGGGCAAGTTTTGGTTGAATAAAAACAAGATTTCCTACCAAATAAAGCCCCTGTAAGCTGATAGGGTGCATAGAGGCCCCTAATAGCCAATCACAGCCCTTATTTGGCTCCTCCATGAACTTTATGGTGCTTGTGTTGCTCCCAAAGTCTTTCTACATTTGACTGTGGCTCACGAGTAAGAAAGGTTGGGTATCCCTGCTCTAACAGCATCATAGGTAGTTAAAATGTCTAATGTACCATAGGTTTTGGCAAACTGAACTTTCATTTTTATGTTTTTTGTGTGTAGAAGAATTTTAGAGCTGGGGATTGAATGATGTTGGGACATGTGTCTGTACTGTAAAATGCATCTCTACATGTAACAAGGATTACTGGTGAAACATATTATCTTTTAGCAGGGAATCGTTTACTGCCAGCTGGCACTCCAGGGCCTTCCTCGTGGCAGAAGGTCTCCAGACAATGAAACAACCTGAACTGAACATCTGGAATACAAACTAAGGCTGAATAAATAACTAAACCCAAATGTTACAGTGTTTGATGGAATCATATCATCTAAAGGGAAGAACAGAAGTTTTTTTTTTAAATCTAAAAAAGTGAACTGAATGTGCATTTTACAGCTTTCCTCGTCTTCCAACATAAGTTTCTTACTCTCATAGTAACATAGTAACATAGTAACATAGTAAGTTAGGTTCAACCATAATGCCTATATATAACCTGCCTAACTGCTAGTTGATCCAGAGGAAGGCAAAAACCCCATCTGAAGCCTCTCTAATTTGCCGCAGAGGGGAAAAAATTCCTTCCTGACTCCAAGATGGCAATCGGCCCAGTCCCCCATATAATAAATAACTTGATAAGTTACAGAATATATTACATGTCTTCCCCTCTGGGATTTCATAAAACACAGTGCGGCTCAACCAGAATTTTTTTTGGACCTTAGAGTTTCTTCCTTAAACCTATTGTTTACTTTACTGTTGTACTTTGAGCCAATAAGTTCATTAATTAGCAGAATGTTTGAACTAAGAAAGTTTAACATGGTACAACATACAGCCTGTTGATATACCTGCCTGTTCCATGTCTTGTTGCAAAATAAAGGGGTATTAACATAAAGTTGGTGGTCCCTTTGCTGCTATTATAGCCAAGTCTTTTCTATAAAGGTTTTCTACTAGATGTTGGAATATTGTTGGGTGAATTAGTGTCCAATCAGACATTATTGAGGCCTGACTCTCAGAGAGCATTCCCATTCATTCCAAAGGTTCATTCGGGTTGGAGACAGGGCTCTGTGCCACCAAGTTCCTCCACTTCCATCTCAACAAACCCATTTTCTACCAATTTTGCTTAGTGAAAATGTACATTATAGTGCTCAAACAGGATACATCCTTCTCTAAACGATTGGTACAATACAGGAACACGTAATTTACTTAATGAAGAATTTCAATGCATACTGTAGCATTATGGTTTGCTTTGCTAGAACTAGGGGTACAACACATGGAAAACAACCATAAGTGTTCCTCAGCCACCACATGCTACAGTCATTATTACATGTTCAGATATTTAGTGTACTTTAGACATCCAACACATCCAGACAACTCAAGTCTGACTGCCAGTTGGTGAGGTGCCATTCACCATTCCAAAGAACACATTTGCTGTGCTCCAGAGTCCAATTGCTGCAATCTTTCTACCACTTCTGCTCACTCTTGGCATTATGTTTGGTGTATAGTTGTCCACAGTCCCGTGTACCCGATGAATAGTTCTTGTTCTGAATTTTTTACCTGGGACCGTTTGGAACTTGACAGTGAGTGTTCCAGTTGATTACATTCTGTATGATTTCAAAAGGGGCATCAAGATACTTTTGGACATAAAGTGTATAAGGTAGAGAACTCCTAAGCAATATGAAACCTGGTTGTATTTAGTAACAAAAACACAAAAATGAATTGATAGTCACACAAAATAAGAATATTTATCATTGTAACTTAATAAAATCACTTTTTTTGAATAGTAATATTCAACAACAGATGCTTTTCATATGCGTTTTAACTCTAGGCGGCAAGGAAACCATTGACCGTTGACTAGTGATGAGCAAATTTTTCCGCCAGGCATGGATTCGAAGCGAATTTCCGCATTTCGGCATTGGCCACTTCCGTGAAAATTCGCTGCGGAAAAATTCAGCACACGGAATTTTTTTGTTGTTGCGCGGTCGCATCAAAAAAAGGTTGCGGTCGCGCCAAAAAAAAGCGTGTTGCGTCAAAAAGTGCAGGCGACAAAAAATAGACGCGGAGACAAAAAAAATTGCGCACCAAATGCGTTTCACTCATCACTACCATTGACTTTTTTATTGGCAGTGCTGCAATATAGCCCATTAATTATCACTTCCAGTTACACCCCTTCCTACTTCCTGTTCTAAATATACATTTCACACAGTCAAGGTGCAGGGTGCAAGGGGCAGTTTTTTTATATGCCATTTGCCATATGTTCACCTCTAAAATGCTGTGTTTTTTCAGCCGTATGGGAAGCTGCTTCTGCCATAATTGTGCCAATTGCATCATGGAATTGCATGTGCGCATTTTAATGAATCAGATCCAAGTTGTGGTAAAAATTGGGAGATTAAGTAATTTTCAGTATGTACAATTAAAATGCCATTCTCTTGGTGCAAGCCTACATTGTCTATTGATGCAGCACGCTGTGGAACCATGGAATAAGTGACTTGTCCAGGGCAGCAGTAGCTACAAATTTTCCCAGCATTGATAGGTACGCTTGCACACAATTCATCAGAAGAGGCAGGAGAGATGCAATGGCGCTTGGTACAATGTACAGGAATCAAACCCCTTATCCGTAAACCCATTATCCAGAAAGTCCCAAATTACGGAAAGGTCATCTCCCATAGACTCCATTTTAATAAAATAATTCACACTTTTCAAAATGGTTTCCTTTTTCTCTGTAATAATAAAACAGTACCTGTACTTGATCCCAACTAAGATATAATTACCCCTTATTGGGGGCAGAACAGCCCTATTGGGTTTATTTAATGGTTAAATGATTCCCTTTTCTCTGTAATAATAAAACAGTACCTGTACTTGATCCCAACTAAGATATAATTACCCCTTATTGGGGGCAGAACAGCCCTATTGGGTTTATTTCATGGTTAAATGATTCCCTTTTCTCTGTAATAATAAAACAGTACCTGTACTTGATCCCAACTAAGATATAATTACCCCTTATTGGGGGCAGAACAGCCCTATTGGGTTTATTTCATGGTTAAATGATTCCCTTTTCTCTGTAATAATAAAACAGTACCTGTACTTGATCCCAACTAAGATATAATTAATCCTTATTGGAGCCAAAACAATCCTATTGCATTCAATTACTGTTTAAATAATTTTTTTAGCAGACTTAAGGTAGGAGATCTGAATTACGGAATCCGGAAAACCCCAGGTCCCGAACATTACGGATAACGGGTTCCATACCTGTACATGGCTGCGACATTTGCTTCCATTTTTTTTTATGACCTAGGGGTCATAAAGACCATTGATTGTGGTTGCACAATCCTAAGCTAGTTCAGAAGCACCCAAAATCTCCAAAAGTTGCTCGGTTCCTTTGTTCTTCTCTAGCGTACCATTACAGTGTTAGCTTGGGACAAGCAAGAATGAAGAATTTCTGCCTTATGATGTATAACTCTAATTGATATAACAGGAAAAAATGGAGTCATATCAGCCTATTCTGGGCCGGAGAACAAGATGGGCGGCTGACTGCTTAAGGTGTGATTTTTACAGAATGGAAAGATGTGGTTTGTGACAAACATCCTGTCAGTAAATAAACTACTTGAAAAGGCGAGCCTTCTAAGCTATGTTTAGACATAGAAATGGCAAGGGACAAAGCGTATTGTGTGACGTGAGAACTCCTCATAACCTCCAGCCTCAAACCCATTCCTGTTGACCACACATAGAACCTTATTGCTTATTGCTTCATTGACCGAATTACATAATACACACATAGAGGCCCTTGTTCCATAAAGGAAAGTTTATAAACACTGGAGTAGTTATATAGTAGTAGTGAGTAGTATATAGACAGAGAGGTGAAGAAGAAGAGCTGTTTGTTTCTGCCATGCTGGGCTAGGAGTGGTTCTATCATTCTATAGGATCAATTGCAAATGAAAACAGAACTGTAGCCTATTGGAGGATTGTGCCGCCTCCATCCCAGTATGGCTGATAGAATTAGACAGGACATACTGTACATTAAGTTGCAACCAATGTTTCACTTTCAAGCGACATTTGGGCAAAAGTATGTTCACGCCTCAACCTTCTAGTAATACTAACACTTTCCTATGGATTTTCATAGGAAAATACATTATTACTTCAAAATCTTGTCACTAGTGATGAGTAAATTTTTTCGCCAGACATGGATTCGCGGCGAATTTACGCATTTCGCCATTGGCAAATTGTTTTTGCGAAACTTCCGTGTCAAAAAGGGCGCACCAAGTCAAAAAGGCACGGGCAACAAAAAATAGACACGGGCGACAAAAATTTTTTCGCCGTTTCGCGAATTTTCTTGCCATTTCACGAATTTAATGGCGAAGCGAAACGGGACAGATTCGCTCATCACTACTTGTCACTCAAAGTCATGTTTTGGATCTTGATCAGATTCCGTTCAGCATTTGGCCAAAATATTTGCTAAGGATTTGATATCCAGCAAATCTATGGATTAGATGCGCCCCTAATGTACATTAGATAGATGATATAATATATATGATAGATGAATAAATAGGGTAATATCTCAATGTTTATCAGTATAAACAGATGAGAGCACTTGGAGGCTGTCACCTTAACTGTTTAGGGCCTCGGTTTTTATCTCCTATGTCCCTTCATTTGCTTTAGTATGTGCTACTAAGAAGGAGGTAGTAGCATAAGGTGCGGAACTCATCTCAGCACTGTTCAGTTGTGTAAGTCAAACCAAGATAGCATAAACACAATAACAGCCGAATGCAGTAATAGTTAAAAAAAAACGTTGTGGTAAGCTAAGTGGTAGCCTTTGTGATGTGGTGAAGAACATGAAGAAGAAGAACTCTCTCCGTTTAGCACTATAACTTTAAAACGTATATTCTGTACAATGTAGTCTGTTACAGTGCTGACTAAAACTGTCTGACTTTCTTTGTTTCTTTTTTTGGCCTCCATGTCTTTCTAGGGTTATTCTTTGCCTAATCTAATACTATTAAGACCTGGTATCTAAGGAGCCAAGAGCTCCTTTGCTTTGGGAAAAATCACAGACCAGTTTCTAGTTCTCTTCTTGGGTCTTGAGTTGTCATTCCTGCTACATTATCACTATAATAAACAGGGGTTGAACCGCTTTGAGAATAGAACAACTCCCCTTTGAAGGGAAATCATCTTTTCCTTGTAGATTTCAGGCCAATGGTTGTCCAGCACCATTTCATTAAACATGTTTCGCTAAAGTCACTAATGGGTTATTTTTTTGTCTTGGTCTTTACTGGTCTGAGTCCCTGCAATGTGTTCTGCCTTGCTCACAGCCATAAGAGCATCGATCTATTTGCAAGGTTGTTTATTTTTAATTGATTAATGGCAGAGTTGAAGTGTATGTTTTTAGTATATTATTATTCAGCTCATTTAAAGTGGGTAAAAAGCCACCAAAAGCACTTGGCCCGATTTACTGTATCTTTAGATTTTCTCAGATAGATATTTACTGTGTGTATGTGCTACTAAGCTGGGAGCCCAATGACCCGAATAAAATGTTAGGGAAGCAGGGCATGACTATGTTAGGAGGAAAAGCCACCCCCTTTTCACCCCCTCCCACCACAGGTTATTACAGTTGGTACAGGCAGGGCAAAGAAAAGGCAAGACCCTCCCCGGATGTGAACTCACAATATTCCGGCGGGAGAAGGAGCAGGATCAACAGCATCCCTCCCTCCCTATTAGATAGGAGTCCAGTAGTCGCAGTGCTGGGTCGACTTTGAGCCCCAGAGGAAATTAAAAAGTTGCAGTTGGAAAATGACTGGGTAACTGGGTAGGCCTGGGGTCCTCAGGGAGATGGATAATCCTAGAATGGGACTTGGAAAATAGACAGGACACAGGCTCCGGGCCTGGGCTTAGGGTCAGACCTCCTTAGAGGTATAAGTAAGTTGACTGCTTTTTTAATGTTTGGACTTACAAACAGTAATACAAGTTATGGTTGTTTACATATATATTTACTGATTTATATTAAATTTTCCATCAAACAACTGCGGCCTTCTCTCCCCAAATTTAAGTTGTCCGTTGTCTTATTTCGGTACCAGGGGGAGGGAAAAGGGGGCACGACAGGCTCGACGCTGCATTAGTCATGCAGTTTTAGCCATACCTACGCAGCCATATTCTCTCTGACAGTCTGACCAGAACAAAATGAACACTTCTTGAAGGGAACCTACTGTATTTATATCCATGTCACAGGAAGCCAGAAGGAGAAGTGGCCTGATTGTCAACAGCTTGTAAACTATAGCTCCCATAGCAGCTTCTTGGGTTTATTCATATCTAGGGATGAGCACATTTTTTCACCAGGCATGGCAAAATGGGCGCAGTCATGTCAAAAAAAGTCTCTCGTGACACCCGCCATTTTTTTTCTGTGAAGCAAAATGGGACAGATTCACTCAGCACTATTCATATCCCATACAGAGATATATTATGTCTACATTAGCATGCGTATGCAGGGCCGCAGAATTTCGGCATAAGAGTGAATACCCCCAATATAGTGTGCATAACAACTTGGGTGGGATTTACCAATTTATTAGTTTTGGTTAGTATTTTCTGTTAGAAGTATACATGTATATTGTGTCATAATATCAGTTGGGTGCATAGACAGAGAGCCCTGAAGGAAATAGGATCATTTTGTATGTATGTATGTATATCTTTATTTATAAAGTGCTACTTATGTACACAGCGCTGTAGAGTAGAATACATTAATACAAACAGGGGGTTAAAGATAATAATAGATAAATACACAGTATAACAATAAATACAAATAAATACAAGGTACAGTTGCAATAAGAGTCAGAAACACAAGATGAAGGAGGTCCCTGCCCCGTAGAGCTTACAATCTATATGGGAGGGTAAGAGTCAAAGGCACAAGAGGATGGGGGTCCCTGCCCCGTAGAGCTTACAATCTATATGGGAGGGTAAGAGTCAAAGACACAAGAGGATGGAGGTCCCTGCCCCGTAGAGCTTACAATCTATATGGGAGGGTAAGAGTCAAAGACACAAGAGGATGGAGGTCCCTGCCCCGTAGAGCTTACAATCTATATGGGAGGGTAAGAGTCAAAGGCACAAGAGGATGGGGGTCCCTGCCCCGTAGAGCTTACAATCTATATGGGAGGGGTAACTAACAGACACAAAATTTTTTTTATATAATGCTCGTCTTCTGCAGAACTAAAAGCACTTTACAGCAAGCAAGGCAGCTATTATAGGCACACTAAGGGGCTCATTTACTTACCCACGAACGGGTCGAATGGAGTCCGATTGCGGTTTTTTCGTAATGATCGGTATTTTGCGTTTTTTTCGTATGTTTTGCGATTTTTTCGGATTCTTTACGAATTTTTCGTTACCAATACGATTTTTGCGTAAAAACGCGAGTTTTCCTATCCATTACGAAAGTTGCGTAAAAAGTTGAGCATTTTTCGTAGCGTTAAAACTTACGCGAAAAGTTGCGCATTTTTCGCGTAAGTTTTAACGCTACGAAAAATGCGCAACTTTTCGCGTAAGTTTTAACGCTACGAAAAATGCGCAACTTTTTACGCAACTTTCGTAATGGATACGAAAAACTCGCGTTTTTACGCAAAAATCGTATTGGTAACGAAAAATTCGTACAGAATCCGAAAAAATCGCAAAACATACGAAAAAGTCGCAAAATGTTCGTTTTCAAGTCGGAACTTTTCCAATTCGGGTCGGATTCGTGGGTTAGTAAATCAGCCCCTAAGTATGCTGGGATCCCAGGAGATAAAGTCCAGGTCCACAAGAAGTTCCACAGGGAATTAAACCAGAGTCTCTAGCATAAGATCCTACATCAAGGGTTGATCGCTTAACCTCTAGGCCAATGTGGGACAATGGTGATACGGTCACAGAAGAAGTTAACATTAGCTGCCTGGGGTGGCAGGAGTTCACCTTTTATGTGGGTCAATAGAAACTGAGTGGCTGCCCTCATCAAGGTGGTCCATCATGAAGACAATTTGGGGTACAGTTTGGGAGAGAATATCTGTTTGCGCATGTACATACTACAGAAAGCCTCGATGCTGGAATGGCAGTTGATGTCATCTACTTGGACTTTGCTAAAGCGTTTGATACAGTACCTCACAGAAGGTTAATGATCAAATTAAGGAATATTGGCCTAGAACATAATATTTGTAATTGGATAGAGAACTGGCTGAAGGATAGAGTACAAAGAGTGGTTGTAAATGGAACATTTTCTAATTGGACCAGTGTGGTTAGTGGAGTACCGCAGGGGTCAGTCCTTGGGCCTTTGCTTTTTAACTTGTTTATTAATGACCTGGAGGTGGGCATAGACAGTACTGTTTCTATTTTTGCTGATGACACTAAATTGTGCAAAGCTATAAGTTCCATGCAGGATGCTGCCGCTTTGCAGAGCGATTTGACAAAATTAGAAAACTGGGCAGCAAACTGGAAAATGAGGTTCAATGTTGATAAGTGCAAAGTTATGCATTTTGGTAGAAATAATATAAATGCAAGTTATACACTATCTGTTTTGACTTTGCTAAGTCGTATTGCGGCAGCACAGGATTGGTAAAGGTATCACAATAACCAATTAAAAAGTGGTTTATATGTGAATTCAGTACGTAGGTTAGGCTGTCGAGTTAAGTCGATCACAGGTAAAATAGAAAGAAAAAAAGGTTTATTTTGGGGGGAGGGGTGATGGGCGTGGCTATAAAGCCAGTGTTCTCAAAGCTGTTCCCCTGTGAGATGCATAGCTAGACTTCCCCCGGCTACACAGAGATGTGTCTATTCAGCTTCCTTCTCTTCTCGAAAGGTAAGAAAACTTGTTTGAACCATCTGATAGATCTGTCACAGCTTTAAGCAAACGTAGGCTCATAATAACTGAGTAAAGCCTTCTGAAGCCCACTGGTTTCCTGCTTAATTCTATATGCACCCTAGAACACCACTAACGTTTACATAGACTCCTTTATGGTAGTTTTGACAATTCCATCAGACATTCCCCAAAAACAAATGTCCAGGAAATGCATTTGGGGATAATTATATAGTGAATTATTATGAAATAGAATGCATGACATGTATTGAAAGGTGCAAGGAATAAAGGCTGATGGTAGGGAATGGGGAATGGTTATTCTTCACTTGAGATGGGACTAATGAGATTTTAGTTGGGTTATGGTAAAGCATTAAACTATTTTTTTTTTTAACCCAATAGATAGAGATCAGATCTATGCACATAGGTTCCCTAATACACATACACAAGTGTCACTGTAACCCTACTGCTCAGATGAGCAACACTTAGTTATTCTGTTCCATGCAAGGAGACCAGCTCACACAGCAGAGAGCATTGCACCAAAGCACATAGTTATTGCCCCAGACAGCAGGGAGGCAATGGGGAGTCCCCAATCTTCCTATTAAAATGGTTGAGACTCATGTCAAGTGTCAGACTGGCCCACCTGGATACCTGGAAATGTCCCGGTGGAACAAAGAGGTAAAATAGATGGAAGGATAGTTCTAGCACGTAATTAAAAATAATAGGAGAATAAAGATGTTGAGTGAGGAAAGGAGGAAAAATATTTTGGAGAGTGGGCCCATGGTCTAAGGTTTTCTGATGGGCCCCTGGGTTCTTAGTCCGACACTGCTCATGTCCTATGGATCCCCTTTAGCTGTACCCCATACTCCCCCATTTCACCCCTCCATGTATAGCTGAAAGGTACCAAGATCTTGTGGGACACTCCAACTGGTACAGAAAGGACCAATAAAAATGACATATGGGGACAACCCTTTCTTGCTTTCTCAGTCATTTACCCAGAAATGTGGGCTCAGGAAGGATAAATGAGGTTGTCTCCCTGTCCCCCCACACTAAGAGCAATGTATGTATGAGTGGAGAGTGAACCTATAAAGGCAAAAAAAACCCACAAAATCCATAAACTGCTACTGCATAGAAATCCCAATATTCTTTGTGGAGATATGGCCCGTCAACATTTTATTTTTATATTAACAGAGACACTTTTACGGCAAGCTTATCCAATTCAGCCTGTACCAACCACCATGCTTTATATCCCTTGCTCATAGCACATACATATACATAATACACAGACTCATACTACTTATTTTGTTTCCCAGCTGTGGCTGTACAGATGGCTCTCTATCCAGTTGAAGAGGTTGTATTTGCTAAAGTGAATGGCGCTGCCCGGATCTCTTGTTCATTTGACAGTGAATTTGATAGCATCACCAGGATTATGTGGTTCAGAAAGACTTTTGCATTGGGAGAAGCTCCAAAGACAGTTGTAACGTGCGCAGGCAACAATAATACACATAAATACCTATGCGGCTCTGATGCAAACAGAACGACACTAACGATATTTAATGGGCAAATAAATGACTCGGGAATATATTACTGTGCTTCATACGAATCCATGGCTGGAAAGGGGACCCGTGTCATTGTGGGAGGTGAGTTTAATGCCTCTATGTCTGAATATGTGTCAGTGTTTTTAAAGAGACCGAATCATTGTTAATCTAATAAAGGCAATGGAACATTTTAGATCAAATTTGTGTTTTCTTTAACTTTATCAAAGGGTTAAAACATGGTTTATCCTTTGATAATATATAATGGGACGCTTAGAGCAAGATTGCTATTTCCCCCTGCTCACACAATTAAATGTACTGTACCCTTCCTATAGTGAGTCACAAATGCAGGTTTGGCATTCTTATCATTTACAGTAGGGGGTACATTTCCCCTTATAATACATGAGTGATACTCAGGGTTCCCTGTATAACTCAGCCTGCAGCCTTGTGCCTTTATATGGGCACAGAACCCCTCAGTGACTGCTAATATCCTTATTATTTACAGTAGGGGGTACATTATCCTTATACTACATGAGTGATACTCAGAGTTCCCTGTATAACTCAGCCTGCAGCCTTGTGCCTTTATATGGGCACAGAACCCCTCAGTGACTGCTAATATCCTTATCATTTACAGTAGGGGGTACATTATCCCTTATAATACATGAGTGATACTCAGAGTTCCCTGTATAACTCAGCCTGCAGCCTTGTGCCTTTATATGGTCACAGAACCCCTCAGTGACTGCTAATATCCTTATCATTTACAGTAGGGGGTACATTATCCCTTATAATACATGAGTGATACGCAGAGTTCCCTGTATAACTCAGCCTGCAGCCTTGTGCCTTTATATGGGCACAGAACCCCTCAGTGACTGCTAATATCCTTATTATTTACAGTAGGGGGTACATTATCCTTATACTACATGAGTGATACTCAGAGTTCCCTGTGTAACTCAGCCTGCAGCCTTGTGCCTTTATATGGGCACAGAACCCCTCAGTGACTGCTAATATCCTTATCATTTACAGTAGGGGGTACATTATCCCTTATAATACATGAGTGATACGCAGAGTTCCCTGTATAACTCAGCCTGCAGCCTTGTGCCTTTATACCTTTATATGGGCACAGAACCCCTCAGTGACTGCTAATATCCTTATCATTTACAGTAGGGGGTACATTATCCCTTATAATACATGAGTGATACGCAGAGTTCCCTGTATAACTCAGCCTGCAGCCTTGTGCCTTTATATGGGCACAGAACCCCTCAGTGACTTCTAATATCCTTATCATTTACAGAAGGGGGTACATTATCCCTTATAATACATGAGTGATACTCAGAGTTCCCTGTATAACTCAGCCTGCAGCCTTGTGCCTTTATATGGGCACAGAACCCCTCAGTGACTGCTAATATCCTTATCATTTACAGTAGGGGGTACATTATCCTTATACTACATGAGTGATACTCAGAGTTCCCTGTGTAACTCATACATGAGTGATACTCAGAGTTCCCTGTATAACTCAGCCTGCAGCCTTGTGCCTTTATATGGGCACAGAACCCCTCAGTGACTGCTAATATCCTTATCATTTACAGTAGGGGGTACATTATCCCTTATAATACATGAGTGATACTCAGAGTTCCCTGTATAACTCAGCCTGCAGTCTTGTGCCTTTATATGGGCACAGAACCCCTCTGTGACTGCTAATATCCTTATCATTTACAGTAGGGGGTACATTATCCCTTATAATACATGAGTGATACTCAGAGTTCCCTGTATAACTCAGCCTGCAGCCTTGTGCCTTTATATGGGCACAGAACCCCTCAGTGACTGCTAATATCCTTATCATTTACAGTAGGGGGTACATTATCCCTTATAATACATGAGTGATACTCAGAGTTCCCTGTATAACTCAGCCTGCAGTCTTGTGCCTTTATATGGGCACAGAACCCCTCTGTGACTGCTAATATCCTTATCATTTACAGTAGGGGGTACATTATCCCTTATAATACATGAGTGATACTCAGAGTTCCCTGTATAACTCAGCCTGCAGCCTTGTGCCTTTATATGGGCACAGAACCCCTCAGTGACTGCTAATATCCTTATCATTTACAGTAGGGGGTACATTATCCCTTATAATACATGAGTGATACTCAGAGTTCCCTATATAACTCAGCCTGCAGCCTTGTACCTTTATATGGGCACAGAACCCCTCAGTGACTGCTAATATCCTTATCATTTACAGTAGGGGGTACATTATCCCTTATAATACATGAGTGATACTCAGAGTTCCCTGTATAACTCAGCCTGCAGCCTTGTGCTTTTATATGGTCAGAGAACCCCTCAGTGACTTCTAATATCCTTATCATTTACAGTTGGGGGTACATTATCCCTTATAATACATGAGTGATACTCAGAGTTCCCTGTATAACTCAGCCTGCAGCCTTGTGCCTTTATATGGGCACAGAACCCCTCAGTGACTGCTAATATCCTTATCAGTTACAGTAGGGGGTACATTATCCCTTATAATACATGAGTGATACTCAGAGTTCCCTGTATAACTCAGCCTGCAGCCTTGTGCCTTTATATGGGCACAGAACCCCTCAGTGACTGCTAATATCCTTATCATTTACAGTTGGGGGTACATTATCCCTTATAATACATAAGTGAGTCTGGGATGTGTCCAGTTCTTTGTTACATCTTTTTATGATTTTAGATGCTTCTACATCAAATACCACTGTCCATCTCCTGGCTCCATACAAAGTCCCTCTGGATTCCCAACCCATTCATCTGACCTGCATGGTTCGTACATTGCACCAAATAGTCCGTTTGATTTGGAACATTTCTGGGAACCATCATGAGGGCAAAGTGATTGCTATGGAACATCCTGCAGGGACTTGGAACTTTATTAATCCCATCACAGTTGACAGAACACAATGGGACAATGGGAAACTGACTTGTGAGGTTCACTTTAATTCCTCTGTTATCAGTGCTCACCTTAATATTGTCAGCAAAGGTATGTTGTGCAATATATGATAACTATGGATAGATAGATAGATAGATAGATAGATAGATGATAGATAGATAGATAGATAGATAGATGATAGATACATAGATTATAGATAGATACAGTAGATAGATAAATGATAGATAGATAGATAAATAGATAGATAGATACAATAGATAGATAGATGATAGATAGATAGATATATGGTAGATACATAGATTATAGATAGATACAGTAGATAGATAAATGATTGATAGATAGATAAATAGATAGATAGATAGATGATAGATGGTTGGTAGATAGATAGATAGATAGATAGATAGATGATAGATACATAGATTATAGATAGATACAGTAGATAAATAATAGATAGATCGATATATGATAGATAGATAGATGATAGATAGATAAATAGATAGATGATAGATAGATAGATAGATAGATGATAGATAGATAGATAGATAGATAAATAGATAGATGATAGATAGATAGATAGATAGATAGATAGATAGATATATAGATGATAGATAGATAGATAGATAGATGATAGATAGATAGTCGATAGATAGATAGATAGATAGATGATAGATAGATAGATAGATAGATAGATGATAGATAGATAGATAGATAAATATATAGATGATAGATAGATAGATAGATAGATGATAGATAGATAGTCGATAGATAGATAGATAGATAGATATAACATGATGGGATGATATCCTGCTTGTATAATATTGGTATTTTCTATATTTTTTCCCTTTTCTCTTATTTTAAACATAGAAAGCACAACATTTGGCCACAGATGTGCCGCATCTCTAATTCCAGTGTTGATTGGCATTCTCTTGTTACTTACAATACTTTCCGGCCATCTCTTGTGGATTTTTAAACAACCAGGTAACAAGGAGGCTGCTTTTATAGCCTCACCTAAGCTGCCGCGGTGTCTGGCTGGTCACCCCGACCTTCCTTATCTCCTGCCATAGCTTTTCCATTGTTTATGAATCTTTATAAAAAAAAGAAACATTTTCAAAAGTAGCCTCCCATGTGGAATTCCTAGTGAGTTACTATAACCCAGTGATCCCCAACCAGTGGCTCAGGGCAACATGTTGCTCCCCAACCCCTTGGGTGTTGCTCTCAGTGCCCCCAAACCAGGGAGTTATTTTTGAATTCCTGACTTGGGGGCAAGTTTTGGTTGAATAAAAACAAGATTTCCTACCAAATAAAGCCCCTGTAAGCTGATAGGGTGCATAGAGGCCCCTAATAGCCAATCACAGCCCTTATTTGGCTCCTCCATGAACTTTTATGGTGCTTGTGTTGCTCTCCAAGTCTTTTTACATTTGACTGTGGCTCCCGAGTAAGAAAGGTTGGGGACCCCTGCTATAAGCTATACCAGTACAGGCGTTCCTTTGTACTAAGCACAGTTGTGCAGGAAAGTCATACACCTATACCAGCATACAGTAGTTATTCCCTTGTACTACATACAACTCAATAGAAACAGCTCCCTGTTTGATTATAGCCTCAAGTTATGTGACCATATACTACATATTTCCTGGTAATGAGTAAGCAATAGCTCACAAATCCCTCTTCTTGTATATAATGGAAGGGTAAAACTGCAAAAGAATTCCCTTAAATCTTATTTGCCTTTTCATGCATTAACACATATTAGTAGTGATGAGCGAATCTGTTCCGTTTCGCTTCGCCGAAAAATTCGCGAATCTTTGAAAAGATCCGCGAAACGGCGAAAAATTCGCGAATCGGCGAAAATGTCGTGCGACAAAAAAATTGTCGCCCGCGGCTATTATTTTGTCGCGCGGCTATTGTTTCGTCTCCCGCGGCTATTGTTTTGTCGCGCGGCTATTATTTCGTCGCCCGCGGCTCTTGTTTCGTCGCGCGGCTCTTGTTTCGTCGCCCGCGGCTCTTGTTTCGTCGCCCGCGGCTCTTGTTTCGTCGCGCGGCTCTTGTTTCGTCGCCCGCGGCTATTGTTTCGTCGCGCGGCTCTTGTTTCGTCGCCCGCGGCTCTTGTTTCGTCGCGCGGCTCTTGTTTCGTCGCCCGCGGCTATTGTTTCGTCGCGCGGGGCTCTTGTTTCGTCGCGCGGGGCTCTTGTTTCGTCGCGCGGCTCTTGTTTCGTCGCGCGGCTCTTGTTTCGTCGCCAGCGGCTATTATTTTGTCGCGCGCTATTGTTTCGTCGCCCGCGGCTATTATTTTGTCGCCCGCGACTATTCTTTTTTGACGCCGGCGTCAATTTTTGGACGTGCGGCGAATTTTTCCGCGGCGAAATTTTTCATCCGTTTCGCGAAACAATCCGCCAATGGCGAAACGCCATCCGTTTCACTACTCATCCGAGCAGCTTCTCCAGTTCAACTGACTGGTATGGGAAGTCCTCAGTTCCGTTTCGCTTCGCAGAAAAATTAGCGAATCTTTGAAAAGATCCGCGAAACGGCGAAAAATTCGTGAAACGGCGAAAATGTCGTGCGACAAAAAAAAATGTCGCCCGCGGCAATTATTTTGTCGCGCGGCTATTGTTTCGTCTCCCGCGGCTATTGTTTTGTCGCGCGGCTATTATTTCGTCGCCCGCGGCTCTTGTTTCGTCGCGCAGCTCTTGTTTCGTCGCGCGGCTCTTGTTTCGTCGCCCGCGGCTCTTGTTTTGTCGCGCGGCTATTATTTCGTCGCCCGCAGCTATTATTTTGTCGCACGGCTATTGTTTCGTCGCGCGGCGGCTCTTGTTTCGTCGCGCGCGGCTCTTGTTTCGTCGCCCGCGGCTATTGTTTCATCGCGCGGCTCTTGTTTCGTCGCGCGGCTCTTGTTTCGTCGCGCGCGGCTCTTGTTTCGTCGCCCGCGGCTATTGTTTCATCGCGCGGCTCTTGTTTCGTCGCGCGGCTCTTGTTTCGTCGCCCGCGGCTCTTGTTTCGTCGCACGGCTCTTGTTTCGTCGCACGCGGCTATTATTTTGTCGCGCACTATTGTTTCGTCGCCCGCGGCTATTCTTTTTTGACGCCGGCGACAATTTTTTGACGTGCGGCGAATTTTTCCGCGGCGAAATTTTTCATCCGTTTCGCGAAACAATCCGCCAATGGCGAAACGCAGAAATTTGCCGCGAATCCATGCCTGGCGAAACTTTTCGCCCATCACTACTCAGTATATGTACTCTTCCACAATCACAATGGTACAGTAGTGGAAAACTATATATGCCAAGGGCTTCCCATACCAGTCAGTTGAACTGGAGAAGTGCTTGAATGAGTAGTGAAACGTCTTCAATGATTACTCAGTAAGTCCAGTTGCCCTAGTACTGTCCTAAACCTCTTCTGTTTAACCCAGGGGTTAGTGTTGGATTCTGTAACAGTTTCTGGAAGGCATTATGTGGAGTCTTCTCTTTAGATAAACAGTGACACCCCCAGCGATAGGAGGAGAATTATTTCCATGGGCCAGTGAAAAGCTTGGGGATGAGTGGCTGTCAGCCAATCACAGTGAACTAGTAGAGCTGCTCTTTGTTTGAATCCTATGTTAAGCTTATGTTTGTGAGCATAACTTTAGATCTATTATTTAAGGTTGAGTTTTATCATTCACTCCCCTACATATTGGCTCAATCATTTGTTTATTCAGGTAGTGCGGAATATTGTAGCCTTTATTCATACTATCTCTTTAGCTGTGGAGATTTTAAAAAATATTAAATTATTCTGCTTCCTACACACTCTTCTTCTGTTTGGTAGAGTGGGAGGTGGGTGATCAGATAAGGAAAATATAGATATTGGGCACTCAAGTGAGTTGGGCGCTTAAGGTGAATGATCCCCCTAGTTTCTGCAATGTCAATGTGATCAAGTGGATCCTTATTGTTCCACCTAAATTGAATGTTTTAGTCATTATATGAACCAGTCAATTGACTTTGAGGTCTCATTTGCTCCAGGTGTTAGGCGATACAGACCTTAAATTCAGGATGAGTGAAGCCTGTGCCAATAGGACAGATCAGTAATAAAATACAAAATGTTGAATGAAAGTGACAATATACAGTCAATTCATGATTTTGTTCTGTTTCAGGTCAAAAGAAAACTGAGCGAGAGACGTCTGTAAGCGACACTCAGGTACAATCAGAATTAAACAAGTGCTCACAGGGGTCATTTATAAATGAATGGCAAATTGATCTAATTTATCGAGGCAATGCACAACTATTCCTATTGAGCCTTGGGATCCCCACGGCTGCCAGCACATTAGACTTAATGGTGGCCCCAGGGTTCCTACGGCTGGGTGCAGCAATGGGTGCACCAGAATTACGCCCAGAGAATAAGGTGCAAATGCAGTTTGGAATATATGATCTGAAAGTGACACACATCCACCCTCTGAAATTGTTAGAAGCAACTGATTTGTGTCAAACCAATTGCGTCCATTTTGACAGGTGCATTTGCAGTGGAATCAACTCTGATTGGCCACCATTACACGGGAATTATGGGTGGAACGCTGCATGGGGATTTGCACACTGCACTTCATAAATGACCCCTTAGACCAAAAATATCTGGGGATTTCATCAAGGGAACAGAGTTTTTTAGTATATGTACATTCGTTATTAGTGAATAATGTACCCCCAATAGTAAAATATAAGGATAGTATAGGCACCAACGGCCAAGTGCTTTTATACAGGTCATGAAACTCTAAGGTGACTTCTAATATTGGTATATTTTTGTTATAATACACACGTATCAATGAGTCACATGACGGAAATTACATCACTAAGCACTGATTATAACTGGTGACATCACTAAGAGCTTTTATAAGGATATAATGTGCAGAATGTTTATGTCTCTTGTGTATTACATGTACAGTATATATCTTTTATGTAAATAAATGCTCTTATAGAGATGCAATAGGGTTGTGATGCATCTGGCTACTGTATATGTGGCCTGTATACAAGGACACAGTATGTCAGTACTATATAAATAAAGGCCGAAGCCTGCTAAATTTTAATATTAACCTTGTTTGGTTTATAATTTAGGATGGAATTGTTTATGCTGAGCTGAACAGGGGCTCACTGAATCCACATAGAACTGAATGAAGACATTTCTGGAAACTTTGGTTTTTGGACTGGAGCAAATATTTGTGTTTTCATAACCGGATCTCTGTCAGAGAACATGGCAAATTATGGAGGGGAAATAACATGTTTTTTCCACATATAGCATATATGAGGCCTATGGGACATTAATTATATATCCTTTCCAATATTTATAAGCACTGCCAATATACTTCTGATTTACTGAGCAATTTAGTCGCACCGTGGGTGACTAATTGGTCTGAAGCGCCTTTCCATCTGCACCAAAGGCAATTGTCGGCGGAAAGGCCAACGCATCTCTTTGGTTTTCCAAAGCTGAAGGCAGGAGCCTTAGGGGCACATTTACTAACCCACGAACGGGCCGAATGCGTCCGATTGCGTTTTTTCGTAATGATCGGTATTTTGCGGGTTTTTTTCGGAAAAAATGTCGCAACTTTTTCGTTACTAATACGATTTGTGCGAAAAAATTTGTGCGAGTTTTTCGTAGCCATTCCGAAAGTTGCGCAAAATGTGGCGATTTTTCGTAGCGTTAAAACTTGCGCAAAAAGTTGCGATTTTTTCGTAGCGTTAAAACTTGCGCGAAACGTTGCACCTTTTAAGTTTTAACGCTACGAAAAAGGCGCAACTTTTCTCGCAAGTTTTAACGCTACGAAAAAATCGCCAGATTTTGCGCAACTTTCGGAATGGCTACGAAAAACTCGCGTTTTTTCGCGCAAATCGTATTGGTAATGAAAAAGTCGCGACAATTTCCGAAAAGTCGTAAAGATGCCGAAAAAATCGCAAAAAATACGAAAAAGTCGCAAAATGTTCGTTTTCAAATCGGAATTTTTCCAATTCGGTTCAGATTCGTGTCTTAGTAAATGTGCCCCATAGTGTGATTATTATTGTAGCCCATGCAGACGTAGCAATGAGATTTGCAGCCTATTTTGCCGTGGCTGCGACTATTTTGCTGCAACTTTTTTTTTCGACACCCAACAAATTTTTCCGCAGCAAATTTCCACAACACGATTCGCCAATATCGTCCAACACAGAACAGCATGCACTCAGCGGACTCCAGGTTAGCGGCTAAAATAAAAAAACCTTTATTATTGGTAAAAACCTGACGCGTTTCATGTGACCACACACGTAATCGCCAATGGCGACATGCAGAAATGTGCCGCGAGAAATTGGTTGCGTGCCAAAAATAGTTGCATCAAAATAGGCTCAGCCATGTGAAAAAAAAAGTTGCAAGTCCCGCGTTTGGCTATATTTTCGCCGTTTAGCAATTTTTTTTGTTATTTTTTACGTTTTTCTGTGAAGCCAAACGGGAGAGATTCACTCATCACTATGCAGAAGCATTTTCAGTGTTTTTAATCATTTTCCTGCCAGACCCTGAGCTACAAACAGCAAAATGTTCCATCTGCCATTACCCTAAAAGATGGCACTAATCCACTGATATGTCTCTTCCACGGTATGTTGTTTTTATATGTCTTAACCTAAAATATTTATGTTTGCATTCCCATTATTTCTATATTCCTCTTGTTAAATACTGATGTGTAAATAAAAAATACATAATTAAAAATCAGTTGTGATTATGTTATGTGTCCATTCATGTTGAACCATATTATACATATGATAGAAATCAGCAATGGGCCGAAACAACAATTCATACAGTGTGCAGGGCAGGGCACAAAGTGCAAAAACCATGGTGGTTTGCACCCATTTTGTTTGCAGGTTGCTCCTTATCCGTTACATGTTACTACATGTGAATTAGATTGAATTTGCCTTTGCTTGGGATATCATGTCCAGTTTCAGACTGATGGCAATGCAGTTTTGGTAAAAATAGAAAATGAGCTTTACTAACATCCTGTTATCTCACACCTTCAAACCCCATAACCAAATTGCTGTGCAAAACTGGTGACAATTGACGTGTATATTTAGAGAAAGGAAACTAAAATAGCGGTTACTGAGAATTAACAGAGTCAAGTTAAATCACTTATAGGTCATTCTGACCACTTACCTATGTGGCTTGACTTGTTTATCCATATAGTTATACTAGCAATGCCTGAGGGAGAACTAAAGCCTAATAAAAGAAGTAGAGTAGAAATATTGTACATTATGTTTTGCGTCTCTGTACCAGCCCAAGGCACCCACAGCCCTTTAGCAGGGAAAACCTGTGCCCCCAAAGATGCCCCAGTAGCCCCCCATCTCCTTTTCTGCTGATTCCCTGCCCATACTCTGTGCTGCTGGCACTTACCTGAGCTTAAGGGTCCACTCACTATATACTGTATATATACACTATATAAATGTCACGCTATACTGTATATATAGAATATAAATGGCACACTATACTGTATATATACAATATAAATGTCACACTATACTGTATATATACAATATAAATGGCACACTATACTGTATATATACAATATAAATGTCACACTATACTGTATATATACAATATAAATGTCACACTATACTGTATATATACAATATAAATGGCACACTATACTGTATATATACAATATAAATGTCACACTATACTGTATATATACAATATAAATGTCACACTATCCTGTATATATACAATATAAATGTCACACTATACTGTATATATACAATATAAATGTCACACTATACTGTATATATACAATTTAAATGTCACACTATCCTGTATATATACAATATCAATTTCACACTATACTGTATATATACAATATAAATGGCACACTATACTGTATATATACAATATAAATGGCACACTATACTGTATATATAGAATATAAATGTCACACTATACTGTATATATAGAATATAAATGGCACACTATACTGTATATATACAATATACATGTCACACTATACTGTATATATATAATATACATGTCACACTATACTGTATATATACAGAATATAAATGGCACACTATACTGTATATATACAATATAAATTTCACACTATACTGTATATATACAATATAAATGTCACACTATACTGTATGTATACACTATATAAATGTCACACTATACTGTATATGTAGAATATAAATGTCACACTATCCTGTATATATACAATATAAATGTCACACTATCCTGTATATATAGAATATAAATGTCACACTATACTGTATATATAGAATATAAATGTCACACTATCCTGTATATATACAATATAAATGGCACACTATACTGTATATATACAATATACATGTCACACTATACTGTATATATACAGAATATAAATGGCACACTATACTGTATATATAGAATATAAATGGCACACTATACTGTATATATACAGAATATAAATGGCACACTATACTGTATATATACAATATACATGTCACACTATACTGTATATATACAATATAAATGGCACACTATACTGTATATATACAATATAAATGGCACACTATACTGTATATATACAATATACATGTCACACTATACTGTATATATAGAATATAAATGTCACACTATCCTGTATATATACAGAATATAAATGTCACACTATACTGTATATACAGAATATAAATGTCACACTATACTGTATATATAGAATATAAATGTCACACTATACTGTATATATACAATATAAATGGCACACTATACTGTATATATACAATATACATGTCACACTATACTGTATATATACAATATTGCAATAACCCCTAAGCTCAGCTTCTCAACAGCAGCAGATTTTTTCACGAAATGGATGAAAAAAATTCACTGTGAAAAAATTTGCTGTGCATCCAAAAATTGTCACCCGCGTCAAAAAAGAATAGCTGTGGGCAACAAAAGAATAGCCGCGGGTGACAAAAGAATAGCCGTGGGCAACAAAAGAATAGCTGCGGGTGACAAAAGAATAGCCTTGCAACAAAGAATAGCCTCGCAACAAAAGAATAGCCGGGCAACAAAAGAATAGCCGCAGGCGACAAAAGAATAGCCGCGGGCGACAAAAGAATAGCCGCGGGTGACAAAAGAATAGCCGCGGGCGACAAAAGAATAGCTGTGGGTGACAAAAGAATAGCCTTGCGACAAAAGAATAGCCTCGCAACAAAAGAATAGCCGGGCAACAAAAGAATAGCCGCAGGCGACAAAAGAATAGTCAATATTTTTTGATGCACAACATTTTTGCCGCAAAACGGGACAGATTCGCTCATCACTATCAGTCTGTGATTGCACCATTATTGGCTACGTCACTTTTTCCACAGGATTTTTAAAGTTTGGGGTTGCTTGTTTGCTCTGTGCTTATAATATTGAGGTTATCTGAGTCCAACAACTATAGCTAAGCAGGCAGATATAAATAGATCAAGTTTGGTAACACCATTGATGTTCATCAGCAAGCCCTATCCTTCCATTCTTCATAAAAACTCACTTGCCATTCAGGTGAAACTCCTATTGTGGAAAGATGAAGACAGAAATGAGATGCTACTGAGCCAGAGAAAAGCACATCTTCAGGTATCTCTGTATTTTTTTGAAGTGGACAGTGTATAATGTAGTAGGGATGCACCAAATCCAGGGTTCAGCTCCGGATTCAGCCAAGATTTTGTCCTTTATCAGCAGGATCCAGATCTGACCAAATCCACATGCCATCCTGATAATAACGTGACTCTTTAACCTCCTTCTGTATTCAGCTAAATCGTTCACAAAGGATTTGGTGTTCAGAAGGATTCCAAATTATCCTATTTGGTGCATCCCTATAATGTAACAGGATAGTGGAATCTCACTGGTCTTGTGGAATAATGGGAAAATGAAGTAAGGATTCCCTGAATATCCTTCTGAATTGGGTAACTGCCATATCTTCCCTTATGTTATGGGGCAAAGGTGAGTAGCACTTACTGTATGTTGGAGTTCTTAGGGACCTCTCACACTTACCCACTGACCTGTTGGGTAAGGGAAAAATAAATATAACATGACCAAGGGCCCCCTATTCAGTTCTTCACCCGCACAGGTCCTATTCTTGCATTGGGTGCCACAGTACAAATAAACTCACCTATTACCAACAGTAAAGCATGTTCCACCTGTAACTTCTACTTCCAGTGGGATGAGAGTGAGAGGAGGAGCCATGAATAGGTAAAGGTTTTATTATTTCCAAACATGGGCTTGGGACCTGGGTAAGAAGTCTTTCCATAATTTGAATCTCCAAACCTCAAAACTATTAAAAATCATTTAAACATTAAATAAACCCAATAGGGCTGTTCTGCCCCCAATAAGGGGTAATTATATCTTAGTTGGGATCAAGTACAGGTACTGTTTTATTATTACAGAGAAAAGGGAATCATTTAACCATTAAATAAACCCAATAGGGCTGTTCTGCCCCCAATAAGGGGTAATTATATCTTAGTTGGGATCAAGTACAGGTACTGTTTTATTATTACAGAGAAAATGGAATCATTTAACCATGAAATAAACCCAATAGGACTGTTCTGCCCCCAATAAGGGGTAATTATATCTTAGTTGGGATCAAGTACAGGTACTGTTTTATTATTACAGAGAAAAGGGAATCATTTAACCATGAAATAAACCCAATAGGGCTGTTCTGCCCAATAAGGGGTAATTATATCTTAGTTGGGATCAAGTACAGGTACTGTTTTATTATTACAGAGAAAAGGGAATCATTTAACCATGAAATAAACCCAATAGGGCTGTTCTGCCCCCAATAAGGGGTAATTATATCTTAGTTGGGATCAAGTACAGGTACTGTTTTATTATTACAGAGAAAAGGGAATCATTTAACCATGAATTAAACCCAATAGGGCTGTTCTGCCCCAATAAGGGGTAATTATATCTTAGTTGGGATCAAGTACAGGTACTGTTTTATTATTACAAAGAAAAGGGAATCATTTAACCATTAAATAAACCCAATAGGGCTGTTCTGCCCCCAATAAGGGGTAATTATATCTTAGTTGGGATCAAGTACAGGTACTGTTTTATTATTACAGAGAAAAGGGAATCATTTAACCATGAAATAAACCCAATAGGGCTGTTCTGCCCCAATAAGGGGTAATTATATCTTAGTTGGGATCAAGTACAGGTACTGTTTTATTATTACAGAGAAAAGGGAAGTTATAAAACATGATAAATATATATATATATATATATATATATATATATATATATATACATTTTATGTGACCTACAGTGTACTGTATTTGTTTGAGTCAGATTCTCCACCACAACTTTTTCCATTAGTGACCACTCTGCAGAAACCACACTAACACCTTGCTGAGCGATTAACACACATTTCCTGTTTACTGCTTTAGTATCGGAACCACCCTCTTCCTTAGGCTCGTGTGACAATCTAATGGGTAGTTGGTGCAAAGTGCTGAAATGGCTAATGGCATTTTATAAGATTATGTAGGTTTATAATTAAACTGTCCTAAGCCCCATCTCTTCATTTTCACCGTGTGTTTAGTAAAAACCTTTTTTGGCTCCTCCCATAAAAAAATTCCATTTTGCAATGTTGAAGGGTGATGTCACAGTCCCCAAGCTGTGATGTCAGAAATAGACCTGAACACAGCGTGGGAAGTTTTCTTATTACCTTCTATATCTGGTTTGAAGTTTATTCATAAATCCAAAGGCCGGGTCTATGCCAACTGTTACCAGAGAAGTGAACCCTGGAATTCCAATTCCATATATATATAGATCTATGGTATATAGACTAAGAGATAAGATAAGATAAGAGATACAGCAGCCATACATGTGTAGAGACCTAGAGGGTTAATAATCCCTATAGCTCTGAACCCATGCCTTTCCTTTTTTCACTGTTTCTGGGCCTTTATACTTTGTAGAAAGTGCAAGGATTACATTTCATTATATTGTATGTATGTATATCTGTATATATGTATAAATAAATAAAAGATACAATTGTAATGAGATAAGAGTCAAAGACACAAGAAGATAGAGGTCCGTGCCCCGTAGAGCTTACAATCTATATGGGAGGGTAAGAGTCAAAGGCACAAGAGGATGGAGGTCCCTGCCCCGTAGAGCTTACAATCTATATGGGAGGGTAAGAGTCAAAGGCACAAGAGGATGGAGGTCCCTGCCCCGTAGAGCTTACAATCTATATGGGAGGGTAAGAGTCAAAGACACAAGAGGATGGAGGTCCCTGCCCCATAGAGCTTACAATCTATATGGGAGGGTAAGAGTCAAAGACACAAGAGGATGGAGGTCCCTGCCCCGTAGAGCTTACAATCTATATGGGAGGGTAAGAGTCAAAGGCACAAGAGGATGGAGGTCCCTGCCCCGTAGAGCTTACAATCTATATGGGAGGGTAAGAGTCAAAGACACAATAGGATGGAGGTCCATGCCCCGTAGAGCTTACAATCTATATGGGAGGGTAAGAGTCAAAGACACAAGAGGATGGAGGTCCCTGCCCCGTAGAGCTTACAATCTATATGGGAGGGTAAGAGTCAAAGACACAATAGGATGGAGGTCCCTGCCCCATAGAGCTTACAATCTATATGGGAGGGTAAGAGTCAAAGGCACAAGAGAATGGAGGTCCCTGCCCGGTAGAGCTTACAATCTATACGGGAGGGTAAGAGTCAAAGGCACAAGAGGATGGAGGCCCCTGCTCCGTAGAGCTTACAATCTATATGGGAGGGTAAGAGTCAAAGACACAAGAGGATGGAGGTCCCTACCCCGTAGAGCTTACAATCTATATGGGAGGGTAAGAGTCAAAGGCACAAGAGGATGGAGGTCCCTGCCCTGTAGAGCTTACAATCTATATGGGAGGGTAAGAGTCAAAGACACAAGAGAATGGAGGCCCCTGCCCCGTAGAGCTTACAATCTATATGGGAGGGTAAGAGTCAAAGACACAAGAGAATGGAGGCCCCTGCCCCATAGAGATTACAATCTATATGGGAGGGTAAGAGTCAAAGGCACAAGAGGATGGAGGTCCCTGCCCCGTAGAGCTTACAATCTATATGGGAGGGTAAGAGTCAAAGGCACAAGAGAATGGAGGCCCCTGCCCCGTAGAGCTTACAATCTAGATGGGAGGGTAAGAGTCAAAGGCACAAGAGGATGGAGCTCCCTGCCCCGTAGAGCTTACAATCTAGATGGGAGGGTAAGAGTCAAAGACACAAGAGGATGGAGGTCCCTGCCCCATAGAGCTTACAATCTATATGGGAGGGTAAGAGTCAAAGACACAAGAGGATGGAGGCCCCTGCCCCGTAGAGCTTACAATCTAGATGGGAAGGTAAGAGTCAAAGACACAAGAGGATGGAGGTCCCTGCCCCGTAGAGCTTACAATCTATATGGGAAGGTAAGAGTCAAAGGCACAAGAGGATGGAGGTCCCTGCCCCGTAGAGCTTACAATCTATATGGGAGGGTAAGAGTCAAAGGCACAAGAGAATGGAGGCCCCTGCCCCGTAGAGCTTACAATCTAGATGGGAGGGTAAGAGTCAAAGGCACAAGAGGATGGAGCTCCCTGCCCCGTAGAGCTTACAATCTATATGGGAGGGTAAGAGTCAAAGACACAAGAGGATGGAGGCCCCTGCCCCATAGAGCTTACAATCTATATGGGAGGGTAAGAGTCAAAGGCACAAGAGAATGGAGGCCCCTGCCCCGTAGAGCTTACAATCTAGATGGGAGGGTAAGAGTCAAAGGCACAAGAGGATGGAGCTCCCTGCCCCGTAGAGCTTACAATCTATATGGGAAGGTAAGAGTCAAAGACACAAGAGGATGGAGGTCCCTGCCCCGTAGAGCTTACAATCTATATGGGAGGGTAAGAGTCAAAGACACAAGAGGAGGGAGGTCCCTGCCCCGTAGAGCTTACAATCTATATGGGAGGGTAAGAGTCGAGGACACAAGAGGATGGAGGTCCCTGCCCCGTAGAGCTTACAATCTATATGGGAGGGTAAGAGTCGAGGACACAAGAGGATGGAGGTCCCTGCCCCGTAGAGCTTACAATCTATATGGGAGGGTAAGAGTCGAGGACACAAGAGGATGGAGGTCCCTGCCCCGTAGAGCTTACAATCTATATGGGAGGGTAAGAGTCAAAGACACAAGAGGATGGAGGTCCCTGCCCCGTAGAGCTTACAATCTATATGGGAGGGTAAGAGTCAAAGACACAAGAGGGTGGAGGTCCCTGCCCCGTAGAGCTTACAATCTATATGGGAGGGTAAGAGTCAAAGACACAAGAGGATGGAGGTCCCTGCCCCGTAGAGCTTACAATCTATATGGGAGGGTAAGAGTCAAAGACACAAGAGGATGGAGGTCCCTGCCCCGTAGAGCTTACAATCTATATGGGAGGGTAAGAGTCAAAGACACAAGAGGATGGAGGTCCCTGCCCCGTAGAGCTTACAATCTATATTTATTTAAGTTGAACCCAGCTGATTACAAGAAATATGTGTTACTTTCGGTCTTTGCATTAATCAAATGACTGCCTACATCTAATTTTGGAACTCACTACATATAAGTTTACCTTTCCCTTTGAAGGTGGGAAGGAAGGACTTGTGGTTAAAGAGACTTGAAACAAAACCACGACTGCCTGGAAACATGAAATCAGCGAGAATATTGTGTGTCACACTGACCGACTGGAAACCGTTTTATTGTAAAATTAAATATGTTTGTTTTGCCGCCATAAAGGCAGTTCCCTCCTCACCCTGAACTTTCCCCTTTCAGCACAAGAACAAATGCACCTTCTTTACATTATCCACTGGGTGAGGGAAAATATGTTCTATGTAACTAAACTGCACTATTGTGCAATACTATCATTCGCTTTCTCCTGAGATAAACTGCTAACTTTGTACTTCCTTTCTGCCTTTCTGCACCACTAACTAGCGAGGCCGATATTCTGATTCTCAGAACTCAAACACCTCTGAGTGCAAAGTGGGACAATTGCTAGAAAATGTGTTTATATTACAGGTATCAGACCCTTTATCCGGAAACCCGTTATCCAGATGGTTCCGAATTACAGAAAGGCCATCTCCCATAGACTCTTTTCTCTGTAATAATAAAACAGTACCTGTACTTGATCCCAACTAAGATATAATTACCCCTTATTGGGGCAGAACAGCCCTATTGGGTTTATTTAATGGTTAAATGATTCCCTTTTCTCTGTAATAATAAAACAGTACCTGTACTTGATCCCAACTAAGATATAATTACCCCTTATTGGGGGCAGAACAGCCCTATTGGGTTTATTTCATGGTTAAATGATTCCCTTTTCTCTGTAATAATAAAACAGTACCTGTACTTGATCCCAACTAAGATATAATTACCCCTTATTGGGGGCAGAACAGCCCTATTGGGTTTATTTCATGGTTAAATGATTCCCTTTTCTCTGTAATAATAAAACAGTACCTGTACTTGATCCCAACTAAGATATAATTACCCCTTATTGGGGGCAGAACAGCCCTATTGGGTTTATTTCATGGTTAAATGATTCCCTTTTCTCTGTAATAATAAAACAGTACCTGTACTTGATCCCAACTAAGATATAATTACCCCTTATTGGGGCAGAACAGCCCTATTGGGTTTATTTAATGGTTAAATGATTCCCTTTTCTCTGTAATAATAAAACAGTACCTGTACTTGTTCCCAACTAAGATATAATCTATTTCACACATATTAGTGATGGATTTATGGTGAATTTCCTCGTTACGCCATTGGTGGATTTTTTTGCAAAAAAAGTCCAAAAATTTTCACCCGCGACAAAAGAATTGTCATGAGTGGCAAAAGAATTTTCTTGTGCCAAAAGGAATTGTCTCACTAATCAAAAGAATTGTCTCTCACGCCAAAAAGAATTTTCTCTCACGTCAAAAGAATTGTGACATGCAACATTTTCTCCGTTTCGCAAATTTTGAAAGATTCGCAAATTTTTTGGCAAAGTGAGACGGGACAGAATCGCTCATCACTACACATTATCAGAGAACTGGACCTACATTATAAATATGAAAAAAAATGCAAGTACTGAATCCACAATTAGCTTTAATAAGAGATGGGGATAATGGTCCCTGCTCAGACAGACATCCCCTATTAAAAATACACTAGAGAGCAAAATAAAGATATCAGCGCATACCTGTTTTACTTTGCTGCAAAGTTGGCATAAAACTTTGTGAAATGGTGACATTTTGGAAACATTATGACAAATGCATTGGAAAAGGGCAGTATTCTCGCAGCAAAGGTATTGGAGTCAACTGAGTCAATGCATCAAAGGACGTTTTTTCTATGTTATTTTAGCTCACCAAATGCATTGTAGTCAGCGGTTGTTTTTTCTCAAGTTTTTCCCCTGTGCAAAAAAACACACATATATATATAAAACACAAAATTGTAGCGCAGAACACTCATAAAAACTCTAATTCAGGCAAATAAATCAGCTGAACCCTACTTGTCGGATTTGTTTTGGATCAATAACTGATAGAAGCGGTTTAAACAAAGGGCTCTCATAAAAAATCTCAGTGTCAGTGGCATTAATACACATGGAAGACCCCATAACTGTGAAGAGGTCCAACGGGAGGGGGGGGTCACCTCCTCCTTACTGCCTGTGACTGTTTTGACACGTTTTCTTCTGCCCTTCAATGCCAGTAAGTGCCCAGAGTAGAGGGCAGAAGGCAGACTGGTAAGGGTGCATTAATGGTAATATAGCCTGACTGACTCACGTTATGCTATTTCTGGGGTACCTACGTAACTAAATAGTGTTACCATCCCCATTACCACCACAGCTTGTGGTAACTGATGCTATTCAGTGGTTCAAAGTCAGACGTCAAATGAAGGGTGGGGCTGAAGTATTGCTGCATAAATAAGAAGTAAAAAAAAAGTTGCTTTGCCTGCTTCAAAATCAAACTCAACCATTGATAAATGGGTTCTAAATGATGAAATATTATTATTATTATTAGGAAGGCAATTTGAGAAGTGCAAAAATGTGTGCCTGGCTAGCCTGTATCCCATAATACTCCCATCTCCACCTTGCAACTTTTTCTTTTAATTCATTTTTAAAAAGCACTTTGATGGCTCAACCTGTATTTTGTTCCATCTTGACCACATTAATGGCGCTTGCCATGTTTATATTAATCATTGTACTTGGGTATGAAACTATAATATCAGAGAGGCAGACTATATATTTTATTATTTTATCATATGGTAATACAGGTATAATATTTTACGATCTAGGGTTACATATCAAAAGTGTCTTCAGTGGGTGCAAGATAGATAGAGGCAGGAGTAGTAGTAAAAGAAGATAGTAGGTGTAAGTGCAAAAGACAGATGCTAGCTGCCATATATTTTGCACTCTACACCCACTCTGAATGCAAGAGGCACTTACAAGGGCCAGGCTGGGATGGGCATGTTGGTGTCCGCCTCCCAGTCTCCCTGGTAGGGGGACTGGGACCCGACACCATTCTAGTGCTCCATGAAATAGGATGAACATCAAGGGGCCCATTCACTGGTCCGAACTTATTCGGCTTAAAATCTCGATTAGGAAAAAATTTGGAGTAACCACGATAATTTCTGATGTTCTGATGAAAATGTCACGAAAATGCTTTTATCGGTCATACGAAAATATCGTAATTGCCTTCCGAAAGTAACAAAATGAAACGAAAAGCCTTTCTGGCTTTGAAACCTTCAATGCATGATTTTGGAAGCCTCCCATAGGACAAAAGATAGTCACGATACCAAAGCTTGAATGAATTCCAAAATGGTCGTAGTCATTGCAAAAAGTATGACTTTTTTTGTGGAAGCTAATGAAAACCACGAAAAAGTAGTGGAATTTTAACGAAATCATTGTGGACTTTCAGAATGTTCGATAAGTTGGAAAAAATATGATTTTATCTCATAAATACTTAATTAAAGTTTTGTAAATGGGCCCCTTAATTTTAAAGAGGCTGAAGAAGAGTTCCTTATGGGGAATTCAGAAATGGAATAGTTAAGAAGCAAGAACATGGGAAATGGCAATGGATGTGAAGGGTGTGAAAAAATGGTGGCTCTGTGGAACGAAGGAGACAACTAGGATCATATGGAGATGCAGTAAGGGGGAGGCTTAACAGGCAGCCATGATAAAGATTTAACAAGGGTGGACAAGATTCTATTTTAGTTGGAGCAGGGGAATTCTAACATTAAAGTGACTGGGGGTGTGGATAGGCTTTAGTAAACTTGGTGGGATTGGAAAAACAATGATGGCATGATGTTAGGAAAAGAGCTCGTCAAACAAATATATTTTCTTCCATGATGTAATGTGTGGAAAGTAGATGTGGTTTTCTTAAATGCTGCTAAGTGATAGTAAGTCTATCAGTTTCAAGAACTCTTGTACATACACAAATAATTATCTGAAAGATCTTGTGCAGTGAGCAGATTACAACAGTGCATCCTATATCTCATTGTCATGGTGTATCACAGGGTTCTGTATTGGGGTCACTTTTATTTAGGTCAAGTATAACTGTCTTTCTGAAAACATATTTCTTTATATCTCTAAAAATTATCTGATTTAGGTCCAAGCAGTTCTCACTGACACATTAATCTACATTCAGCCCACCCATTGCACCAGGAAGCTCTAGTTCTTGCAAACAACAGAACTGGTGTTGTCTAGGTTAGCGAAGAGAAAAGATGCTTGTCTGGGCTCTCATTGCGTGCTTAACGTGTAAGTAAGCCTCTTACTTGTTTATATTGATACTTTCTGTACTTTATTACACAGCCTTGATAGTGGACTAGAGTATATACGAATATATCATTGGTGGTACTAAACTACAAAGGTTTATGAGCTTAGAGATCTTTTTGCCTAAAGGTATCACTAATATATTAGTTGTTTGTGGCTATTGTTCTAAATTATTGTTGCTTTCTTCACCAACCAGCACTTTTATCATTACCGGTTGTGCTTATAACCCACAAAACTGGCATCTTTTGCTTATTGTATGTATGTAACTAATATATAAATATACCGAGCACCTCTTCCTTACACCGTTGTACTGACTAACCCTTTTTAAAACCTATTCAGTGGACAGGACGATCAATAAGCTCCTTTACTAAAGGTTTTACAAACAGCTAGTACTTTTTCAAACTTTATTGCCTTGAAAAAAGGCATAAAAAACACGTTTGATAGTGTTTTAGCCTCTGCAATTGCTGCCTCTGGGGGAGGGGGGGTTAATATGAGACTGTTGTTAAGAAATTGATGGATTTGTGAAGATGTGTTTGGCTTTCTTACTGCTTAAATACCATGTTATTGATAGTTAGATCTGTTTTTTTTCTGTGGCTCTCATTGCCAGATTGTTCATTTAAACCAGTGATTCCCAACCAGTGGCTCAGGGGCAACATGTTGCACCCCAACCCCTTGGATGTTGCTCTCAGTGCCCCCAAACCAGGTAGTTATTTTTGAATTCCTGACTTGGGGGCAAGTTTTGGTTGAATAAAAACAAGAGTTACTACCAAATAAAGCTCCATTTTTTATGAAATGCTTAATTTCTTGGTCCATTGCCACCATCAGTACAAACAGCTAGAACAGCCTTCACTGGTGCATTCATCAGAACACAACAAGACACTCCATTTTTTCATTGTAGTGAATAGTATTTCTCTGCTATTTTCCATGATGAGGTTATAGTGCACCTATAGCTTGTAGCTTACTGACAAACCCAATAATCAAGTTAAGAGCCTGCCTTCATATATAGAGTAGGTTTGACTGTATAATATAACTCACAATGTGCTATATATTGGAGAGAAACTATTCATCACAATGGACTCTATGCAATATGTATAAATGCATTTTACTTTTGTAACCCATCATAGTTGGAATTCTTTCTTTTTGTCATTATGATGTAAAGATGATGATTCTTCTACATCCATTTCAACTAAAATATATGTATATTGCTGTTGTTGCCATTTATAGAGATGGTTCAGTTTTCAAATTCTCATGCAGTTGGGTGGTACTTCCCTACGGGATCCCTGTAGTCCTGGGGTCTCTGCTGTGCAGAGTATATACTTATTAATACATACAGGTATGGGATCCCTTATCCAGAATCTTGTTATCCAGAAAGTTCTGAATTATGGAAAGGCCATCTCCCATAGACTCCATTATAAACTAATAACTATTTTTTGAAAATTATTTCCTTTTTCTCTGTAATAATAAAGCAGAACCTGTACTTGATCCCAACTAAGATATAATTACCCCTTATTGGGGGCAGAACAGCCCTATTGGGTTTATTTAATGGTTAAATGATTCCCTTTTCTCTGTAATAATAAAACAGTATCTGTACTTGATCCCAACTAAGATATAATTACCCCTTATTGGGGCAGAACAGCCCTATTAGGTTTATGTCATGGTTAAATGACTCCCTTTTCTCTGTAATAATAAAACAGTACCTGTACTTGATCCCAACTAAGATATAATTACCCCTTATTGGGGCAGAACAGCCCTATTGGGTTTATTTCATGGTTAAATGATTCCCTTTTCTCTGTAATAATAAAACAGTACATGTACTTGATCCCAACTAAGATATAATTACCCCTTATTGGGGGCAGAACAGCCCTATTGGGTTTATTTCATGGTTAAATGATTCCCTTTTCTCTGTAATAATAAAACAGTACCTGTACTTGATCCCAACTAAGATATAATTACCCCTTATTGGGGGCAGAACAGCCCTATTGGGTTTATTTCATGGTTAAATGATTCCCTTTTCTCTGTAATAATAAAACAGTACCTGTACTTGATCCCAACTAAGATATAATTACCCCTTATTGGGGGCAGAACAGCCCTATTGGGTTTATTTCATGGTTAAATGATTCCCTTTTCTCTGTAATAATAAAACAGTACCTGTACTTGATCCCAACTAAGATATAATTACCCCTTATTGGGGGCAGAACAGCCCTATTGGGTTTATTTCATGGTTAAATGATTCCCTTTTCTCTGTAATAATAAAACAGTACATGTACTTGATCCCAACTAAGATATAATTACCCCTTATTGGGGGCAGAACAGCCCTATTGGGTTTATTTCATGGTTAAATGATTCCCTTTTCTCTGTAATAATAAAACAGTACCTGTACTTGATCCCAACTAAGATATAATTACCCCTTATTGGGGGCAGAACAGCCCTATTGGGTTTATTTCATGGTTAAATGATTCCCTTTTCTCTGTAATAATAAAACAGTACCTGTACTTGATCCCAACTAAGATATAATTACCCCTTATTGGGGGCAGAACAGCCCTATTGGGTTTATTTCATGGTTAAATGATTCCCTTTTCTCTGTAATAATAAAACAGTACCTGTACTTGATCCCAACTAAGATATAATTACCCCTTATTGGGGGCAGAACAGCCCTATTGGGTTTATTTCATGGTTAAATGATTCCCTTTTCTCTGTAATAATAAAACAGTACCTGTACTTGATCCCAACTAAGATATAATTACCCCTTATTGGGGGCAGAACAGTCCTATTGGGTTTATTTAATGGTTAAATGATTCCCTTTTCTCTGTAATAATAAAACAGTACCTGTACTTGATCCCAACTAAGATATAATTACCCCTTATTGGGGGCAGAACAGTCCTATTGGGTTTATTTAATGGTTAAATGATTCCCTTTTCTCTGTAATAATAAAACAGTACCTGTACTTGATCCCAACTAAGATATAATTACCCCTTATTGGGGCAGAACAGCCCTATTGGGTTTATTTAATGGTTAAATGATTCCCTTTTCTCGGTAATAATAAAACAGTACCTTGTACTTGCTATTTAAATGATTTTTAGCAGACTTAAGTTATGGAGATCCAAATTATGGAAAGATCCCTTATCCGGAAAACCCCAGGTCCCGAGAATTCTGGATAACAGGTCCCATACCTGTATTTATTTCTCTTTGAATTATATAAAATACGTGACACTGGTATTCCCAAGACAATTTAGGAATGAAACCTCTAATTCTATATTACTATTCTCTGCAGGTGTCGCCACATACAGTTTTGAAAAGAATTTAACGGACTTGCTTCTGTTTGAACAGCCTGGTGGCTCTGTCACTATCACCTGTAAAAAATACTCATTCACTCTCCAGTGGTATAAAGAAGACAGAGAAGGACAATTCATGGATATCCCACTTCGTTTTTGTCCACCTTCTGGACCCATTCAACACATTAAATATATGTCAAACTGCAAAACGGATATATTCAATATTTTGACAATTAATAATTTGTCATTATCAGATGCTGGGATTTACTATTGCACCTCATCACCAGTGAGTCCAGATTTCGATATTGCAAAGATCTTGGTTGTTACAGGTAATTCTTTATTGGACAAGCAGGAGGTGGCTAGGGATGACAGTAAGTTTTACCAGTTGAGCACAGCCTTGGATCTAAAATGGGCACTGGAGGCAACTGAACAGAATCAATGAGACAGGGAGTTGTATACAAAATATATAAACTGTACACAAGGCATACTACTGGCCTGTCTGACTTATTAAACCAACTAAACCATTTCTGTGCTGTAGTTTCATACCTTTGACAAGGAAAGTAAAACTTTGAAAGAAGTTTAATAAAACAATAATGTTAGCAACCTGACATTTTAAAGGTTTGGTTGGAACACAGTCTGAAAAAGATGTTATAGTGAAAGCACTATGCTGAGTTCAGATCATTTGACACAACATTCTTTCCTGTCCTCTTTTGAATCCAAAACAATTTTAAGTTGGCAATTATTAATCTAATTTAGAAATCTGGGAGCTGCACAATTGCAAATCGTTTCCAAATGGCTTAACTAGGTTTTAATGGGTCCACAGCAAAATCTTTCAAAGTCCCAATAATCCCGGGAAGAAGGTTTCTATTCAGGGTCGGACTGGGGGTGCAGGGCCCACTGGGGCTTCTGTCTCAGGGGCCCCTGCACCCCCCAATGATGGCCTCCAACACCTTCACCCCCCCCATGCAGGGGCCCCCCAACAGCTGTCCAACCCCCTCCCCCGAGCGCGCCTAAATGAAACTTACCTGAAATGAGTCGGGGGGAGGGAGAACAGTGGATCAGTGGAGCGCCCTGCGGGGATCGGGTCTGGGCCACCGGGGCCCACCAGGCTTTTTCCCAGTGCCCCGCTGGCCCAGCATTCACAGGTACTGCTCTCTGCATTTAAGGAACTTTATAATAGTTGAATTCTGAAAGCTATGTTTGAAATTAGAGAAGAAATTAGAAGGAACATTGGTTGCAGCAGATCTTCAGTAACCCATAAAACATTGGAATGGAATATATATATATACACTGGATTAGGAAATCTCCATATAGGAGTCAGTGAAACTATATACACGATAATGTACAGTATATAGCCCCTATATGGACATTTCTATTTCCTATGCCACTGCTGATGTTTTTATGGGTTAGGGTATCTTTTTAACCTATTTTGGCTTCTTTATTTTGGTTTATGTTAATAATACAATTATTTTTTTTCTTTTTAAATGGTTTTGATTGATAGAGAAAGGCTAATCAGGGGTTCAGTTCAAATAGATTGAAGTTTGTTTGTGTAACACCTTCCTACATACTGTACATTTAGTATGATGACGTTTCTGCTTGGTCTTCATTTTTATTGCTTGTGGTTTTTGATCATTGCTTTTCTACTCTCCTCACCTTCAGCCTGAAACTGAACGTGCTATTTAGTTACTTGCAGCAACAAGAACACAATTTAATCCTGAGGTTAGATTCTACTGTTACTTACATCATGTATTTATCCAATCACAACATCTCCTATTCCCCTTCCAATTTGCTCATCACTTTACTCGACTCTTTGGATAGCAATTCATATACCCCATAGTTTATTATTTACAATATAATGTATGTGTATACTTTCAGATTCTTCATATGTGGAACCTAACATCTCCATACTGGGGCCAGTGGAAGAGGAGAACACAGATACTGATTCAGTTATGCTCCTATGTGTAATACATGGTTGGTCTGACAAATGGACTCCAGTACATTGGTACATTCATGGGAAGCAACTAAAGGGTCAGGACTCTATAGACCTCGATGGAAGTTATTGGAGCCTGATTGTTATACAGAACAGAAATAAGGCTCTGGATTCTTATGTTACTTGTTCAGTTCAAGAGATTTCCAGCAGAAGGATCTATAATGCCACTTATCCAGGCAATTCCCTTGCAATTACAAAAGGTAAATACAGTGCACTCCATACATTACATGCATGCATGGGGAAAATATCCTTTATAGGAAATTCTAGCTGATTCCATGCCCCAGACCACTGAAGTTGTTGCATAGATTCATCAAACTGCTACTTATTCATGAGGTTTATATGTTATTCTGCACTTCATTTGCACTCAGTCACTAATTTTCCAAGTTTCTAAAAAGTTGGCTGGAACAAAAATGTAACTAAATGAAAAATTAAACTGAAGGTAACAATGATATTGAGTAGAGGGACTATATATTTTCCTCCATGGAAAACCCAACTTGCCAATCAACTTTATAAGTCAAAAGGGTTTGAGGATGCAAGGGTGGAAGGAGCTCTCTCTCAGACTTGCTATATGCCCCCATGTTCATTTTTGGAGCACAGAAATATGTGGCAACCCCATGACTCCAGTGATGTCTGCTCAAGAACAGTGATCCCCAACCAGTAGCTCTGGGGCAACATGTTGCTCCCCAACCCCTTGGATGTTGCTCCCAGTGCCCCCAAACCAGGTAGTTATTTTTGAATTCCTGACTTGGGGGCAAGTTTTGGTTGAATAAAAACAAGATTTCCTACCAAATAAAGCCCCTGTAAGCTGATAGGGTGCATAGAGGCTGCCTAATAGCCAATCACAGCCCTTATTTGGCTCCTCCATGAACTTTTATGGTGCTTGTGTTGCTCCCCAAGTCTTTTTACATTTGACTGTGGCTCACGAGTAAGAAAGGTTGGGGAACCCTGATTTAGAGTATTAAGTTGGGCACTTGGGTTGATAGCAGTAATGTAGGTTACCTTGAATTATTTTCAATGAGTCTGATAAGATTCTCTCTGTTGAAGGCAGCATCTCCTACCCAGACTGTTACATTGTGGTGTATATTGGAATAGGCTGTGTGCTCCTCCTGCTGCTAATACACGGAATTATCCTCATTGGAAGGAAAAAAAACTTTTTAAAAGGTAAAATTAATCTTATCCATTTCTATTTTTCACAATTTCGTGCTGTATTCGGGCTATAAAATATTAGGTATTGCATTGAATTTGCCCATAAAAAATATATATTTTTCATAATAAAAGTGAAATAACATAGATTATCAGGAGACTCATAATGCAGAATGCTAGGAAACCTGCCAATGCCATTCTGCACAGTAGGGCCACCCTGCTAGATCCCCATTATCTCAGTACCGCCCATCAATAGAGACCAATAGATTACCGTGTATAACATCATCATCATCATCAACAGGATCTGACCCTCAAACCTAAAGTATATTGTATAATTGGCCTAATATAAGGAATAAATTGGACAAATCCCATTATAAAAAGCCATAAATCTCTCTGGATAACATATCCTACGCCTGTATGTATGTATTAACCCTTTACTGCCTTTACCATTCCTCTTACTTCCCCTCGCCTTAGGCCCATCTATATTGGGGACACAAATTGGGGCTATAGATCAAATAAAGGGGCAGTGTCCCACCCTAGACAACCCAGTCTTGGGGTGAAAGTCTCTTTAATTATCAACAGTTATTACACCTGTATCAGGTTGCTAGGGGGTATTTGAATATAATAAGATACAAGAATCAAGATTTTTTTTTTCTGAAAAAATTATATACACAACAAAAGGTATACAACTTCTAACTTTCTATTATTATTATTATTATTATTATTATTATTATTATTATTATTATTATTATTATTATTATTATTATTATTATTATTATTATTATTATTATTATTATTATTATTATATTTATGAAGCAGGCCCCTATATGTATATCATGTATCATGATTACTTAGGGATAGGCAGTCATGTCATTACTGTATTATTCTCATTGCTTATTTAATATCTGCCTTCCATTGTGATCTATGAGAAAAAACACCAACAACCTTATAAACCTGTTTATCTCTATAGAGAAGCAGCTAACCCATCCATGATTTTAGTCACAGAATGAATAATGCACAATAACAACCCTAAACTGAATGCAAATGAATATTTTTTGTTTCCATTGCAGGGCGTACTGTACAAAGAAGTGCTGAAAGGGTATGTTCTGTTTAGTGAATATATATATATCTATATATATATATATGAGTGCACTTTTAAATAAAAAATAAATGATGTTGGTTCAGTTTATGACCTTATTGATTCTGAAAATGGGATCTACCATTTGCTTCATATGAAGCATTTGCCACATTGTAGGCTACAGAGGCCATTACCAAAGCATTACACAGTGAGAAGAACAAAAAACAAGCTTGCATTCTTACATAGTTACATAGGGTTGAAAAAAGAGTCCATCAAGTTCAACCCTTCCAAGTAAACCCAGCAACCCACACCCTATACTTACCAATCTATACACTCACATACATGAACTATAAATACAACCACTAATACTAACTGTAGATATTAGTATCACAATAGCCTTGGATATTCTGCTTGTTCAAAAACTCATCCAGGCCCCTCTTAAAGGCATTAACAGAATCTGCCATTACCCCATCACTAGGAAGGGCATTCCATAACCTCACTGCCCTCACCGTGAGGAACCCCCTACCCAACATCCCCCTGCAGGGTATTCCCCAACCCCCTCACTGCCCTCACCGTGAGGAACCCCCTACCCAACATCCCCCGGCAGGGCATTCCCCAACCCCCTCACTGCCCTCACCGTGAGGAACCCCCTACCCAACATCCCCCGGCAGGGCATTCCCCAACCCCCTCACTGCCCTCACCGTGAGGAACCCCCTACCCAACATCCCCCGGCAGGGCATTCCCCAACCCCCTCACTGCCCTCACCGTGAGGAACCCCCTACCCAACATCCCCCGGCAGGGCATTCCCCAACCTCACTGCCCTCACCGTGAGGAACCCCCTACCCAACATCCCCCGGCAGGGCATTCCCCAACCTCACTGCCCTCACCGTGAGGAACCCCCTACCCAACATCCCCCGGCAGGGCATTCCCCAACCCCCTCACTGCCCTCACCGTGAGGAACCGCCTACCCAACATCCCCGGCAGGGCATTCCCCAACCCCCTCACTGCCCTCACCGTGAGGAACCCCCTACCCAACATCCCCCGGCAGGGCATTCCCCAACCCCCTCACTGTCCTCACCGTGAGGAACCCCCTACCCAACATCCCCCGGCAGGGCATTCCCCAACCCCCTCACTGCCCTCACCGTGAGGAACCCCCTACCCAACATCCCCCGGCAGGGCATTCCCCAACCCCCTCACTGTCCTCACCGTGAGGAACCCCCTACCCAACATCCCCCGGCAGGGCATTCCCCAACCCCCTCACTGCCCTCACCGTGAGGAACCCCCTACCCAACATCCCCCGGCAGGGCATTCCCCAACCCCCTCACTGCCCTCACCGTGAGGAACCCCCTACCCAACATCCCCCGGCAGGGCATTCCCCAACCTCACTGCCCTCACCGTGAGGAACCCCCTACCCAACATCCCCCGGCAGGGCATTCCCCAACCTCACTGCTCTCACCGTGAGGAACCCCCTACGCTGCTTCAAATGGAAGCTCCGTTCCTCTAATCTAAAGGGGGGGCGTCTGGTGCGTTGATTGTTTTTATGGAAAAAAGAACATCCCCCAACTGCCTATAATCTCCTCTAATGTACTTGTACAGAGTAATCATGTCCCCTCGCAAGCGCCTCTTTTCCAGAGAAAACAACCCCAACCCTGACAGTCTCACCTCATAGTTTAACCCTTCCATCCCCTTTACCAGTTTAGTTGCAGTCTCTGCACTCTCTCCAGCTCATTAATATCCTTCTTAAGGACTGGAGCCCAAAACTGCCCCCCATACTCAAGGTGAGGCCTTACCAGGGACCTATAAAGGGGCAAAATTATGTTCTCATCCCTTGAGTCAATGCCCTTTTTATACAAGACAGCACTTTATTTGCTTTAGTAGCCACAGAATGACACTGCCTGGAATTAGACAACTTGTTATCTACAAAAACCCCTAGATCCTTCTCCATTAAGGATCCCCCCAACACACTACCATTCAGTAGATAGTTCGCTTTTATATTATTCCTACCAAAATGCATAACTTTGCACTTAACACTGGCATTCGTTTGTGGGGGTCTGGTACTAACAATTTCACCCTTTTTAATAGTTTTTCAGTTAGAATAGTTTAATATTCAGTCATTCAGTCAGCAGGTATCTTGGAACCATGTTCCCATGTTGGATGATCTGCATGTCAGTAATTGGGGTGCTACAGTATGCACCCTGTCTGTGAGAATTATAGTAGGGGGGATTAAATTGCTGGATGATTTTGCCTCGGGTTTCCCGTATTTGGTTAGCCCAGTAGTATCAGCTTCTTTGACAGACAAACCTCATTTACTGCTTGATGATTTGTGACAATTCCTAAGCTCAGTTTTTCAACAGCTATAGTGGGACATTTGCTTCCAAGGTTTCTTTTAGTCCCCCCGATGTATGGATCATATATATGGGTGATATTCCCACAACACATGGTATGCCTATATTACTGTGTGTGCTCTGTGACTCTCTTCTGCTTTGGTTTAGTTTCCCTTCTTGACTTTGTTGCTGTTTTGACAAAAGCCTAGTCTAGGTGGTCAAAAGCTTTCAAAGATCCTTTGGGGCTGATTCACTAAAGGTTGGTAATGTTTATCACATGCTTTTTTGTGCAATAATAAGTCCTGATTCATCAGTCATTTCCCATGCGTTAAGACACATATCGCATGTGCAAAAAAACGAACTATCGTAATGCGTTATTTACCTCACATTGCGTTAATTCTCGCATAGATATAATACTAACGCATGATTCACAAACACTTAGGGGTAGATTTACTAATCCACAAATCCGAATTCCGAAAGGGAAAAAATCGAATTGGAAACAAAAATTTCTCGACTTTTTCATCGCCGTCGCGACTTTATCGTATTTTGCGCGACTATTTCATCGGCGTTGCGATTTTTTCGTATTGAGCGATTGTAAACAGCGGAAAAACCAATCCGATTATTTCGTAACAAATACGAAAAAGTCGCAAAAATACAGATCATTACGGAAAAAACGCATTTGAACACCTTCGGACCGTTTGTGGATTAGTAAATCTCCCCCTAAGACCCACTAAATATCGCATTAGTCTGTGCGAAAATTAACCCCTACTTGAGGCAGGCGGTAATTATAGAAAAGTACAGTTCATGAGCTTTTGGCAACACAATGGACTTTGCAGTGGGATTTATTCAGTCTGTGTTGGCCCCAGAGTAACGCAGCCGCCAGTTTGCAGGGAAATGGTCGTTTTCAGTGCAGTAGTTTTACAAAAGTAATGGTTACGTGCGTAAAATAGTGCGCTAATATAGCAAGCGGCGAAATATAACACGTGCAGCGGGAAATAACGCAAGAAAAACACTCATCGCATGTTAAATAACGCAAAGAACATTGTGTCTTAATTATGACCTTTTAGTGAATCGCATATTAGGTCGCAAAAAATACGAAGCGATAAAATTTTTAACACATGCTATAAATAGTGCTCGTTTTATCGACCTTTAGTGAATCAGCCCCTTTGTTTCTTGTCTTTGTACTATATAAGCATGTAATGGCTCCCATTAAGGGTATACAGTATATTGCCAGGGAATTTCAGTTGAACTTAAGCCACTGGGGTAAGTGGTTAAACTTTTAAAAATCACTTATTAATACTCTTGCCTTAGGCCTAATGCTACTAGATACTGTATATTATAGCCCGGATGAATGAAAACCTTCATACATATATATGTAAGTGTAAGCAGAGTAAGAGTGGAACTTTGCACCCTGTTTATTAGCAATTGTACTAAAAATCACTTTTTTCTAAAAAAAAATAATAAAAAAAAATCTTATTAATTTATTGTTTAGTTTTATTGGTCTTAAATTCCATTACCTTGCTTTTTGTAGAAACCTATAAATGGCACTGTGCCCATATTTTTAAATTATATGAATATAAAATATATAAATATGAATATGTTTTAGTACAAGCATTTCTGACATACAACGCTATCGTTTGTCAACAGGTTATCTATTCAGAAGTGAAACAAAGTCACAATCAATATAATCAAACATAAATACGGAACCAACAGAGAAATGATCCGCTATCAGCATATAATTTTGTGCATTCATCCATTGTAAAGTTGCATTTAATTCTCTATATATACTGCTTTATTGATGGGATATTTATCATGTTTCAATAAATCTTTACAATATCAATGACACAGTTGTGTATTGTTGTGACAACACAAACACACAGCAACACCAATGCATTGACATAATGCCACTCAGTCCTACCTCATCTCTTCTTCATATAATAAAGAATAATCTTGTATTGATCTTGTCAGTCACTGGTAGTTAAAGATATATTAGGAGTAATTTATGAAGCCCTGGGCTGGCCAGTACCGTATATACTCGAGTATAAGCCTATCTGAATACAAGCCGAGGTACCTAATTTTACCTAAGAAAACTGGAAAAACTTATTGACTCGAGTATAAGCCAAGGGAAATGAAGCAGCTACTGCTAAGTTTCAATAATCAAAATAAATACCAATAAAATGACATTAATTGAGGCATCAGTGGGGTATATGTTTTTAAATATTTATTTCAAAGAAAAGCAGTAAGTTAGCTCTGTAAGTGGAGAAGAGGGTCAACAAAAACTATGGTTTATGTAGAATATAAACTGCAATGTCTAGTGCAAAACAGGACAGGTGAGGATAGAAGATGAAGATGAATTTGGGAGCGGGCCAGGGCACTGGAGGGTCTGGTTGCAGGGGGCCTAATTTGCACACAAAGGACAGAGGGCTAGTCTGGAGGGATCCATGGCACCCAACTCAAGTATAAACCGAGGGTGACTTTTTCAGCACATTTTGGGTGCTGAAAAACTAGGCTTATACTCGAGTATATACAGTAATTCAGGCCGGCCAGTTCCTGTAGACACAATACTGTATTGACATTTGATTTCTGGATCCAGCAAATGTAGGCAATATATACTATTAAAGTCATTAAAGTACCTGTACTTGATCCCAACTAAGATATAATTACCCCTTATTGGGGGCAGAACAGCCCTATTGGGTTTATTTCATGGTTAAATGATTCCCTTTTCTCTGTAATAATAAAACAGTACCTGTACTTGATCCCAACTAAGATATAATTACCCCTTATTGGGGGCAGAACAGCCCTATTGGGTTTATTTCATGGTTACATGATTCCCTTTTCTCTGTAATAATAAAACAGTACCTGTACTTGATCCCAACTAAGATATAATTACCCCTTATTGGGGGCAGAACAGCCCTATTGGGTTTATTTAATGGTTAAATGATTCCCTTTTCTCTGTAATAATAAAACAGTACCTGTACTTGATCCCAACTAAGATATAATTACCCCTTACTGGGGGCAGAACAGCCCTATTGGGTTTATTTAATGGTTAAATGATTCCCTTTTCTCTGTAATAATAAAACAGTACCTGTACTTGATCCCAACTAAGATATAATTACCCCTTATTGGGGTAAAAACAGAGCGAACTTATCAATATACATTCCCTGGCAACTCCGCACATTAATGGTGCTGTGTTGGGGAGAATCGGACTGTGACACCAGGATTCACTTTTACCAAATGGGCAACTAAGTAGGGAGGCCTGTGAAATGTACTGTATGACCAGAGGTAAATCATTAAGGCTGCCATATGTACCGTACCTTGACTCAGTATGATGACTTTGCAATTTTTGTTTTTGAAACAATGCAGCAAAGCCATTTCCAAGAGTCATGGCAAAGAGGTTTCCCCTATTATAGTTTGCACTGAATGCTCCACCAGAATTTTTCCATCAATCCAGTTATTAAATAAAGTTCTGTGTTGCTTTAAATAGATAGTAGATCTGAATAGCATACAAAAAAAAGGTAGCTGTGGTTTAATGTATTAAGGCCACTCATCAACCTCAAACCGTTTAAGATGCAAATGCTGCAAATAAACAATGAAACTCAAATTATTTCCTTCTCACAGAGACATTCACGTTAGTAACAGGCAAGATTATTTTTTTTTGATGTTGTTATTTGCGGTTTTTGAAGCTGTCAATGTCTCTGTGGTTCCATGTACCATCATCACTGTAGGCAACTGGTATGGTCAGCAGGCAGGTGCAAGATGGGTTTATTTTTGCTACTAAGAAACAAATACAGTATATGGGACTGACTGGTATTAGTAGCTCTATGTGAGCCAATAAGGGGTAATTATATCTTAGTTGGGATCAAGTACAGGTACTGTTTTATTATTACAGAGAAAAGGGAGTCATTTAACCATGAAATAAACCCAATAGGGCTGTTCTGCCCCCAATAAGGGGTAATTATATCTTAGTTGGGATCAAGTACAGGTACTGTTTTATTATTACAGAGAAAAGGGAATCATTTAACCATTAAATAAACCCAATAGGGCTGTTCTGCCCCCAATAAGGGGTAATTATATCTTAGTTGGGATCAAGTACAGGTACTGTTTTATTATTACAGAGAAAAGGGAATCATTTAACCATGAAATAAACCCAATAGGGCTGTTCTGCCCCCAATAAGGGGTAATTATATCTTAGTTGGGATCAAGTACAGGTACTGTTTTATTATTACAGAGAAAAGGGAATCATTTAACCATGAAATAAACCCAATAGGGCTGTTCTGCCCCAATAAGGGGTAATTATATCTTAGTTTTGATCAAGTACAGGTACTGTTTTATTATTACAGAGAAAAGGGAATCATTTAACCATTAAATAAACCCAATAGGGCTGTTCTGCCCCCAATAAGGGGTAATTATATCTTAGTTGGGATCAAGTACAGTTACTGTTTTATTATTACAGAGGAAAGGGAATCATTTAACCATGAAATAAACCCAATAGGGCTGTTCTGCCCCCAATAAGGGGTAATTATATCTTAGTTGGGATCAAGTACAGGTACTGTTTTATTATTACAGAGAAAAGGGAATCATTTAACCATTAAATAAACCCAATAGGGCTGTTCTGCCCCCAATAAGGGGTAATTATATCTTAGTTGGGATCAAGTACAGGTACTGTTTTATTATTACAGAGAAAAGGGAATCATTTAACCATGAAATAAACCCAATAGGGCTGTTCTGCCCCAATAAGGGGTAATCATATCTTAGTTGGGATCAAGTACAGGTACTGTTTTATTATTACAGAGAAAAGGGAATCATTTAACCATGAAATAAACCCAATAGGGCTGTTCTGCCCCAATAAGGGGTAATTATATCTTAGTTGGGATCAAAATAAACAAAATAATAGCCTGCGCGACAAAACAATAGCCGCGGGCGACAATTTATTCATTTTTTATTTTCGCTGTCTCACTAATTTTTCGCTGTTTCGTGAATTTTTTGGTGAAGCGAAATGGAACAGATTCACTCATCACTATGAATGAACCTCATAACCTCACTTTTCATATTTTTTAGAACTATATTGAAAATTCAAATGAAAAAATGGACAGCTAAAATCTGTCAGATTGATTGAAGTCAGTGGTTGATGTGTGCAACAACTTTTTTTAACGTGACAAATTTTTCTAATTTTTGCATCCGGTTCGCGAATAAATCTACCAATGGCAAAACACGGAAATTCGCCGCCAGTCCATGCCTGGCAAATTATTTTGCTCATCACTATTCAAATTCATATTTGATCACTCCAGTCTATATAAAAATTTGTGAAATGCCGAAAAATTCCGGAAATGTGACTTTTTTTTACGTGCACAACTTTTTTTGACGCACCACCTTTTTTTTTGTTGCATGCCAAATTTTTTCTGCACTCTTTGTGAAAGAATCCACCAATGGTGAAACGCTGAAATTTGGCTCAAACCCATGCCTACCGAAAAATTTTGCTCATCACTATTGATAAATTCATTGCAATATCACAAAGATTTGTGATAAAAAACGTCTAGTAAGCGTTGATCATCCCCAAACTGGCCCCTTCATTTGAACATTACACTGCAAAAGTGAATAACAATTACTGATTGGCTACACTAGATTGCTCCACTTGGGCAGTTTTGCATATTTTGGTTAATACGTCCAACTATGTCGAATAGGGCATCGTACCCGTCAAGCAGAAATTCAATCAATCCACCATGTCATTTATGAATATTTTTATTTGACTTGTTTTGACAGATAGCGCACAGACAAGTTGGCTGAATAGAGGATGGTTACATTGTTATTACCCTAAGCCCCCAACAATTTTCATATTAAAAAGATTCTGTTTACAAAATCCACATTCTATTTGCTATTTGTAAATATTTTTGAATGCTCTCCACAATGTGCACAAGTCTTCCATATATTGTACCAGGCCTATATAAACCACTGTGGAGCTGCCCTTGCTTGGTTTACACCAGTGATCCCCAACCAGTGGCTCGGGAGGAACAAGTTGCTCCCCAACCCCTTGGATGTTGCTCCCATTGGCCTCAAAGCAGGTGCTTATTTTTGAATTTCTGGTTAGGAGGCAAGTTTTGGTTGCATAAAAACCAGGTGTAATTGCCAAACAGAGCCTCCTTTAGGCTGCCAGTCAACATAGGGGCTATCAAATAGCCAATTACAGCTCTCATTTGGCACCCCCAGGAACATTTTTCATGCTTGTGTTGCTCCCCAAAACCTTTTCCATTTGAATGTGGCTCATGGGGAAAAAAGGTTGGGGGTCCCTGCTTTACACATATTTACAAGAAACCTGAGTATTATTGTCAATGGATAATTATTAACTATCTGTAGGTAAAGTCAATATCATTTATGTCCCCTCAGCCTACCCTACTTCAGAGAACGTACTGCCATTAGGGTCTCCTAGATCCAAACCAACTTTACGTTCTGCACTGGATGCAAAGGCTGTTCATTTAGTGCCATTAAGTTTTTGTAAACCTAATAAATGTAGTAACAATACAAATGACATTGTCTGGCACAGCCCTGAACGTGTTAATTGGCCCTTTACACACCCTAAAGGCGTTCCGTGTGATGCAGGAAATCCTACAGTATTTAAACAGAAGAACTGAGTTTCTCTGCTCCCTCAGAAGACCACAAGGAGAAAGATGTACGTGTGGGCTCTGCTGGTATATGTGCACTGTAAGTACTCTCATTGTAACAGCAGGTTATTTCTCTTTTCAGCTTTATTTTGTTTATTAGATTATGAGTTGTCGGAACTACATTTTACAGGTAATGAGCAGTACAGTAGTAATATAGTAGTAGAGTGGTAGTACAGTAGTAGTAGAGTGGTAGTACAGTAGTAATATAGTAGTAGTAGAGTAGTAGAACAGTAGTAGTACAGTAGTAGTAGAATAGACCCAACAAACAGGCATTTTATTCTAGCACTATATTATTTAAGGTGAGCCCTGTATTCTGTTTTTCACTCAATTAATGATGTTAATGTATTAAAATAAATTATTAACACATCTGATTAACATTTTAGGTTTTGCTGTTTATCTAGAACCCTGTAACCTACACCTGATTACAATAGTTTAAAAAGTAAAACTAGTTTGCGGCCAAAAATATTCCACTAAAGCTAAAATGTGCTCTCACTTTATATTATGAAATGAATGCATTATTGCTTTATTTCTTTTTCAAGGATACCTCTCTGAATAGAGTTGGGTTGCTACTTGCATTACCTATCATAGGAACGCAGTTTTGTATTGTAATTTGTATTGCAATTGATTCACACTTATATTTTTAACTCTACATGGCTTGTGTAATACTTGCGTTGTGAATCTACTGTAGGTACTGCAATAAGTTTGTTATATAATTTATTTAACTTGCTACTTTGCAATAATATTAATGTTACTACAGGTATGTTATCTGTTCTGTTATCCAGAATGCTCGAGACCTGGGATTTTCTGTATTTTTCTATAATATGGATCTCCTTACCTAAAGTCTACTAAAGCATAATTATTTAATAATCAAAAATAAACCCAATAGGACTGTTCTGCCCCCAATAAGGGGTAATTATATCTTAGTTGGGATCAAGTACAGGTACTGTTTTATTATTACAGAGAAAAGGGAATCATTTAACCATTAAATAAACCCAATAGGGCTGTTCTGCCCCAATAAGGGGTAATTATATCTTAGTTGGGATCAAGTACAGGTACTGTTTTATTATTACAGAGAAAAGGGAATCATTTAACCATGAAATAAACCCAATAGGGCTGTTCTGCCCCAATAAGGGGTAATTATATCTTAGTTGGGATCAAGTACAGGTACTGTTTTATTATTACAGAGAAAAGGGAATCATTTAACCATTAAATAAACCCAATAGGGCTGTTCTGCCCCCAATAAGGGGTAATTATATCTTAGTTGGGATCAAGTACAGGTACTGTTTTATTCTTTCTGGGTAACGGATTTCCAGATAACAGAACCCATATTTGTATTATACATCTAAACTAAAGACCAAAGAATTTCATTGAGTTTTTATATATCTAATTCCTTCTTACCAGATATTTTTACAGATATTGCCTCTGTATATACTAACGAAGAATTCCAGCAACTGGCCTGGCAGGGTGAAAGTGCCAATATAACTTGTTCTGCCAAAGCAGCTCGTGCCCAGTGGTACAAGGAAAAAACAGACGGGGGGCTACATGGAATTATAACAAAACACTGTGCTTCCCTCAAATCACCAGTAAAATATTGCACTGAAAAAAATATTCTGACTATTAACAAAGTGGATGAAAATGATACTGGAATATATTATTGTTCTGATGAAGGACTCAGCCAAACCTTTCAAAATGGCAGCCGATTATTAATAAGAGGTAAGATGTGTTTGTATATGGATATTTAAGTAACATGTAATAATAACACTGGGACATAACAAATGATACGTAATAAAGAGGGTTACAGCCACGTAACTTTATAAAGCACAAAACCCGGCTTCAATAATCTTTTAGCTCTTCCAGTCATTTTATGTTATTTAAATTACACATTAATGGGGCTTATTTATCTTTTTTCTGGTTTGTGAATTCCAGTTTGTTTTTCTTAATTGATTTAACTCTTATATGGAATGCATGCATATTTATTAATGTGGTAAACTCGTAAACTCGAATTGAACATATGGCTTGACTTTGCATAGGACAACCATTGACTTCTATAGAAACTCACAAACTTTTAGATAGCAAATGCAGGTATCGGACTTCTTGTCCAGAAAGTTCCAAATTACGGAAAGGCCATCTTCCATAGACTGCATTGTAATCAAATAATTCACATTTTAAAAAAATATTTCATTTTTCTCTGTAATAATAAAACAGTACCTGTACTTGATCCCAACTAAGATATAATTACCCCTTATTGGGGGCAGAACAGCCCTATTGGGTTTATTTAATGGTTAAATGATTCCCTTTTCTCTGTAATAATAAAACAGTACCTGTACTTGATCCCAACTAAGATATAATTACCCCTTATTGGGGCAGAACAGCCCTATTGGGTTTATTTCATGGTTAAATGATTCCCTTTTCTCTGTAATAATAAAACAGTACCTGTACTTGATCCCAACTAAGATATAATTACCCCTTATTGGGGGCAGAACAGCCCTATTGGGTTTATTTCATGGTTAAATGATTCCCTTTTCTCTGTAATAATAAAACAGTACCTGTACTTGATCCCAACTAAGATATAATTACCCCTTATTGGGGCAGAACAGCCCTATTGGGTTTATTTCATGGTTAAATGACTCCCTTTTCTCTGTAATAATAAAACAGTACCTGTACTTGATCCCAACTAAGATATAATTACCCCTTATTGGGGCAGAACAGCCCTATTGGGTTTATTTAATGGTTAAATGATTCCCTTTTCTCTGTAATAATAAAACAGTACCTGTACTTGATCCCAACTAAGATATAATTACCCCTTATTGGGGGCAGAACAGCCCTATTGGGTTTATTTCATGGTTAAATGATTCCCTTTTCTCTGTAATAATAAAACAGTACCTGTACTTGATCCCAACTAAGATATAATTACCCCTTATTGGGGGCAGAACAGCCCTATTGGGTTTATTTAATGGTTAAATGATTCCCTTTTCTCTGTAATAATAAAACAGTACCTGTACTTGATCCCAACTAAGATATAATTACCCCTTATTGGGGGCAGAACAGCCCTATTGGGTTTATTTCATGGTTAAATGATTCCCTTTTCTCTGTAATAATAAAACAGTACCTGTACTTGATCCCAACTAAGATATAATTACCCCTTATTGGGGGCAGAACAATCCTATTGGGTTTATTTCATGGTTAAATGATTCCCTTTTCTCTGTAATAATAAAACAGTACCTGTACTTGATCCCAACTAAGATATAATTACCCCTTATTGGGGGCAGAACAATCCTATTGGGTTTATTTAATGGTTAAATGATTCCCTTTTCTCTGTAATAATAAAACAGTACCTGTACTTGATCCCAACTAAGATATAATTACCCCTTATTGGGGGCAGAACAGCCCTATTGGGTTTATTTAATGGTTAAATGATTCCCTTTTCTCTGTAATAATAAAACAGTACCTGTACTTGATCCCAACTAAGATATAATTACCCCTTATTGGGGGCAGAACAGCCCTATTGGGTTTATTTCATGGTTAAATGATTCCCTTTTCTCTGTAATAATAAAACAGTACCTGTACTTGATCCCAACTAAGATATAATTACCCCTTATTGGGGGCAGAACAATCCTATTGGGTTTATTTCATGGTTAAATGATTCCCTTTTCTCTGTAATAATAAAACAGTACCTGTACTTGATCCCAACTAAGATATAATTACCCCTTATTGGGGGCAGAGCAGCCCTATTGGGTTTATTTAATGTTTAAATGTGCACTATTATACACAATTGGTGACTCTACTTCTAATTTAGACATAAAAAATGATTGAGCTCCATATAAGCTATAAGATTTGCACAGCAGAAGAATGGAGTTCAGTAAATGGAATGTGTAAATGAATTGGAAGATAGATAAATGGATGTATTGACCCTGAGAAGAAGGACTGGGCAAGAGATGCTGAATGGGGGTTCCAGTCTAGAAGACAGAGTAATATAATAAGTATGGGAAAGCTTTCTCAAGCCTGTAACCTACAGCGACCAATCAGATGTCTGCTTTCTAAGAGCTGACTGATGATTGGTTGCTATGGGCTCCTTAAGCTGTGCACATTTTATAATATCCCTGACATATATAAACCTTATCTCTGTGCTGTATTTATATTTTTCTCCATTCAGACAGAAGCAGCGTAGAACCCATTCTCTCCTTACTTGCACAGAAGCAGGAGGAGCACTCCGACACCCTTGTCCTGATGTGCATTGTCCTTCACTGGTCTGAAGGGTGGAGCTCCGTCCGTTGGAATATATCTGGCAATGTATCAGAAGGTCAGGCAGTGTTCTACCCAGATGGGATAATAAGAAGTCTGATTTTCATCTCAAAGGAAGATCTAGATGTCGAATGTGCAATTCAAGAGGAATCGAGTGGAAAAACCTTCAATGCCACATTGCCATGGCCAGAGCCACCAGCTGTAATGAGTAGAAAGAGGCAAGGTAAATGATTACAAGGCAACTGAATAAAAGTCCATGTGTATTGTAAACGTGCAACTCTCTTATCTATTGCACAATATGTACTAATTCACATTCAGTCTGAGTGATGGTTTAAAATCTAGGCACCTAATTTAATGCCGATCCCACGAGCCAATGTGGTGAAACTCAAGTCTAGTAAAACATAGATAACAAGAAGAAAGAACAAAGATTACGATGAGTGAATCTGTCCCATTTAGCTTTGCCGAAAATTTTGCGAAACAGGAAAATTCGTGAAACAATTAAAAATCCGCGAAACATGTTTGTCGCATGATTTTTTTGTTGCATGTCTTTTTTTGCCCTGGTCGAGGCAAAATGGGCGCAGTCATGGCAGAAATAGACACGTAACAAATAAAATTTGACTCGGCCATGCCCAATTTGAGGCACCCTTTGATGTGACCGCACCCAATTTGAAGTGACCGCAGCTTTTTTTTGACGCATGCCGATTTTTTCCGCTCTGAACTTTCGCCGAAGTTGCGCAAAACAATGGCGAAATGCGGAAAATGTGCTGCAAATCCATGCCTGGCGAAAAAATTCTCTCATCACTTATCATGATGAAATAATTTAATATCTACCAATGAGGTATTGAGATTTCGCCAACAAACACTGCTAGGTTCCCAGCATTCCTCTGTTCTCAAATAGGAAAAGCACTGATATCTGAGGGTCTGGAGTCGCAGGAAGCAACTGCTCGAAATAATTGTGCACTTATGTCTGTGAGAGCTAAAATGGGTATATTTTATGCCTTTCTTTGACACCCTCCTGCTTCTCCTTCTTCGGTAAATTTGCACCCAGTCCCACACACGTTTAAAGGGAAACTTCAGCTTTTGAACAAAAATTTGTTAAAGAGCCCCACACAACCCAGAACACCCTAATATCCCTATAATCTGTTCCTTCAAAAAGTATGAATAAATACCATTTGTATATGCCGAAATCCAGCTGCAAAACAGTTCTTCACTTTCTGCATCATTTGAAATCCTGCCAGGGGAGGAGGGACTAAAACATTGATGTTACAATGTTATAGGGGAACAGGTGGCCGGGCTTAAGGAACTGTTCCAAACTAGATTGTTATATTAAAAATCATAAAAAGGCAGCATAAATTTTGTTTGATGTAGATGCAATGCTGCTTGAAATTATGTTTACCTTTAAAAAAGTTGTGTTTGTGTGGTGTTCTCTTTAATTAAAGAAAGTGGGATGAAATACAACAAACTGCTTCAGAGAAACACATAGTAACATAGTAAGTTAGGTTGAAAAAAGACACACGTCCATCACGTTCAACCATAATGCCTATATATAACCTGCCTAACTGCTAGTTGATCCAGAGGAAGGCAAAAACCCCCTCTGAAGCCTCTCTAATTTGCCGCAGAGGGCAAAAAATTCCTTCCTGACTTTAAGATGGCAATCGGACCAGTCCCTGGATCAACTTGTACTGAGAACACATCTAAGTTTCTTTCACACACACATAGTGATTTCTCTGCTGGAGTGTTTCCACTGATGGAGAAACCATCGGCTTGGCTCCCTTCCACCCTATGTAATGACCTGTCACTGCACACATACATGGGGCTAAAGGGAGCCAAATCACCATTTCCTCCACTGGCAGAAAAAGTGCCTTAATTTTATCTTAAACAGATTTTGTATCTTTATATTGCTGAGTTTAGCTGCAGCAGTGATTGTTTTATCTAGTTCAGGCGGAGGGACAAAGTTGGTTGGAACATTTCCTATGCGCCATTAGCTTTAAAGTGTTTTGTGAAATAAGTTGTTATTCTCACTAAAAACAATTCTGATGCTTTGTGTTTCTTTGTGTTTCCCTACAGACTGTCTCATTGCGGTATACGTGGGTATAGGGATCATTGTCATTGTCCTGCTTATACACCTGATCATCCTGTTCTATAGAAGGAGAACCCCAGCAAAAAGGAACGCCCCTCCAGCAGGTACTTGCTCACAGAATATGTTTCATACAAATAAAAAATATATATATTTTGTAAGTACAATTTGCCACACAAAAGAAAAGGAGGGTAGTGACAAAATATGTTGGAAGATTACAATGTATTTCAGCAGAAGTGCATGATATTTAGTAATATAGGGTACAAATGAAGTAAAGAGTGTAATGGTCACAATAAAAATGAGCCCTGCAATGAGAGGCTTTACTGTGCATTAGCGATGGGAAAAATTATTCGGCAGGCATGGATTTGCAGCAAATTTCCGTGTTTTGCCATTGGTGGATTGTTTTGTGAAACAGGCGTCAAACTTTGCCTGGTAAAAATTCAGTCAAAAATGTCGCCTGCATGAAAAAATGTGTTTACTTTGTAAAGTGCAACATTTTTACCATTAAACACATTTTTCGCCGTTTCGCACATCTTTCGAAAGATTCGAGATTCGCTCATCACTACTGTGCATAACTATGTCAAGCGTAAAGGAAATTGAGATAAATGTAATAATTCCTGAGTGGGTTCCTGAGTGGGTTCCTGAGTGGGTTCCTGAGTGGGTGGCTGAACCCCCTCTATATGAATTCCCCATGACCCACTTGTTTGACCCTGTGGGTTTGAGGATACATTCAATAAAGGTCTTTTCTGCAATTCACACCTGTCAAAGAGATTCAAATCGAACCCCAAACCTCTTTAATCTGGCACTGAGTAACTCATCCAAAGTATGAGGCAAGTGATCCACCAAAGTAACATGTAGAACTAACATTGTCCAGAAACCATTCAATGGGCAGTTGCCTCTATTCCTCGGATAAATGTAAGGCACAAGAGACATATGCCCTCTTATTAACAAAGGGTCAAGCATTTGTGTCCCCTTAAACTTCCTCAGTGTGTAATAATCAAGTCGTCTTTAGGAGAGAAAGGTGAATTTAAAGCAATACTGCAATGGGAAAATGTGTTTTTTTCAAAACCCATCAGTTAATAGAGCTTCTCCAGCAGAATCCTGCATTGTAATCTGTTTTTCCCATGGGGCTAGCCATATTCTTCATTTCCCAGGGTGCCACAACCAGGTGACCTGTGCTCTGATAAACTTCACTCACACTTTACTGCTGCGCTGCAAATTGGAGTGATACCACCCTCCCCCCCAGCAGCCGATCAGCAGAACAATGGGAAGGGAGCAAGATAGCAGCTCCCAGTAGGTATCAGAATAGCACTCAATAGTAAGAAATCCAAGTCCGGCTTGGGACTCCTCCAGTTACATGGGAGTAGGAGAAACAATAGGTTAGCTGAAAGCAGTTCTAATGTGTAGCGCTGGCTCCTACTGAAAGCTCAGACTCAGGCACACTTTACTACTGTGCTGCAAGTTGGAGTGATATCCCCCCCTCCCAGCAGCCGATCAGCAGAACAATGGGAAGGGAGCAAGATAGCAGCTCCCAGTAGGTATCAGAATAGCACTCAATAGTAAGAAATCCAAGTCCGGCTTGGGACTCCTCCAGTTACATGGGAGTAGGAGAAACAATAGGTTAGCTGAAAGCAGTTCTAATGTGTAGCGCTGGCTCCTACTGAAAGCTCAGACTCAGGCACACTTTACTACTGTGCTGCAAGTTGGAGTGATATCCCCCCCTCCCAGCAGCCGATCAGCAGAACAATGGGAAGGGAGCAAGATAGCAGCTCCCAGTAGGTATCAGAATAGCACTCAATAGTAAGAAATCCAAGTCCGGCTTGGGACTCCTCCAGTTACATGGGAGTAGGAGAAACAATAGGTTAGCTGAAAGCAGTTCTAATGTGTAGCGCTGGCTCCTTCTGAAAGCTCAGACCATGATTTTTTTGACGTGACTTTGATTTTTTCCTCACTCTGTGAATTTTCTGTCACAGCAAATTTTTGGGGCAGTTTCGCCACAAAAATTGCCAATGGCAAAATGCAGAATTCTGCTGCAAATCCATGCCTGGCTAAAAAAAAAATTCACTCGCTAAATACATTATCCTAAATATTTATTCAAACATGAAGTTGTACTTTATATTTAAGGAAAAATTTGAAACTAAATGTAAAATGAAGTATTTCCATTTACACAGCAGATTATAACTAGTTGAAAATAAATTTGAATAATATTAATACATTTTATTACATTGCACTAAAACTTTATAATGTTAGTTGGGTTCTTCATTGTTTAATACAAGAATAGAATGAATAGAATTCATATCAAATATAAATCAAGATCATGCAAAATTGTCTGTCTCTGACTCTTTTTGCCTTGTTTTTTTTTTATAGGTCAAACTATACAAAGTATACTGGAAAATGAAATGGTAAGAAAGACTGTGCTACAATGTGGTCAGTACTCAGTATACCTAGCAGGGCACCTCGACATCTATATAGCTGAAATCTGCACATTAGTCTGCTCGCTGGGCACCATTGTTTATTTATATATGGGAATTATTTTGCATCCACAACAGTTAACATTTGTGCACAAAATACTTTGCCACGCAGATCAATAGAGGTGCACTAGGTGAAACAATGCAGGTACTAAGCCCAAACATTATATGGGAAGCTTTCTGTGCATAAACATAATATAGAAAATAATATTAAGCTGTGGGGCAGCCAATAGCCCAATACCCACCTACTGGTTATTTAGCTTTAAAACCCAAGAAGAGGTAATAGAATTAGAAAAGTAATTGACAGGTCAATTGTATTTGTATATATATATACTCTCCTGTTCCAGTAATATTAGTATCTCTTTGTTTGCAGGTTCTCTATGCAGACGTGAAAAGATGATGTTCTTATTAAAGTTTACACCAATCGTTCCAAGAGAATAAAAATGTATTCAGATCCGATTAGTTGCCTATTGTAACATATATACTGTATAAACTCACACAGAATTTTCTATACTGTACTGTAATTGTAAATACCTTGTCAGAATGTAGAAAGACATTGCATAAAGTACATTATTAAATCAGAAATCCCATTATTGATTATTTGATCCTTTCTTCCCATGAAAAGCACATCTATGCTACAATTAAACAACATTATGCTACAAATGTAATGGTTTGTCTGTTGCGCCTAGGGATGCACCAAACCCAGTTTTTTGGGTTTGGCCGAACCCCCGAATCCATCCCAAGGGATTCGGCTGAATACCGAACCGGTATTCGGCTCGGCCAGGACCATGGATTCAGCCAATTCCGAACCCTGCTGAAAAAGGCCAAATACCGAGCCAAATCCTTGATTTGGTGCATCCCTAGTTGCGCCTATAGTTACGATATAACGATGAGGTCTTTTTTTACCCACCTATTGTTCTTGTGGTCTAAATTATGTTGGGTTAAGATCTTCTTACTAATTAACATCACACATAATACCTGATACAGCTAATATACCAGGGTACAGATGATACAGTACTTGAGTTTGTATATGTAGCTATTAGAGCAAATGTCTATTCTTCTCAATACTCTCCCTAACTGGCCTTCAGGCTTAGCGACCTCTGCCACGTCTCCAAGCCCCACGAGGGGGACCAGTGTAGGGACTACTTGCCTACATCCATAGATATTCAGGCTGAGCATATACGATCAGTAAGTGGCCATACTCCCAAACTAATTTATTGATGTGTAAAATATTATTTGGCAGGTTTATGGGAGCTGTTTCTCACACTAGAAGGTAGACAACAGTGAAGAGAGCAAAGTGCAATTTTTTTGTTTTTACCCATAATGTAGCATATATCCCCAGAAGCCCAGCATTCTTGCTGGAGAATGAGGAGTTGCCCCACCACAATCACACCCAATGCATCAATACACACAAATGCTTGTGCAAGTGGGTGCAAGTGGTGTCCAACATTTTCAGGGTGGAGATTGTGCCACTTTCATTATAACGCATTAGCACGAGTTGCTTTTGGTGCAAGTCTGCTTGAGCTATTGACGCCACCTGCTGTCAGAACCCTGGAATTACCACTGTGAATACCGTGCTGGTATCTCCAGCCTCAATTACAATGGCACTTAGCCCAAATGTATGAATGTGCAAGGAATGTGTTTGGACACCCTTAGGACTCTAGGGACCTTTTTACAGAGACCACACTTGCAACTGTGTTTTTAATTGATGCTTTCAGACACTGAAAACAAATGCATTAAAGGAGAAGGAAAGTCATTTCGGCATTAGATTTGCCACATTAGTGCCACCTAAAATGCTATATTTATTCAGCAAAAAGCTTTATTATACCTAAGTAAAGAGCCCTAGAAGCTCCCTCTGACAGCAGCTGCCATTTTAGCTTGGCCTTGGTAGCTTCCTGCTGCAGCTCTAGCCACTGGAAGCTCAAATGACACATTCCTAAGGGAGGGGGGAGTGAGTTCTTATGCATTCTTATGGGAGGGGGGAGCAGGGAAGGGAGGGGGAGAGAACTGAGCAGACTCAAGCCCCAAACCTGACGGAGCCCTAAAAGAGAGGAAGTCTGATACCGAAGAACATGTTTACAAAAAAGGAGACAAAATCCTGTTTCTTTTGATAGAGGACTCAGTGCAGTGTTTCTGTGAGTGCTTATGGCTGTATTTATATAAACCTTTCTGATAAAACTTACTTAGTTTTAACCTTTAATATGAAAAAGAAATAGTGATCATTGTTACTGTACATCCTATTACAGTATATTATATCATTCTTACAGTATACATCTAAAATGAAATCCCTGCTGATATGAAACCCCTGACTTAGGATTCTAGTTCATTAGTTTGTATTTATATTTTTGCCCATTATAGGTAATGCTTCCAGCTATTATGAGAGTCTCCAAATGACATTATTGTTCATTTCAATCAGCCCTGAAAGTGTTAAATGTCTCTTTTTCGCAACCCAAGTGATTTCCGCAAGTAGCTGGACTCAGGAAACTTTGCACTGAACAAATTAACTCTATTGCCACTCAGCCTGACAGGGAGAAGGATGTTACTCTGTAGCCTGATTGCCTGCCTACAGCTCTTACTGTGTAAGTAATATATTCTTGTCCTCTAATGTCCAGCTCGTTGGCTTCCAGCTGTCAGGGGGTTGATGGGAGATCTTTACTCTATCTCCAAGTTTACTTGTGCTGTTTTTTTATCAGATACAGGTCAGTCTGTATCAACCGATTAGATCTATCTATCTATCATCTATCTATCTATTTATCTATCTATCTATCATCTATCTATCTATCTATCTATCTATCTATCTATCTATCATCTATCTATCTATCTATCTATCTATCTATCTATCTATCTATCATCTATCTATCTATCTATCTATCATCTATCTATCATCTATCTATCTATCTATCTATCTATCTATCTATCTATCTATCTATCTATCTATCTATCTATCTATCCATCCATCTTGGCCTCATTATCTTTCTGTCCCTGTCTATAAAACATGTACAGGTATGGCATCCCTTATCTGTAACCCTGAGTGGAGAGTCTGAGACTTTTTGTTCTCTGTATGAGGTTGAGAGAACCCTTTGTCTAGAGAGTCTTTGCTTGAGGAGGTGCTGTCGGTGAAGATGGTTTGGATCTGGCTGTGTTTATCTCTGTGATGGGAAATTGTAAGCAACAGGGTGCTATGATCTCAGATGAGAGAGACCGTTGTGTTACATACATGTATACTGTAGGGCAGTGGTCCCCAACGTTTTTTGCACCAGGGACCAGTTTCAAGCAAGATAATTTTTCCAAGGACCAGGGATGGGGGGAGGGGGGGTGCAACTAGTGCATAGTATATTATTTAATTATTATATATATATATATAATGGAAATGTAATTATTATGCACTTTATTATTAGTATTATTATTACATACAGCTTAATAAAGTACTTTGGTCCTTGTCCTGATCAGTAGAAAGCTTCCTGGGCTTCGCATAGCTGTTGTCATGGCTGTGTAACACATCAGGGAGTTGGAATCACAGGTAATTGGGACCAGAGGTGGCCCGGTTCAGCACAGCCCACGGCCCGGCACCGGCCCCCGGACCGGTGGTTGGGGACCCCTGCTGTAGGAGATAGCCTTGCCGTAATTCTGGTTTCCCATACATGTACTAAATCTTACAATTATGTTCAGGGTCGGACCTTGCCCGCGCTCCCTCTCCCGAACGATCCTGCCCCGACGCGTCAAATTTATGCGCTTGGGGAGGACGTCGGGTGGGGGGTTAAGGGGGCCCCTACGGGGGAAGGGGGGGAATTGAGGACGCACCTGGCTGAGTGCACCTGCAGGGGCCCTGGGACGGGAGCCCTGGTGGGCCCTTCACAGCCCAGTCCAACCCTGATTATGTTTAATACCATCCCTTAAAAATACAAAACAATACACTGTTTCTTTAAATAGGACTCTAGGGAGTTAGCATTGCTGTATTTTAGAGTTTTCTGGATAATGGGTTTGGGATAATAGACCAAATACACCCCTGTGTATATCTGTTTACAATAGAACTAGGGATGCACCAAATCCAGGATTCAGTTCGGTATTCGCTCAGAATTCGGCCTTTTTTGGCAGGGTTCCAACCTATGGTCCTGGCCGAACCCTTCTGTATCCTAATTAGCATTCCGTTCGGAATTCGGCCGAATCCCTTACAATGGATTTAGGATGAAGGCGCCATCAAAACAGTGGGAAAATGTCAAATCTGGGAAAAATCAAATGCTTATAGATCTGAAGTTCAAAAAAGCATCTATTGTTTTTTGCTCTAAAGTACAAAATTGCAGAGCTGAAGCCTCAACTGAAATGGCTGCTGTCCATGTTAATATTTTTAATGATGTTTCAAGGCTTATGGATGCTCCACCCTGCTTAAGAAAAGTTCATTTTTTTAAATTAATTCTAATTGTTAAATCATTATAATTACTGAAGACCTTTATGATTACAATTACACTCAATCTTTCATTTTTTAAAAGCTGTACATTATATAAATGTATTTACATTACTACTACCCAAGGTTTTTTTTTTATTATAATACATGTTATAAGGTGCAAAATACACCTGTTATCTGGAAACCCCATTATGAATTTTGCCCCTTTATAGGTCCCTGGTAAGGCCTCACCTTGAGTATGGGGGCAGTTTTGGGCTCCAGTCCTTAAGAAGGATATTAATGAGCTGGAGAGAGTGCAGAGACTGCAACTAAACTGGTAAAGGGGATGGAAGATTTAAACTATGAGGTGAGACTGTCAGGGTTGGGGTTGTTTTCTCTGGAAAAGAGGCGCTTGCGAGGGGACATGATTACTCTGTACAAGTACATTAGAGGGGATTATAGGCAGATAGGATAGGGGGTGTTGTGTTGAAAAAATTGGAAAACTGGGCAGCAAACTGTAAAATGAGGTTCAATGTTGATAAGTGCAAAGTTATGCACTTTGGTAGAAATAATATAAACGCGAACTATCTACTGAATGGTAGTGTGTTGGGGGGATCCTTAATGGAGAAGGATCTAGGGGTTTTTGTTGATAACAAGTTGTCTAATTCCAGGCAGTGTCATTCTGTGGCTACTAAAGCAAATAAAGTGCTGTCTTGTATAAAAAGGTCATTGACTCAAGGGATGAGAACATAATTTTGCCCCTTTATAGGTCCCTGGTAAGGCCTCACCTTGAGTATGCAGTGCAGTTTTGGGCTCCAGTCCTTAAGAAGGATATTAATGAGCTGGAGAGAGTGCAGAGACTGCAACTAAACTGGTAAAGGGGATGGAAGGGTTAAACTGTGAGGTTAGACTGTCAGGGTTGGGGTTGTTTTCGCTTGCGTGGGGACATGATTTAGAGCTTTTTGAAACCACAAAAAAATAGTTTTCTCTAAAACCAAGAATGTCAAATGGTTTATTAAAACATCCTTTTTAAAAAAGCAACTTTCCAACTTGTTGAATGATAACTGCAGCTTTTTCGTATTGTTGCACAAAAGCCAGCGTCAAAAAATCAAAAAACTTCTAAAACCACAAAGCAAAGAAAGGGACATCTGCCGTTGACTTCATGATCTCGACAGTTCTTCGTTTATAGTATTTTCGCATTTGTAATAGACATGGTTTTGTTGCATAAGAAATCATGGAAAAGTTGCTTTTTCCTGTTACAAATTCAGATTTTCTTTGTCAAAAACCCCAAACTTGAAAGTAAATTCCCCCTTAGGGGTAGATTTATTAATCGACATGATAAACAATTAGACATGGAATATTTGTATTCCAAACTATGGTACAAAAAGGCTTTATGAATAGTCCTGAGATTTCATTTTATGTCTCACAGGTTCTACTACAAACATGGTCATGCAAAATTCAACAACGTCTGTGCAATATGCTCAACATGGGGACAACGTAAGCATAAAGTGTGAAGCCAAATCATACAATGTTCGGTGGTACAAGGAGGACCAAGGAGAAGTATTACGGGATATAAAACCAAGTTACTGTTCAACAGAAAACAATTTGCAGTTATCATATAAATATTGCACAGAGATTAATAATAGAGATGGAGGTTTGTTTATCATGAACGTGGAACGATCAGATTCCGGAGTGTATTACTGTTCAGTAGGAGCAATAAGCCATGTCTTCCATTTTGCCAGCAAATTACTTGTAACAGGTAAAGGCTTTGAAATTGGTCTCTGAACCAAGTGGTGCAACGTCCCTCTGTGTCTGACTGTGCACCAACCATTCATGCAAGGCCAGCATAGGTACAGCACTCAACTCATTTTTAAAGGACATGTAAACCCTGCATTTTCCTACCATGTATATAAGTTGGGCACATCCCAAGCCACACCATTTCTATTGCATGTAGACTGGCCCGTCATTAATGTTGAAGGTATTAATTGAATGTTGATGTGAATACTAAAGGATCCAGTTACACTAATATTTAGTTTATTTTGGCAATGATAGACACTCAACTTGAACACTGTTTTGAGGTTTGGTTGTGTGAGTATATCAGTGGGGTAGGTCCAGGCCAATAGTCAATTATGTATACATACAGAATATTTTGTGTGTCAAAATATAAGGAGGTTCTAGCATAAATGTTTGGCTTTCATTAGCAGCTTTACCTGAGTACAATGCAGACATTCACCCCAATAATGACTTATAATTCTTGTCACTTAAGGGGGTCTCATTTCTTGAATTGTATTCTTGTGCGAAATTAAAAAAAATAAAATAAGCACGACAATTGTACGACACAAAGTACAACATTTTAGGAACAATGGAGTCCTTCGTGCCTAGCTTACTTTATAGTACTTTATAGTAATAATAAGAATGGAACTCCCACTAACAGGGTTCAACTAGCATTGGCCCACATGGTTTAGTTTGTGGTTTACACCAGGATGCTCATTTTGTGCCAATATTAATGCTCAGTTTACTTCCAGAAGTGAAAGCAAACATGTTGGGAATCTGGGGGAAAGTAACATATTGTAGGTAATGACATGGTGGATTGTGCACGAGGTCCAAGATAAGACAAATATCTGGCAACAAGGATTACATTGAACATAGACCTATGAAATAAACTATATCAGGGGTCTCAAACTCGCGGCCCGCGGGCCATTTGCGGCCCTCGGTACAGTATTTTGTGGCCCGCACCAACGCCTTCTCAAAAGCAATGAATGGATCGCGATTTTTATTGCGATTCAAGGGATAATGCAAGGCACAGCGGGTGGGAGCTGCTGATTGCGGAAATGAAGTTATGCCATCATAACAGTTATTATGGGAAGACGTTCTGTGTGCACAATTAGCCGCTAAGGAGCTAATTGTGCACACAGAACGTCTTCCCATAATATTATGATGGCATAACGTCATTTCCGCAATCAGCAGCTCCTGCCCGCCGTGCCTTGCATTATCCCTTGAAAGCCATTTTTTTGTGAAATCCCTTATGCGGCCCAGCCTCATCCTGACTTTGCCTCCTGCGGCCCCCAGGTAAATTGAGTTTGAGCCCCCTGAACTATATTAATTAAGAAACTGGATGACTAGAATAAATGATAGAGTCAAATAAATCTTAATTGCAGTTTTGTAACAATATTACCAAATGCTGGTTCTCTGCAGATACAGTAAAAGTCTTTCTATCCTTTCAGATAAATTACCCATGGATCCCAGTCTTGATTTACTTGTCCAAAGTCAGAAGGAAAGCCCAGACTCCCACTTGGTAATGCTGTGTATGTGTATTGTCTTTAACTGGTCTGAAGGCTGGAGTTCCGTTCAGTGGAACCTTGGGGGCAATATATCTGTGGGTCACACCACTTCAGATGCTGAGGGTACCATAAGGAGTCTGATGGTTATCCCACACATAAGTGAATACAAGGATTCAAATATTATGTGTTTTATTAAAGAGAAGTCCGGCAGCAAAATCATCAGTGCTCCTGAAAATCCTATTGGTGAGTCCCTGCTACTGGGTGATTAAACATCTGCCCAGGGTATGAGTATTAGATTGCAAAGTAGGACCTTAGCAACCAGATAGGAGCTTACATTGGTGGCCTACAGAATGAGAAAAGCCAAAACGCAGTCTCCACCAGGAATCAAAGATGAAGAACAATTAAACATTCTCGTTGGCTCCTAAATAAGAATACTGATGGCTTTTATTTATGCTGACCTTGTTTCCCCTTGCATGTTATTGTATTAATAACAATATCAAATAAAATGAACAACCTTTTGTTTTAATATCTCATTTGTGGAAGTGGAAAAACCTCCCATTTTTGCCACCTGTGCCCACAAAATGGCTTCTCCATTAAAGAACTATGGCCAGTAGCAGCTGTGGTATTGCACAGGTATTATTATGTTATTATTAGATATATTAAATCACCATTTACATATATTCAATGCAAAGCCTAATATTTACATTTTGGCTATTGAAAGAAAATTGAATTATCAACCAACGTCCCATATATGTTTATTATTAAAAAAAATTGAAATAGTTTTAAAGAGTAATTGCTGTAAATGTACTGTTACTTATGATGCATCGCAATCTTGTTTCTTGGCATATTATAGTGGAAATAATGTTAACTTACTTCTGGGAATGACATATTTGGAATATAGGATAGTCATGGATCAATGCAAATGCTGTATCAGGAAAGAAGTGGAGCTTGAACCCTACTTGTAAAAATAACCTATATGCACTTTTCAGTCATTTCACTTTTCTTCAGAAATTTGGTACCCTGAATAATGCCCATCACTGCCCAAGACAGGGTCTTTTTCCCAGTACTCATAAATGGGTTATTCCTATACTGTACAGCCATGGAAGAAGTGCTAGAGCACTAAGAGGAGCAGGAGCATGTCCTCACCCCTCATTTGAAACACGGACAGGGACTGTAGCAGATCTATAGGGAGCTCCAATAAAGGGGCCATTTTTACAGATAGGATTACTGAAACCAGCACCATATACTATTTAGAATTGCCTACAAGATTTATGTTTTTTCATTTATCCAATATAGTGATTTGCTAATCTGTCAAAATTTGTGAAACAGCGGAAAATCTGCCGAACGTGGGTGGCGTGCAACTTTTTTGCCGCAACTGTGCCCATTTTTATGCGGCCATGCCCAATGTGACTTGACTGTGCCCATTCTGATGTGCCCATGCCCAATGTGACTTGACCATGCCCATTCTGATGTGCCCATGCCCAATGTGACTTGACCGTGCCCATTTTGATGGGGCCATGCCCAATTTGTGCCCAATTTGAATTGACCGTGCCCATTTTGATGCGCCCGTGCCCAATGTGACTTGATCGTGACCATTTTGATGCAACAGAGCCTATTTTGACGCAACTGTGACTTTTTTTGACTGCAAATTTTTTTCGCAAAACAATTTGCCAATGGTGAAATGCAGAAATTTGCTGCGAATCCATGCCTGGTAAAAAAGATTCTCGAAACTACTGAAAAATTTGTGAAATGACAAAAAATTTACAAAACGCAGGTGGCGCGTGACTTTCTTTGCCACGACCGTGCCCATTTTGATGTGACCGTGCCTATTTTGACGCGACCGCAACCATTTTGATGTAACGATGCCTATATTGATGTGACCATTACTTTTTTTGACACTCAACAAATGTTTTCACTGCAAATTTTCACAAAACAAGTCGTCAATGGTGAAATGTGGAAATTTGCTATGTATCCATGCCTGGCAAAAAAAATTTGCAAAACTACTGAAAAATTTGTGAAACTGTGAAAAATCTGCAGATGGCACATGACTGTTTGGCCATGACCCACAGCCAATTTTGACGTGACCCCACCCAATTTGACATGACTGCGCCCATTTTGATGCGACAGTGCCTATTTTGACGCGAACATTATTTATTTTTTATTTTTTCACTGCAAATTTTTTCAGAAGTTTCGCAAGGCAATTCGCCAATGGTAAAATGTGGAAATTCACTGCAAATCCATGGCTGGTGAAAAAAATTGCATCACTAATCCTATATGTCTCCTTTAAGTACTTTGCATATACAGCCACTCCAGTATACTCTCTACCATGCACACCACATGCATCAACAAAGTCTGCTCCATCTGTATGTTATTGAGGTATACCCATACATTTAATGAAATGTGCAACTAATACAAACCATTATTTCTTTTCTACAGACTGTTCCATTGTATTATATGTTGGAATGGGTATCACTGCTGGCCTTTTGGTACTGCACCTGATTATTCTCTTGCACAGATGGCGAAATGTACGAAGAGCAAATACTAATGTAGATACTTCAGGCAAGTTCCTACAGAAGTCAGTGGAAGGTACTGTATCATTTAAACTTTCAAACTTGGTTTCTTTTGAAAGTCAATTTTTAAAAAATGATTGGATTGGATTTTCAAGGCAATCAAGTTTAAAATATGTGTTTTATACGCTTTTTTTGTAATGTAGTTTAATTGAAATTTTTGATACAATCAATTTCAAGAAGAAAATTCAATATAAAAACTCATAAATTGGCCTTCTCCCCTTGTCAGCAGATACTTGGCTCTATATTATAGGAGGTTGTCCACTAAGATAAGGTGCAACTGATACAGCAGGGGTCCCCAACCTTTTTTTTTACCCATGAGCCACTTTCTAATGTAAAAAGAGTTGGGGAGCAACACAAACATAAAAATTCCTGGGGTGCAAAACAAGGGCTGTTTTTGATTGGCTATTTATGGACTGGCAGCCATCAGGGCATTCTGTTGGGCAGTAAACCTGGGGTTATTGCATCCAAAATGGTCTCCAAGTCAGAAATTCAAAAATAAGGACCTGCCTTAAGGCCACTGAGAGCAACACCCAAGGGGTTGGGGAGCAACATGTTGCCCTGAGCCACTGGTTGGGGATCACTGTGATTGCAATTGCGGTGTCTTTTTTTGTTCTCAGTTTTTCAGAAAAATACTCAAATTCTAATTTTTATAAGTAGAAATATAGGGTACAGATTATGCAGTTAGTATACTTTATCCAAACTGTGAATAATTATATTAAATAGTCTTTTTTTCATGGGCAGGTCAAAGAGTAAGAAGCACCCTGGGAAATGAAATGGTAAGAATAACAAGTTATGTTCATGCTCTCAATAGGCTAAATTACATTCTCCATTCTATACTCTTGCTTTATAAATGGCCTGGTATAAGGAAGGTCTGTTATTGGCTATTTCACTTGAGTCACATGCCTTAGACTGTAAGTTCCACTGTGGCAGGGACTGATGAAAAATATCTTTGATTTTTTTTCTTTGGGCACTTAAGGTCCCCATACATGGTAAGATCCGCTCGCTTGGCGAGATCGGCAAGCAAGCGGATCTTCCCCCGATATCCCCACCTATCGGTGGGTGATATCGGGGAGCTTGAAGTTAAAAAAAAAAATAATCCGATCGTTTGGCCCTGGGGCCAAATGACCGGATTATGTAGGCGACAATGGGGCAGTTGGTTCGGGGACCGCATCAACGAGCCGATGCAGCCCCCGATCCGACTGAATCTTTTAACCTGGCCGATCGATATCTGCCCAATTTCAGGCCAGATATCGGTCGGCCAGCCCACTTGTTTCTGCCCATACACAGGCAGATAAGCTGCCGAGTCGGTCCAAGGGACCGATATCGGCAGCTTCTATTGGCCCGTGTATGGAGGCCTTTAGGGGCTCCTTGGAAAACAATAATGTGTTTAATTTTCACTTGAAACTGGGTGAAATAGAAAACAATGATGAGATTAACTTCCCCTTGAACATGTGTCAAGGACAGGCTGTCACTGACTATTCTATTCCTCTGCTATTCTAAGCCTCCATAGGACTTAATGGTACTTGACAGATCAAACCTGCTAAAAAACAAAAAAGTTAACTAAATGTTAATAAATCACTAACTATGGGCGTTATTTCCAAAAAACTAACATTTTTCAAGCAACAATATTGGAAAAATTGAGTACTGGTGAACACCCCATTCGTAAATCCTGAAAATCTTGAAACAAAATCGACTTTTTCTCGAAATTGCTTAGTAAATGTGCCCTTTGGCCTATTGTGAACATCCCCTTTCATGTTTTCACCACTTCCCATTGTTGATTCTACTTATTGATTGTTATTTCACCCGCAGGTTATCTATGCTGATGTGACAAGATAAAGTGCATGAAGTTTTAGACCACCAGGCACAAATGTATCAAGTGCAACTGTTTTCCAATTCTCTCCGAAGAGACTCTCCAAATACGTCTAATCAATTTACAAATCAAAATTTTAAAATTTTCAAAAATATTCAAGTTACTATATGCACCACAATCTGCTGTGTGTTCTGGGGCAGTAGTTTAGGCACTGCTGGAACATTGCTTGCTATACTATACCATACTGAGCCTGAATAATATTGTATCATTCATTATATGTAGTGATGAGTGAATCTGTCCCGTTTTGCTTTGCTGAAAAATTCTCAAATCTTTCAAAAGACTCGCAAAATAGTGAAAATTTTGCAAAACTGGGAAAATGACGCCCACAACAATACACGTGCCAATGTACAGTATATGACACGTGACAATTCTTTTGATGAGAGAGACACAATTCTTTTGACGTGCAGCAAATTTTCTGCAGCGAATTTTGTCGCCCGTTTCGCCAATGGTGCCGAATGTTTTTGCCCATCACTAGTTATATGTAATTGTACTTAATCCAACCCTTGTAAATTCATTCTGAAGGCATTTCATGTAAGATGTGATAAGCCATGTATCCTGTTGGTACAAATAATTGTTTGTTGGGTGAAATAATTCGGCAGACATGGATTTGCGGCAAATTTCTATCTTTCCCCTTTTGAAACCGCCAAGAAAATTTGCTGCGCAAAAATTCACCGCTGCGGCAAAAAAAAGGGCAACATTTACGCCGTTTTGCAAATCTTTTCAATGATTCGCAAATTTTTTGGTGAAACGAAAAGGATCAGACTTGCTCATCAAAGTCATAGAGCGCTGTATTGGCGAATTTCCGCGTTTCACCTTTGGCAGATTATTTCATGTAATGGGAGACAAAATTTGGTGCGTAAAAATTTGGCATGCAACAAAAAATTGTCAGGCACAGTGTGTTTTTGTGGCGAGCATATTTTTTTTTTGATACACGCCATTTTCTGCATTTCGCGGATTTTTAGGCAACGCGAAATGGGCCAGATTGGCTCATCTCTATGAGCAAAGTCATAGAGCACTGTACTGGCGAATTTCCGCGTTTTACCTTTGGCAGATTATTTCATGTAATGGGAGACAAAATTTGGCGCGTAAAAATTTGGCACGCGACAAAAAATTTTCATGCACAGCGTGTATTTGTGGCAACCATATTTTTTTTTGATACACGCCATTTTCTGCATTTCGCGGATTTCTAGGCAACGCGAAATGGGCCAGATTGGCTCATCTCTATGAGCAAAGTCATAGAGCACTGTATCACTGTTTGGCTAGACACGCTCCTTGCTCTTTCATTTGGTGCACTATTCCATCCATCCTGCCTCTTCTGCTGAATAGGGGGTAAGTGGAACCCTAGAGATACCACCACCCTGAACATGGCGGAAATTCCAGGTGTCCACCAGTGGGTTGTCTTTACAGACACAGCAGACTTCCACTAAAAGAATCACATACAAATATCTTTTTAACATTGAACTCTTGAAGTGTTACAATCCTGACCCCAGGGCCGGACTGGGGGGTGCCCCTGCCAGCCACGTTCCCCACACCCTCTAACCTCCTGTTAAGCCTCCCTTACCCCTGCAGGGGCCAACGCTGAGCCCCCCTAATCCCCCAAAGGGTCCCCCACCCGACATCCTCCCCTGAGCATGCATAAGTTTAACGTACCAAGGGAAGGAACGGTTGGCCAAGGAAGCGCCGGCAAGGGTCGGGTCTGGGCCGCGGCCCACTCCGACCCTGCCTGACCCTGAAACTGTTAGCCATAACTTTGCTCCCACACTTTGCTATCTGATTTGCTACCACAATTGCAAGTACCATTGCAGTTACATTGACACATCCCAATTATGATGGGAACTGTGGGGAAAAAATGTTATGAATAAGCTGTAGAGAGTCATGGCGTCAACCATTCCACTTTTCACACTGCGCTCGTGTAATCTCCATCTGGGCGCTTAAATGAGAGAGCAATTGGCACTTACCAAATCAATATCCTGTTTTCTTAGGTCTCTACAAAACAATACACTGAATAGTACAGTTACAATACAAATAAGTGGAAGAGTCTCTGAACAATCTGCCACCTATGTGCTGTGTCCTATACTTCGCTATAGCCTGTTAGATCAAACCATTACAATATCATTTACTATTCTGACGCCTTTCATTTGCAAAAGCCGCTTGGCATCTTTGCTGTGAGTGGCCAATTAATTTGTGTTAATGTTTGATAAACTGTCATCTGCTAATAAGGAGGATAATTGCTCTCTGAACACATTAATTGCAAATATTATAGTTTGTTTCCCCCATACTCTCAGAGGCATTTCTCCTAGCAGGCCAATTAAAAGAATTCCAGTAATTCCATTGGGGATTTTAGAAACGGATACGAGAGTAAAGATAATATCCACAGGCCCAGAAGCAAAACCTGTGTATTATTAGCAATGCAGCAAGCACCCTGCCCCACTAGCACCCTGCCCCGCTAGCACCCAATTTGCCTCAACCCAATGCCATTGTGCCCTTCTAATTGGTGTGTGAGCTTACAGTGCAGTAGTATTAGATAGTATTAGCAGTAGTAGTGGCTACATGATACACAGTTGTACCAATTAAACCAAGCTCAGCATAGTTGTTTTGTCAACTAGAAATGGCAAGGGGGTTACTATACAAACTGTTATGTCTTATATGAGAATTAGGAGAGGCATGCCAGAGTTATTTTTGCCCTAATTACTAGTGATGGCCGGAAAAATTTGGCATGCATGGATTCGCAGCGAATTTCTGTGTTTTCCCACCGGCAGTTTTTTTTGCAAAACGGGTGTCAAAATTTGCAGCGGAAAAATTCGCCAATCATGCAAAAATTGTCGCCCACACCAAAAGAATTCTCGTCAGTGGCAAACGTACTGTCGTGAGAGTCAAAAGAATTGTCTCTCATCAAAAGAATTGTCAAACGTATTGTCGCGCGTATCAATTTTTTTTTTTTGACACGCAACATTTTCCCGGTTTCGCTAATTTTTGGCAGTTTTGTGCATCTTTTAAAAGATTCGGGGATTTTTTTGGTGAAGCAAAACGGGACAGATTCGCTCATCACTACTAATTACTTATCAGTCCTTAAGGGTCTTTCAAAATAATCACCGCTGGTGATAGGCAAAATAATTCAGCAAGCATGGATTCACGGCAAATTTTTACCATTGGCGGAATTTTTCGCGAAACGGTAGATAAAAAAAGTGTTGTTTTTTTTTTTTTTGCACAACATTTCTGCCGTTCATCACTAATCACTGCAAGTGGATTTTGGACACAAATTGCCATGTTTTTAACTCAAAGGGGCTGATTTACTAAGACACGAATTCGAATCCGAATTGGAAAAACGAACATTTTGCGTCTTTTTCGTATTTTTTGCGATTTTTTTCGGCGCCTTTACGACTTTTCGGAAATTGTCGCGACTTTTTCGTTACCAATACGATTTTCGCGAAAAAACGCGAGTTTTTCGTAGCCATTACGATTCACTCGTATCTTGTCGCGACTTTTTCGTATTGAGCGCTCGTAAGCGGCGGGCGAAACTTTCAGACTTAGCATGATTTTGGAAGCCTCCCATAGGACTCAATGGCACCCTGCAGCTCCAACCCGGCCCAAGGAAAGTCTCCCATAGGGCTCAATGGCACTCTGCAGCTCCAACCCGGCCCAAGGAAAGTCTCCCATAGGGCTCAATGGCACTCTGCAGCTCCAACCCGGCCCAAGGAAAGCCTCCCATAGGGCTCAATGGCACTCTGCAGCTCCAACCTGGCCCAAGGAAAGTCTCCCATAGGGCTCAATGGCACTCTGCAGCCCCAACCTGGCCCAAGGAAAGTCACCCATAGGGCTCAATGGCACTCTGCAGCTCCAACCCGGCCCAAGGAAAGTCTCCCATAGGGCTCAATGGCACTCTGCAGCTCCAACCTGGCCCAAGGAAAGTCTCCCATAGGGCTCAATGGCACTCTGCAGCTCCAACCCGGCCCAAGGAAAGTCTCCCATAGGGCTCAATGGCACTCTGCAGCTCCAACCCGGCCCAAGGAAAGTCTCCCATAGGGCTTAATGGCACTCTGCAGCTCCAACCCGGCCCAAGGAAAGTCTCCCATAGGGCTCAATGGCACTCTGCAGCTCCAACCCGGCCCAAGGAAAGTCTCCCATAGGGCTCAATGGCACTCTGCAGCTCCAACCCGGCCCAAGGAAAGTCTCCCATAGGGCTCAATGGCACTCTGCAGCTCCAACCCGGCCCAAGGAAAGTCTCCCATAGGGCTCAATGGCACTCTGCAGCTCCAACCTGGCCCAAGGAAAGTCTCCCATAGGGCTCAATGGCACTCTGCAGCTCCAACTTGGCCCAAGGAAAGTCTCCCATAGGGCTCAATGGCACTCTGCAGCTCCAACCCGGCCCAAGGAAAGTCTCCCATAGGGCTCAATGGCACTCTGCAGCTCCAACCCGGCCCAAGGAAAGTCTCCCATAGGGCTCAATGGCACTCTGCAGCTCCAACCCGGTCCAAGGAAAGTCTCCCATAGGGCTCAATGGCACTCTGCAGCTCCAACCCGGCCCAAGGAAAGTCTCCGATAGGGCTCAATGGCACTCTGCAGCTCCAACCCGGCCCAAGGAAAGTCTCCCATAGGGCTCAATGGCACTGTGCAGCTCCAACCTGGCCCAAGGAAAGCCTCCCATAGGGCTCAATGGCACTCTGCAGCTCCAACCTGGCCCAAGGAAAGTCTCCCATAGGGCTCAATGGCACACTGCAGCTCCAACCTGCCCCAAGGAAAGTCTCCCATAGGGCTCAATGGCACTCTGCAGCTCCAACCTGCCCCAAGGAAAGCCTCCCATAGGGCTCAATGGCACTCTGCAGCTCCAACCCGGCCCAAGGAAAGTCTCCCATAGGGCTCAATGGCACTCTGCAGCTCCAACCCGGCCCAAGGGAAGTCTCCCATAGGGCTCAATGGCACTCTGCAGCTCCAACCTGGCCCAAGGAAAGCCTCCCATAGGGCTCAATGGCACTCTGCAGCTCCAACCTGGCCCAAGGAAAGCCTCCCATAGGGCTCAATGGCACTCTGCAGCTCCAACCCGGCCCAAGGAAAGCCTCCCATAGGGCTCAATGGCACTCTGCAGCTCCAACCCGGCCCAAGGAAAGTCTCCCATAGGGCTCAATGGCACTCTGCAGCTCCAACCCGGCCCAAGGAAAGCCTCCCATAGGGCTCAATGGCACTCTGCAGCTCCAACCCGGCCCAAGGAAAGTCTCCCATAGGGCTCAATGGCACTCTGCAGCTCCAACCCGGCCCAAGGAAAGTCTCCCATAGGGCTCAATGGCACTCTGCAGCTCCAACCTGGCCCAAGAAAAGTCACCATACTGAAGCTTGAATGAATCCAAACGCTATGAAAAAAATCGCAACATTTTGCGCAACTTTCGGAATGGCTACGAAAAAGGCGCGACTCTTCGCGCAAGTTTTAACGCTACGAGAAAATCGGCAGATTTTACGCAACATTCGGATGGCAACGAAAAAGTCGCGATAATTTTCCGAAAAAATCGCCAAATACCGATCATTACGAAAAAAATGCAATCGGACGCATTCGGCCAGTTCGTGAGTAAGTAAATGGGCCCCAAAGTGTAGCTTTTTTCCCCCATAATGCCAGAGAATTTGCATCCTCACAGGGAGTTGTGCCCAAAACAAACAGAATTGAGCCTGTTATGGAAGCTAATTCGATGTGGCTAACATTTTCAGAAGTCTTCTGTCACTGTTACTGTCACATTGAGGGTGGAGGTAGCTCCAGGGTTGGCAGAATCAATAGGCACACTTGAATTGTTCAGCAGAAGTGGCAAGGCAGACACAATGAACAGAGCCATCTTAATAAATGGGAAAAGCCTGCATTTGCCCAGGGCCATCCTTAGACCTTTTATCTGCTATAAGGTTTTACTGAAGCATCTCCCTGGAATGGGACTCTTCATTTGAATCCACTGAAGGAGCACAATATTGTCAAATTCTTCATTAAAAAAATGAATTTTTAACTTTTTATTCTGTTTCCCATTTTGTCATTATGGTTTTCTTGCTCTTATCCTCAGTTAGTCCAGGGTGGTGCTTTTGGACCCTACTTCTGCTTATTATAATCTAGTTCCCTGCTTTATGATATAGGTATGGGACCCGTTATCCAGAATGTTTGGGACCTGGGGTTTTCCGGATAAGGGGTCTTTCTGTAATTCACATCTCCTACTTTAGGTCTGCAAAAAAAATTATATAAACACTAATTAAGCCCAATAGGATTTTTTTGGCTCCAATAAGCGGTAATTATATCTAGGGTCAGACTGGGACACCGGGAAAATACCCGGTGAGCCCCGGCCCTAGTTTAACCATTAAATAAACCCAATAGGGCTGTTCTGCCCCAATAAGGGGTAATTATATCTTAGTTGGGATCAAGTACAGGTACTGTTTTATTATTACAGAGAAAAGGGAATCATTTAACCATGAAATAAACCCAATAGGGCTGTTCTGCCCCCAATAAGGGGTAATTATATCTTAGTTGGGATCAAGTACAGGTACTGTTTTATTATTACAGAGAAAAGGGAATCATTTAACCACTGGAGTAATGGGGCGGCTAAGTCAGAAAAAGCTAGTAGGTTTGTAAATATGCTAAATGACAACTTTTTATTTCAGGCGGTTCAAGAACCTACTAGGAATGACTTTATTTTGGACCTGGTCATAACTAATAATACTGAACTCATCTCTAACATTTGTGTGGGGGAGCATTTGGGGAACAGTGATCACAACATGGTCTCCTTTGAGATAATGCTGCAGAGACAGCTCTATAAGGGAGTAACTAAAACGCTCAATTTTAGACGTGCAGACTTTGCCAGTATAAGGGCATCTCTGCAATGTGTCAACTGGGAAAGGCTTCTCATGGGGTTAGACACAGAAGGAAAATGGAACATCTTTAAAACATTGCTTTGTAGGTATACACAACAGTATATTCCCCTTGTAAGCAAGGAGAGGCATCGCAAAGCAAAACCTTTATGTCTGAATAAAAGAGTTAGGGTCGAGGTTGGTAAGAAGACATGCTTTTAGGGCATTCAAGTTAGCTGGGACAGCAGGGACTTTCATCAGGTACAAGGAAGCAAATAAAGCAGCAACAAAGCTATCAGGCAAGCTAAAATAGAGATGGAAAAGGGGCCAAGTGGAACCCTAGAGATACCACCACCCTTCTGAACATGGCGGTAATTCCAGGTGTCCACCAGTGGCCACAGCAGACTTCCACTAAAAGAATCACATGCAAATATATTTTTAACATTGAGCTCTGGAAGTGTTACAATCCTGACCCCAGGGCCGGACTAGGGGGGGTGTCCCACACCCCCTTACCCCCCCACTGAGCCCCCCTAATCCCCGCAGGGTCCCCCACCTGATGTCCTCCCCGAGCGCATATGTCCCAGTGGCCCAGTCCGACCCTGCCGGACCCTGAAACTGTTAGCCATAACTTTACTCCCACACTTTGCTATCTGATTTGCTACCACAATTGCAAGTACCATTGCAGTTACATTGACACATCACAATTATGATGGGAACTGTGGGGAAAAAATGTTATGAATATGCTGTAGAGAGTCATGGCGTCCCCCATTCCACTTTGCACACGGCCGTTGTGTTATCTCCATCTGGGCGCTTAAAATCAGAGAGCAATTGGCACTTAACAAATAAATATCCTTTTTTCTTAGGAAACAAAACAATACACTGAATAGTACAGTTACAATACAAATAAGTGGAAGAGTCTCTGAACAATCTGCCACCTATGTGCTGTGTCCTATACTTCGCTCTAGCCTATTAGATCAAGCCATTACGATATAATTTACTATTCTGACTCCTTTCATTTGCAAAAACCGCTCGGCATCTTTGCTGTGAGTGGCCAATTAATTTGTGTTAATGTTGTATAAACTGTAGTCTGCTAATAGGGAAGATAATTGCTCTCTGAACATGTTAATTGCAAATATTATAGTTTGTTTCGCCCATACTCTCAGAGGCATTTCTCCTAGTAGGCCAATTAAAAGAATACATTTTTTTAGTAATTCCACTGGGGATTTTAGAAACGGCTGAGAGATACGAGAGTAAAGATAATATCCACAGGCCCAGAAGCAAAACCTGTGTATTATTAGCAATGCAGCAAGCACCCTGCCCCACTAGCACCCTGCCCCACTAGCACCCAATTTGGCTCAACCCAATGCCATTGTGCCCTTCTAATTGGTGTGTGAGCTTACAGTGCAGTAGTATTAGATAGTATTAGCAGTAGTAGTGGCTACATGATACACAGTTGTACCAATTAAACCAAGCTCAGCATAGTTGTTTTGTCAACTAGAAATGGCAAGGGGTTACTATACAAACTGTTATGTCTTATATGAGAATTAGGAGGAGTTATTTTTGCCTTTACTAATTACTTATCAGTCCTTAAGGGTCATTTAAAATAATCACCGCTAGTAATGGGCAAGATAATTCAGCAGGCATGGATTCGTGGCAAATTTCCCTGTTTCACCACTCAGGGTGGAGGTATCTCCAGGGCTGCCAGAATCAATTATATCTTAGTTGGGATCAAGTACAGGTACTGTTTTATTATTACAGAGAAAAGGGAATCATTTAACCATGAAATAAACCCAATAGGGTTGTTCTGCCCCCAATAAGGGGTAATTATATCTTAGTTGGGATCAAGTACTGGTACTGTTTTATTATTACAGAGAAAAGGGAATCATTTAACCATTAAATAAACCCAATAGGGCTGTTCTGCCCCCAATAAGGGGTAATTATATCTTAGTTGGGATCAAGTACAGGTACTGTTTTATTATTACAGGGAAAAGGGAATCATTTAACCATTAAATAAACCCAATAGGGCTGTTCTGCCCCCAATAAGGGGTAATTATATCTTAGTTGGGATCAAGTACAGGTACTGTTTTATTATTACAGAGAAAAGGGAATCATTTAACCATGAAATAAACCCAATAGGGCTGTTCTGCCCCCAATAAGGGGTAATTATATCTTAGTTGGGATCAAGTACAGGTACTGTTTTATTATTACAGAGAAAAGGGAATCATTTAACCATGAAATAAACCCAATAGGGCTGTTCTGCCCCCAATAAGGGGTAATTATATCTTAGTTGGGATCAAGTACAGGTACTGTTTTATTATTACAGAGAAAAGGAAATCATTTAACCATGAAATAAACCCAATAGGACTGTTCTGCCCCCAATAAGGGGTAATTATATCTTAGTTGGGATCAAGTACAGGTACTGTTTTATTATTACAGGGAAAAGGGAATCATTTAACCATTAAATAAACCCAATAGGGCTGTTCTGCCCCCAATAAGGGGTAATTATATCTTAGCTGGGATCAAGTACAGGTACTGTTTTATTATTACAGAGAAAAGGAAATCATTTAACCATGAAATAAACCCAATAGGGCTGTTCTGCCCCCAATAAGGGGTAATTATATCTTAGTTGGGATCAAGTACAGGTACTGTTTTATTATTACAGGGAAAAGGGAATCATTTAACCATTAAATAAACCCAATAGGGCTGTTCTGCCCCCAATAAGGGGTAATTATATCTTAGTTGGGATCAAGTACAGGTACTGTTTTATTATTACAGGGAAAAGGGAATCATTTAACCATGAAATAAACCCAATAGGGCTGTTCTGCCCCCAATAAGGGGTAATTATATCTTAGTTGGGATCAAGTACAGGTACTGTTTTATTATTACAGAGAAAAGGGAATCATTTTACTATGAAATAAACCCAATAGGGCTGTTCTGCCCCAATAAGGGGTAATTATATCTTAGTTGGGATCAAGTACAGGTACTGTTTTATTATTACAGAGAAAAAGGAAACCATTATTAAAAATGTGAATTATTTGATTAAAATGGAGTCTATGGGAGATGGCCTTTCCGTAATTCGGAACTTTCTGGATAATGGGTTTCCGGATAAGGGGTCCGATACTGTAGTACTATAGCAAATTTATTAGGGAGGCTACAGGGGCCAGCCAATGGAGTACTTGCCCTGGGCCCACTGGCACGCTAAATCAGCCCTGGCATTGCTCTATATATACAGAAGAGCAAGAAGTGTGTTTCAACACAAGTACCTTTAATGAATAGTGTCAATAAGTGCAACTATAAGTGCATCTATTTGACTTCATTTGGGGCTGTGTTTGTAAATGATCCATCTTGTCTGTATGAAGCAATTGTGGATATAGGGGTCAGGCCATAAAACCTATTTTTGGCTCTGAGTTTTTTGTAGAGTTTCATTCAGGGATAAAGCAGTGATAATTGTGGGATATAATGGGATATAAACCATGCACATATTTCATTATAATGATTATAATGAGTAGCAAAAGGGGCCTTGGCATATATCTGCCATTTGGAGTTATACATTGTCCCCTTCCTCAGAGCGCTGTGTATGTTTTAGAGATGGATGTTATAGGCAGATGGATGTATACATAGATACATAGACAGACACTGTAGATCTGTTAGTACAGAATCCAAGAGTTTATACTTGTGTCTGCTTTGTGTTTTGCTTTAAACCTGACCAGTGCCATCTAGTGATAATGAGTATAAAAACAGCTAAAAACCGATATACTGTATTTTTATGTTAATAGATTTTTTCACTCATGGGTCACTCAGGAGGAATCTCGTTCTCAGCCTGAAAACTATAGGCCTGTAAGTCTGACATTCAATATTTCCTATTCTGGTGTTAGAACTCTGATGCTGGGACCCAACATCTAACCAATACCTTCCTGGATCCACCCAATCTCTGGCTGTGGCTTTAAAACACTGCCTGCAACAATGGCACAGTCCTGCACCCTTGAAAACTTTGTCCGACCCCCCTCAGTGTCACTATTGAATTTTTAACACTGTCAAAGATGGCAACCCTACATGTGAGTTATATATCTACTGTAGATCTAGATATATGTAGGCCAGATGCATTTTGATGAGAAAAGCTTATCTCGTATTTCCATAGTGTAATATTCAATCTCACTGTCACATGAAACTTTATTAAAGTCTATGGGAAAAAACTGCTATTGAAGCAGAATTTTTTTCTCTTTAAATTGAATTGCACCCTATGCAAGCCTATGATTAAGTATCCAGGATGGTACGAAACGCGTAAGGCTTTATAGCATTTATGTGTATATGTTAATAAATAAAATACTACGATTTTACTTTATACCTTAGCTTTATATCTACTTTTTTGGAGTTCCGGAGTGCCTGCCTATCTCATTATCTTGGTTCCTATTGGGCTCCCCTATGCTGAGGGTCTGGGGCATGAGCACCTGGACCACGATGTACAACGGATAAGCTATTTCTTCTATAACTGCTTAGATCTATATACCCATTGAAGACGTATTATAGCCTTGCACTAGACAGATGCTGATTTATTTTAAAACTCTAGGGATTTCTAATTGTGTTGGGAGTCTAATTGTGTTGTAGTCATTGGCATCTGTGACCCCATGAGACATTGTTTCATGGTATTTAAGAATAACTGTCATTATGTTGACTTTGCTTCAGCTTCACAATAAAAAAAAATGCACCTATTAAGTCATGTTGGATCAAAACTGAATCAGTCATTTCAAATCTTAAAGAGAGAGTAACAAAGGTAAGACAATGCCCTATACATCTAATCAGATCTTCTAAAAAGGAGGAATTCCATATCAGAATTATTTTATTACTGTATATACTCGAGTATAAGCCTAGTTTTTCAGCACCCAAAATGTGCTGAAAAAGTCACCCATTACATTACATTACATTACATTAACATTTATTTATAGATATTCCGCAGCGCTGTACAATAAGTGGGTTTCATACATTGGGCATACAGAGTAACATATAAAGCAATCAGTAACTGATACAAGAGGGGAAGAGAGCCCTGCCCAAAAGAGCTTACAATCTACATTATTATTATTAATAACATTTATTTATAAAGCGCCAACATATCCCGCAGCGCTGTACAATAAGTGGGTTTCATACATTGGACATACAGAGTAACATATAAAGCAATCAGTAACCGATACAAGAGGTGAAGAGAGCCCTGCCCAAAAGAGCTTACAATCTACATTATTATTATTAATAACATTTATTTATAAAGCGCCAACATATCCCGCAGCGCTGTACAATAAGTGGGTTTCATACATTGGACATACAGAGTAACATATAAAGCAATCAGTAACCGATACAAGAGGTGAAGAGAGCCCTGCCCAAAAGAGCTTACAATCTACAAGGAGAAAGGGTTGAGACACAAGGTGTGGGAATGGGCATGACCAGAGTTGTGAGACCCTTGGCTTATACTCGAGTCGGGTGCCCTGGGTCCCTCTAGACTAGCCCCCTCTCTCCTTTGTGTGCAAGTTAGGCCCCCCACAGCCAGACCCTCCAGTGCCCTGGCCTCGGCTCCCACTAGCAATACTTATTCCCCCTTAAATCTCCTCCGGGACTGGGCCTGCTGCCAGTTTGCCAATGTGCATTGAGCGTGGGGTAGTACTCATATTGTTTTTGTTGACCCTCTTCTCTACTTACAGAGCTAGATTACCGTTTTTCTTTGAAATAAATATTGAAAAACATATACCCCACTGATGCCTCAATTAATGTATTTTGATTGTTAAAACTTAGCAGTAGCTGCTGCATTTCCCACCCTAGGCTTATACTCGAGTCAATAAGTTTTTCCAGTTTAGTCCAGATAAAATGAGGTACCTCAGCTTATATTCGGATCGGCTTATACTCGAGTATATACAGTACTTCCACTGTGATCATTCTATTATTGATTTATTTATATATACAAAATAATATTATTGATATTCTAATCATGAATGATTGTGACAGATTAAATCTGACGAAACACATGAAACCAATGAAAATGCAAAGGGGTCTCTAAACAAATATTGGGCTACCTCCGGATAAACCCAACATATTCTTGAAATCTTGGTTGTATTACATTATTAGGTACAGTACACTTACTGTTCATGGTTAAGGGCCACACTGCTGCATATTCACTCTACAAATATACAATACACTTGCAGTCATTCTGAGGGATCTTCTAAACCCTTCAAGGCATTATTTCCATTCAGGTGGAAGTGATTTGTTTCACTGCATTCACAGGGTTGGATAAGCTAGAAAAGCAAGTACGCGAGGTTATTACTTTCCCAGTTACTGTATTGTAACCAAAGGGATTCTAACGTAGCATTTGACTTCTTTGAAACATTTACTGAATATTCTGTAGTGCTTAAGCAGTATTATTAGCAGAATATCCTTACTCCATGACATCTTATCTATATTGTATTTCCTTTCAGCTTTATTCTATGTTTGATATGGAGAACTCAACTCAAACCTCAACAAAGAGATTCATCCTTCTCGGCCTCACCAATGTCCCATACCTACAGGCACTATGTGGGTTACTATTCTTTATAATCTATATAACCACACTGTCAGGAAACTCCCTGCTTATCATCATAGTGAGGATCAATGAGCAGCTGCAGACTCCCATGTACTTTTTCCTGAGCAACCTTTCCATGATTGACATTTGTTTATCGTCTACTGTAGTTCCCAGAATAATAATAAACACCTTATCGTGGGATAAAAGTGTTTCACTCTTAGACTGTGCATTGCAGATGTTCTTCCATTTATCTCTAGAAGGGACGGAGTGTTTGATTCTAGCTGTTATGGCCTATGACAGGTATGCAGCCATATGTCAGCCATTACACTGCAATACAGTTATGAACAAGAAACTCTGTATTTGTATAGCGACTGGATCATGGACATTAGCCTTCATCAGTGCTTTCATCCATGTTTTTTTTACCTTTCAACTGCCTTTTTGTACTTCTGTCGCTAACCATTATTTCTGTGAGATGCCTCCTTTCTTTCGTCTCTCTTGCCGAGATACGTGGCCCAATCTGGTAGCCATGTACAGCACCGCCAGTATAATTGCCATGTGTTCCTTCCTTTTGACCCTCTTTTCATATGTTAAGATTATCTCCACTATTCTGAAGATCCGTTCCACTGAAGGAAGAAAGAAGTCCTTGTCCACATGCACATCCCATCTCACTGTAGTCTCTCTGTTCTTTGGCACCATCTTGTTCATGTATATGAGCCCTCATTCTACATATTCAGACTTAGACAAGTCAGTATCTATTATTTATTCTGCTGTGATCCCAATGCTGAATCCTATCATTTACAGCATAAGAAATAAAGATGTCAAAGGCACCATAAGAAAAGAAATGAAAAAGCTCAGAGATTCTGAGAAGTCGTAAAGAGCTTTCATTCATTGCCTTCAAACCAAGAGTTTAAATCATAAGGGCTGGCACAATGGCTGATAGGAACGTGGAGTTCATCAAGTTCAACCCTTCCAAGTAAACCCAGCACACACATCCTACACTTACCTATCTATACACTCACATACAGACCCATACTGACCTATCTATCCACTCACATACAGACCCATACTGACCTATCTATCCACTCACATACAGACCCACACTGACCTATCTATCCACTCACATACAGACCCACACTGACCTATCTATCCACTCACATACAGACCCATACTGACCTATCTATCCACTCACATACAGACCCATACTGACCTATCTATCCACTCACATACAGACCCATACTGACCTATCTATACACTCACATACAGACCCATACTGACCTATCTATCCACTCACATACAGACCCATACTGACCTATCTATCCACTCACATACAGACCCATACTGACCTATCTATACATTCACATACAGACCCACACTGACCTATCTATCCACTCACATACAGACCCATACTGACCTATCTATCCACTCACATACAGACCCATACTGACCTATCTATCCACTCACATACAGACCCATACTGACCTATCTATCCACTCACATACAGACCCATACTGACCTATCTATCCACTCACATACAGACCCATACTGACCTATCTATACACTCACATACAGACCCACACTGACCTATCCACTCACATACAGACCCATACTGACCTATCTATCCACTCACATACAGACCCACACTGACCTATCTATCCACTCACATACAGACCCATACTGACCTATCTATCCACTCACATACAGACCCACACTGACCTATCTATCCACTCACATACAGACCCACACTGACCTATCTATACACTCACATACAGACCCATACTGACCTATCTATCCACTCACATACAGACCCATACTGACCTATCTATCCACTCACATACAGACCCATACTGACCTATCCACTCACATACAGACCCACACTGACCTATCTTTCCACTCACATACAGACCCACACTGACCTATCTATACACTCACATACTTAAACTATATATACAAACATCAATACTAACTGTAGATATTAGTATCACAACAGCCTTGGATACTATCATCTCTATGAAGGGCATTCCCCAACCTCACTGCCCTCACCGTGAGGAACCCCCTACCCAACATCCCCCAGCAGGGCATTCCCCAACCCCCTCACTGCCCTCACCGTGAGGAACCCCCTACCCAACATCCCCCGGCAGGGCATTCCCCAACCTCACTGCCCTCACCGTGAGGAACCCCCTACCCAACATCCCCCGGCAGGGCATTCCCCAACCCCCTCACTGCCCTCACCGTGAGGAACCCCCTACCCAACATCCCCCGGCAGGGCATTCCCCAACCTCACTGCCCTCACCGTGAGGAACCCCCTACCCAACATCCCCCGGCAGGGCATTCCCCAACCTCACTGCCCTCACCGTGAGGAACCCCCTACCCAACATCCCCCGGCAGGGCATTCCCCAACCTCACTGCCCTCACCGTGAGGAACCCCCTACCCCACATCCCCCGGCAGGGCATTCCCCAACCTCACTGCCCTCACCGTGAGGAACCCCCTACCCAACATCCCCCGGCAGGGCATTCCCCAACCCCCTCACTGCCCTCACCGTGAGGAACCCCCTACCCAACATCCCCCGGCAGGGCATTCCCCAACCCCCTCACTGCCCTCACTGTGAGGAACCCCCTACCCAACATCCCCCGGCAGGGCATTCCCCAACCCCCTCACTGCCCTCACCGTGAGGAACCCCCTACCCAACATCCCCCGGCAGGGCATTCCCCAACCCCCTCACTGCCCTCACCGTGAGGAACCCCCTACCCAACATCCCCCAGCAGGGCATTCCCCAACCCCCCACTGCCCTCACCGTGAGGAACCCCCTACCCAACATCCCCCGGCAGGGCATTCCCCAACCTCACTGCCCTCACCGTGGGGAACCCCCTACCCAACATCCCCCAGCAGGGCATTCCCCAACCCCCTCACTGCCCTCACCGTGAGGAACCCCCTACCCAACATCCCCCGGCAGGGCATTCCCCAACCTCACTGCCCTCACCGTGAGGAACCCCCTACCCAACATCCCCCGGCAGGGCATTCCCCAACCCCCTCACTGCCCTCACCGTGAGGAACCCCCTACCCAACATCCCCCGGCAGGGCATTCCCCAACCTCACTGCCCTCACCGTGAGGAACCCCCTACCCAACATCCCCCGGCAGGGCATTCCCCAACCTCACTGCCCTCACCGTGAGGAACCCCCTACCCAACATCCCCCGGCAGGGCATTCCCCAACCTTACTGCCCTCACCGTGAGGAACCCCCTACCCAACATCCCCGGCAGGGCATTCCCCAACCTCACTGCCCTCACCGTGAGGAACCCCCTACCCAACATCCCCCGGCAGGGCATTCCCCAACCCCCTCACTGCCCTCACCGTGAGGAACCCCCTACCCAACATCCCCCGGCAGGGCATTCCCCAACCCCCTCACTGCCCTCACCGTGAGGAACCCCCTACCCAACATCCCCCGGCAGGGCATTCCCCAACCTCACTGCCCTCACCGTGAGGAACCCCCTACCCAACATCCCCCGGCAGGGCATTCCCCAACCTCACTGCCCTCACCGTGAGGAACCCCCTACCCAACATCCCCCGGCAGGGCATTCCCCAACCTCACTGCCCTCACCGTGAGGAACCCCCTACCCAACATCCCCCGGCAGGGCATTCCCCAACCTCACTGCCCTCACCGTGAGGAACCCCCTACCCAACATCCCCCGGCAGGGCATTCCCCAACCCCCTCACTGCCCTCACCGTGAGGAACCCCCTACCCAACATCCCCCGGCAGGGCATTCCCCAACCCCCTCACTGCCCTCACTGTGAGGAACCCCCTACCCAACATCCCCCGGCAGGGCATTCCCCAACCTCACTGCCCTCACCGTGGGGAACCCCCTACCCAACATCCCCCGGCAGGGCATTCCCCAACCCCCTCACTGCCCTCACCGTGAGGAACCCCCTACCCAACATCCCCCGGCAGGGCATTCCCCAACCTCACTGCCCTCACCGTGAGGAACCCCCTACCCAACATCCCCCGGCAGGGCATTCCCCAACCTCACTGCCCTCACCGTGAGGAACCCCCTACCCAACATCCCCCGGCAGGGCATTCCCCAACCTCACTGCCCTCACCGTGAGGAACCCCCTACCCAACATCCCCCGGCAGGGCATTCCCCAACCTCACTGCCCTCACCGTGAGGAACCCCCTACCCAACATCCCCCGGCAGGGCATTCCCCAACCCCCTCACTGCCCTCACCGTGAGGAACCCCCTACCCAACATCCCCCGGCAGGGCATTCCCCAACCCCCTCACTGCCCTCACTGTGAGGAACCCCCTACCCAACATCCCCCGGCAGGGCATTCCCCAACCTCACTGCCCTCACCGTGGGGAACCCCCTACCCAACATCCCCCGGCAGGGCATTCCCCAACCTCACTGTCCTCACCGTGAGGAACCCCCTACGCTGCTTCAAATGGAAGCTCCCTAATCTAAAGGGGGGGCCTTTGGTGCGTTGATTGTTTTTATGGGACCCTGACAGTCTATCCTCATAGTTTAACCCTTCCATCCCATTCACCAGTTTAGTTGCAGTCTTTGCACTCTCTCCAGCTCATTAATATCTTATTTTGGAAAATAAAACATTTTTAGGAACATTGATTTTAGTAACTTCTATGGACCTCTGGTCATATTTTTTAAAGGCTGGTACCAACCATTCTTAGGTAAAATGTCTCCTGATATAAGGGCTGTGATTGGCTATTAGGGGCCTCTATGCACACTATCAGCTTACAGGGGGCTTTATTTGGTGGGAAATCTTGTTTTTATTCAACCAAAACTTGCCCCCAAGTCAGGAATTCAAAAATAACTCCCTGGTTTGGGGGCACTGAGAGCAACATCCAAGGGGTTGGGGAGCAACATGTTGCCCTGAGCCACTGGTTGGGGATCACTGATGTACATTATTCTGTCAGTTTACCAATATCCTGTTCAGTTGTGGTTCTTTGGTGCTGGTTGAGGCGTTAGTGGATAAGCACAAAGCTACCTCTGTTACCAAATTCAGGATACAGGAATCAGATTGGCCTAAGAAAAGCAAAAAGACTAAACATTTCTGTTGACCTTGTATGACCAGATAGATGTTCTGATATTTAGCAATGGCTTAGCAGCGATGCCAAGATGACCACATGGTGATGTCAGTATTAAAATGTATAAACTGTAAACCATTCATCTGGCTTATATGCAGCTAGCTAGATATTTGAATGACATCAGGATGAAAGATTATGTAATATAAGATTAAGTTTCTCAATAAGAATGACAGAGTTGGATAAGCTGAGGAGTATAAAGCACGTCATTAGAAAGATACAATGCAACGGTAAAATTATGCTATACATAGATTCTATGTGACCGTGTAAATCTACTGATAATATCCTGTCAGTTCATTTAAATTAGATATTATGTGCAAACTGTTTTGTGCCTATAAATATGTATACTGTATAGGTATCGGACCCCTTATCCGTAAACCCATTATCTAGAAAGCTCCGAATTACTAACTACTAATAAAACTATCTTATTGGGGTTAATTATTGTTTTATTGATTTGGTAGACTTGTATGTATGTATAACTTTATTTATAAAGCGCCACAAGGGTACGCAGCGCTGTACAGTCTTACAATATACACAATTACACACAGGGAGGACAAGTGATATAATAAATAAATACAATAAATACATATATGTATATATATATATATATATATATATATATATATAAGTGCCATGTGGTATGAGACACAGTAGGAAGGAGGTCCCTGCCCCGTAGAGCTTACAATCTGAGTACTGAGACTTAAGGTATGGAGATCCAAATTATGGAAAGACCCCTTATCCGGAATACCCTTGGTCCCGAGCATTCTGGATAAGGGGTCCTATACCTGTATATGAAAGACACCAGGCTAGTGATGGGGGAAATGTTTCAGTAGGCATGGAATTTCCGCGTTTCGCCATTGGCGGATTGTTTCGTGAAACGGATGAAAAAATTCACCGTGGAAAAATTTGGTGTGCGTCCAAAAAGAATAGTCGCGGGTTACAAAAGAATAGCCACGGCCGACAAAAGAATAGCCACGCAACAAAAGATTAGCCGCAGGCAACAAAAGAATAGCCGCGCGAAAAATTTCGAAAGGATTGAGATTATCCTTATGTGCAGGTCTGCCAGTGAAGGACTAGGGCCAGGTCACTCAAGTCAAGTGAGTGGGAAGGTTACCTTGGCTTTTGAAAACATTAGAGATTGCAAGTTTAAAGTACTGAATTTTAAATTTCTGTTGAAGAGTTGAACCACTTTCTCATTTCAAAGATTTGGTAGAAAAAAGAAACTAAAGATATTTCTGTTTTTTCAAAATGCTGTTGATAATAAGATAATAAAGAATTTTCTATGATTCAGGTACTAAAAAGGGTCATGAAGAAGCTGTGTTCTAAGATTAATAAGGGTCGTTATAATATAAACCTAACTCGAAAAATACTCAACTTTATTGTTCAATTAAAATTAACTTTAATTTTTCAAATGATTGTGTATTGACTGTACTCCATGATATCTCCTCGGAAATGGCTGACAACTTCCGGATTATACAGTGTGCATGGAATCACTGCTTGGCCTGTAAATGCAGCGGGAATATGTTAATAAATGCCCCAGACACAATAGCAAAATCATGCCCCTTAATACTCATTTACCCAGTACTTGCATAGGGGGAATTGTTGTCCTTTGCACCTTGAGCTGGAGCACAGCACTGGTAGATGCAAGCTTCGCACTTATTGCCTGCCATACACCATACACTATTCAGTTCGACCTGACTTGCATGTCTAAATGACACACATGTTAGGTGGTGGGTAAGGTTAGGTGGTGGGTAAGGTTGGGTGGTGGTTAGAGGCCAGCATAGGGGATAGTTTTTTGCAGTGGGTGGGGATTTTTGGGTGCTCCTTTTTTCACTCACAGCAAGTCATCCCTCAACCTTTTGGGGAGCCCAAAGCATTACTTGGTGTTATGGACTGGAAAGTAGAGAAGCCTGTAGACTGCAAGAATTAACCTTTTAGGTGTAGAAGGAGAGCCCTGCCAACCCTGGTCTTCTTCTACACCCATTTGGGGTCCTGAAACCTTCTGCTGCAGAGTTAACAGGGATCCTACACACGGCCAAGGTTAATCCAAATACACGGTACCAAAAAGTGATCAGGCAGAGGCAAGGTCAAAGTCAGGAAAGTGGTCAGAGGCAGTGCCGGGCTTGGACGGCCGGGCACCTAAGGCAGCCCAGCTGGCCAGCTTGCCCACCGCCCCTCTCCCATCACATTACCCTACTCTGTCAGTGTGTATGTGTGCACTTGTGAGGGGAGGGTGTTGAGTGCACAAGAAAAAGTGCAACAACCGTGCTATTAGCTTAAGGAATCATATGTGAGGGGACAAGGTGACGGAATAGGGGAGTAGAAGAGGCATGTGCCTAGCGCCCCCCAGCATTGCGCCCCAGGCATATGCCTACCCATAGTTCTGGCCCTGGTCAGAGGCAGGCAGCAGAGCTTTAAACATTAGGAACAGGCAAGAGTCAAAACCAGTAATAACTAACACAAGAAGGGCTTTGGCAAGGTCAGGGACACTGAAACCAACTTGGGCACCTCAAGCAAGGAGCACTGTTTATTTTTGAAAATTTGTACCAGAGCTCGTCTGCGCAGTTGGGCTTGAAGGTAGGAATGTGCGCTGGTCTCCTCGTGCACTTTGACTAGGGCAACATTTTTTCTTACTCCAGTTCCAGTTGTGCTGATGTTAGCAAAAAGAAATATCATAGCTAGGAACCATCAACTCATGTTGAAGAATAAAAAACACAGGGGAAAACTTGCTGTATGTAGAAAATATGGTATCACTATCTCTCAGACTACTACGTACATTCCCCAAAAGCTGATTCCCCCACTGTGCCAATATTGCCAGTACATCACAATAACAGAAATGTATTTCGAATGAGACAGGTTTATTAAAATTTTCAGTTTTTGCTATCATTCAATAAAATTGGTGCATATTTTTAAATTCCAATTTTCCAACCATACATTTTTCATTTTAGAAAATTTTTCAGATCAGTTGGAAAAGTCAAAATTCTCAAAAACAAATGGAACAATATAAATCTACAACTGCACCCCTACTGGAAAATATAATTAATGGGATTTTGCCTGGTGTTAGCTGGAGAAGACATTTTAGTGATGTTTTGGATGAAGTTTGGAAGTCTTTGGCAAAGGGCAGAAACTGATCAACGTTATGCTCAAAGCTTAGTAAGACATATTGGATAAATGGGAAAAACCCTAATATTGTAGGCAATTATAAATAATATACGGCACTGGTTTCCCTTTGTGTTTAAAATTAATCCAATCTCTGTCCGAGTTTGACATGGAGAGTGGGCGTGTCCTAACGGTCCCTGCCAGAAGCACAGTAGGAGGGGGAGAGCCAATCACAGCCCTGCACTCACACAAGCAAAGACAGGCTTCAGTTCCCTATCAGGTCAGCCTAGCTGCTGATTGGTTCCTATCCTACAGTGCCTGTACGGAGGGATGCCGGCTCCCCAGCTCATCCAGAGAATTCAGCCAGCAGGAAATGGAACTGATGGGCGGGACTAGTGGGGTTTTGGTGGAATTTCTCAATAAATCAGACTGAAATACAACTTTTTAAGCACATTCCTTCTATATCTAGAGGATTATAATTCACAGATCCATACTGACCTATCTATACACTCACATACAGACCCATACTGACCTATCTATCCACTCACATACAGACCCACACTGACCTATCTATACACTCACATACAGACCCATACTGACCTATCTATCCACTCACATACAGACCCATACTGACCTATCTATACACTCACATACAGACCCATACTGACCTATCTATCAACTCACATACTGACCCATACTGACCTATCTATCCACTCACATACAGACCCACACTGACCTATCTATCCACTCACATACAGACCCACACTGACCTATCTATCCACTCACATACAGACCCACACTGACCTATCTATCCACTCACATACAGACCCATACTGACCTATCTATCCACTCACATACAGACCCATACTGACCTATCTATCCACTCACGTACAGACCCATACTGACCTATCTATCCACTCACGTACAGACCCACACTGACCTATCTATCCACTCACATACAGACCCACACTGACCTATCCACTCACATACAGACCCATACTGACCTATCTATCCACTCACATACAGACCCATACTGACCTATCTATCCACTCACATACAGACCCATACTGACCTATCTATCCACTCACATACAGACCCATACTGACCTATCTATCCACTCACATACAGACCCATACTGACCTATCTATCCACTCACATACAGACCCATACTGACCTATCTATCCACTCACATACAGACCCATACTGACCTATCTATCCACTCACATACAGACCCATACTGACCTATCTATCCACTCACATACAGACCCATACTGACCTATCTATCCACTCACATACAGACCCATACTGACCTATCCATCCACTCACATACAGACCCACACTGACCTATCTATCCACTCACATACAGACCCATACTGACCTATCTATACACTCACATACAGACCCATACTGACCTATCTATCCACTCACATACAGACCCACACTGACCTATCTATCCACTCACATACAGACCCACACTGACCTATCTATCCACTCACATACAGACCCATACTGACCTATCTATCCACTCACATACAGACCCACACTGACCTATCGATACACTCACATACAGACCCATACTAACCTATCTTTCCACTCACTTACAGACCCACACTGACCTATCCATCCACTCACATACAGACCCATACTGACCTATCTATACAGTATGGGATATGTCTCCTTTAAACATTATTTAATGTACAGTATTCCTTCTGTTATGGCGATTTAATAACTGTAGATATTATTACATTTCTAGCAGCTTCCTAGGACTCAGGTCATATAAATTACTCATTGCAAAAATCTATAGAGAGAATAATTGTTCAGGGAGCTGAAGGTTTGCTTAAGTCATCATCTTCTGGGACCAAGAAACGTAATAAATAAACCATATAAAAGAAGAAGAATCACACTGTTTTTATTTGCTAATTATGTATTTGCTCTCACTAACTGGAACCAAAACAAAAAGACAATCTGCAACATTTTGGAGAAAGCAACAAAAATATAAAGCAAAAAAAAAAAACCCATCAGTTCTCATTTGATGAAAAGAGAGGTGAAAAATGAAGAATCCATTTATCTACAGTCAGCATAGGTAAATACCAAAACAAGCATCTTGCAGTCACTTAACAAATAAAGGCTACAGAATCAAACTATGATCAGAGGACCCTGTTCTACAGTGATATGCCTTTTATTAAAGTTTTATTAGAGAAAGCTATGGAGAGTTTAAATGAAACATCTGCAGACAGATTCATCCTCCTTGGCCTCACCAATACCCCATACCTACAGGAGTTATGTGTCTTTGTGTTTTTGATAATGTATTTAGTCACAATAGCTGGAAACTTATTTTTTATCATTGTGGTGGGGACCAGTGTTCAGCTGCAGACGCCCATGTACTTTTTCCTGTGCAACCTCTCTGTCATTGATATCGGCTTCTCCTCCACCATTGTGCCGACACTCTTAATCAATTCTGTCGCTCGGGACAAAAGTATTTCTCTCTTAGGATGTGGCGTGCAGATGTTCTTTCATTTAGCTCTAGGATCCACTGAGTGTTTCATTCTTTCTGTTATGGCCTATGATAGGTACGCAGCCATCTGTCAACCTTTACACTACTATAAAGTTATGAGTAAAACAGTGTGCATCTGCTTAGCTTCTGGATCATGGACCGTCTCACTGATCAACTCTGCCATTCATGTGGTCTTTACTTTCCAGCTGCCCTTCTGCAGGTCCAACCATATCAACCATTTCTTCTGTGAGATGCCACCTTTTTTCTATATTTCTTGCAGAGACACTTGGTTTAACGAGGTGGCCATGTACATCTCTGCTAGTATAATTGGCTTATGCTCCTTCTTTTTGACTCTTATTTCATATGTTTCTATTGTTTTGACAATTCTTAAGATATGCTCCACTAAAGAAAGAATGAAAGCATTCTCCACTTGTGGGTCCCATCTCACAGTGGTCTCTCTGTACTATGGTACACTCACGTTTATGTATTTTCATCCTCGCTCAGACTGTTTTCCAGAAACAGCCAAAACAACATCTCTTATTTACACAGTTGTCACTCCCATGCTAAATCCCCTAATCTATAGTATAAGGAACGAGGAAGTTCAAAACAGCATAAAAAACAAACTAACTATTATATTATATTAATTGTATAAAACATTCTAAACAAATATCTAGTATAAATAAATCTAAAGCAACTGGACTTGTTCAGTAATCATTGAAGACATTTCACTACTCCTCCGAGCAGCTTCTTCAGTTCAACATTCTAAACAAATGTTCTTTATTCTTGCCTTGTTCATTTTACTGGCCTGATAATTGATTATTGGATATACTTATACCTATGGATACATTATTAGTATTATAACCAATGCTTGCTTATTTATTAATATTAAAAACTCATTTGGATCAAAAGATTTGAATACCACGAGTTTATAAATTCAAACATTTCATTGATCAAAAAAGTATGTATGTATGTATGTATGTATATCTTTATTTATAAAGCGCTACTTATGTACGCAGCGCTGTATAGTAGAATACGTTAATACAAACAGGGTGTTAAGATAATAGATAAATACAAAGTATAATAATAAATACAGATAAATACAGTTGCAATAAGTTAAGAGTCGAGGACACAAGAGGAAGGAGGTCCCTGCCCCGTAGAGCTTACAATCTATATGGGAGGGTAACTTACAGACTCAAATAGGCAAATATAAGTGCTGTAGGTCACAGTGGGTGACATTACAATATAAGTGCCAGTTCCCAGATCAGGTGCTGGGCGAGTGCTCCAAAAGTTAGTCTTTAACCTTAGTTTTAAAAAGACTGGGGGAGGATTCTCTCCGGAGGAAATCAGGGAGGGAATTCCAAATGTAGGGGGCAGCAAGGCAGAGGGGTTTAAGACGGGAAACCGCAGTAGTAGTGGGGGGCGCAACCAAACGATTGCTCTGCGAGGAACGAAGGAGTCGGCCAGGAACGTACGGAGACACAAGGGAAGAGATGTAGTGAGGAGCAGAGGAATGGAGGGCTTTGAAGGTTAGGAGAAAGTTTGTAAGCAATTCTTTGTTTAATAGGAAGCCACGATAAGGACTTTAGCAGGGGAAAGGCCTGAACTCTCCTGGATGAGAGGAGGAGAATTCTGGCAGCAGTGTTTAATATAGACTGTAGGGGGGAGAGATGGGAGTTAGGGAGGCCGGTTAATAGCAGAACAAAAATATGTTTTCATCCCTTGAGTCAATGGATCCCTTGAGTCAATGCCCTTTTTTATACAAGACAGCACTTTATATTTCAAATATTTTCAAAAATTTCAAATTGAAAATATGGCTTGAGCGCCTAGGACAACTCGCATTGACTTCTACGTAAATGTACAAGCTTTTAGATGTTGATGTTTTACATTAGAGTTTTCGAGTTTATTGCGCTTAATATCGGACATTGAGTTTTCCCATGTGCAGATATATCTAAAGCAAACAGTGTCACAAAGATTCTCTATGCTTGGTAAAAAAAAAAGAAAAGCGGCAAAAACTTTACAAAGGTGTAATATCCCTACTGTATTCCATACTTTTGTAAGATCTGCGTCATTTTCAACATAATTCAGACAGTCTTGGAACTAAGTAATCAGAAGGATCTCATCTGTATCAGTTTTGTGACAAGAAGGTGTTTTTTTGTTGAATGCCATAAAGTTTGGTATGATGTGGGTCCAGTCTCTGTTGACTGGTTTTCCTTATAACTGAAAACATACTGGTGTAATTATTTGGATAATTTGCTCTGGAAACGTTTCTTCTGGATGCCCATGGATGCTCTGGAGAAACAGATATAATCAGTAATCTACCTAATAGGCCTTTGTTCAAATCCCCATCTGGTTTAAGCTTGGTTCTCTCATTACTAATCTCCAGGTGGTTGAGAACTCTATGCTCAACAGTTTGGCTATTATTCTACAAATGAAAGCACTGAAAGGACAGGACAATGGTCAAGATTAGGAGTAAACTGAATATTGAATGTATATCCCTTGTTTATTCACAGATTAAAGATTTTTCACATTGTCTTTGGTTCATGCACTTTACATTATAAATAGACTGTTCACTGTACCCAAATTTGAGTTGTTCCGAATTAATTAATTTTCAGATGATCTCATTCTCTTTAATTTGCCCACTAGTGGTGGAACGCTGCTAACTGAAGGTGGGATTCCAAGCCATTGTGCCTTTCCCACCCTGTAAAGCACTCACTGCTAACATATAATTCATCCCATTGGTTATTCCCCTAGTGATACAGCAACTTGATAGAAAGTGCTTAGCACTGTATGGTCGAGGGGAGAGCGGCGCAGATCTCAGATTGGATCAGCTCTGACAAATCAGGCATTGATTTACTCATTAGGTCACTTTGATAATGAGATTGAAGAAAAAGGAAAAGTTACTGCAGCAAAGATACCAATACACACACTGATATTATACCAAATGGGATAAATCTACTTATAACAAAAGGATAAAATAAACTGCCCACAATTAGTTCATAAATTACTTCAGCCCACTGCTTTCTTCCAATGGTTGATTAGGCAAGCAGTAGTATGTCCCTATTGCTTTGGTCTCCGGCAATGGTACATAAAGATAAATGGCTGTCTAGGCTGGGCCTTCCATGGGTCTGATAAACTATGAGCAACAATAAAAAAGGACTCACTAGATTCCCTGACCTGGGATTTAAAATAATTACATTAACATCATGTTCTTATATACAGAAGTGATGCAAAGTTGTATCCCCTGTAACATTATGAGAAGTGGAAACTGGAATAGAACAATGCCATCTAGTACCCTAGATGATTTCTGATATGGACACATTTTTTCATAGTTAAAAAGTTGTCTAGTTCCAGACTACTAAAGCAAATTTGTTTACATAAAAAGGGCATTGACTCAAGGGATGAAAACATAATTTTGCCCCTTTATAGGTCCCTGGTAAGGCCTCACCTTGAGTATGGGGGGCAGTTTTGGGCTCCAGTCCTTAAGAAGGATATTAATGAGCTGGAGAGAGTGCAGAGACTGCAACTAAACTGGTAAAGGGCATGGAAGGGTTAAACTATGAGGTTAGACTGTCAGGGTTGGGGTTGTTTTCTCTGGAAAAGAGGCGCTTGCGAGGGGACATGATTACTCTGTACAAGTACATTAGAGGGGATTATAGGCAGGTGTTCTTTTTTCCCATAAAAGTTATTGGCGCACCAGAGGCCCCCCCTTTAGATTACAGAAATAGAACTGTCATTTGACGCAGTGTAGTTGTTCTTCACGGTGAGGGCAGTGAGGTTGGGGAATGCCCTGCCGGGGGATGTTGGGTAGGGGGTTCCTCACGGTGAGGGCAGTGAGGTTGGGGAATGCCCTTCCTAGTGATGGGGTAATGGCAGACTCTGTTAATGCCTATAAGAGGGGCCTGGATGAGTTCTTGAACAAGCAGAATATCCAAGGCTATTGTGATACTAATATCTATAGTTAGTATTAGTGGTTGTATATATAGTTTATGTATGTGAGTGTATAGTGTAGTTCACTTGGAAGGGTTGAACTTGATGGTTTGTGTTCATTCTTCAACCCAACTTAACTATATAAGCATGTAAATAAAGCACTATATTCCCACACAAAGATTGCGTGACATTGTTAATAAAAACCCAAATCTAATAGAGGTCCTCTGGTCCCACTGTCCTGAAACCATAACAATATCATAAATATACGAATGATTACTAATATGAAGAAATTAACCAAATCTGGCATTGAAAGCCAAATGGGAGGGTGACTATAAGGAACTGGAGGAGGACTGGAAAAAAATATACTTCCTTGTAAATTACAAGAACTTAATATGCTTCTTTCACAATAATACAGAACTGTGGAAGCAAAAGTATTCTACTCAGTACCCTCTATATGTTTGAGACATTGAAGACGGACAATGCCATGTCTTTGGGAATGGGGTCTGGACCAAAGTCAGAGGGATAATAAAGTGAATTAGGAATATAAATATTTATAACCCCTATATTTGCTCTTACACAACACACCCCTATCTATTAAATTGCATAAGAAGTCACATATACCTAATCTACTAGATACAACCAAATTAATTTCTACTACCTTCTTTGTGACCCACCTAATTATTCTACTGAACAATCTACCTGACACGGTTCCAGCTTTGAAGAACCTCTGGAAGAAATTGAAATTGTCTGCTAATATATTCTTTTTACACAACATCATAGTTTTTGGGGAAACTAAGATGGCCCATTGCCCTTGAGATCTACCTATTATCATTTCGTAATGATCGGTATTTTGCGATTTTTTCGGAAAATGATCGCGACTTTTTCGTTACCAATACGATTTTTGCGAAAAAACGCGAGTTTTTCGTAGCCATTCCGAAAGATGTGATTTTTTCGTAGCGTTAAAACTTGCGCAAAAAGTTGCGATTTTTTCATAGTGTTAAAACTTGCGCGAAACGTCGCGCCTTTTAAGTTTTAACGCTACGAAAAAAGCGCAACTTTTCGCGCAAGTTTTAACGCTAAGAAAAAATCGCAACTTTCGGAATGGCTACGAAAAACTCGCGTTTTTTCGCGCAAATCGTATTGGTAACGAAAAAGTAGCGATAATTTCCGAAAAGTCGTAAAGGCACCGAAAAAATCGCAAAAAATACGAAAAAGTCGCAAAATGTTCGTTTTCCAATCGGAATTCTTCCAATTCGGTCGGAATTCGTGTCTTAGTAAATCAGCCCCTTACTACTGAAAAGACTAAATGCCATTAATATACCAAAGAAAGGTTCTATCATACATACCTAAATCCATATCATGGATGTGACTAATAAGAAAATTGCACTTAGTGTACATTAAAATGCAAATTAGGAAAACTATAAAATTGATTTAGATCAATGTTTGATAACCATTGAGGTTAACCTCATTAGAAGTGGACGTACGTTAATTAATTAGTTGATTATAATTCTAATCAGCTAAAGTCTATCTTAAGTGACAACATTCAACTTTACCCAACCAAATTGGCTCTGACTGATTATTTGTTGCACAGAATGGTAAATCTAAAACATTTTCTTCTGTATTAAAAAATAAAAAACATTCCAGTCCTGTTGAGACATTTTTGGTGAAGGTGATGTAAAAATAAAAATACAAAGACATAGAAAGCACCACAAAGTATTTTAATTTTATTAACATTATACCTGGTTCCCAGGACTTTGGTCATAAAGAATAATCATCCCCAAAATCCACAGAGAGACAAAGTGTTTGGGGAGCTTGAAACAAACATTTCAAGCTGAGGTGTCTCTCAAGTCAATGACTTCTGGGACCAAGAGAAGCTTATCTATATATCATATAAAAGAGGAAGAAGCAAAATGTTCTTGTTTGCTTTATTTTATTAACTCCTCTCAATAACTGAAACCAGCACAAACATATAAGCTTGGACATCTTGGAGAAATCAACAAAAATGTAAAGAGAAATAAAATCAGTGATCAGAGACATTTTCATTAGAACTACAAATCTACAACAAAGACTGATCTATGTTCTGCGTAGGTAAATACTAAAGAGTCACTGAGGTCAGAACCCTTTGAATGGTTAAGGAAAGAAGATTAAAAAAACTCATCAACTACTTCAACCCAGGTTGTGTCTTCCAGAGGTTATTATGGCCAGCAGTAGCACGTCCCTCTTGCTTCCGGCTTTATTAGAAGCTCTCTGAATAGTACATAGAGGCACAAAGAGTCTCTTAACAGTGTTATACCTCTCATTAATGTTTTATCACATAAAAGAAGTGAATTGGTATCACACAAATTAAGAAACGATCCCAATATTTTCCATGTGATAACTGTCACTTCCTTAGGAGATGTTACTTCACGGCAGTAATTTACTGAAAAGACAATGGTAATTGTTTTAACACTTTTTTATGTAATTATTCTATCAATGATAGTGAATTCTATGGAGAATTTAACACCTGCAGACAGATTCATCCTTCTTGGCCTCACCAGTACCCCATACCTACAGGAATTATGTGTTCTTTTGATTTTAATAATTTATATAGTCACAATAGCTGGAAACTTGTTACTTATCATTGTGGTGGGGACCAGTGTTCAGCTGCAGACGCCCATGTACTTTTTCCTGTGCAACCTCTCCATCATTGACATCTGCTTCTCCTCCACCATTGTGCCGAAACTCTTAATCAATACTGTCGCTCATGACAAAAGTATTTCTCTGTTTGGATGTGCTTTACAAATGTTCTTTCATTTAGCTCTAGGATGCACTGAGTGTATGATTCTGGCTGCCATGGCCTATGATAGGTACGCAGCCATCTGTAAACCTTTACACTACTACAAACTTATGAATAAGAGAGTGTGCATCTGCTTAGCTTCTGGATCATGGGCCGTCTCCTTGATCAACTCTGCCATTCATGTGGTCTTTACTTTCCAGCTGCCTTTCTGTAGGTCCAACCATCTCAACCATTTTTTCTGTGAGATACCTCCTTTTTTATATATCTCTTGCAGAGACACTTGGTTTAATGAGGTGGCCATGTACATCTCTGCTAGTTTAATTGGCATAGGCTCATTGTCTTTGACTCTCATTTCCTATGTTTATATAGTTTTAACCATTCTCAATATGTGTTCCGCTGAAGGAAAAATGAAGGCTTTCTCCACATGTGCATCCCATCTCACAGTGGTCTTGCTGTACTTTGTTACTCTCTTCTTTATGTATTTGCATCCTCACTCAGACTATTACCCAGAAACATCCAAGATGGTGTCTCTTATTTACACAGTTGTCACTCCAATGTTAAATCCTATCATCTATAGCATAAGGAATAAGGAGGTAAAAAGCAGCATTAAAAACAAACTGGCCATTGAAACATTTTAGAAATTCTAAACCAACGTTCTATTTCTATTTACTTTGATTCTTTTCCATGAGCCTTTTAGTTTATTTAGGATATACGAACATAGCCAAGGATTGTTTATTAGTATTATGATCACTGCCCTAATAATTCTTCACCAAATGAAATGAACGTTCAAGGTAAATTTACCTCCCTCTTCCTGTGTTTGGGCAACCGGTTGATGAAAAAATGAGAGAATTTCTGATCTCACTCAGTTTTTAAATAAGCGATTGCTCTGACTTGCTGCCAAATGATTTTTCAAGAAAAACTAGTGTTTTTTTTACATGATCAGGAACCAGGAACTCACTAATACAAGAAGTCTTAGAATGAAGTAGTCACATGGAGCTCCTCTGTATATATTCCGATATAATAATGTATGTTTTGTTTGTTGATCAGATCCCTTTATATATGTTATGTGTAGGGTCAGTTTTCCTATATATTGGCAGTTCTGCCTATTAGCCTACTCTTGTTCCTTTTTGCCAGTCATGCCACATATTACATTTAACCCACAGAGTAGACTTTTGTACTTTATATAAGTTCCAGTGTAGAGAGTAACATCAATGATCGTTTATGCCTAGGCATCTAAGGCTTATTCCCTAATAATGCAAACTGCAATGTAACATGCAAAATTTACCCCAACCGAATGCTATGTACAAACATAATTCAGTCATGTCAGTACATGCTCCATTACACTTGCATATTGTATAGAATTGTTTGATGTGTCTACTTGGAAACTGCAAATTAAATTCTTGCGATTAGTATTAGCCTTGAAGTGGTGTTGCCACTGCATATTGCACCTACACATGCACTTTATGGGAAACAATGTATTATGTTGGTTACTGTCTGGCACAGTTAGGTCATCTATGTGCTGCTCCCATTCTGGTGGAAAAAGTGGACTTCCAGCTCTTCAGTAACAAGGCCTTGGAGAAGGTTGGATATTTGACTTTGCTTCATAAAGCTCCTGAGGATCTGTATCATTTTTCAGGGCGTTAGCAATTTTTCACCCATTTGGCTGACAGCTTATCTATCCCAGGCCACCTATACCTCCGTAAGTGAACAATACCAGTAAGGCTGAGACATTTACATCAACCTGTGTTGAAGCCAATAAATTATTTGCTAGTTCTGCCTCCCCTGTGGTCCAGAGCCTAATAGAAATTAAGTTAAAAGTCTTTCTTAGGCATTTCCCTGCACCCACAGGAGAACCATAATTTGAGGAATGGCAGGAGGCTTCAATACAAAGCTGGAGGAATGCCTTCTTCTGATGTGGAGAAAGGGATTTGTTTGAATGAATTGATGTCCTCCTGTTGTAAAGGTGTTTTGCAAGCCTCATTGTGATATCTTAGTTAGAAACTATTTAAAAGCTTTAGAAGTTGTCTATGGCACGTGTGTCAACCTACATACCTTGCTGAATTATGTTTCAGAATCTAAGAAAGAAAAAAGAGAACGTACCTGTTTCATTAGACGGTTGAAAGATGCCTTGTGGAAGCTGGTGTCTGAAAATATAATGTATGTTGGAGAAGTGGAAGAAAACTGCTGGAATCCACTTAGGCATGGAATGTTGGGTGGGTATCTTGTGGCTATTGAAATGTACATTAAACTTTGCCATAAGCATTCACCAACACTGAGTGAACTTGTGATTAAAGTGAATGAGAAAGAGGCTGAGCTGCGATTTGTTGCTTTTCATAAAGCTGAAGGCTGTTCTAATCACATTTTCCCAAAGACTTGGAAAAAAAGATATCAGAGGTACAACAGGGAAGTACCTTTAAGGTCCCATACACCATAAGATCCGCTCACTTGGCGATGTCGCCAAGCGAGCGGATTTTCTCCTGATATCCCCCACCTACAGGTGGGCGATATCGGGAGAATCCAGGGTAATTCGATCGTTCGGCCCTGAGTTGCTTCTAAACTCAAACAAAGCTCAAAAAACTCGAAAATTTCAAATTGAATAAATGTCTTGACCGCCTAGGACAACTTACATTGACTTCTACGTAACCATACAAGCTTTTAGATGTCAATGTTTTAAATTAGAGTTTTTGGGGTTTATTGCGCTTAATTTCGGCCATTCTAGTTTTCCCATGTGCAGATATATCTAAAGCAAACAGTGTCACAAAGATTCTCTATGTTCTGCTGTCTTTAATCAGGTCTTTTTAACATAATTGAGACAGTCTTGGAACTAAGTAATCAAAAGGATCTCATCTGTATCAGTTTTGTGACAAGAAGGTGTTGTTTTGTTGAATGCCATAAGGTTGGTATTTTGTGGGTTTCCATTGACTGGTTTTCCTTATAACTGAAAACATACTGGTGTAATTATTTTGATTATTTGGTCTGGAAACATTTCTTCTGGATGCCCTAGTGAAATAGATTTAATCAGTAATCTATAGTGATGAGCAAATCGGCGAAAAATTCACAAAACAGTTAAAATGTCGTGTGGAGAAAAAATTTCCATCGCGACTATTCTTGAGAGTATTCTTACGACTATTCTTGAGACTATTCTTGAGAGTATTCTTGAGAGTATTCTTACAACTATTCTTGAGAGTATTCTTGAGAGTATTCTTACGACTATTCTTGAGAGTATTCTTGCGACTATTCTTGAGAGTATCTTTGCGACTATTCTTGCGACTATTCTTGAGACTATTCTTGCTACTATTCTTATGACTATTCTTATGACTATTCTTGCAACTATTCTTGTGACTATTCTTGCGACAATTTTTGGGTGCGCGACTATTCTTATGACTATTCTTGTGACTATTCTTGAGACTATTCTTGAGACTATTCTTGCGACTATTCTTATGACTATTCTTATGACTATTCTTGCGACTATTCTTGTGACTATTCTTGCGACAATTTTTGGGCGCGCGACTATTCTTACAACTTACAATTCTTACAACTTACAATTCTTACAACTTACAATTCTTACAACTATTCTTGCGACTATTCTTGAGAGTATTCTTGAGAGTATTCTTACGACTATTCTTGAGAGTATTCTTGCGACTATTCTTGAGAGTATCTTTGCGACTATTCTTGCGACTATTCTTGAGACTATTCTTGCTACTATTCTTATGACTATTCTTATGACTATTCTTGCAACTATTCTTGTGACTATTCTTGCGACAATTTTTGGGTGCGCGACTATTCTTATGACTATTCTTGTGACTATTCTTGAGACTATTCTTGAGACTATTCTTGCGACTATTCTTATGACTATTCTTATGACTATTCTTGCGACTATTCTTGTGACTATTCTTGCGACAATTTTTGGGCGCGCGACTATTCTTATGACTATTCTTGAGACTATTCTTGAGACTATTCTTGTGACTATTCTTGTGACTATTTTTATGACTATTCTTGCAACTATTCTTATGACTATTCTTGCGACTATTCTTGAGACTATTCTTGAGACTATTCTTGCGACTATTCTTATGACTATTCTTGCGACTATTCTTATGACTATTCTTGAGACTATTCTTGTGACTATTCTTGTGACTATTCTTATGACTATTCTTGCGACTATTCTTATGACTATTCTTGCGACTATTCTTGTGACTATTCTTGTGACTATTTTTATGACTATTCTTATGACTATTCTTGTGACTATTCTTGAGACTATTCTTGTGACTATTTTTATGACTATTCTTGCAACTATTCTTATGACTATTCTTGCAACTATTCTTATGACTATTCTTGTGACTATTCTTATGACTATTCTTGTGACTATTCTTGCGACTATTCTTATGACTATTCTTGCGACTATTCTTGTGACTATTCTTGTGACTATTTTTATGACTATTCTTATGACTATTCTTGTGACTATTCTTGAGACTATTCTTGTGACTATTCTTGTGACTATTCTTGTGACTATTCTTGTGACTATTTTTATGACTATTCTTGCAACTATTCTTATGACTATTCTTGCGACTATTCTTGTGACTATTCTTGTGACTATTTTTATGACTATTCTTGTGACTATTCTTATGACTATTCTTGTGACTATTCTTGCGACTATTCTTATGACTATTCTTGTGACTATTCTTGTGACTATTCTTGCGACTATTCTTGTGACTATTCTTGCGACTATTCTTTTGGACGCGCAGCAAATTTTTCCATCTGTTTCTTGAAACAATCCGCCAATGGCGAAACATAGAAATTCACCATGAATCCATGCCTGGTGAAACATTTCACCCATCACTAGTATTCTACCTAATAGGCCTTTGTTCAAATCCCTTGAAGATAGGCCTATTAGGTAGATTACTGATTTCCAGCAAATTTTTGCTGCAGTTTCAAGAAAAAAATTAGCCGATGGTGAAACACAGAATTTCTCAGTGTATTCCTTGTCAATTCACAGAGGAAAGATTCTTCACATTGTCTTTGGTTCATGCACTTTAGATTATAAATAGACTGTTCACTGTACCCAAATTTGAGTTGCTCCGAATTAATGAATTTCCAGATTATCTCATTCTCTTTAATTTGCCCACTAGTATTGGAACGCTGGTAACTGAAGGCGGGATTCCAAGCCATTGTGCCTTTCCCACCCTGCACTCACATGGTACATAAAGACACAAAGAGTCCCTGTGAGGATCTTTACAAATTCAAACTCTGGGCTGAATGATACAGGTGATAGCACATTATATTGTTACATTGTTATATTGCCACAACAAGGTAAAAAATATTACCTGGAAAGCTTAATGATAAATGGTAGTCTAGGCTGGGCCTTCCATAGGTCAGATAAACTATGAGTAACAATAGAACGGGAGTGACTAGATTCCCTGACTGGCACACCACCGGCCTCCCCTTTACAGACAGAACTGTCATTTGAAGCAGCGTAGGGGGTTCTTCACAGTGAGGTCAGTGAGGTTTGGGAATGCCCTTCCTAGAGATGTGGTAATGGCAGATTCTGAGGGGTTTGGATGATTTCTTGAACAAGCATAGTATCCAGGGCTATTGTGATACTAATATCTACAGTTAGTATTAATGTTGGTGTATATAGGGTTTATGAATGTGAGTGTATAGTGTAGTTCACTTGGAAGGGTTGACCTAGATAGATTTGGTCTTTCTTCAACCCAACTTAACTATGTAACTATGTAAATAATGCACTATATTCACACACAGAGATTGTGTGACATTGTAAATAAAAACCCAAATCTAATAGAGGTCCTCTGGAAGTCCCACTGTCCTCAAACCATAGCAATATCATTAATATACAAATGTTTACTATGATTAAGAAATGAAAGCCAAATGGGAGGGTGACCTGGGCCTGGGCTATAAGGAACTGGAGGAGGACTGGAAAAAATATACTTCTTTGATCTCTTGTAAATTACAAGAACTTAATAAGCTTCTTTAACAATAATAGAGAACTGTGGAAGCAAAACTATTCTACTCAGTGAAGATGGACAATGCCATGTCTTTGGGAATGTGTTCTGGACCAGAGGGATAATAATGTGAATTAGTAATATAAATGTTTGTAATCCCTATATTTGCTCTTACACAACACACCCCTATTAAATTGTACAAGAAGAATGAAAATACAAGAAATGAATGGGATGAAGAGATGAAATCAGAATTACAGAAAAAAGTTTTACAGATTAATATTATGACCTTCAAAGTAATTGTGCAAATGACATAAGGCATTCTTTGTGACCCACCTAATTATTATACTCAACAATCTACCTGACACAGTTCCAGCTTTGAAGAACCTCTGGAAGAATCTGAAATTGTCTGCTAATATATTTATTTACCACAACATCATAGTTTTTGTGGAAACTGAGATTGCCCTTGACATCGACCTAGCCTTACTACTGAACGCCATTAATATACCATCATGGATTTGACTAATTAAAAACTGGTACTAATGCATGAAAATGCTAATTAGGGAAACTATAAACTAACATTGATTTAAATCAGTGATCCCCAACTAGTGGTTCGTTAGCAACTTGTTGCTCACCAACCCCTTGGATGTTGGTCCCAGTTGCCTCGAAGCAGGTGCTTATTTTTGAATTCCTGACTTGGAGGCAAGTTCAGTCCACATAGGAGCTACCAAATAGCCAATCACAACCCTTATTTGGCACCCTCATGAACATTTTCCATGCCTGTGTTGCTCCCAAACTCATTTTGGCTCACAGGTAAAAAAAGGTTGGGGATCCCTGATTTAGAGAAATGTTTGGTAACCATTGAGGTTAACCTCATTAGAAGTGGACTTCTTACTTCACTTAATTAATTGTATAATTCTAATAAGCTAAAGTCTATCTTAAGTGCCACAAAGTATTGTAAAATGTAAATGTTATTAACATTATACCTGGTTCCCAGGACTTTGGTCATAAAGAATAATCATCCCCAAACTCCACAGAGAGACAAAGTGTTTGGGGAGCTTGAAACAAACATTTCAAGCTGAGGTTTCTCTCAAGTCAATGACTTCTGGGACCAAGAGAAGCTTATCTATATATCATATAAAAGAGGAAGAAGCAAAATGTTCTTGTTTGCTTTATTTTATTAACTCCTCTCAATAACTGAAACCAGCACAAACATATAAGCTTGGACATCTTGGAGAAATCAACAAAAATGTAAAGAGAAATAAAATCAGTGATCAGAGACATTTTCATTAGAACTACAAATCTACAACAAAGACTGATCTATGTTCTGCGTAGGTAAATACTAAAGAGTCACTGAGGTCAGAACCCTTTGAATGGTTAAGGAAAGAAGATTAAAAAAACTCATCAACTACTTCAACCCAGGTTCTGTCTTCCAGAGGTTATTATGGCCAGCAGTAGCACGTCCCTCTTGCTTCCGGCTTTATTAGAAGCTCTCTGAATAGTACATAGAGGCACAAAGAGTCTCTTAACAGTGTTCTACCTCTCATTAATGTTTTATCACATAAAAGAAGTGAATTGGTATCACACAAATTAAGAAACGATCCCAATATTTTCCATGTGATAACTGTCACTTCCTTAGGAGATGTTACTTCACGGCAGTAATTTACTGAAAAGACAATGGTAATTGTTTTAACACTTTTTTATGTAATTAATCTATCAATGATAGTGAATTCTATGGAGAATTTAACATCTGCAGACAGATTCATCCTTCTTGGCCTCACCAGTACCCCATACCTACAGGAATTATGTGTTCTTTTGATTTTAATAATATATTTAGTCACAATTGGCGGAAACTTGTTACTTATCATTGTGGTGGGGACCAGTGTTCAGCTGCAGACGCCCATGTACTTTTTCCTGTGCAACCTCTCCGTCATTGACATCTGCTTCTCCTCCACCATTGTGCCGAAACTCTTAATCAATACTGTCGCTCGTGATAAAAGTGTTTCTCTCTTAGGATGTGGTGTACAGATGTACTTCCATTTAGCTCTAGGATCCACTGAGTGTATCATTCTGTCAGTCATGGCCTATGATAGGTACGCAGCCATCTGTAAACCTTTACACTACTACAAACTTATGAATAAGAGAGTGTGTATCTCCTTAGCTTCTGGATCATGGGCCGTCTCCTTGATCAACTCTGCCATTCATGTGGTCTTTACCTTCCAGCTGCCTTTCTGCAGGTCCAACCATCTCAACCATTTTTTCTGTGAGATACCTCCTTTTTTATATATCTCTTGCAGAGACACTTGGTTTAATGAGGTGGCCATGTACATCTCTGCTACTTTAATTGGTATAGGCTCGTTTTTTTTTACTCTCATTTCCTATGTTTATATAGTTTTAACCATTCTTAAGATGTGTTCCTCTCAAGGCAGAATTAAGACTTTCTCTACATGTGCATCCCACCTCACAGTGGTCTTGCTGTACTATGTTACCATCATGTTTATGTATTTGCGTCCTCACTTGGACTATTATCCAGAAACATCCAAGACGGTGTCTCTTATTTACACAGTTTTGACTCCAATGCTAAATCCTATCATCTATAGCATAAGGAACGGGGAAGTAAAAAGCAGCATTAAAAACAAACTGACCATTGAAACACTTAAAAAATTCTAAACTAACGTTCTTTCTATTTGCTTTCATTCTTTTCTATGAGCCTGTTAGTTTATTTAGGAAATTCGATCATAGCCAAGGATTGTTTATTATCATTATTATCACTGCCCTAATAATTCTTCACCAAATGAAATGAACGTTCAAGGAAATTTACCTACCTCTTCCTGTGTTTGGGCTACTGGTTGATAAAAAAATGAGAGAATTGATATTTTAAGATAAATAGTGTTTTTTTTTACAAAAGCAGGAACCAGGAACTCACTAATACAAGAAGTCTTGGAATGAAGTGGTCACATGGAGCTCCTCTGTATATATTCTTATAGAATAATGTATCTTTTGTTTGTTGATCAGTTCCTATTATATTTGTTATGTGTACAGTCAGTTTCCTCATTTATTGGCAGTTCTGCCTATTTGCTTATTCTTGTTCCTTTTGACCAGTCATACACTACATACTGTATAACCCACAGAGCAAACTTTTGAAATGTATATAAGTTCCAGAATTATGCTTAAATTATTGGAAACAATGTATTATGTTGGTTACTGTCTGGCCCAGTTAGGTCATCTATGTGCTGCTCCCATTCTGGAAAAAGTGGACTTCCAGCTCTTCAGTAACAAGGCCTCAGAGGTGGCTGAATATTTGACTTTGCCTCATAAAGCTCCTGAACTATATCATGATTTTGGACATTATGCAATGTTTCACCCAATTGGCTGACAGCTTATCTATCCCAGGCCACCTATACCTCCATGGGTGAAAAATACCAGTAAGGCTGAGACATTTACATCAGCCTGTGTTGAAACCAAAAAATGATTTGCTAGTTCTGCCTCCCCTGTGGTCTGTGTGCCCCAGAACCTAATAGAAATTAAGTTAAAGGCTTTTTTTTAGGAGTTTCCCTGCACCCATGGGAGAACCATAATTTGAGGAATGGCACGATGCTGCAATACAAAGCTGGAGGAATGCCTTCTTCTGATGTGGAGAAAGGGATTTGTTTGAATGACTTGATGTCCTCCTGTTGTAAAGGTGTTTTGCAAGCCTCATTGGAATGCCTTCGTTAGAAACTATTTAAAAGCTTTAGAAGTTGTCTATGGCACGTTTTACAACCTACATACCTTGCTAAATTATGTTTCAGAATCTATAAAAGAACAAAAAGAATGTACTTGTTTCATTAGAGGGTTGAAAGATGTTTTGTGGAAGCTGCTGTCTGAAAATATAATGTATGTTGGAGAAGTGGGAGAAAAATGCTGGAATCCGCTTAGGATGGAGTGTTGGGTGGGTATCTTGTGGCTATTGAAATGTACATTAAACTTTGCCATAAGCATCCACCAACACTGAGTGAACTTGTGATTAAAGTGAAGGAGTAAGAGGCTGAGCTGTGATTTGTTGCTTTTTGTAATAAAGCTGAAGACTGTTCTAGTCACATTTTCCCAAAGACTTGGAAAAAGGATATCAGAGGTACAACAGGGAAGTACCTTAAGTATCAACCATCTGACCCCTCTGGCTACACTACCCAACTGCGGTGTTTCTACTGCATGCAAAAGGGCAACAAGTCCAATGGCATCTGCCTAGCGCTGAGCAACATTTTTCACCAGGCATGTAATTTCTGCGTTTCACCATTGGCTGAATGTGTCGCCAGCATAAAAAACAAAAAATAGTTGCCCGCATCAAAAAGATGATGTGCGCATAAAAATGACTTGCATAATTTTTTCGATGCACATCAATTTTTTTTGACCTGAGACATTTTTGATGTTTCACGACTGAAAACATACTGGTGTAATTATTTGGGTTAATTTCTCTGGAAACGTTTCTTCTGCATGCCCATTGATGCTCTGGAGAAACAGATTTAATCAGTAATCTACCTAAAAGGCCTTTGTTCATATCCTCATCCGGTCTTCAGATGGAACTCTCATTATTTATCCCCAGATGGTTGAGAACTCTATGCTCAACAGTTTGGCTATTATTCTACAAAATGAAAGCACTGAAAGGACTGGACAATGGTCAAGATTAGGAGCAAACTGTATATTGAAAGTATATCCCTTGTTAATTCACAAATTAAAGATTTTTCACATTGTCTTTGGTTCATGCACTTTAGATTATAAATAGACTGTTCACTGTACCCAAATTTGAGTTGTTCCGAATTCATTCATTTTCAGATGATCTCATTCTCTTTAATTTGCCCACTAGTGGTGGAACGCTGCTAACGGAAGGCGGGATTCTAAGCCATTGTGCCTTTCCCACCCGGTAAAGCACTCACTGCTAACATATAATACATCCCATTGGTTATTCCCCTAGTGATACAGCAACTTGATAGAAAGTGCTTAGCACTGTATGGTCGAGGGGAGAGCGGCGCAGATCTCAGATTGGATCAGCTCTGCCAAATCAGGCATAGATTTACTCATTAGGTCACTTTGATAATGAGATTGAAGAAAAAGGAAAAGTTACTGCAGCAAAGATACCAATACACATTGCACTGATATTATACCAAATGGGATAAATCTACTAATAACAAAAGGATAAAATAAACTGCCCACAATAAGTTCATAAATTACTTCAGCCCACTGCTTTCTTCCAGTGGTTGATTAGGCAAGCAGTAGTATGTCCCTCTATGTTTGGTCTCCGGCAATGGTACATAAAGACACAAAATGTCCCTGTGAGGATCTTTACAGATTCAAACTCTGGGCTGAATGATACATGTGATAGCACATTACATTGTTGAGCCACAACAAGGTAAAAAATTACCTAGAAAGCTTAATGATAAATGGTAGTCTAGGCTGGGCCTTCCATGGGTCAGATAAACTATGAGTAACAATAGAACAGGAGTCACTAGATTCCCTGACTGGCACACCAGAGGCCCCTCCTTTAGATTACAGAAACAGAACTGTCATTTGATGCAGTGTAGGTGTTCTTCACGGTGAGGGCAGTGAGGTTGGGGAATGCCCTTCCTGGTGATACTGTAATGGCAGATTCTGTTAATGCCTATAAGAGGGGTGTGGATGAGTTCTTGAACAAGCATAGTATCCAAGGCTATTGTGATACTAATATCTACAGTTAGTATTAATGTTGGTATATATGGTTTATGTATGTGAGTGTATAGTGTAGTTCACTTGGAAGGGTTGACCTTGATGGACTTTGGACTTTCTTCAACCCAGCTTAACTATGTAAATAATGCACTATATTCACACACAGAGATTGTGTGACATTGAAAAATAAAATCCGGATGCTAATAGAGGTCCTCTGGAAGTCCCACTGTCCTCAAACCATAACAATATCATAAATATAGGAATGTTTACTAAGATTAAGAAATGAACCAAATTTGGCATTGAAAGCCAAATGGGAGGGTGACCTGGGCCTGGGCTATAAGGAACTGGAGAAAGACTGGAAAAAATATACTTGATCTCTTGTAAATTACAAGAACTTAATATGCTTCTTTCACAATAATACAGAACTGTGGAAGCAAAAGTATTCTACTCAGTACCCTCCACATGTTGGAGGCATTGAAGATGGACAATGCCATGTCTTTGGGAATGGGATCTGGACCAAAGTCAGAGAGATAATAATGGGAATTAGGAATATACATATTTATAATCCCTATATTTGCTCTTACACAACACACCCCTATTAAATTGTACAAGAAGAATGAAAATACAAGAAATGAATGGGGTGAAGAGATGATATCAGAATTACAGCAAAAATGGTTTTACTAAATGAGTCAGATTATTATTATGACCTTCAAAGTAATTGTGCAAATGACATAAGGCATTCTTTGTGACCCACCTAATTATTCTACTGAACAATCTACCTGACACAGTTCCAGCTTTGAAGAACCTCTGGAAGCAATTGAAATTGTCTGCTAATATATTTATTTACCATAACATCATAATTTTTGTGGAAACTAAGATGGCCCATTGCCCTTGACATCTACCTAGCCTTACTACTGAAAATACTTAATGCCATTAATATACCAAAGAAAGGTTCTATCATACATACCTAAATCCATATCATGGATTTGACTAATTAGAAAATTGCACTAATGTGCATGAAAATGCAAATAATGGAAACTATAAACTAACATTGATTTAGACCACTGTTTGATGACCATTGAGGTTAACCTCATTAGAAGTGGACTTCTTACTTCCCTTAATTAATTGTAGTTGATTTTAATTCTAACAAGCTAAAGTCTATCTTTAGTGCCACAAAGTTACATTTTATTAACATTATACCTGCTTCCCAGGTCATAAAGAATAATCATCCCCAAAATCCCCAGAGAGACACAGTGTTTGGGGAGCTTGAAACAAACATTTCAAGCTGAGGTTTCTCTCAAGTCAATGACTTCTGGGACCAAGAGAAGCTTATCTATATATCATAGGAAGAAGCATAATGTTCTTGTTTGCTTTATTTTATTAACTCCTCTCAATAACTGAAACCAGCACAAAAATATAAGCTTGGACATCTTGGAGAAATCAACAAAAATGTAAAGAGAAATAAAATCAGTGATCAGAGACATTTTCATTAGAACTACAAAGCAACAACAAAGACTGATCTATGTTCTGCGTAGGTAAATACTAAGGAGTCACCGAGGTCAGAACCCTTTGAATGGTTAAGGAAAGAAGATTAAAAAAACTCATCAACTGCTTCAATCCAGGTTCTGTCTTCCAGAGGTTATTATGGCCAGCAGTAGCACGTCCCACTTGTTCCAGGCTTTACTAGAAGCTCTCTGAATAGTACATAAAGGCACAAAGAGTCTCCTAACAGTGTTATACCTCTCATTAATGGTTTATCACATAAAAGAAGTGAATTGGTATCACACAAATTATGAAACGATCCCAATATTTTCCATTTGATAACTGTCACTTCCTTAGGAGATGTTACTTCATGGCAGTAATTTACTGAAAAGACAATTGTAATTTTTTAACACTTTTTTTTACGTAATTAATCTATCAATGATAGTGAATTCTATGGAGAATTTAACATCTGCAGACAGATTCATCCTTCTTGGCCTCACCAGTACCCCATACCTACAGGAATTATGTGTTCTTTTGATTTTAATAATGTATATAGTCACAATAGCTGGAAACTTGTTACTTATCATTGTGGTGGGGACCAGTGTTCAGCTGCAGACGCCCATGTACTTTTTCCTGTGCAACCTCTCTGTCATTGACATCTGCTTCTCCTCCACCATTGTGCCGAAACTCTTAATCAATACTTTAGCTCATGACAAAAGTATTTCTCTGTTTGGATGTGCTTCACAAATGTTCTTCCATTTAGCTCTAGGATGCACTGAGTGTATGATTCTGGCTGCCATGGCCTATGATAGGTACGCAGCCATCTGTAAACCTTTACACTACTACCAAGTTATGAATAAGAGAGTTTGCATCTGCTTAGCTTCTGGATCATGGGCCGTCTCCTTGATCAACTCTGCCATTCATGTGGTCTTTACCTTCCAGCTGCCTTTCTGCAGGTCCAACCATCTCAACCATTTTTTCTGTGAGATACCTCCTTTTTTATATATCTCTTGCAGAGACACTTGGTTTAATGAGGTGGCCACGTACATCTCTGCTAGTATAATTGGTATAGGCTCATTGTCTTTGACTCTCATTTCCTATGTTTATATAGTTTTAACCATTCTTAATATGTGTTCCGCTGAAGGAAAAATGAAGGCTTTCTCCACATGTGCATCCCATCTCACAGTGGTCTTGCTGTACTTTTTTACCATCTTCTTTATGTATTTGCATCCTCACTCGGACTATTATCCAGAAACATCCAAGATGGTGTCTCTTATTTATACAGTTGTCACTCCAATGCTAAATCCTATCATCTATAGCATAAGGAACGTGGAGGTTAAAAGCAGCATTAAAAACAAACTGACCATTGAAACATTTAAAAAATTCTAAACTAACTTCTTTCTATTTGCTTTGATTCTTTTCTATGAGCCTGTTAGTTTATTTAGGATATAATAACATAGTCAAGGATTGTTTATTAGTATTATGATCACTGCCCTAATAATTCTTCACCAAATGAAATGAATGTTCAAGGTACCCTAAAAATCTGCCTTATTTAGAGCCACATTTACCTACCTCCTCCAGTGTTTGGGCAACCGGTTGATGAAAAATTGAGAGAATTTCTGATCTCACTTTTTAAGCCTGCGATTGCTCTGACTTGCTGCCAAATGATTTTTTTAAAGAAAAGTAGTGTTTTTTTACATGAACAAGAACTCACTAATACAAGAAGTCTTGGAATGAAGTGGTCACATGAAGCTCCTCTGTATATATTCTGATATAATAATGTATGTTTTGTTTGATCAGTTCCCATTATATTAATAAGTGTAAGGTCAGTAATAAGTTCCAGAATTATGGAAATTCTGGGAAATTATGGGAAACAATGTATTATGTTGGTTACTGTCTGGCATAGTTAGGTCATCTATGTGCTGCTCCCATTTTGGTGGAAAAAGTGGACTTCCAGCTCTTCAGTAACAAGGCCTCAGAGGTGGCTGGATATTTGACTTTGCTTTATTATGCAATTTTTTACCCCTTTGGCTGACTGCTTATCTATCCTAGGCCACCTATACCTCCGTAAGTGAAAAATACCAGTAAGGCTGAGACATTTACATCAACCTGTGTTGAAACCAAGAAATGATTTGCTAGTTCTGCCTCCCCTGTGGTCTATGTGTCCCAGAACCTAATAGAAATTAAGTTAACCGTCTTTCTTATGAGTTTCCATGCGCCTAAAGTACAAGGGAACCATAATTTGAGGAATAGCAGAAGGCTTCAATACAAAGCTGGAGGAATGCCTTCTTATGATGTAGACAAAGGTATTTATTTGAATGAATTGATGTCCTCCTGTTGTAAAGGTGTTTTGCAAGCCTCATTGTGATACCTTAGTTAGAAACTATTTAAAAGCTTTAGAAGTTGTCTATGGCACTTGTGACAACCTACATACCTTGCTCAAATATATTTCAGAATCTAAGAAAGAAAAAAGAGAACTTACCTGCTTCATTAAAGAATTCCTGTGTTTTGTCATTGGCGGAATGTGTTGCCTACATGGAAAAAAAATTGTTGCCTGCGTAAAAAAAAATTGACACGTATCCAAAAAAATTGTGCCAAGCGTCAAAATAATGATGCACACGTAAACAGGCATCATTTTTCGACGCAAGACATTTTTGGCGCTTCACTAATTTTTCTGATGATGGTTTAAGATGTACATTCAGTTTGTTCACAAATGGTACACCCACCACTGATATATGACACAAGCTCACAATTGATTTTAATTTACCATCCTTTCTACCAGCAATATCTTAGTCATATTCCCTTGCAACCTGTTGGTCATGAGATAGTCCTTGGTGAGGGGGAAGTTTCTGTCTGCATGGACTAGAAGTAATGCTCCATATTTTTAGTTTAGTGGAAGACAAAGATCCTCCTTTTACATTCATTGATTACGTGGAGTAAGTAAAATGGCAAACAGTTGGGGTAGTACCCCTGAATTTGAAGTTAAAGCATGCACAGTAGCAGTGCTCTTGCTTTCTGCATGCTGTGTTTGTGAGATGCTGGGAGTCACACAGATTTATGCTAGGCTGAGTGTCCGACTGGGTCATTGTTGATGGGGAAAAGCATGAAATGCTTGGGGCCACAGCGTACCATGAAATGCTGGAGGCCACACTGTAGCACAAATGTTTGGTGCCACATGTGTCATGACAAGCTTGCAGCCATACTATATCTGTCATGAAATGCCGGTGTCACACTGTGTCATGAATCTCCGGGAGCCATACAGTGTCATGAAATGCTTTGAAACCATATCCGTTGGGTTATTTCCATTGCCTATTTTACTCAACTACCGTATCCCACTTTCCATATCACAGTTTTTATGCTTGGGGCCTTGCTTTGGGGTGCTCCTGTCTTAACACACAGGGTACCATCCCTCCAGCTTTTGAGGGGGAAGCCCCAAGCACTACTCTGACCATAGCCCCATTTTATCTTAATCCAGCTGTGGTTGTGCTGATGTTGGCTAGGTATCACAAGTTGAAACTGATGAAGAAAATCCTTATCTTTAAGACTTCAACTAACTACCAGTCACTATACCTCATATTCATGTAAAGCTCCCCTACAAATGGTGTGCCTATTCTGGTAGAATCACTAAGGAGCAAATGTACTACAATTTCTATTTGAGTTTTCACTGTGGTTAAAAAAAAAATTGCTGAAAAAATAGTGAATTTCAGTTCTCTGAACTTTGTTTTTGAGTTTTAAAGACAAAATATCAAAAATAAGAATAAATGTTCAGATTCCAGTTTCTTTGTAAGTATTAGATTTAGTTTGCAACTCTTTGGGGCAGGGACAAGTGATGAGCGAATTTTTTCACCCGACTTTGATTCCCAACGAATTTCCGCATTTCGAGGTTGGTGAATTAGTAGCAGAAAAATCTGATTACTTCTGATATGATAGGTGGGTCTGTGGATTTCCATTTAGCTGCTAAAACATGGTTGACTAAGGTCTGGGAGTATTTGGAAAGCTTGGGAAAGGGCCTCCCCAATAGATAGGTAAGTGGGTCTTTTGGCAAGACCTGAGTAGTTAGGTTGGTCAGTAGATCTGCTATGTTATCCCAAAGAGTATGTATCTTGGGGCACGTCCAAAAGGTGTGAAGTGGGGTACCCACTTCATTACAAAGTCTCCAACAAGTGTTGGGGTGGTCCGGGAATAAAGCATGGAGTTTGTCCGAGGTGTAGTACCAAAACATTAATGCATTGTAAATATTCTCTGTCTCTGTCTGACATAGGTAATTATTTTCCTGGAGTTGGCCCAGATTGCCTCCCAGTCTTCTGTAGTTGGTTGGGTTGGTAGGAAGTTGGCCCATTTAGTCATGTACCTATGTTTGGGCTGGTTCTCTGAAAGTGAGTCTGTTAGCATTTTGTAAATCCGTGAGATTAGGCCTTTTTGTGGTAGGCCTAAGAGTTCCAGTAATTCAAAGGGTAAGGAGGGTGCAGATTTAGTTTGTTGGATATAGGGTTGGAGAAAGTGCCGTATTTGAAAGTATCCAAACTGTCTTAATTGGACACCTGGGGTCTTTTGTATTAAGTCCAAATACAGTAGCAAAGAGTTTGTAGAGTTGTTCATAAGGTCCTTGATGGTGTGGAGTCCAGTCTTTTGCCATCTGGTGTAAAAGTCATGTTGTAGTCCTGGTGTGAAGTTCGGGTTGTTTTTGCAGATTGTGTTTAGGGGGTAAGCTGATTTTAGCTTGAGCCTAGTTTTATATTTGTTCCATATGTTTAGGGTATGTTGGATGAATTGGAAAAGACCTGATGCAGGGGTCATTGGTTTGCTGGAAGAACAAATTCGGGAGTTGAGGTGGCCACCTGGAGACATTGAATTTTCAATATGGCTCCACAATTGGCTCCCAATGGGACCAGGTCAATAGTTGGCGAGGTGAGTGGCATCATAGTATTTCTGTAAGAGTGGAACTCCAAGGCCTCCATATCTTGTAGAAGTTTTCAAAGTCGTTTTGCCTATTCTGTGTTGTTTATTTCCCCCATATAAACTTATGAAACAGAGTTTGCATGTCCTTGAAGGTTTTGGAGGAGATGGGTATAGGCAATGTTTTACACAAATATAGAAATTTTGGAAGGATGTTCATTTTAAGTGCGGCTATCTTTCCAAACCATGAGAGTATGGGTGTCAACCAGTGCTTTAGAACTATTTTAGTTTGATTGAGTAGCGGAATGAAGTTGTGATCGTACAGTTTGTCATATGCAGAAGAAATTTTTGTTCCCAGGTATGTGATAAAGTTTGGCTTCCAGTTATATTTACATTTAGATTGTAGGATTACTAAAGTGGACCTGGGCAGGTTGACTGAAAAGGCTTCAGTTTTGTTGAAATTAATCTTATATACTGAGAGAATACCATAGTCATTCAAAATTTTGTGTAAGGAAGGTAACAATGTCAAAGGGTTAGTTATTGTCAGTAACACGTCATTGGCAAACAAAGAAACCGTGTACAGGTATAGGACCCGTTATCCAGAATGCTAGGGACAAGGGGTATTCCGGATAAGCGGTCTTTCCGTAATTTCGATCTCCATACCTTAAGTCTACTAAAAAATCAATAAAACATTAAATAAACCCAATAGGATTTGGCATCCAATAAGGATTATTTATATCTTAGTTGGGATTGATTACAAGGTACTATTTTATTACTACAGAGATAAAGGAAATCAGTTTTAAAATTCTGAATTGTTTGATTAAAATGGAGTTTATGGGAGACGGGCATAAGGGATCCCATACCTCTATTAGTTATTAGAGACCTTGACCCCTGCAACATCTTGATTGTTTCTAATTACAGCTGCCAGCGGCTCCATGCTGAGCACGTATAGTAGGGGGGAAAGGGGACACCCTTGCCATGTTCCATTTGAGATTGGGATGGATTTCTGAGTTTGGCCCGGAAGTTTTATGTATTTGGAGGGAGTGCTGTATAAGCTATTGAGTGTTGTCAAATAGGGACCAGATACAGTAGGTTCAAATGTTGTAATAAAGCAAACAGAAAAGGACAATTTAAGCGGTCAAATGCTTTTTCAGCATATAATCCTAAAAGGAGCATCTGTTGCTTTTGTTTTTTGGCTATTTGTAGAACATTAATAACTCTCCTGGTGTTATCTTCTGCCTGTCAGCCAAGGATAGAGACTACCTGGTCCCTATAAGTCTCTTTGATTCTTACCTTATTGCAACTGTACCTTGTATTTGTATTTATTGTTAAACTTTGTATTTATCTATTAATAGATAGTAACCCCCTGTTTGTATTAATGAATTCTACTGTACAGCGCTGTGTACATAAGTAGTGCTTTATAAATAAAGATATTCAGACATACATACATACATACATACATACATACAATATACATACAGGAGGGATTTTTTTTGCCCAACAATAACATTTTTAAAAAATTACTTTCATAGTGGAATATTGGGATTATGTTGGGGAGATGTTGGGATTATGTGGAGAAGACATTTCAGTGATTTGGGGACCCTGGTTTTAATAGTGTCTGCATGGCAGCAACTTAAATTTCCCCACTGAAAGTCAACGAGTCTGATTGGCGTTTGGTGGCTCCGCCCACTTTTTCTAACCTGGAACTGCAGTTACCCAATGACTATCTCTGCAAAGTTTAGGGACCCTAGGACTAATAGTTAAAGAATGGCAGCAGTTTAAATTGAAACCAATAAAATTCAATAGGTATATTGTGATTGGTAGTTGGTGGCTCCGCCCACTTTTTCTAACCTCAAAGTCACCCAGTGACAAACAGTGGGCACCCTGGCATAAATAGTGTGAGAATGACAGCATTTTAACTTTAAACCAATAAAATTCAATTATGAAATTGTGAGATTGAAGTAAAAAGGTGAAATGTTATTGGCTGTTTGTGGCTCCACCCACTTTTTCCTAACTTTGAACAGCAAATACACAGTGACTAACTTTGGAAAATGTAACAACCCTGGAATTAATACCTAAATAATGGCATCTGTTTAAATATAAAACAATTAAATTTAATGGGTGGAAATGGATTGGCTGTTGGTGGCTCCTCCCACTTTGGGTCATTCAACAAATGTCGCTGTTTTATTTGGTGTGACCCCATTATTATGATATTCAAGTTTGGGAGGTGTAGCTTCAAAGCTGTAAGATTGGCAGCAGTTTGAAAATCTTCCCTGTCAAAGTCAATGGGAAAATTGGGGGTTCGGAGCGGCGCCAAAAAAAGACGGGGGGCGGGATCGCTTAGAAAAGCACAAGCAACCTGCTCCGCTATAGGGCGAAGAAGTGTGGGGAGTTTGGGTGTTGTACTCCTAAAACTGTAGGAGGAGTAGCGATTAGAAAATGGGGGGCGCTAAGAATAAGAAGAAGAAAAGGTGGAAGAATAAGTCGAAGAACAGTCTGTGGGTTTCAACCCAACATAAAAATTATAAATAGGACATTTAATGTACCTTATTCCTTCAGTTATGGCAAAAAGTAGAACAAAATATTGTACAATTTTAATAAGTTTAAATATTAGCTTTTCATCTGCTTCCTAGGGCCTTGGCCATAAAGTCTAAACATTCCAACAATCTACAGAGGGACTAATTGTTTGGGGAGCCATTAAACACTCAATTGTAGCTGAGGTTTCTCTCAAGTCATCGACTTCTGGGACCCAGAGACATTTATTACAGCATATAAACGGGGGGAAAATTCTACTGCTCTCATTTCACTTATTTTATATTTTATTTCTTCTCACTATCCGAAACCTAAACAGAAGAACAATCTGGGACATCTTGGAGAAACCAACAAACATGTATAGGAACACAGCGACAGGTATTTTCATTTGATGAACAGAGTAATGAAAAATCAATGATCCACTGATCTACATGCAGAGTAGAGTAACTCTAAGGGGAAGCAGACGCCATATAAAAACATTGCACAGGGAGAATATCACTAGCGAATCCCCACCAATAATAACAAAAGGACACCATACTCCTCTGAGTAGTTAAGCTGGGAAATAACAAGAAAGAAGATTCAATGAGATCATAAATGACTTTAACCCCACTGTTTTTTTTCCCAGAAATCATAAAGGCAAGCAGTAGCCTGTCCCTCTTACTTCAGGCTTCATTGGTGTCTCCCTTAATGGTACATACAGTGGCTTGCAAAAGTATTCGCCCCCCTTGAACTTTTCCACATTTTGTCACATTACAGCCACAAACATGAATCAATTTTATTGGAATTCCACGTGAAAGACCAATACAAAGTGGTGTACACGTGAGAAGTGGAACGAAAATCATACATGATTCCAAACATTTTTTACAAATAAATAACTGCAAAGTGGGGTGTGCGTAATTATTCAATACTTTGTAGAACCCCCTTTTGCTGCAATTCCAGCTGCCAGGCTTTTAGGGTATGTCTCTACCAGCTTTGCCCATCTAGAGACTGACATCCTTGCCCATTCTTCTTTGCAAAACAGCTCCAGCTCAGTCAGATTAGATGGACAGCGTTTGGGAACAGCAGTTTTCAGATCTTGCCACAGATTCTCCATTGGATTTAGATCTGGACTGTGACTGGGCCATTCTAACACATGGATATGTTTTGTTTTAAACCATTCCATTGTTGCCCTGGCTTTATGTTTAGGGTCGTTGTCCTGCTGGAAGGTGAACCTCTGCCCCAGTCTCAAGTCTTTTGCAGACTCCAAGAGGTTTTCTTCCAAGATTGCCCTGTATTTGGCTCCATCCATCTTCCCATCAACTCTGACCAGCTTCCCTGTCCCTGCTGAAGAGAAGCCCCCCCAGAGCATGATGCTGCCCCCCCATATGTGACAGTGGGGATGGTGTGTTCAGAGTGATGTGCAGTGTTAGTTTTCCGCCACACATAGCGTTTTGCATTTTGGCCAAAAAGTTCCATTTTGGTCTCATCTGACCAGAGCACCTTCTTCCACATGTTTGCTGTGTCCCCCACATGGCTTGTGGCAAACTGCAAACGGGACTTCTTATGGTTTTCTGTTAACAATGGCTTTCTTCTTGCCACTCTTCCATAAAGGCCAATTTTGTGCAGTGCACGACTAATAGTTGCCCTATGGACAGATTCCCCCCTGAGCTGTAGATCTCTGCAGCTCCCCCAGAGTCACCACGGGCCTCTTGGCTGCATTTCTGATCAGCGCTCTCCTTGTTCGGCCTGTGAGTTTAGGGGGACGGCCTTGTCTTGGTAGGTTTACAGTTGTGCCATACTCCTTCCATTTCTGAATGATCGCTTGAACAGTGCTCCGTGGGATGTTCAAGGCTTTAGAAATCTTTTTGTAGCCTAAGCCTGCTTTAAATTTCTCAATAACTTTATCCCTGACCTGTCTGGTGTGTTCTTTGGACTTCATGGTGTTGTTGCTCCCAATATTCTCTTAGACAACCTCTGAGGCCGCCACAGAGCAGCTGTATTTGTACTGACATTATATTACACACAGGTGCACTCTATTTAGTCATTAGCACTCATCAGGCAATGTCTATGGGCAACTGACTGCACTCAGACCAAAGGGGGCTGAATAATTACGCACACCCCACTTTGCAGTTATTTATTTGTAAAAAATGTTTGGAATCATGTATGATTTTCGTTCCACTTCTCACGTGTACACCACTTTGTATTGGTCTTTCACGTGGAATTCCAATAAAATTGATTCATGTTTGTGGCTGTAATGTGACAAAATGTGGAAAAGTTCAAGGGGGCCGAATACTTTTGCAAGCCACTGTAACTATACGAAGAATCCCTCTGTAGTATTAAATTGGTTATTACCATTGTATCAAAGGAATGAACACAGAGATATTACCCAGAGACATTTATTACAGCATATAAAAGGGGAAAAACTCTACTGTTCTCATTTGATTTATTTTATGTTTTATTTCTTCTCACTATTTGAAACCTGAACAGAAGAACAATCTGGGACATCTTGGAGAAACCAACAAACATGGATAGGAACACAGCTTAAGCGACAGGTATTTTTATTTGATGAACAGAATAATAAACAATCGAGGATCCGCTGATCTACACGCAGAGTAGAGTAACTCTAAGGGGAAGCAGACGCCATATAAAAACATTACACGAGGAGAATATCACTGGCGAATCCCCACCAATAATAACAAAAGGACACCTTAATAGTTAAGCTGGGAAATAACAAGAAAGAAGATTCAATGAGATCATAAATGACTTTAACCCAAGTCAAAAAGGCAAGCAGTAGCCTGTCCTTCTTACTTCAGGCTTAATTGGTGTCTCCCTTAATGGTACATAACTATACAAAGAATCCCTCTGTAGTATTTAATTGGTTAGTACCATTGTATCAAAGGAATGAACACAGAGATATTACCCAGAGACATTTATTACAGCATATGAAAGGGGAAAAATTCTACTGTTCTCATTTGATTTATTTTATATTTTAGTTCTCACTATCTGAAACCTAAGCAGAAGAACAATCTGGGACATCTTGGAGAAACCAACAAACATGTATAGGAACACAGCTTAAGCGACAGCTATTTTCATTTGATGAACAGAGTAATGAAGAGTAAGGATCCGCTGATCTACACGCAGAGTAGAGTAACTCTAAGGGGAAGCAGACGCCATATAAAAACATTGCACGAGGAGAATATCACTGGCGAATCCCCACCAATAATAACAAAAGGACACCTTAATAGTTAAGCTGGGAAATAACAAGAAAGAAGATTCAATGAGATCATAAATGACTTTAACCCAAGTCAAAAAGGCAAGCAGTAGCCTGTCCCTCTTACTTCAGGCTTAATTGGTGTCTCCCTTAATGGTACATAACTATACAAAGAATCCCTCTGTAGTATTAAATTGGTTATTACCATCAAAGGAATGAACACACTTACAAATTAATTACGAGCAGCAGATGATGATAGAACCCCAACATATTCCATGTGATACCTGTCAGACTTCCTTATTACAATAAACTTTAAAAAAGTAAAAAAAGAGTAATTACAATATTGCAGCACATTTTCCCCTATATTGGTGTAATCCATCACTTATACAGTGACGTTTTATGGAGAGTTCAAATCAAACATCTGCAGACAGATTCATCCTTCTTGGCCTCACCAGTACCCCATACCTACAGGCACTATGTGTCCTTTTGATTTTAATAATGTATATAGTCACAATATCTGGAAACGTGTTACTTATGACTGTGGTGGGGACCAGTGTTCAGCTGCAGACGCCCATGTACTTTTTCCTGTGCAACCTCTCCATCATTGACATCGGCCTCTCCTCCACCATTGTGCCGACACTCTTAATCAATACTGTCGCTCGTGACAAAAGTATTTCTCTCTTAGAATGTGGCGTACAGATGTACTTCCATTTAGGTCTCGGATGCACTGAGTGTATAACTCTGTCAGTCATAGCCTATGATAGGTACGCAGCCATCTGTCAACCTTTACACTACTACCAAATTATGAGTAAAACAGTGTGCATCTGCTTAGCTTCTGGATCATGGACCGTCTCACTGATCAACTCTGCCATTCATGTGGTCTTGACTTTCCAGCTGCCTTTCTGCAGGTCCAACCATCTCAACCATTTCTTCTGTGAGATACCTCCTTTTCTATATATCTCTTGCGGAGACCCTTGGCTTAATGAGTTGGCCATGTACATCGCTGCTAGTATAATTGGCTTATGCTCCTTCTTGTTGACTCTTATTTCATATTTTTCTATAGTTTTGACAATTCTTAAGATGTGTTCTACTGAAGGAAGAATAAAAGCATTTTCCACTTGTGCATCCCATCTCACAGTGTTCTTCCTGTACTACGGGACTATCCTGTTTATGTATTTGCACCCTCACTCGGACAATTATCCAGAAACATCCAAGACGGTGTCTATTATTTACACAGTTGTGACTCCAATGCTAAATCCTATCATCTATAGCATAAGGAATGGGGACGTTAAAAGAAGCATTAAAAACAAACTGGGCCTGTTGATTTAATACAGGACATATTGCTGATGGCAAAGTGCGGAATTTCACCACAAATCCATGCCTGGAGAAAACAATCACTCAGCCCTATTCACCAGATGAAATGCATGCTAAAGATAACATTATTAAGCATGGGGTCTCTTTTCAACCAATATTATATTCTGATGCAGAAAAAGTCTCAATATGGCCACCTCAAAAATATAACAATAGGGACTATACTGTAAAGCTTTTCTTCCACGTGCAGACTTACCTTAAGCAAGCAGCACTACAAAGTTCTTAATGTTCTCTGGTCTCAGGTGATCAAGCTTTTCTAAACAACCTACTGCTTTTGTTGTTTTTTAGAAATTCTATTTTGTATCCTCTGCATCATTTTCGACATAATACAGTAAGTCTTGGAACAAAGTAAGAACATGGAGCACCTCAGTATATATTCTGTTATAGATTAAAGATATAATTACCCCTTATTGGGGGCAGAACAGCCCTATTGGGTTTATTTCATGGTTAAATGATTCCCTTTTCTCTGTAATAATAAAACAGTACCTGTACTTGATCCCAACTAAGATATAATTACCCCTTATTGGGGGCAGAACTGCCCTATTGGGTTTATTTAATGGTTAAATGATTCCCTTTTCTCTGTAATAATAAAACAGTACCTGTACTTGATCCCAACTAAGATATAATTACCCCTTATTGGGGGCAGAACAGTCCTATTGGGTTTATTTCATGGTTAAATGATTCCCTTTTCTCTGTAATAATAAAACAGTACCTGTACTTGATCCCAACTAAGATATAATTACCCCTTATTGGGGCAGAACAGCCCTATTGGGTTTATTTAATGGTTAAATGATTCCCTTTTCTCTGTAATAATAAAACAGTACCTGTACTTGATCCCAACTAAGATATAATTACCCCTTATTGGGGGCAGAACAGCCCTATTGGGTTTATTTAATGGTTAAATGATTCCCTTTTCTCTGTAATAATAAAACAGTACCTGTAATTGATCCCGACTAAGATATAATTACCCCTTATTGGGGGCAGAACAGCCCTATTGGGTTTATTTAATGGTTAAATGATTCCCTTTTCTCTGTAATAATAAAACAGTACCTGTACTTGATCCCAACTAAGATATAATTACCCCTTATTGGGGGCAGAACAGTCCTATTGGGTTTATTTCATGGTTAAATGATTCCCTTTTCTCTGTAATAATAAAACAGTACCTGTACTTGATCCCAACTAAGATATAATTACCCCTTATTGGGGGCAGAACAGCCCTATTGGGTTTATTTAATGGTTAAATGATTCCCTTTTCTCTGTAATAATAAAACAGTACCTGTACTTGATCCCAACTAAGATATAATTACCCCTTATTGGGGGCAGAACAGCCCTATTGGGTTTATTTCATGGTTAAATGATTCCCTTTTCTCTGTAATAATAAAACAGTACCTGTACTTGATCCCAACTAAGATATAATTACCCCTTATTGGGGGCAGAACAGCCCTATTGGGTTTATTTTATGGTTAAATGATTCCCTTTTCTCTGTAATAATAAAACAGTACCTGTAATTGATCCCAACTAAGATATAATTAATCCTAATTGGATGCAAAACAATCCTATTGGGTTTAATTAATGTTTTATTGATTTTTTAGTAGACTTAAGGTATGGAGATCCAAATTATGGAAAGACCCCTTATCTGGAATACCCTTGGTCCCGAGCATTCTGGATAATGGGTCCTATACCTGTATATGACCCCAGTTAAACTAAAGAAAATGTTTGACACAACTGACTTATGCTGTAGATGCAACTTAGAAGTGGGTACATATGAACATATTTGGTACAATTGTAAAAAGTTAGAACATTATTGGGAATCGATCCAAAAAATTATCGAAAAAATTTTCCTAAAGGAAATTGAACTTTTTCCCAAAGGAAATCTCCAGTCCTCTGATTAAGTATATTATCACGTCAGCTAAAGCAATAATTCCAAGGAAATGGAAGAATGCCGAGCCACCGACACTAACAGAATGGATTCACCTACTAGAAGACTCCAAAAGCATGGAAGAATCAATTGCCTATAAAAATGGTAATATACTTAAACATTTTAAAAATTGGAGATTGTGGTCAGAATATATGGAACTAAATCAGAAAACATAAAGTACCCCACTTCTTGAGATGCAACCCCAAAGAAAGAAAGGTTACAATGTCATTAAGAAAGAAAAATTATATGTAAAGAACATCATATCTATTTCTGAGTAAAATGTTACTTAAAAAAAAAAAATGTTAACTGTCTCTAAAACCGAAGAAATAACAATAACATACTAGTAATGTTAAAACAAATAATCCATGTCATGTTACATGTATATCTTTAAAATGCAATATCACTTACCTTTTACCCTACCCTTCTTTTTTTCTGTACCCCTAAAAAACTGAAAACTAATAAAAAAAAATTAATTGAAAAAAAAAAAAATTCTCTTGTATATGATGAGGTTCCATAATGTACCGAACAATTAAATTAAAATGGTATTTATACCCATGTGATAAGTGGCCCAGTACCAAGTGTATTTATGGAAATGTTTTATTGCAATGTAACATCTTTAATCCTGAAGAAGAGATGTAATACTACCATCTCAAAAGCTTGCAATTTTTACTTACTCAATAAAAGGTATCACTTAACCATATCATTTATGCATTTTTTTAATGGCTAACATGGTACAACACTTAACTACCATGGAAATGTCTTGTTGAAATACATCTAGCAAGTCTTTCATTTATTTGAAATTCTTAATTAACTGGCAAAATAGCCATATAATAGTTTTAATAGTAATAGTAGTTTAAAAAGCCTTTATTGGTCACATTTGGCTTAGATCTCCAACAAACAGCAAAGTTTCAAGCCTTTTTCAAGCCTTTTTAAGCTTGAAAAGGACTGTGTGAAGGCCTGAAATGTTGCTTTTTGTTGGAGATCCAAGCCAAATGTGACCAATAAAGGCTTTTTAAAGGGACAGTAACACCAAAAAATGAAAGTGTATAAAAGTAATAACAATATAATGTACTGTTGCCCTGTACTGGTACAACTGGTGTGTTTTCCTTAGAAAGACTACTATAGTTTATATAATAAAGCTTCTGTGTAGCCATGGGGGCAGCCATTTACAGGAGAAAAGGCACAGGTTACTTAGCTTATTCTACAGATAAGCTTTGTAGAATATAATGGGGTTTTATCTGTAGGGATGTAGCGAACATCGCCAAAAATGTTCGCGGACCTGTTCGCGGACTTTTGGCAAAACTCGGAGAATATTCGCGAACTTTGCGAACCCCATAGACTTCAATGGGAAGGCGAACTTTAAAACCTAGAAAAGCCATTTCTGGCCAGAAAACTGATTTTAAAGTTGTTTAAAGGGTGCCACGACCTGGACAGTGGCATGCAGGAGGGGGATCAAGCAAAAATTTCTCTGAAAAATACTTTGTAAAAAAAACGCCAAAAAAAAAACGCCAAAAAATAACGCCAAAAAAACGCCAAAAAAAACGCCAAAAAATAACGAAAGAAAAAAAAAACGCCAAAAAATAACGCCAAAAAAAACCGCGGTGAACCCAAAATGGCGAACATCGACAAAAGTTCGCGAATTTGCGGACTTGCGAACAGTTCGCTACATCTCTATTTATCTGTTATCTGCTAAGTAACCTGTGCCTTTTCTCCTTTTTCCCAGTTTCAATGGCTGCCCCCGTGTTGGCATAGCAGCTCATTTATATAAACTATAGTAGTGTTTCTGTTGCAAACTTACCAGTTTTACCAGCGCAGGGCAACTGTACATTATATTATAATTACTTTAAAACACTTTCATTTTTTGGTGTTACTGTTCCTTTAAACTACTTTCTTAAACGGTGCTATGACTATTAGAACTGTTACCTGAGGTGGCTGATGTGTAGACAGTCTATAACATGCAACGAACTATGAACTTTTGGAGTGGTGAGTGCTGACTAAAATATCAAAAAGAGCCATACAGTAAAACCAAGGGTCAACAGGACCCCTGAGCAATTTATATTAAACAAGGCAGTTCTTTGAAAAATATCAGTCCTGTTAAGCAACTCTATTATTATTTATGGCTTATAGGACAGCTAAACACTAATTTAATTAAGTCTGAAAAGTTTATGAATCAATGTGGTTCATTATTGGAGAATCAAATCATTAAAGGATGTATTTATGTCAGTAAGGATCACTACTGTCTCTCCTCTTCTTTATTTATTGTAATATGTCAGCATTTGGGTGGTATTGTTCTTATCAAGGATAGCCCAGTTCTATCACAATAAATCTATAAGCTTTAGGTGTCAAAAAACCAGTAAGGTGCCTTATACTGATGGGCAGCCAGATACTATTGCTTGGGTTCTTCTAGTAAGTGATGTGCGCTTTCCAGCATAAAAGCTTCACAAGGTAACCTTTATAACCTTCTCGCTTTAAATCTTGACCTGATAAGTGTTTTATCGTGAAGAACCTCATCTGAAGTCACTTTCAGATGAAACCTTCTTTTTTTCATTTTATGAAACAAAAAAACAAAAAGGACCTTCAGGCACAAGGACAGTGCACAGAATGGTCTGGGCCTGGGGGTTCTGTACATAACGCCTGCCTTACATAGGCATTAAGTAATAAGCCCCTGTTACACCTTGTGCTTATTGATGATAACTAAGAGAGGGGCAAGTAAATATCCATGCCCTGTGCCAGACCTGTACCCACTAACCATGGCACAAATCTTTGTGGCTCCAGCATCAGCCACACTTGCAGTGGAATTCTAGAAAAGTATGATTCATTTATGCATTGTTTTCCTTATTGCATTGTAAATGAGCCATTGTATCATTAATTTAAGGAAATCAACTATATTTTGTGATACCAAGACCATCTGCTTCTTAATATAGATTGCAAACACAGACTCTGCTTTACAAAACAAGGTAGAGGAAATGGGGTCCTAAGTAGTGTAGCTCATGGAGAGGTAGGGCTCTGTAGAAGGCCTAGTTGTTACTAAGGGTTTTGTTCTCCTTGAAAATAAAATGTATGTTGAGGACACGTTGACTAAAATTTAAACATGTGAGAACACAAATATGGAGTCTGCAGAGTTGAGGCTCAACATCTCCTACACTTTCCACTTGAGGAACAGTGCCTGAGATTGGGTAGAAGTCTGAGCTCAATGGAGGCCAAGGATCATGAATTAGATAATCGAGAATTAACAGGCAAGGGTCAGATATACATACATACAATATACAGCTATACTCAAGTTCAGTTGGGATTTTTTTCCCAACAATCACATTATTAAAAAATATTTCTTTCTCTCATTTTGGCCAAAAATGTTTTCCTAGTGGAATATTGGGATTATGTTGGGGAGATGTTGGGATTATGTGGAGAAGACATTTCAGTGATATTTTGGATGAAGTTGGTTAAGAAGTCTCTGGTAAGGGCAGAAATAAGTCAAACTGTAATATTTAAAAATGATATATGGGACATTTAATGTAAAATATTCTTTCAGTTATGGAAAAAAGTAGAACAAAATATTGTATAATTTTAATAAGTTTAAATATTAGCTTTACATCTGCTTCCTAGGGCCTAAGCCATGAAGTCTAAACATTCCAACAATCTACAGAGGGACTAATTGTTTGGGGAGCCATTAAACACACAATTGTAGCTGAGGTTTCTCAGTCATCGACTTCTGGGACCCAGAGACATTTATTACAGCATATAAACGGGGGGAAAATTCTACTGCTCTCATTTCATTTCATTTATTTTATATTTTATTTCTTCTCACTATCCGAAACCTGAACAGAAGAACAATCTGGGACATCTTGGAGAAACCAACAAACATGTATAGGAACACAACTTCAGCGACAGGTATTTTCATTTGATGAACAGAGTAATGAACAATCAAGGATCCGCTGATCTACACGCAGAGTAGAGTAACTCTAAGGGGAAGCAGACGCCATATAAAAACATTGTACAGGGAGAATATCACTGGCGAATCCCCACCAATAATAACAAAAGGACACCTTAATAGTTAAGCTGGGAAATAACAAGAAAGAAGATTCAATGAGATCATAAATGACTTTAACCCAAGTCAAAAAGGCAAGCAGTAGCCTGTCCCTCTTACTTCAGGCTTAATTGGTGTCTCCCTTAATGGTACATAACTATACAAAGAATCCCTCTGTAGTATTAAATTGGTTAGTACCATTGTATCAAAGGAATGAACACACTTACAAATTAATTACGAGCAGCAGATGATGATAGAACCCCAACATATTCCATGTGATACCTGTCAGACGTCCGTATTACTATAAACTTTAAAAAAGTAAAAAAAGAGTAATTACAATATTGCAGCACATTTTCCCCTATATTAGTGTAATCCATCACTTATACAGTGACGTTTTATGGAGAGTTCAAATCAAACATCTGCAGACAGATTCATCCTTCTTGGCCTCACCAGTACCCCATACCTACAGGCACTATGTGTCCTTTTGATTTTAATAATGTATTTAGTCACAATATCTGTAAACGTGTTACTTATGACTGTGGTGGGGACCAGTGTTCAGCTGCAGACGCCCATGTACTTTTTCCTGTGCAACCTCTCCGTCATTGACATCGGCCTCTCCTCCACCATTGTGCCGACACTCTTAATCAATACTGTCGCTCGTGACAAAAGTATTTCTCTCTTAGGATGTGGCGTACAGATGTACTTCCATTTAGGTCTCGGATGCACTGAGTGTATAACTCTGTCAGTCATAGCCTATGATAGGTACGCAGCCATCTGTCAACCTTTACACTACTACCAAATTATGAGTAAAACAGTGTGCATCTGCTTAGCTTCTGGATCATGGGCCGTCTCACTGATCAACTCTGCCATTCATGTGGTCTTGACTTTCCAGCTGCCTTTCTGCAGGTCCAACCATATCAACCATTTCTTCTGCGAGATGCCTCCTTTTCTATATATCTCTTGCGGAGACCCTTGGCTTAATGAGTTGGTCATGTACATCGCTGCTAGTATAATTGGTGCAGGCTCCTTCTTGTTGACTCTTATTTCATATTTTTCTATAGTTTTGACAATTCTTAAGATGTGTTCTACTGAAGGAAGAATAAAAGCATTTTCCACTTGTGCATCCCATCTCACAGTGTTCTTCCTGTACTACGGGACTATCCTGTTTATGTATTTGCACCCTCACTCGGACAATTATCCAGAAACATCCAAGACGGTGTCTATTATTTACACAGTTGTGACTCCAATGCTAAATCCTATCATCTATAGCATAAGGAATGGGGACGTTAAAAGAAGCATTAAAAACAAACTGGGCCTGTTGATTTAATACAGGACATATTGCTGATGGCAAAGTGCGGAATTTCACCACAAATCCATGCCTGGAGAAAACAATCACTCAGCCCTATTCACCAGATGAAATGCATGCTAAAGATAACATTATTAAGCATGGGGTCTCTTTTCAACCAATATTATATTCTGATGCAGAAAAAGTCTCAATATGGCCACCTCAAAAATATAACAATAGGGACTATACTGTAAAGCTTTTCTTCCACGTGCAGACTTACCTTAAGCAAGCAGCACTACAAAGTTCTTAATGTTCTCTGGTCTCAGGTGATCAAGCTTTTCTAAACAACCTACTGCTTTTGTTGTTTTTTAGAAATTCTATTTTGTATCCTCTGCATCATTTTCGACATAATACAGTAAGTCTTGGAACAAAGTAAGAACATGGAGCACCTCAGTATATATTCTGTTATAGATTAAAGATATAATTACCCCTTATTGGGGGCAGAACAGCCCTATTGGGTTTATTTCATGGTTAAATGATTCCCTTTTCTCTGTAATAATAAAACAGTACCTGTACTTGATCCCAACTAAGATATAATTACCCCTTATTGGGGGCAGAACTGCCCTATTGGGTTTATTTAATGGTTAAATGATTCCCTTTTCTCTGTAATAATAAAACAGTACCTGTACTTGATCCCAACTAAGATATAATTACCCCTTATTGGGGGCAGAACAGTCCTATTGGGTTTATTTCATGGTTAAATGATTCCCTTTTCTCTGTAATAATAAAACAGTACCTGTACTTGATCCCAACTAAGATATAATTACCCCTTATTGGGGCAGAACAGCCCTATTGGGTTTATTTAATGGTTAAATGATTCCCTTTTCTCTGTAATAATAAAACAGTACCTGTACTTGATCCCAACTAAGATATAATTACCCCTTATTGGGGGCAGAACAGCCCTATTGGGTTTATTTAATGGTTAAATGATTCCCTTTTCTCTGTAATAATAAAACAGTACCTGTAATTGATCCCGACTAAGATATAATTACCCCTTATTGGGGGCAGAACAGCCCTATTGGGTTTATTTAATGGTTAAATGATTCCCTTTTCTCTGTAATAATAAAACAGTACCTGTACTTGATCCCAACTAAGATATAATTACCCCTTATTGGGGGCAGAACAGTCCTATTGGGTTTATTTCATGGTTAAATGATTCCCTTTTCTCTGTAATAATAAAACAGTACCTGTACTTGATCCCAACTAAGATATAATTACCCCTTATTGGGGGCAGAACAGCCCTATTGGGTTTATTTAATGGTTAAATGATTCCCTTTTCTCTGTAATAATAAAACAGTACCTGTACTTGACCCAACTAAGATATAATTACCCCTTATTGGGGCAGAACAGCCCTATTGGGTTTATTTCATGGTTAAATGATTCCCTTTTCTCTGTAATAATAAAACAGTACCTGTACTTGATCCCAACTAAGATATAATTACCCCTTATTGGGGGCAGAACAGCCCTATTGGGTTTATTTTATGGTTAAATGATTCCCTTTTCTCTGTAATAATAAAACAGTACCTGTAATTGATCCCAACTAAGATATAATTAATCCTAATTGGATGCAAAACAATCCTATTGGGTTTAATTAATGTTTTATTGATTTTTTAGTAGACTTAAGGTATGGAGATCCAAATTATGGAAAGACCCCTTATCTGGAATACCCTTGGTCCCGAGCATTCTGGATAATGGGTCCTATACCTGTATATGACCCCAGTTAAACTAAAGAAAATGTTTGACACAACTGACTTATGCTGTAGATGCAACTTAGAAGTGGGTACATATGAACATATTTGGTACAATTGTAAAAAGTTAGAACATTATTGGGAATCGATCCAAAAAATTATCGAAAAAATTTTCCTAAAGGAAATTGAACTTTTTCCCAAAGGAAATCTCCAGTCCTCTGATTAAGTATATTATCACGTCAGCTAAAGCAATAATTCCAAGGAAATGGAAGAATGCCGAGCCACCGACACTAACAGAATGGATTCACCTACTAGAAGACTCCAAAAGCATGGAAGAATCAATTGCCTATAAAAATGGTAATATACTTAAACATTTTAAAAATTGGAGATTGTGGTCAGAATATATGGAACTAAATCAGAAAACATAAAGTACCCCACTTCTCGAGATGCAACCCCAAAGAAAGAAAGGTTACAATGTCATTAAGAAAGAAAAATTATATGTAAAGAACATCATATCTATTTCTGAGTAAAATGTTACTTAAAAAAAAAAAATGTTAACTGTCTCTAAAACCGAAGAAATAACAATAACATACTAGTAATGTTAAAACAAATAATCCATGTCATGTTACATGTATATCTTTAAAATGCAATATCACTTACCTTTTACCCTACCCTTCTTTTTTTCTGTACCCCTAAAAAACTGAAAACTAATAAAAAAAAATTAATTGAAAAAAAAAAAATTCTCTTGTATATGATGAGGTTCCATAATGTACCGAACAATTAAATTAAAATGGTATTTATACCCATGTGATAAGTGGCCCAGTACCAAGTGTATTTATGGAAATGTTTTATTGCAATGTAACATCTTTAATCCTGAAGAAGAGATGTAATACTATCATCTCAAAAGCTTGCAATCTTTACTTACTCAATAAAAGGTATCACTTAACCATATAATTTATGCATTTTTTTAATGGCTAACATGGTACAACACCTTACTACCATGGAAATGTCTTGTTGAAATACATCTAGCAAGTCTTTCATTTATTTGAAATTCTTAATTAACTGGCAAAATAGCCATATAATAGTTTTAATAGTAATAGTAGTTTAAAAAGCCTTTATTGGTCACATTTGGCTTAGATCTCCAACAAACAGCAAAGTTTCAAGCCTTTTTCAAGCCTTTTTAAGCTTGAAAAGGACTGTGTGAAGGCCTGAAATGTTGCTTTTTGTTGGAGATCCAAGCCAAATGTGACCAATAAAGGCTTTTTAAAGGGACAGTAACACCAAAAAATGAAAGTGTATAAAAGTAATAACAATATAATGTACTGTTGCCCTGTACTGGTACAACTGGTGTGTTTTCCTTAGAAAGACTACTATAGTTTATATAATAAAGCTTCTGTGTAGCCATGGGGGCAGCCATTTACAGGAGAAAAGGCACAGGTTACTTAGCTTATTCTACAGATAAGCTTTGTAGAATATAATGGGGTTTTATCTGTAGGGATGTAGCGAACATCGCCAAAAATGTTCGCGGACCTGTTCGCGGACTTTTGGCAAAACTCGGAGAATATTCGCGAACTTTGCGAACCCCATAGACTTCAATGGGAAGGCGAACTTTAAAACCTAGAAAAGCCATTTCTGGCCAGAAAACTGATTTTAAAGTTGTTTAAAGGGTGCCACGACCTGGACAGTGGCATGCAGGAGGGGGATCAAGCAAAAATTTCTCTGAAAAATACTTTGTAAAAAAAACGCCAAAAAAAAAACGCCAAAAAATAACGCCAAAAAAACGCCAAAAAATAACGAAAGAAAAAAAAAACGCCAAAAAATAACGCCAAAAAAAACCGCGGTGAACCCAAAATGGCGAACATCGACAAAAGTTCGCGAATTTGCGGACTTGCGAACAGTTCGCTACATCTCTATTTATCTGTTATCTGCTAAGTAACCTGTGCCTTTTCTCCTTTTTCCCAGTTTCAATGGCTACCCCCGTGTTGGCATAGCAGCTCATTTATATAAACTATAGTAGTGTTTCTGTTGCAAACTTACCAGTTTTACCAGCGCAGGGCAACTGTACATTATATTATAATTACTTTAAAACACTTTCATTTTTTGGTGTTACTGTTCCTTTAAACTACTTTCTTAAACGGTGCTATGACTGTTAGAACTGTTACCTGAGGTGGCTTATGTGTAGACAGTCTATAACATGCAACGAACTATGAACTTTTGGAGTGGTGAGTGCTGACTAAAATATCAAAAAGAGCCATACAGTAAAACCAAGGGTCAACAGGACCCCTGAGCAATTTATATTAAACAAGGCAGTTCTTTGAAAAATATCAGTCCTGTTAAGCAACTCTATTATTATTTATGGCTTATAGGACAGCTAAACACTAATTTAATTAAGTCTGAAAAGTTTATGAATCAATGTGGTTCATTATTGGAGAATCAAATCATTAAAGGATGTATTTATGTCAGTAAGGATCACTACTGTCTCTCCTCTTCTTTATTTATTGTAATATGTCAGCATTTGGGTGGTATTGTTCTTATCAAGGATAGCCCAGTTCTATCACAATAAATCTATAAGCTTTAGGTGTCAAAAAACCAGTAAGGTGCCTTATACTGATGGGCAGCCAGATACTATTGCTTGGGTTCTTCTAGTAAGTGATGTGCGCTTTCCAGCATAAAAGCTTCACAAGGTAACCTTTATAACCTTCTCGCTTTAAATCTTGACCTGATAAGTGTTTTATCGTGAAGAACCTCATCTGAAGTCACTTTCAGATGAAACCTTCTTTTTTTCATTTTATGAAACAAAAAAACAAAAAGGACCTTCAGGCACAAGGACAGTGCACAGAATGGTCTGGGCCTGGGGGTTCTGTACATAACGCCTGCCTTACATAGGCATTAAGTAATAAGCCCCTGTTACACCTTGTGCTTATTGATGATAACTAAGAGAGGGGCAAGTAAATATCCATGCCCTGTGCCAGACCTGTACCCACTAACCATGGCACAAATCTTTGTGGCTCCAGCATCAGCCACACTTGCAGTGGAATTCTAGAAAAGTATGATTCATTTATGCATTGTTTTCCTTATTGCATTGTAAATGAGCCATTGTATCATTAATTTAAGGAAATCAACTATATTTTGTGATACCAAGACCATCTGCTTCTTAATATAGATTGCAAACACAGACTCTGCTTTACAAAACAAGGTAGAGGAAATGGGGTCCTAAGTAGTGTAGCTCATGGAGAGGTAGGGCTCTGTAGAAGGCCTAGTTGTTACTAAGGGTTTTGTTCTCCTTGAAAATAAAATGTATGTTGAGGACACGTTGACTAAAATTTAAACATGTGAGAACACAAATATGGAGTCTGCAGAGTTGAGGCTCAACATCTCCTACACTTTCCACTTGAGGAACAGTGCCTGAGATTGGGTAGAAGTCTGAGCTCAATGGAGGCCAAGGATCATGAATTAGATAATCGAGAATTAACAGGCAAGGGTCAGATATACATACATACAATATACAGCTATACTCAAGTTCAGTTGGGATTTTTTTCCCAACAATCACATTATTAAAAAATATTTCTTTCTCTCATTTTGGCCAAAAATGTTTTCCTAGTGGAATATTGGGATTATGTTGGGGAGATGTTGGGATTATGTGGAGAAGACATTTCAGTGATATTTTGGATGAAGTTGGTTAAGAAGTCTCTGGTAAGGGCAGAAATAAGTCAAACTGTAATATTTAAAAATGATATATGGGACATTTAATGTAAAATATTCTTTCAGTTATGGAAAAAAGTAGAACAAAATATTGTATAATTTTAATAAGTTTAAATATTAGCTTTACATCTGCTTCCTAGGGCCTAAGCCATGAAGTCTAAACATTCCAACAATCTACAGAGGGACTAATTGTTTGGGGAGCCATTAAACACACAATTGTAGCTGAGGTTTCTCAGTCATCGACTTCTGGGACCCAGAGACATTTATTACAGCATATAAACGGGGGGAAAATTCTACTGCTCTCATTTCATTTCATTTATTTTATATTTTATTTCTTCTCACTATCCGAAACCTGAACAGAAGAACAATCTGGGACATCTTGGAGAAACCAACAAACATGTATAGGAACACAACTTCAGCGACAGGTATTTTCATTTGATGAACAGAGTAATGAACAATCAAGGATCCGCTGATCTACACGCAGAGTAGAGTAACTCTAAGGGGAAGCAGACACCGTATAAAAACATTGTACAGGGAGAATATCACTGGCGAATCCCCACCAATAATAACAAAAGGACACCTTAATAGTTAAGCTGGGAAATAACAAGAAAGAAGATTCAATGAGATCATAAATGACTTTAACCCAAGTCAAAAAGGCAAGCAGTAGCCTGTCCCTCTTACTTCAGGCTTAATTGGTGTCTCCCTTAATGGTACATAACTATACAAAGAATCCCTCTGTAGTATTAAATTGGTTAGTACCATTGTATCAAAGGAATGAACACACTTACAAATTAATTACGAGCAGCAGATGATGATAGAACCCCAACATATTCCATGTGATACCTGTCAGACGTCCGTATTACTATAAACTTTAAAAAAGTAAAAAAAGAGTAATTACAATATTGCAGCACATTTTCCCCTATATTAGTGTAATCCATCAGTTATACAGTGACGTTTTATGGAGAGTTCAAATCAAACATCTGCAGACAGATTCATCCTTCTTGGCCTCACCAGTACCCCATACCTACAGGCACTATGTGTCCTTTTGATTTTGATAATGTATTTAGTCACAATATCTGTAAACGTGTTACTTATGACTGTGGTGGGGACCAGTGTTCAGCTGCAGACGCCCATGTACTTTTTCCTGTGCAACCTCTCCGTCATTGACATCGGCCTCTCCTCCACCATTGTGCCGACACTCTTAATCAATACTGTCGCTCGTGACAAAAGTATTTCTCTCTTAGGATGTGGCGTACAGATGTACTTCCATTTAGGTCTCGGATGCACTGAGTGTATAACTCTGTCAGTCATAGCCTATGATAGGTACGCAGCCATCTGTCAACCTTTACACTACTACCAAATTATGAGTAAAACAGTGTGCATCTGCTTAGCTTCTGGATCATGGGCCGTCTCACTGATCAACTCTGCCATTCATGTGGTCTTGACTTTCCAGCTGCCTTTCTGCAGGTCCAACCATATCAACCATTTCTTCTGCGAGATGCCTCCTTTTCTATATATCTCTTGCGGAGACCCTTGGCTTAATGAGTTGGTCATGTACATCGCTGCTAGTATAATTGGTGCAGGCTCCTTCTTGTTGACTCTTATTTCATATTTTTCTATAGTTTTGACAATTCTTAAGATGTGTTCTACTGAAGGAAGAATAAAAGCATTTTCCACTTGTGCATCCCATCTCACAGTGTTCTTCCTGTACTACGGGACTATCCTGTTTATGTATTTGCACCCTCACTCGGACAATTATCCAGAAACATCCAAGACGGTGTCTATTATTTACACAGTTGTGACTCCAATGCTAAATCCTATCATCTATAGCATAAGGAATGGGGACGTTAAAAGCAGCATTAAAAACAAACTGGGCCTGTTGATATAATACAGGATAAATTGCTGATGGCAAAATGCGGAATTTCACCACAAATCCATGCCTGGAGAAAAAAAAACACTCAACCCTATTCACCAGATGAAATGCATGCTAAAGATAACATTATTAAGCATGGGGTCTCTTTTCAACCAATGTTATATTCTGATGCAGAAAAAGTCTCAATATTGCCACCTCTATAATACCAATAGGGACTATACAGTAAAGCCTTTCTTCCAGGTGCAGACTTATCTTAAGCAAGCAGCGCTACAAAGTTCTTAATGTTCTCTGGTCTCAGGTGATCAAGCTTTGCTAAACAACCTACTGCTTTTGTTGTTTTTTAGAAATTCTATTTTGTGTCCTCTGCATCATTTTCGACATAATACAGCAAGTCTTGGAAGTTTCTTAGAGAAGCAACAGACCCCAGATAAACTGCTCTCGATAATATATAAAACACTTCCCAGTAACCAAGACAGTGCATCGTTAAAATACTTTGATGATTGGGAAAAGGAATTGGAAATACTTATCCCCTACCAAATAAGACAAAAGATCCTCCAGAATATCCATAAAGCTTTGAGAGCTTCTAGAGTAAGAGAGATGCTAAATACACTTATCACAAGATGGTACTATGTACCAGAGAAACTGCACTCAATTTTCCCTACTTCATCTAAGTTATGCTGGAGGTGCAATAAAGGAACAGGTTCTTTTAAACATATCTGGTTCACCTGCCCAGAAATTAAGCAATACCGGTCTAAAATATGCACTACGATTTTTAAAATAACAGGTACAGGACCCCTTATCCGGAATACCCTTGGTCCCGAGCATTCTGGATAATGGGTCCTATACCTGTACTAAAATCCCAAGCATTGATCTGACATTTTTACTATTTTATTTTGACGACAAGAAAAATACTACGGTATCAGGCAAATTAACTCTACACCTACTGAACACGGCTAAAGCTCTTATCCCTAGAGCCTGGAAAAATACAAACCCCCCCTACTTATTCAGAATGGCTAAATTTAGTGGAGGAATCAAGGAAACTAGAGGAAATTGCTCACCTAATACAAAACAAGACAGTACAATACCGAACAACCTGGACACCCTGGTTAAAAGTGAATAAAATAAATTTTTAAGTAAAGCATACTAGTTATGTGGTTAAGGTGAATGTGAGAGTTAGTAAAGTGTATAAACGAATGGTTGATGTAAGAATTGAGAAACAACTTGATGTAAGCCCTTTGATGTTCTCAATAAAAGACTACATGCTATGGGAATTCCCCTTCTCCCCCCTCTCTTTTTTCTGTATCCACACTCCTTTTTATTTGAAAATCAATAAATAAAGATTGATATAATACCAATAATACCCCTTTTTGGGGGCAGAAATGATTCCCTTTTCTCTGTAATAATAAAACAGTACCTGTACTTGATCCCAACTAAGATATAATTACCCCTTATTGGGGGCAGAACAGCCCTATTGGGTTTATTTAATGGTTAAATGATTCCCTTTTCTCTGTAATAATAAAACAGTACCTGTACTTGATCCCAACTAAGATATAATTACCCCTTATTGGGGCAGAACAGCCCTATTGGGTTTATTTAATGGTTAAATGATTCCCTTTTCTCTGTAATAATAAAACAGTACCTGTACTTAATCCCAACTAAGATATAATTACCCCTTATTGGGGCAGAACAGCCCTATTGGGTTTATTTAATGGTTAAATGATTCCCTTTTCTCTGTAATAATAAAACAGTACCTGTACTTGATCCCAACTAAGATATAATTACCCCTTATTGGGGGCAGAACAGCCCTATTGGGTTTATTTAATGGTTAAATGATTCCCTTTTCTCTGTAATAATAAAACAGTACCTGTACTTGATCCCAACTAAGATATAATTACCCCTTATTGGGGCAGAACAGCCCTATTGGGTTTATTTAATGGTTAAATGATTCCCTTTTCTCTGTAATAATAAAACAGTACCTGTACTTGATCCCAACTAAGATATAATTACCCCTTATTGGGGGCAGAACAGCCCTATTGGGTTTATTTAATGGTTAAATGATTCCCTTTTCTCTGTAATAATAAAACAGTACCTGTACTTGATCCCAACTAAGATATAATTACCCCTTATTGGGGGCAGAACAGCCCTATTGGGTTTATTTCATGGTTAAATTATTCCCTTTTCTCTGTAATAATAAAACAGTACCTGTACTTGATCCCAACTAAGATATAATTACCCCTTATTGGGGGCACAACAGATTTAATTTTCAGATTTAATATCACAAAAAAAAACCTGGTCAAGATAGACAAATTGTCTTTGATATGATGAGGTTCCATAATGTACCGAATAATTAAATTAAAATGGTATTTATACCTATGTGATAAGTGGCCCAGTACCAAGTGTATTTATGGAAATGTTTTATTGCAATGTAACGTCTTTAAACCTGAAGAAGAGATGTAATACTATCATCTCAAAAGCTTGCAATTTTTACTTACTCAATAAAAGGTATCACTTAACCATATAATTTATGCATTTTTTTAATGGCTAACATGGTACAACACCTTACTACCATGGAAATGTTTTGTTGAAATACATCTGGCAAGTCTTTCTTAATTAGAAATTCTGGCAAAAGAGCCATTTACTGTAATAGTTGTAGTAGTCAAAGTCTCAGAAAGTAGTTTAAAAAACTTTATTGGTCACATTTGGCTTAGGTCTCCAACAAGATTTTTCAAGTTTTTTTTCAAGTCTTTTGAGCTGTATTAAAAGGGGTATAGATTCACGGGAGGAGGGGGTTATTCTTCCCCTTTACAGAGCGCTGGTAAGGCCCCATCTAGAATATGCTGTTCAGTTTTGGTCTCCAGGGCTCAAACGGGACATTATTGAGTTAGAGAGGGTCCAGAGAAGGGCAACTAAGCTGGTAAAGGGTATGGAAAGTCTCAGTTATGGGGAAAGACTGGCCAAGTTGGGCCTGTTTACACTGGAGAAGAGGCGCTTAACCCTTTTACTGCCAGCCATTTTGGTCAAAGCAGAACTTGTATTGCCAGACTGTTTTTGAACATTTTGCACTGTTTCAATTTAGGGGCTTTTCCTCGGGGGGACTTTTAGTTTACCCAGGAAAACAATATATCGTTTTTTTCAGAACAACCTAAGCTTTCAAATTATGGTAGAATTTTTGTGTAATTCCAATTCTGTAACAAGATATAGGCTTCTAACTGACTAAAAATGCAAAAAAAATAAAATTTTCCATAATATAATCACACATACTAAAAAAAAATTATTTTATGCACGAATATACAACTGATTTGGAAAGTCCCATGTCTCCTGAACACGTCAATACCAAATATATATAGTTTTATGGAGATTTGTCACTTGTATAGGTCAAAAACTCCCAGCAGTACACTACCAAATTTCCAAAGCACTGCTCCAGAAAGCTGCATACTTTAGATTTCAAGGCCAAAAATTCCACTAACAGAAGGTTTATCCCAGAAAATTGTTCATTTTTGGAAAGAACAGATTCTGGGGAATACAGAATAGGCACAACTGTCTGTCTACTCCAAACTATTAAGTCGCAATGCTTTAATAAAGTTATTGGTTTTTATCAAAATTTTAGATTTTTTTTAAAAATCGCTTCAAAGCTTCCAGTCTATAGTATCTTATCTCCTACAGGTCATAAAGTAACCAAATAAAACACCCTAAATATGAATGCCAGGGGTCCACTGAACAGTTTGATGCCCAAAAATCCCCTCAAAGCTTCCACTTTGCAGCATCTTATCTCCCACATAGCATTAGGTACCAAGATAAAACACCCTGAATTTGAACGCCAGGGGTCCACTGAACAGTTTGATGCCCAATATGTATAGGTTTACCTAAGTATTTGGCATGTAGGGGCCCCAATGTGAACATACCCCCATATGTACTGTCATTTCTGTCATTTCAGCTCCTGCAAAGTCAACACATTTACATCATTATATGTGGGATAAAGCTAGTAAAAAGTACGCTCACCCCATAAAGTCATATATTTTTGGAAAGTACACATTCCCCCGAATCTAAAATGGGTACCCATGTCTTTCTACTCCAAAGTACCAAGCCGCACAGCTTTTCTAAAGTTAGCAATTTTGATGACATTGCCAAAAAATCCCCTCAAAGCTTCCACTTTGCAGCATCTTATCTCCCACATAGCATTAGGTATCAAGATAAAACTCCCTGAATTTGAACACCAGGGGTCCACTGAACAGTTTGATGCCCAATATGTATAGGTTTACCTAAGTATTTGGCATGTAAGGGCCCCAATGTGAACATACCCCCATATGTACTGTCATTTCTGTCATTTCAGCTCCTGCAGAATTAACACATTTACATCATTATATGTGGGATAAAGCTAGTAAAAAGTACGCTCACCCCAGAAAATCATATATTTTTAGAAAGTACACATTTCCCCAAATCTAAAATGGGTACCCATGTCTTTCTACTCCAAAGTACCAAGCCACACAGCTTTTCTAAAGTTAGCAATTTTGATGACATTTCCAAAAATCCCCTCAAAGCTTCCACTTTGCAGCACCTTATCTCCCACATAGCATTAGGTACCAAGATAAAACACCCTAAATATGAACGCCAGGGGTCCACTGAATAGTTTGATGCCCAATATGTATAGGTTTACCTAGGTATGTGGCATGTAGGGGCCCCAATGTGAACATACCCCCATATGATCTATCATTTCTGTCATTTCAGCTCCTGCAAAATCAACACATTTACATACTTTATGTGGGATAATGCTACAAAAAAGTACGCTCACCCCAGAAAGCCATATATTTTTGGAAAGTACACATCCCCCCGAATCTATAATGGGTAAACATTTCTTCTTGCTTCAAAGTACCAAGCTGTAAAGCTTTCCTAAGTTTGCAGATTTATATGACATTTCGAAAATCGCATAAAAATGTTGCAATTTGCCGCATTTATCTCTCACAATTTCTTGATAAAGATCAGATAAAGACAAATCACCCCAAATAGGAACACCTATGGTCTACTGAACAGTTTGATGCCCAATATGCATAGATATACCCAAGTCTGCGGTATGTACTGAACCCAAAATGAAAATAGCGCATAAGGATTTCTCGCCTGCCAGCTCAGCTTTGGCACACAGAGCCCCCTGTCAGTGTATTATGTGCCGAAACTTCCCCTAACTATACAGAGACCCCCACAAAACCATATATTTTTGGAAAGTACACATTCTGATGAATTCAAAATAGGCAAAGTTATTTTTGTACACCAAAGTTACATATGGCAAAGCTACGCTTTACAAGTGAGGGAATACAGGGGTAGGGGAGATATCTCTCAGTACAAGTGAGGGAATACAGGGGTAGGGGAGATAGCTCTCAGTACAAGTGAGGGAATACAGGGGTAGGGGGGATAGCTCTCAGTACAAGTGAGGGAATACAGGGGTATGGGAGATAGCTCTCAGTACAAGTGAGGGAATACAGGGGTATGGGAGATAGCTCTCAGTACAAGTGAGGGAATACAGGGGTAGGGGAGATAGCTCTCAGTACAAGTGAGGGAATACAGGGGTAGGGTATATAGCTCTCAGTACAAGTGAGGGAATACAGGGGTATGGGAGATAGCTCTCAGTACAAGTGAGGGAATACAGGGTTATGGGAGATAGCTCTCAGTACAAGTGAGGGAATACAGGGGTAGGGTATGTAGCTCTCAGTACAAGTGAGGGAATACAGGGGTATGGGAGATAGCTCTCAGTACAAGTGAGGGAATACAGGGGTAGGGGAGATAGCTCTCAGTACAAGTGAGGGAATACAGGGGTATGGGAGATAGCTCTCAGTACAAGTGAGGGAATACAGGGGTAGGGGGGATAGCTCTCAGTACAAGTGAGGGAATACAGGGGTAGGGTATATAGCTCTCAGTACAAGTGAGGGAATACAGGGGTATGGGAGATAGCTCTCAGTACAAGTGAGGGAATACAGGGGTATGGGAGATAGCTCTCAGTACAAGTGAGGGAATACAGGGGTAGGGGAGATAGCTCTCAGTACAAGTGAGGGAATACAGGGGTAGGGGAGATAGCTCTCAGTACAAGTGAGGGAATACAGGGGTATGGGAGATAGCTCTCAGTACAAGTGAGGGAATACAGGGTTATGGGAGATAGCTCTCAGTACAAGTGAGGGAATACAGGGGTAGGGTATATAGCTCTCAGTACAAGTGAGGGAATACAGGGGTATGGGAGATAGCTCTCAGTACAAGTGAGGGAATACAGGGTTATGGGAGATAGCTCTCAGTACAAGTGAGGGAATACAGGGGTAGGGGAGATAGCTCTCAGTACAAGTGAGGGAATACAGGGGTAGGGTATATAGCTCTCAGTACAAGTGAGGGAATACAGGGGTATGGGAGATAGCTCTCAGTACAAGTGAGGGAATACAGGGGTATGGGAGATAGCTCTCAGTACAAGTGAGGGAATACAGGGGTAGGGTATGTAGCTCTCAGTACAAGTGAGGGAATACAGGGGTATGGGAGATAGCTCTCAGTACAAGTGAGGGAATACAGGGTTATGGGAGATAGCTCTCAGTACAAGTGAGGGAATACAGGGGTAGGGTATATAGCTCTCAGTACAAGTGAGGGAATACAGGGGTATGGGAGATAGCTCTCAGTACAAGTGAGGGAATACAGGGGTATGGGAGATAGCTCTCAGTACAAGTGAGGGAATACAGGGTTATGGGAGATAGCTCTCAGTACAAGTGAGGGAATACAGGGTTATGGGAGATAGCTCTCAGTACAAGTGAGGGAATACAGGGTTATGGGAGATAGCTCTCAGTACAAGTGAGGGAATACAGGGGTAGGGTATGTAGCTCTCAGTACAAGTGAGGGAATACAGGGGTATGGGAGATAGCTCTCAGTACAAGTGAGGGAATACAGGGTTATGGGAGATAGCTCTCAGTACAAGTGAGGGAATACAGGGGTAGGGTATATAGCTCTCAGTACAAGTGAGGGAATACAGGGGTATGGGAGATAGCTCTCAGTACAAGTGAGGGAATACAGGGGTATGGGAGATAGCTCTCAGTACAAGTGAGGGAATACAGGGGTAGGGTATATAGCTCTCAGTACAAGTGAGGGAATACAGGGGTATGGGAGATAGCTCTCAGTACAAGTGAGGGAATACAGGGGTATGGGAGATAGCTCTCAGTACAAGTGAGGGAATACAGGGGTAGGGTATGTAGCTCTCAGTACAAGTGAGGGAATACAGGGGTATGGGAGATAGCTCTCAGTACAAGTGAGGGAATACAGGGGTAGGGGAGATAGCTCTCAGTACAAGTGAGGGAATACAGGGGTATGGGAGATAGCTCTCAGTACAAGTGAGGGAATACAGGGGTAGGGGAGATAGCTCTCAGTACAAGTGAGGGAATACAGGGGTAGGGGAGATAGCTCTCAGTACAAGTGAGGGAATACAGGGGTAGGGTATATAGCTCTCAGTACAAGTGAGGGAATACAGGGGTATGGGAGATAGCTCTCAGTACAAGTGAGGGAATACAGGGGTATGGGAGATAGCTCTCAGTACAAGTGAGGGAATACAGGGGTAGGGGAGATAGCTCTCAGTACAAGTGAGGGAATACAGGGGTATGGGAGATAGCTCTCAGTACAAGTGAGGGAATACAGGGGTAGGGGAGATAGCTCTCAGTACAAGTGAGGGAATACAGGGGTAGGGTATATAGCTCTCAGTACAAGTGAGGGAATACAGGGGTATGGGAGATAGCTCTCAGTACAAGTGAGGGAATACAGGGTTATGGGAGATAGCTCTCAGTACAAGTGAGGGAATACAGGGGTAGGGTATATAGCTCTCAGTACAAGTGAGGGAATACAGGGGTATGGGAGATAGCTCTCAGTACAAGTGAGGGAATACAGGGTTATGGGAGATAGCTCTCAGTACAAGTGAGGGAATACAGGGGTAGGGGAGATAGCTCTCAGTACAAGTGAGGGAATACAGGGGTAGGGTATATAGCTCTCAGTACAAGTGAGGGAATACAGGGTTATGGGAGATAGCTCTCAGTACAAGTGAGGGAATACAGGGGTAGGGGGGATAGCTCTCAGTACAAGTGAGGGAATACAGGGGTAGGGGGGATAGCTCTCAGTACAAGTGAGGGAATACAGGGGTAGGGGAGATAGCTCTCAGTACAAGTGAGGGAATACAGGGGTAGGGGGGATAGCTCTCAGTACAAGTGAGGGAATACAGGGGTAGGGGGGATAGCTCTCAGTACAAGTGAGGGAATACAGGGGTATGGGAGATAGCTCTTAGTACAAGTGAGGGAATACAGGGGTAGGGGAGATAGCTCTCAGTACAAGTGAGGGAATACAGGGGTAGGGGGGATAGCTCTCAGTACAAGTGAGGGAATACAGGGGTATGGGAGATAGCTCTCAGTACAAGTGAGGGAATACAGGGTTATGGGAGATAGCTCTCAGTACAAGTGAGGGAATACAGGGTTATGGGAGATAGCTCTCAGTACAAGTGAGGGAATACAGGGGTAGGGGGGATAGCTCTCAGTACAAGTGAGGGAATACAGGGGTATGGGAGATAGCTCTCAGTACAAGTGAGGGAATACAGGGTTATGGGAGATAGCTCTCAGTACAAGTGAGGGAATACAGGGGTAGGGGGGATAGCTCTCAGTACAAGTGAGGGAATACAGGGGTAGGGGGGATAGCTCTCAGTACAAGTGAGGGAATACAGGGGTAGGGGGGATAGCTCTCAGTACAAGTGAGGGAATACAGGGGTATGGGAGATAGCTCTCAGTACAAGTGAGGGAATACAGGGTTATGGGAGATAGCTCTCAGTACAAGTGAGGGAATACAGGGGTAGGGGGGATAGCTCTCAGTACAAGTGAGGGAATACAGGGGTAGGGGGGATAGCTCTCAGTACAAGTGAGGGAATACAGGGGTATGGGGGATAGCTCTCAGTACAAGTGAGGGAATACAGGGGTATGGGAGATAGCTCTCAGTACAAGTGAGGGAATACAGGGGTAGGGTATATAGCTCTCAGTACAAGTGAGGGAATACAGGGTTATGGGAGATAGCTCTCAGTACAAGTGAGGGAATACAGGGTTATGGGAGATAGCTCTCAGTACAAGTGAGGGAATACAGGGGTAGGGGGGATAGTTCTCAGTACAAGTGAGCTCTCCTTGGGCCGGGTTGGAGCTGCAGAGTGCCATTGAGCCCTATGGGAGGCTTTCCTTGGGCCGGGTTGGAGCTGCAGAGTGCCATTGAGCCCTATGGGAGACTTTCCTTGGGCCGGGTTGGAGCTGCAGAGTGCCATTGAGCCCTATGGGAGACTTTCCTTGGGCCGGGTTGGAGCTGCAGAGTGCCATTGAGCCCTATGGGAGACTTTCCTTGGGCCGGGTTGGAGCTGCAGAGTGCCATTGAGCCCTATGGGAGACTTTCCTTGGGCCGGGTTGGGGCTGCAGAGTGCCATTGAGCCCTATGGGAGACTTTCCTTGGGCCGGGTTGGAGCTGCAGAGTGCCATTGAGCCCTATGGGAGACTTTCCTTGGGTCGGGTTGGAGCTGCAGAGTGCCATTGAGCCCTATGGGAGACTTTCCTTGGGCCGGGTTGGAGCTGCAGAGTGCCATTGAGCCCTACGGGAGGCTTTCCTTGGGCCGGGTTGGAGCTGCAGAGTGCCATTGAGCCCTACGGGAGGCTTTCCTTGGGCCGGGTTGGAGCTGCAGAGTGCCATTGAGCCCTACGGGAGGCTTTCCTTGGGCCGGGTTGGAGCTGCAGAGTGCCATTGAGCCCTACGGGAAACTTTCCTTGGGCCGGGTTGGAGCTGCAGAGTGCCATTGAGCCCTACGGGAGACTTTCCTTGGGCCGGGTTGGAGCTGCAGAGTGCCATTGAGCCCTACGGGAGACTTTCCTTGGGCCGGGTTGGAGCTGCAGAGTGCCATTGAGCCCTACGGGAGACTTTCCTTGGGCCGGGTTGGAGCTGCAGAGTGCCATTGAGCCCTACGGGAGACTTTCCTTGGGCCGGGTTGGAGCTGCAGAGTGCCATTGAGCCCTACGGGAGGCTTTCCTTGGGCCGGGTTGGAGCTGCAGAGTGCCATTGAGCCCTACGGGAGACTTTCCTTGGGCCGGGTTGGAGCTGCAGAGTGCCATTGAGCCCTACGGGAGACTTTCCTTGGGCCGGGTTGGAGCTGCAGAGTGCCATTGAGCCCTACGGGAGACTTTCCTTGGGCCGGGTTGGAGCTGCAGAGTTCCATTGAGCCCTACGGGAGACTTTCCTTGGGCCGGGTTGGAGCTGCAGAGTGCCATTGAGCCCTATGGGAGACTTTCCTTGGGCCAGGTTGGAGCTGCAGAGTGCCATTGAGCCCTATGGGAGACTTTCCTTGGGCCGGGTTGGAGCTGCAGAGTGCCATTGAGCCCTATGGGAGACTTTCCTTGGGCCGGGTTGGAGCTGCAGAGTGCCATTGAGCCCTATGGGAGGCTTCCAAAATCATGCACTGAAGGATCAAAGTCAGAAAGTTTTTCCCGCCATTAACGATTATTCGGATATGAAAATTTTGTGACTTTCGGATCGCCAATATGATATTATCGTGACTAATACAATTTTTTTGTAAGCATTTTCGTGACATTTTCAATCATCAGAAATGATCGTATCTAATCCGAATTTTACCCATTTCGGGATTCAAACTCGTACTTTGATTAATCAGTCCCCAAGTAACTAAAATATAATGTACTGCTGACCCACACTGCGGTTCTCTGCTATGTAATCTGTGCCTTTTCTCCTTTTTTTCCAGCTGGAATGGCTGCTCCCTTGCCTACACAGCAGCTTTGTTTATATAAACTATAATCATGTTTCTAAAGCAAACATGCAGCTTTTACATGTGCAGGGCAAAATTATATAATATATTAATTACTTTGACACACTAGTAATTACATTTTCTAAAAAGTTATGGCTATCTTTATCAGTTTAATACAATCTTTGTTATTTTACAACTAACGTAATTCTTTTTTTTTCCCAAATAAGAAATTAATATAACTAATGTTGGATAGCATACCATAAACACTTAAAAATCAGTTGTCTTGGGAGTCAGCAGCCTCAGGGGCCAACAGGGACACATCCCAAATTGTATTTAAGGATCGTGCATTCTGCTTTGCTCAGATACAGTAATAAGGAACTTCTTCAAAAGTACAGTACTGGAACAATTAAAGAAAATCTGTGAACCAATATACTTCAAGCAAAACATCTTCACAGGTTCTGAGAAAGTAAAAGTGAGGTTCAGTTGTATCTGTTGTGTATTCTGTGGGCTTGACTATTCCCTTTCTTTCTTCTGGACCAATACAAACATGGAAATATGAAGCAGGTGAGCTTTGGTCAAGTTGGTTTTCAAACTGTTACCATGATACCCAAGGTAACTACACTGGGAATATAAATATATTAGCTACGGAAGAGCAGTAGGGCCACCAAAAAAAAAAAAATTCCGGTGAATTATGACTTTTTAAAGTCATAATTATGACTTTTAAACTCATAATTATGACTTTAAAAAGTCATAATTCACCGGAATTTTTGTTTTTTGGTGGCCCTACTGCTCTTCCGTTATTAGCCCCCCCCAGAAAAAAAATATAATTTATAAAGGAAAAATACTATTCCATCAAGTACCAGTTCCAAAAACATCTTAACCAGAGAATTTAGCAATAATATATTCTAGCGCACACAGGAATAAAAAAGGTACATTTACTCATTTATATAAATCTCTTTTTCTGGGTAAAGAATTTTATGTACAGGAAGATATTTCTCTCCCCTGAGAGAGTCTGTTCTTTTTATTACAGGCAAATATTATTATTATATCAGTTAGTTGCTAGAAATTGACATTTGTTTTTTAATTGAAGATTCAGTTTGCTAGTTTTTTCCAAAGAGTTCATATAACATAGACCTAGGGGAAAATTTACTAAGCAATTATGAGATAAAGTCATTTTTTTTTCTTACTTTTAGATAATTTCTAGATTTACAAGAGGGTTTTCACCAGAACTCAATTTTTTCATTATTATTCCCAGAAAAAGTGGAGTTTTTTCGAAAATAACTCCCATAATTCATGATTTATTAATGTTTAGTTGATTTTTTTTGTAAAATAAAAATTCAAATGGATTGATCTGTCGAGTACCATTGAGTCCTATGGAGGCTTAGAATAGCAGAGAAATAGAATAGTCAGTGACAGGCCGTTCTTCTAGGACAAGTTGATCCCCTTATTGTTTTCCATTTTACATCTTTCAAGGGGAAGTTAATCCCATCATTGTTTTCAGTTTTACCCAGTTTCAAGTGAAACTTAAACACATCAATGTTTTACAAGAATGAGCGCCAATGCTCCTAAAATGGCTGCTGGGGCAATTCCTGTTTTGGAAAAATTAAAAAGATTCATGGAAATGAACGTGGGTATAAACTCAAATTTTTGTAAGAACGATTTAAGCATTATCATGACAATTTTAGAAATACAGCAATGACCAAGTTTAATTCGAATTTATACCATGTCGAGTCCATACGACTTTCAAGGCCAGAAAAAAATGAATTTTAGTTGATGTACCCCTAGGGGCTGATTTTACTAATCCACGAATCCAAATCAGAAAAATTCGGATTGGAAAACGAACATTTTGCGACGTATTTTTTTGCGATTTTTTCGTCGGCGTTACGACTTTTTCGTAAGTTGTCGCGACTTTTTCGTAACCATTATGACTTGCGTGAATTGTCGCAACTTTTTCATAGCCATTACGACTTTCGTGAATTGTCGTGACTTTTTCGTATTGAGCACTCAAAAAATTTGCCACAATTCGCGAAAAAGTCGCAAAATACCGATCATTACGAAAAAAACGTATTCGGGCGCTTTTCGGACGTTCGTGGATTAGTAAATGTGCCCCCTAGTGTATGTTTATGGTTATTGCTTCAATGCATTTCCTTTATCAAGATTGGATATTATACAATCACAATTACACCGTCAGTCTTTACTATCTTTTCATTGGAATAGAACGTGAATAACTCTAATAGGCAAGCTATGGAGCAGCAACAGTCCCAGGTCACAATAGATCTCTGTATATTTTTTAAATATATACTTTATTTTAGGTATTTAACATGGGAGAAGGTACAGAATAAAGGGGACGGGATTGGGGAAAGGGGAAAGCAAGATTTTATTTTACATAGTCGATACAATTACCAGCCAGGTAACAGATTGCCAACAAGTTTACATCTAATACATAAACAACTCTGTTTCCAAAAAAGTCGGGGTGCTAGGTAAAGTGTAAATAAATCTGCAAATCATTTAAATCCTCTATTTAATTGCAAACAGTACAAAGACAACATATCAAATGTTGAAACTGAGGCATTTTATTGTTTTCTGAAAAATATCTGTTCATTTTGAATTTTATGCCGGCAACACATTTTAAAAAAAGCTGGGACGGGGCAAGGAAAGACTGGAAAAGTTGTGTGTAAAAAGAGCAGAGAGGCAGGGGCAGAAGTAAAGATGGGGAGGGTACCCCACTCCATGAAACACTGTATGGGCAAATATTGCAGCAATTTAAGAATAACAATCCTCAATGTAAAATTGCAAAGAATTTGGGCAAGATAATTGGCCATACATCAGCAGACTTTACCATGTAAGAAATGGCATAAAATTTGGCGTAATTTTTTACAGGTTTTTTCTTCCACCGGAAATTACGTAAAATAACGGCATAAAATCTGGCGTTTGGACGGCTATCTTCTCAGTTTACTTTACACCGCTTTTTACGCCGTTTTTTTTCTGTGAATTCATTTTAGACAGCATAATATATATGTCCCAATATCTTTAGAAGGTTAGGAGAATCCTTAAAATCTCTGCAGGTTCATGATCCTCAGGCCCTCAGATGACGATGCAATAAATGCAGATATCCTGTAATGGAAATCATTGTTTCGCAGGGATCCACAGGCCAGATCCAGCCCCCCAGGGTAATTTACCCGGCCCCCGCTGCGTCCTCGCCCCTGGGAGCGGAGAAGGAGGACTGGGAGAGGGAGGACAGCAGAGCAGGGGAAGCTGGAAGAGGGAGGACTCAACGGGAATCGGCAGGTGGGAGCTGGGAGAGGGAGGACAGACAGACCAGGGGGCGATGAAAGAAAGAGCACTCAGTGGGGAGCTGGGAGGACAAACAATGTGGGGGGAGCTGGAAGAGAGAAGACTCAGCAGAAAGCGGGAGCTGGGAGAGGGAGGATGGATGGAGCCGGGAAACTGGAAGAGAGAGGATGCAGCGGGGAGCGGGAGGGGGGAAGCTGGGAAAGGGAGCATGGATGGTGCGGGGGAGCTGGGAGATGGAGGATGCAGGAGTGAGCTGTAGTTTGACCCCCAACAGTCTGAGATACCATGAACTGGCCCCTTGCTTAAAAAGTTTGAGGACCCCTACTGCATGGGTTTAGGAATATGGTAAGAGTAAATTTTATAGCTGTGTACTTAGATATAGCAAGGTTGCAGGTAGCCAGAGGCTGGTACATCCAAGTCCAAGAACCTCTCATTTTATGTGTATGTGGAGAACGCTTAGAAGTGTGAATCTGGAGCCATTCACCTTGAAAAGTCTAGTACAAGAGCAATGCTGGAGCTGATAGACCATCCTGGTTGGGCAATGTGCTGGAGCTGCAGTTTTAGGATGAAGTTATAGCCTGGTTGCCATCTTTAAATGCTGTCAGGGAAAAGGGGTATCCCCACCTATATTGGATGCTGTTTTCTATCAGTATATCGGTGAGGGGTTTCAGTAGATTATTTTTCATTAATGTGGATTGTGGGATGTCATGGAATAGTTTAATGGTGCATTGATCATATAGGAAGTCATGAACATCTTTGGCTTTTGTTAGTATTTCCTTTAAAGCAGGGGTCCCCTATCTTTTTTACCCATGAACCATATTCAAATGTAAAGAGAGTTGGGGTGCAACACAAGTAGAATAAAAAGTTATTGATGAAAATTGGAACGCAACTTGAGCCACTGGTTGAAGATCACTGCTTTAAAGAAACAGTATACACCCGTTTTCAACATGAACATAAGAACATACTGTTTTCCCTATTTTTTAACCAAAAAATCCCTATGTGTGTATAATTGGAATTGAACTTGCTTTGGTTCCGCTTGCAAGTGAGATGTCTTTTTTAATATTTTGCAGCTCGCTTCTCTTTCAAGACCATACTCATCTCCTGCAGCATTTCCTTGATCTTAGCTTTGGAAAGTAAGTTGGAAAGGTAAGTTTGTAGGTTTATTTCTTGCTGGAAATCAGTCTTATCTTCTTTTTATGATACTGTATGGCACCCAGGGTGAGACTGGGCTGCCCAGATACTGGGAAAAACCCGGTGGGCCCCAGCGACCCAGACTTAATGCCTAATACTGCTGCCCCCCCAGCCTCCGGTGTCCTCCCCTGATTCAACTTTTGCTAGTGGTGCCAACTCCAGTTGTGCAAGGGGTTAGCATTTGCCCTGCAGCTTCTCCTTATCCTGTTTGGTTGTGTGGGATTTCCCAATCTTTAGTGAGCTGCAATCTGCTACTTTGGCAAGCCACTCCACCCAGCTCTTAGTTTTTAATCCTACTTATTTTTCTTCAGTAATTTTATAATTCATAGATATTTAAGTGTATATCAAATTTCCATGATAACACAATTGGTGAGATTAAGTAGTCTACATACTGTATGTGGGTGTGGTCCTATACCCAATATTGTGCCATGTATATTCCATCACTGTCAGCCTCTGCTTCAGAAGGTCATCCATTGCCTGTACCCTTAGGGGACCCTTTTATATTTTCCTGCCAGTTAATTCTTCTGCATCCTCTACCAGAAGACTACTGCCCTATGAGAAGACTCCCCACACAATTTCACAAAAGCCAACACACCCTTCTACATGTCTCCAAAACTTAGGCTAGATATTAGAAATTAGCAATGTTATTATGCAACTCAAATGTAACTCAAGGGAAAGGAGGCCATAGGTAGAACCACAGATATCTGGAGAAACCATCATCTCAGACTTAAGGTGGGACGGGAATGGACAAACAACAAAAGTATCCCCATTGGATTTCACTCATGCTAATTGACTGAAATGGTAATACTTTTGGTTGACTGCAGAAACCAACTTGCTGCTCATAAAAAATCCGAGAGGCACTAAAGCCAGCCATACACATGTCAATTCTATTGTACAAAATAAACAATATAATTTTTGGTGGCCAGCTGATCCCAACAAAAATCCATGTAACCATACATGTCATTTAATTTAGAGACTGGGTATGCTGGAAAATCTTATCCATGGGCCCATTGGTCAGATAGCAATGAGGATTAGCCTCCTTAAAAAAGGCACAGAGTATGTTGGAGAGGGTAGCTGAAAAAAACTTCTACTGCTTTGATGTTCAGTCTTTCCTTCCAGCCAGGAATTCTGCTTCTAGAACCTTCTCCTCATTTCAACTATTTTTCAGATATAATTTCTGATCAGCAATGAGTGATATGGAAAACTCTAATCAAACCTCCATGAACAGGTTCCTCCTTCTTGGCCTCACCAATATCCCATACCTACAGGCTTTATGTGTTCTAATGTTCCTGATCATTTATATCATTACATTGTCTGCAAACCTTTTACTTATCCTTGTGGTGAAAATTAACCCACAACTACAAACCCCAATGTACTTTTTCCTGAGCAACCTCTCCATTATTGATTTCTTCTTCTCTTCCACCATAGTCCCCAAAATCATGGCAATCACCTTGTCTCAGGATAAAAGTATTTCACTAATGGATTGTGCAACCCAGATGTTCTTCAGTTTAACTTTAGGAACAACTGAGTGTCTCATTCTGGCTGTTATGGCCTACGACAGATATGCGGCTATCAATAAACCCTTACACTATACCACAATAATGAATAAGGGATTTTGCATAGGTATGGCTGCTGGGTCTTGGATTATTAGTACTATAAACTCTGCCATTCATGTTTATCTCACATTTCAGTTGCCTTTTTGCAGATCCCACCAGATTAACCATTTCTTCTGTGAGATGCCGCCTTTATTTAGGCTGTCTTGCCGAGATACAAACCTCAATGAGGTAGCCATGTACATCTCAGCTGGGATAATAGGTGTGTGCTCATTCGTTTTGACTCTCGTTTCTTATGTTCATATCATTTCCACTATACTTAAGATTCGTTCCACTGCTGGAAGGTATAAAGCTTTCTCCACGTGTGCGTCACATCTAGCGGTGGTCTCTCTGTACTACGGCACGCTTCTATTCATGTATATGCGGCCTCACTCGGCCTATTCTCCAGAAGTGGACAAGACCGTGTCCATTATTTACACAACGGTGACACCAATGCTGAATCCTATTATCTATAGTATAAGGAATGAGCATGTTAAAGACACAATTAGAAAAAAACTGAATGAACTAATGCCTTGGCTTATTAAATGAATATCTCTGGTACCATACCATATCCATTCCTGGCGAAAAAATGTGCTTATCACTATTTCTAAACTCTTTTCTAACTTTATACAAGCTTTGCAATTTTAATTTTTTGCCATTGCTTTTTCTAAATAGAAAGAGTAAATATAATTGATGTTTAAGAGAATACCATATACACTAAAAAAAAACAATTGTCTTGGGAGTCAACGGCCTCAGGGCCAACTGAGACACATACCCGATTGTATATAAGCTTCATGCTTTCTGCTTTTCTCAGCTATAGAGACATGGATCATCACTTTCAAACTCCTGCTTGGAAAAAACAAAACAGAGAGCTATGAATCAATAAACCTCAAGCAAAACATATTTTCCATTGTACAGGTTCTAAGAAAGTAAAAGTGGTGTTTCATTTTATCTACTGTATATTCTGTAGGCTTTCTATTTCTTTTCTTTCTTCTGGTCCAATACAGATATGTAATGATGATCCAGGTAAGCTTTTATCAGTTTTACCAACAGAAACTACATTACTATTAACTACATTACTATTAACTACGTTACTACTAAATTACAGTACAGGTATGGGACCTGTTATACAGAATGCTCAGGACCTGGGGTTTTCCAAGTCTGCTAAAAAATGTATTTAAACATTAAATAGGACTGTTCTGCCCCAATAAGGGGTAATTATATCTTAGTTGGGATCAAGTACAGGTACTGTTTTATTATTACAGAGAAAAGGGAATCATTTAACCATTAAATAAACCCAATAGGGCTGTTCTGCCCCAATAAGGGGTAATTATATCTTAGTTGGGATCAAGTACAGGTACTGTTTTATTATTACAGAGAAAAGGGAATCATTTAACCATGAAATAAACCCAATAGGGCTGTTCTGCCCCCAATAAGGGGTAATTATATCTTAGTTGGGATCAAGTACAGATACTGTTTTATTAATACAGAGAAAAGGTAATGATTTAACCATTAAATAAACCCAATAGGGCTGTTCTGCCCCCAATAAGGGGTAATTATATCTTAGTTGGGATCGTGACTTTTTTTATGCAATAGCAATTTATTTGAGGCAACTGTGACTTTTTTGGCACAACTGCAAATTTTTTGATGTGACTGCAACTTTTTCCTCATTTGCCAAATTTTTTTTGTGGCGAATTATTGCGGTACTTGAAAAAAAAATTGGCCAATGGCAAAATGCTGAATTTTCCTGTGAACCCATTCCTGCCACAAAATTTGTCCCATCACTAATTGTAGTCTAGTAAATACATTAGCCACAATTTTATCACCACTGTGAATTTTATACTTTGCGTATTTATTACCTCACTATCCTAAGTCAACCTAAAAAGTAAAATTCCTTGATAACAATACAAACATTTAATATACAAAAAAGTTTAGTGTTTCCTTCACGCAAAACAATGGGATTCAGAATGTAAAAAGTGTCCTCCAGAGTTCCAGATGATTGTGTCTAATCTATCTACTTAATGCGTGAAACAAAGCATCAATACTGCACTGTATAATCATATGAACTCTCAGTCTCAGCTAAAGGGGAAATATAATGGGTAACACGGTCAGGAATAACAATTTACATCATTTCAAAATCTGTGTATTTTTAAAAGAATAATGTATTAAAGTGACTGTGCCTGTCTCTCGGTGAGCTAAGTAGTCTTTATATGTGGGCATGGTCCTTTGCCAACCACTTTGGCTTCTATATTTCACTCCAAAAGTTCATCTGTTGCCTGTAACCTCAAATGAAACCTTTCAGCTTTTCCCGCCATTTACAGTAATTCTTCTGCAACTTGGCTGGCCAAACTGGGATTTTAACGGGATTAAGGGAAGATTTGGGTATACTGGAGAATCTTATCTTATTTTTGCAAGTGTAGTGCTTCGGCAGATGAGGAAGGGAAGAGAAACAGCTCTTCTTCAGTTGCTCCTGTTTTGATCATTTGAGCTGTTTGCAAGAATAGAACAACAGAATGGTAGCCTTGCCAGAGGGGTATCAATCCTTTCAGCCCATAGGCCAATTGGTCAGACAGCAATAAGGATTTACCTGTATTTGGTCTCTTTAAAGAAGAAGGAAAGGCATTTTGGCATTTTATTGCCAATAGATTAGTCACAATATAACCACCTAGAACACTATATTTATTTTGCAGAAGGCATTACCATACCTGACCAAACAGCCCTATACACTCCCTCTGTTTGTTTAAGATAGCAGCTGCCATTTTACCCTTGTCTCAGTAGCTTCCATGCTGCAGCTCTAGCTGCTGGTAGCTCAGATTACACAGCACAGCACAGTTGGGAGGGGGAGCAAATTCTGATGGTGCGGAGCAGAAGAAGGGAGGGGGAAAGGAAGAGAGGAGCAAACTGAGCATGTGCCATGCCCTGAAAGATTTTTCTGAGAGCAAGCAGTCTGATACTGAAGAACATGTTTCTTTTGATAGAGGACTCAGTGCAGCTTTTCTGTGAGTGCTTATGGCTGTATTTACATAGACCTTTCTGATAAAGCTTATTGAGTTTTTACCTTTCCTTCTCGTTTAAAAGAAGGTACATAGTCGGAGGGTAAAGTGCATTTTTTTTAAGTTTCAAATGACAAGTAGCTTATCGTATAGTCAATCACACTTTATTAAAAGTTTAAAAAAACTTCCACAGCTTTGATATTCTCCTCAGTCATTCTTTTCGGCTGCAATTTCTGCCTCTAGAACCTCCTCCTCATTTCACAGCAAGGTGCCCTTTCTTTAAATATATTCTGAACTATTTTTCAGATATACTTTCTGATCAGCCATGAGTAGTATGGAGAACTCAAATGAAACCTCCATGAACAGGTTCTTCCTTCTTGGCCTCACCAATATCCCCTACCTGCGGGCTTTATGTGTTCTAATGTTCCTGATCATTTATATCATTACATTGTCTGCAAACCTTTTACTTATCCTTGTGGTGAAAATCAATGCAAAGCTTCAAACCCCAATGTACTTTTTCCTGAGCAACCTCTCCACCATTGATATCTTCTTCTCTTCCACCATAGTCCCCAAAATCATGGCAGTCACCTTGTCTCAGGATAAAAGTATTTCCCTAATGGATTGTGCAACCCAGATGTTCTTCTGTTTAGGTTTAGGGGCGACTGAGTGTCTCATTCTGGCTGTTATGGCCTACGACAGATATGCGGCTATCAATAAACCATTACACTATACCACAATAATGAATAAGAGATTTTGCATAGGTATGGCTGCTGGATGCTGGCTGATTAGCTTTATAAACTCTGCCATTCATGTTTATCTCACATTTCAGTTGCCTTTTTGCAGATCCCGCCAGATCAACCATTTCTTCTGTGAGATGCCTCCTTTCTTTTTGCTGTCTTGTCAGGATCCGTATCTCAATGAGGTAGTTATGTACATCTCAGCTGCTATAATAGGTGTGTGTTCATTTATTTTGACTCTCGTTTCATATGTTCATATCATTTCCACTATACTTAAGATTCGTTCCACTGCTGGAAGGTATAAAGCTTTCTCCACGTGTGCGTCACATCTAGCGGTGGTCTCTATATACTATGGCACCATCCTATTAATGTATATGCGGCCTCACTCGGCCTATTCCCCAGAAGTGGATAAGACAGTGTCCATTATTTACACGGTTTTGACACCGATGCTGAATCCTATTATCTACAGTATAAGAAATAAACACGTTAAAAACACAGTTAGAAAAAAAATGAATGAACTTGTACCTGGATTTATGAAAATAATTTTTTGGAATCATAGCGACTAATAATTATTGTTTAATATTGCCGAAGATGGAAGTGAACCCAGGACCCAGCGCTGCAACATCAATCAATCATATTGATCCCAGCTGTAGCGCTCACAACACGGCAGAGATGAGACTCACAGATATGTGATCTAGTCGCCAGTGCTGGGTGATGCCCTCAGTGCTGTATTACTCCAAGAATCTCCTATTCCTGATTCTGACCTCTTGAGTCCTCTTGTTGGGTAGAGGGTTCCTCACGGTGAGGGCAGTGAGGGGGTTGGGGAATGCCCTGCCGGGGGATGTTGGGTAGGGGGTTCCTCACGGTGAGGGCAGTGAGGGGGTTGGGGCATTCCCCAACCCCCTCACTGCCCTCACCGTGAGGAACCCCCTACCCAATATCCCCCGGCAGGGCATTCCCCAACCCCCTCACTGCCCTCACCGTGAGGAACCCTCTACCCAACATCCCCCGGCAGGGCATTCCCCAACCCCCTCACTGCCCTCACCGTGAGGAACCCCCTACCCAACATCCCCCGGCAGGGCATTCCCCAACCCCCTCACTGCCCTCACCGTGAGGAACCCCCTACCCAACATCCCCCGGCAGGGCATTCCCCAACCCCACTGCCCTCACCGTGAGGAACCCCCTACCCAACATCCCCCGGCAGGGCATTCCCCAACCCCCTCACTGCCCTCACCGTGAGGAACCCCCTACCCAACATCCCCCGGCAGGGCATTCCCCAACCCCCTCACTGCCCTCACCGTGAGGAACCCCCTACCCAACATCCCCGGCAGGGCATTCCCCAACCCCCTCACTGCCCTCACCGTGAGGAACCCCCTACCCAACATCCCCCGGCAGGGCATTCCCCAACCCCACTGCCCTCACCGTGAGGAACCCCCTACCCAACATCCCCCGGCAGGGCATTCCCCAACCCCCTCACTGCCCTCACCGTGAGGAACCCCCTACCCAACATCCCCCGGCAGGGCATTCCCCAACCCCCTCACTGCCATCACCGTGAGGAACCCCCTACCCAACATCCCCCGGCAGGGCATTCCCCAACCCCACTGCCCTCACCGTGAGGAACCCCCTATCCAACATCCCCCGGCAGGGCATTCCCCAACCCCCTCACTGCCCTCACCGTGAGGAACCCCCTACCCAACATCCCCCGGCAGGGCATTCCCCAACCCCCTCACTGCCCTCACCGTGAGGAACCCCCTACCCAACATCCCCCGGCAGGGCATTCCCCAACCCCCTCACTGCCCTCACCGTGAGGAACCCCCTACCCAACATCCCCCGGCAGGGCATTCCCCAATCTCCCTGCCCTCACCGTGAGGAACCCTCTACCCAACATCCCCCGACAGGGCATTCCCCAATCTCCCTGCCCTCACCGTGAGGAACCCTCTACCCAACATCCCCCGGCAGGGCATTCCCCAACCTCACTGCCCTCACCGTGAGGAACCCCCTACCCAACATCCCCCGGCAGGGCATTCCCCAACCCCCTCACTGCCCTCACCGTGAGGAACCCCCTACACTGCTTGTAATGGAAGCTCCACTCCTCTAATCTAAAGGGGGGGCCTCTGGTGCTTTGATTGTTTTCATGGGAAAAAAGAACCCCCCCCATCTGCCTATAATCCCCTCTAATGTACTTGTACAGAGTAATCATGTCCCCTCGCAAGCGCCTCTTTTCCAGAGAAAACAACCCCAACCCTCATAGTTTAACCCTTCCATCCCCTTTACCAGTTTAGTTGCAGTCTCTGCACTCTCTCCAGCTCATTAATATCCTTCTTAAGGACTGGAGCCCAAAACTGCCCCCCATACTCACGGTGAGGCCTTACCAGGGACCTATAAAGGGGCAAAATTCATCCCTTGAGTCAATGCCCTTTTTATACAAGACAGCACTTTATTTGCTTTAGGAGCCACAGTCTGGATGAGGTCTAGTAACCCATAGCAACCCAGACCCTTACTGTATTTTCATTTGCTGCTTGGTTGCTATGTACTGCAATACTATACAAACTTTAATAGCACCATTGAACTTCAACTAAATGCAAGCTTTGTTATTCTTATATGTGTAATTACTTTTTCTAATTAAGAAAAATATATAACTGATGTTTGATAGCATACCATAATCAATAGTCTTGGGAATCAACAGCCCCAGGGCCAACAGAGACACATCCCAGATTGTATATAAGGATCCTGCTTTCTGCTTTTCTCAAATTTCTTTCTTTTTTTCTTTTTTTTTTTTTTGAAAAATCAGAGAAAACCAACGTTATATCACTAAACCTCAAACCATTGTGTTTGCCATTGTACAGGTTCTAAGAAAGTAAACGTTAATTGTATCTACTGTATATTTCATTGGTTTACTATTTCTTTTCTTTCTTCTGGACCAATACAGATATGTAAAGATAAAACAGGTGAGCTGTTTTCTTAGGAGTCAACATTCTCAGAGGTTTTTTCAGATATAGAGACGAGGAGCGTCACTTTAAAAATCCTAATTTGGAAAAAGCAGAGAGCTATGAATTCATAAACCTCAAGCAAAATGTGTTTTCCATTCTACAGGTTCTAAGAGAGTAAAAGTGGTGATTCATTTTATCTACTGTATATTCTGTAGGCTTTCTATTTCTTTTCTTTCTTCTGAACCAATGTAAACTTTTATCAACTTCAGTTTTACCAATGATACCAAAGGAAACTACATTGGAAATATACATAATAGGACTGTTCTGCCCCCAATAAGGGGTAATTATATCTTAGTTGGGATCAAGTACAGGTACTGTTTTATTATTACAGAGAAAAGGGAATTATTTAACCATTAAATAAACCCAATAGGGCTGTTCTGCCCCCAATAAGGGGTAATTATATCTTAGTTGGGATCAAGTACAGGTACTGTTTTATTATTACAGAGAAAAGGGAATCATTTAACCATGAAATAAACCCAATAGGGCTGTTCTGCCCCAATAAGGGGTAATTATATCTTAGTTGGGATCAAGTACAGGTACTGTTTTATTATTACAGAGAAAAGGGAATCATTTAACCATTAAATAAACCCAATAGGGCTGTTCTGCCCCCAATAAGGGGTAATTATATCTTAGTTGGGATCAAGTACAGGTACTGTTTTATTATTACAGAGAAAAGGGAATCATTTAACCATTAAATAAACCCAATAGGGCTGTTCTGCCCCCAATAAGGGGTAATTATATCTTAGTTGGGATCAAGTACAGGTACTGTTTTATTATTACAGAGAAAAGGGAATCATTTAACCATGAAATAAACCCAATAGGGCTGTTCTGCCCCAATAAGGGGTAATTATATCTTAGTTGGGATCAAGTACAGGTAGTGTTTTATTACTACAAAGAAAAAGAATATCACTTAAAAAAATGGAATTATTTGCTGAAAATGGACTCTGTGGGGGATCCCATTCCTGAACAAATTGTAGACTTTTCAATCACCTTGAATAATTTAACCAGCCCTTTTATAGCCCCTATCTATATCTTTATGAACAAAATCTTTTTTTCTGGATAAGGAATTTTATGCATAGGAATATATTTCCCTCCCCTGAGTCTAATCATGTTTATTACAGGCAAATATTTGTATATGACTTTGAAATTGACATTGATTTGGAAGTGTAGTTTCAGTTTGCTAGATTATTCCTTGGCTCGCATCATGTAGCTCTATTGTATGCATTGTGCATTTTCGAACAATACCAGCTAAAAAAGAGACTTAATGGATTAGAAGTAAAGACCTGATGTAAACTGAGTTAATGTTAATGTTACCCAATAATTTTGTGAAAACCACTTGTGAAAGAACCACTTGAAACAAAGCAACCCTCGTTCCAAAACATGGGCTACATCACCACAAACTTTCCTTGCGTTTAGCACCTATAGCACAATATACAATTCTTACCAGTCTGAGCTTCCTATATATTATTCAGTAAACCATCTCATCGCCATTTCATGCCCAGTAAGAGAAATTTGTGCCATTTCAAAAAGCTGAGACAAAAGAATAAGCTTATGACTTAAGATGGGAAGAAAATGGAAAGCCATCATTGGCTGAAATGGTAAAGCAAAGTGTTGGTATTTATGGTGGCCGGCTGATCCCATTCAAAATATACCAGGCACTATTCATATTGGTAGAGATTAGGTGTGCAGGGAAATCTTACCTGCTGACGTTCCAAATCTACCAGTGTATAGTGCATTGGCAGAAGGGGAAAGGGACCTGTCCTTTCAGCCCATGGGTTAAATGGTCAGATAGCTATGAGGATTGTCCTATGTGTGTCCTCCATAATAGAAGGTAGAGAGTCTGTGGGTTAGGGTACCTGACTTTCAGACCTGTCATATTTTAAGGTTCATTTAGTCACTCTAAACATGTTATTAAAAGTTTGTACCCATGACATTTTCCTTTTAGGTAAAAACTTTCACTGCTTTAATGTTCTCCTCAGTCATTCCTTCCAACCACAAATCCTGCTTCTATAAGCTCCTCCTTATTACGTTCAAACAGCTCTTTCTTTAAATATATTCTGAACTGTTTCTCCAAATGTCCTTTCTGATCAGCAATGAGTGATATGGAGAGCTCAAATCAAACCTCTATGAACAGGTTTTTTCTTCTTGGCCTCACCAATGTCCCCTACCTACAGGCTTTATGTGTTCTAATGTTCCTGATCATTTATATCATTACATTGTCTGCAAACCTTTTACTTATCCTTGTGGTAAAAACCAGTTCAGAACTACAAACCCCAATGTACTTTTTCCTGAGCAACCTCTCCATCATTGATATCTTCTTGTCTTCCACCATAGTCCCCAAAACTCTGGCAATCACCTTGTCTCAGGATAGAAGTATTTCACTAATGGATTGTACAACCCAGATGTTCTTCAGTTTAGCTTTAGGGGCGACTGAGTGTCTCATTCTGGCTGTTATGGCCTACGACAGATATGCGGCCATCAATAAACCCTTACACTATACCACAATAATGAATAGGAGATTTTGCATAGGTATGGCTGCTGGATGCTGGCTGATTAGCTTTATAAACTCTGCCATTCATGTTTATCTCACGTTTCAGTTGCCTTTTAGCAGATCCCACCAGATTAACCATTTCTTCTGTGAGATGCCGCCTTTATTTAGGCTGTCTTGTCAGGATACACATCTCAATGAGGTAGCCATGTACATCTCAGCTGCTATATTAGGTTTGTGTTCATTCATTTTGACTCTTGTTTCATATGTTCGTATCATTTCCACTATACTTAAGATTCGTTCCACTGCTGGAAGGCATAAAGCTTTCTCCACATGTGCGTCACATCTAACAGTGGTCTCTATATACTACGGCACGCTTCTATTCATGTATATGCGGCCTCACTCGGCCTATTCTCCAGAAGTGGACAAAACAGTTTCGATTGTTTACACAACGGTGACACCGATGCTAAATCCTATTATCTATAGTATAAGGAATAAGCATGTTAAAGACACAATTAGAAAAAAATTTATGAAAACAGGGGGCGCATTTCAAAATGTAACTACAGGGTAGAAGATTCCTTGACCAGAGATGCAGCTCTGGTTGCTGGTATCTCATAAGAGATAAGATGGGAAGGGGAGGAGGAAAAGGGAGGGGGGGAGAGGAGTAAACTGAGCAGACTCGTGCTGTGCCCTGAAGGATTTTACTGAGAACAGGAAATCTGACACAGAAGAACACGTATACACAAAATATGAAAATAAATTCTTTCTTTGAGTATTTTTGGCTTTCTGATAAAGCTTACTTTGTTTTTACCTTTTCTTCTCCTTTAACCATTATCCATTTCTTCTGCAATAACTTGAATCCTCCTTGGAAATGTACAGTATGTATGTATGTATGTATGTATGTATATCTTTATTTAGAAAGCGCTACTTATGTACGCAGCGCTGTACAGTAGAATACATTAATACAAACAGGGGGTTATTAAGATAATAATAGATAAATATAAAGTACAACAATAAATACAGATAGATACAAGATAAATACAGTTGCAATAAGTTAAGAGTCAAAGACACAAGAGGATGGAGGTCCCTGTCCCGTAGAGCTTACAATCTATATGGGAGGGTAAGAGTCAAAGGCACAAGAGGATGGAGGTCCCTGCCCTGTAGAGCTTACAATCTATATGGGAGGGTAAGAGTCAAAGGCACAAGAGGATGGAGGTCCCTGCCCCGTAGAGCTTACAATCTATATGGGAGGGTAAGAGTCAAAGGCACAAGAGGATGGAGGTCCCTGCCCCGTAGAGCTTACAATCTATATGGGAGGGTAAGAGTCAAAGGCACAAGAGGATGGAGGTCCCTGCCCCGTAGAACTTACAATCTATATGGGAGGGTAAGAGTCAAAGGCACAAGAGGATGGAGGTCCCTGCCCCGTAGAGCTTACAATCTATATGGGAGGGTAAGAGTCAAAGACACAAGAGGATGGAGGTCCCTGCCCCGTAGAGCTTACAATCTATATGGGAGGGTAAGAGTCAAAGACACAAGAGGATGGAGGTCCCTGCCCCGTAGAGCTTACAATCTATATGGGAGGGTAAGAGTCAAAGGCACAAGAGGATGGAGGTCCCTGCCCCGTAGAGCTTACAATCTATATGGGAGGGTAAGAGTCAAAGGCACAAGAGGATGGAGGTCCCTGCCCCGTAGAACTTACAATCTATATGGGAGGGTAAGAGTCAAAGGCACAAGAGGATGGAGGTCCCTGCCCCGTAGAGCTTACAATCTATATGGGAGGGTAAGAGTCAAAGACACAAGAGGATGGAGGTCCCTGCCCCGTAGAGCTTACAATCTATATGGGAGGGAAAGAGTCAAAGGCACAAGAGGATGGAGGTCCCTGCCCCGTAGAGCTTACAATCTATATGGATATTAACCTTTTATTTTATTTTTTTTTATTTTTACTTTACCTTTCTTTAAAAAAAAATGTTCAGGCTGCTGCATTATCAACCCTGAGCGCAAAGTGCCTGGAGACCAAATATATTTTTGTATTCATAAGGTGGCCATACATTTGCTTTTACCCTAAGCCCAGCAGAGGGCACAACACAGCCAAGCACATACACACCAGGGTTAGTTTTATCTTATTTATTTAGGTGCCAGTTAAACTGTTCATATGTTTTTGGAGTGTAGGAAAAACCCCATGTAGACAAAAAGAGACCGTACAAACTCCTTGCAGATAGTGCCCAAGATTGAAGTGAACTCAGGACCCAGAGCTGCAAGGAAGAAGTTCTACCCACTAAGCCACCGCGCTGCCTGTATATAGAAGACAGCTGTATATACAACTATGAATCCCTAAAGTGAACACTACTATCTTGAAAATATTTTGTTTTATCATTTGTATAAAATTTCACTTTGAACTTGGTTGGGCAAGGTACTACTACCTCTTTCTTCTCAATTGGGTCAGCACTGTACTGACGAAAAAAGGGTTATCCGCACAGAACTCAACTCCTGAATTTGCCCTGACTTCTCACCCCTGACCCCTGCAGAAGCTGACAACCCTGTTGGGCTCTGACCCTGACCTACCTCCATCTGTGGTGTCTTCAAACAGGAACAGAAGCTTTCAGTGTTTCTCTCTGACATTTTCTTCACCATAATCTCGCTGCTCAAACAGCTTCGGTGCAACCTCCACTTCACTTCCTGATTTCCCGCTGACTCTCAAGATGGCAACCATGGCTTCCCTGTCCCTTGTATGTATGTATGTATGTATGTATAACTTTATTTATAAAGCGCCACAAGGGTACGCAGCGCTGTACAATCTTACAATATACACAATTACACACAGGGAGGACAAGTGTTATAATAAATAAATACAATAAATAAGTATAAATACACAGGGAATAAGTGCCATGTGGTATGAGACACAGTAGGAAGGAGGTCCCTGCCCCCTAGAGCTTACAATCTAAGTGGTTGGGTAACATACAGGCACAAACTGGAAGGTAAGAGTGCATCAGGTATGGGGATTTGCCCTTAAGCGCAGGACTGGGCAAAATAATGTTTTAGTGCCCCAGAAGGTAACAGCTGAGTTTTATCTTAAAGAGAGTGGGTGAGTGTTCCCTACAGAGGGATTCCCTTCACTAAACTTTTCTGCCAATGACTCCTGTGAGTGAATTTTTTGATGAGCGAATCGTTTCATGAAACTTCAACTAATTTCCGTCGTGAAAAAATTTGTTGCGCATAAAAAAAAGTAGTGTTCGCGCCAATATGGGCGTGGCCGCGTCACTAAAGGCAAAAAAAAAGACTCACAAGACAAAAAAAGTGTGCACAACAAAAAAAATCACGCCAGGCGCGTTTTGTGGATTTTTCGCCATTGCCTAGTGTTTCACAAATTTTTCAGCCAAGCGAAACGAGACAGATTCGCTCATCACTATACTGTAGTTAAAGAATAAGTAAACACTTTTTGTTATCATTAAAATTACTCTAAACAGCCTCCAGAATTACCTATCTTTGTCCCAGCATTCTCTCTGACCTGGTTCCTCAGTCAGAAGGTGATCGTTTTTCTTTGCTTCCTTGTGCAGAGTGAAGCCCCGCCCCCCCCACTTCCTGTTGAGGTCTCACATAAAAAAAAAAACCCTGCTAATGCACAGACTGGCTCCTGCTGCCTCCAGGCATGCGCAGAAGGCTCTCCAGGTCGACAACAGTAGTCGAATTAAAGAGAGACCTGAACAGGAAGTGGGGGGGGCGGGGCTTCACTCTGCACAAGGAAGCAAAGAAAAACGATCACCTTCTGACTGAGGAACCAGGTCAGAGAGAATGCTGGGACAAAGGTGGGTAATTCTGGAGGCTGTTTAGAGTAATTTTACTGATAGAAAAAAAAGTTTTACTTAGTCTTTAAGTATTGTTAGCAAAATGTTTTTGTTTTTAGGGGTGGTTCACTAGAATGCCATTTTCCTAGAAACTTTGCATTTGGTTGTTATTATTTCTTTTTTTATAGTTTTTGAATTATTTGCCTTTCTCTTCTGCCCCTTTCCAGCTTTCAAATGGGGGTCATTGACCCCGGCAGCCAAAAAACTATTGCTCTGTGAGCCTATAATTACTGTATATTGTTATTATTACTTTTTATTGCTTATCGTTCTATGCAGGCCCTCTCTTATTTATATTCCAATCTCTTGTTTAAACCACTGCCTGGTTGTTAGGGTAAATAAGACTCTAGCAACCAGATAGCTTCTAAAATACCAAATGTGGAGCTGCTGAACAAAAAAGCTAAGTAACTGAAAAACCATAAAAAAAATGAAGACCAATTGCAAATGTTCTCAGAATATCAATGTCTACATCATATTAAAAGTTAATATAAAAGTGAACTACCCCTTTAAGCCAGTACAATGGTAACAATGAATTTAGCCTAACTAATACCCGGTGCTTGGAACAAGCATTAACCATATCATTGTTAGGTTTTTAATGGAAATTGATGCTTGATCTCCTACCATAATCAATAGTCTTGGGAATCAACAGCCCCAGGGCCAACAGGGACACATCCCAGATTGTATATAAGGATCCTGCTTTCTGCTTTTATCAGATATAGAGATGAGGATCACCATTTTAAAAAATATTGAGTTGAAAAATCAGAGAGAAGCAGCTATAAACCAATAAACTTCTAGCAATTTTGTGTGCTATTGTGCAAATTCTATGAAAGTAACTGTTACTTGTACCTACTGTATATTCCATGGGCTTTGTATTTCTTTTCATTCTTCCGGACCAATATACAGATATGTAAGGATGAACCAGGTGAGCTGTTATCAACGTCAGTTTTCCCAATGTGACTATGATACTAAAGGTAAATACATTGGCAATATACATAATCAAGTCAATAGGGTTGAGGAGACCGCCTCATACGTATGCAAATAGACCAAAGGGATTCTGGGAACAAATTCCTTAAGGCTCCTAGAAAAATCCAATTTACATGGGCTTATCCTATAGGCTAAAGCTCACCCACTGGGTTTGAAGCTGAAGCCAGGATAATAGCTGATCAGATTCCCAACTACAGACCGGTTTTGCCCTTCTTGGGGCTCATCAGTGTAGTGCAGGGTTTTCCAATCAGCTTAGGGAGAGCCAGGAGTGGGGATTCACTTGTTCGTAATTTTTTTCAGAGCCTTAAGGAATTTGTTCCCAGAATCCCTTTGGTCAATATACAGAATAGGAACCCCCTAAAACAGTAATCCCCAACCAGTGGTTCGGGAGGAACATGTTGCTCACTAACCCCTTGGATGTTGCTCTCAGTGGCCTCAAGGCTGGTGCTTATTTTAAAATTTCTGGCTTGGAGGCAAGTGTTGATTGCATAAAACCCACTGTAAAGCCAAATAGAGCCTTCTATAGGCTGCCAGTCCACATAGGGGCTACCAAATATCCTATTATATTTATTTATTTGTACCCCCAGGAACTTTTCCCATGCTTGTGTTGCTCCCCAACACTTTTTCCATCTGAATGTGGCTCACGGGTATAAAAGGTTGGGGATCCCTGCCCTAAAATATAATGTAAAATATTCACAATCGCACACATTCCATAACATAGATTCAAAAATATCAAAACAAATAAATAAGCCACATAGTAGACAAGTCATAAATAAAGAGGGTGCATTTACGCATTCATGTGCAACAGGGAGTTATATTATCTGATTCTGCCTATAGTATATATACATTGCAGTGCAGTTATAGGATCTGTTATCCAGTATGCTGGGGACATGGGGTTTTCCAGATAAGGGAGTTTCAGATAACCATATCTATAAAATTATTTTTTCCCGGATTTGTGCTTTTTTGCACCAAAACATGTAAAAATACACAAATTTTTAGTGATTTATTAAGCATGAAAACCACGAAAACCATTGATACAAAACGTTGCCATCTAAAAGCTGCTAAGGTCATAAAAATCAATGGGCAGCTGTTCTGCTTCCAGATGGAAGACCTTTTTTTGCCTTGTTAATTTTTGGATTTTTCTGATGCTCCATTAGTTGAAAAATGCTGAAAATTTGTGGGTTTTGTGTTTTTCCCCCTTTTTTTTTTCATTTAAACTTTTTCAATTCGAATCTTTTCATAAATTCCTAGATATTTGTGGTTCTAGTGGACAGGAGTTTATTAAAAAGAAAAAACTCTAAAACCACGAAAATGAGACTGCTGATAAATGGGCCTCCCCATACGAGTATATACACATCATTTCCCAGCTTTCTGCACCTTGATCAATATTCACGATTCGATAAGAAGAGTAAGGTAACAGTATAATACCTTAAATAAAATATATAAAAACAAATTGAACTTACAAAATATTAGTCAATAAACCACCCATCGCCAAGTGACTTGGCTGCAGTCCCATCAGCTTACATTTTTAATGCCTTTTCATAGATATTGGAGGGAAATTTGGAATTTTTTGCCCCACTTCTCCAAAGCTAAGAAATGCTTGGGCTACTAACCACTCAATAGCCCCTGTGTCATTAACCAAAGTTAATTGTGGGAACATTTGTGAATGTATCAATGGAGACACCCTACACTGAATCATTGCACTTTTTTGTTGATGTTCTTGCCAAAACTGCTACTGGGTTATTAGACTTTTAGTTTTTAATCTTGTTTATGTTTCTTTATTAACATTATATTTTACTGAAACTTGCTGTATAGATATCGATTTTTCACCATGACATAATCCTGGTTTAACCATGATCTCAGTTAAAGGGGACATTACAAGCATGCAGCACCTTATAGTTTTAGTCATTGCAATTTACATAACATACGAGTAGTTTTCAAAGAATAGTTAATTTGTTAAACTGGCTGTGTCTGTATCTCAGTGAGCAGTCAGCAGAGCAGTCTTTGTATGTGGGTGGAGCTTTATCATCTATATTCTATACCTGTCAGTTGCTGCTTCAGAAGGTCATCCAGGGTCATACTGGGGGGTGCAAGGTCCACTGGGGCTACCATCTCAGGGGCCTTGCACATCTCAAGGTGCCCTCACTGGCCACGTCCCCCACCGCAGCCCCTAACCCCCCGCAGGGGTCCCCTCACGGATGGGTGAGGGAGATACAAAAGGCATCTGCTCCCAGTCCGACCCTGAGGTCATCTGTTTCCTCTGACTCCAAAGAACCCTTTTAGATTTTCCTGCCATTTCATTTTTCTGCATCTTCTGCCATAAAGGTAAAGCTCTATGACAAGACTTTGCACCATGTTACAAAAGCCAACACACCCTTCTTGTGTACATGTCCAAAACTTAGGGTAGAAAGTAGCAAAGTGATCATGAAGTCCCTCCAGCGTTTGTCTGCTAGGGGAAGTCAAGAAATGCCCTTCCCACAGACAATTATATATGTCACCTGTGAGAAGAAAAATCCAGTGCTCACATCAGATGTCTCCTATCAGCCCACTAGCTGTTTGAATGTAGCATTTGCCATTCCAAATTTGTGGCACTCCGGGTTTTTAAAAGCTGCAACTTGCAGGCTGTTGGGGATGCTTGGCCTATAGTTCAACGAGGGATCCCAAAAAAAGTATTGTTCATTATTGCCCCGAAAATTCATAGAAGTTTTTGTGAAGAATGTTTAATGGCTGACAGAGGCGGCCAGAGACATCCCTTAAGGTGGGGGGAAGAATGGACAAACAAAAACTACAAAACGAAAGCATCCTTATTGGACTTCTGTATGCTGATTGACTGAAATGGTAATGCTTGTTGCTGATGGAAAATTTCTTTATTATTTATTTATAGAAGTCCACCAATGCTGACCAATATCCTTGCATTATGCATATATTATATTATGCAGTTTGTTCAGGGATGCTGGAAAACCTTATCTGCTGAGGAACCAGATGTGCCAGTTAGTGATGAGTGAATCTGTTCTGTTTTGCTTCGCCCAAAAATTTGCGAATCCAACAAGCACTGGCCCGTGTATGACCACCTTAAGAGAAGGTAATGAGTCTGTGGGTGAAAAGAAAAAAAATAAATGTTTAAATGCAAAGTAGTTGAAAGGTTATTGACTTTCACTAAATACATTTTTAAGAGTTTGCACCCATGACATAAACGTGGTCACAAAACTCCCACTTCTTTGATGTTCTCCAAAATCTTTCTTGCTAACCACAAAGTCTACAACCTCCTCCTCATTTCACCCTAAGCAGCATTTCTTGAACAATATTCTGAACTATTTTCTAGATATAATTTCTGATCAGCAATGAGTGGAATGGAGAACTCCAATCAAACCTCTGTGAACAGGTTCATTCTTCTTGGCCTCACCAATATCCCATACCTACAGGCTTTATGTGTTCTAATGTTCCTGATCATTTATATCATTACATTGTCTGCAAACCTTTTACTTATCCTTGTGGTGAAAATGAATCCTCAACTACAAACCCCAATGTACTTTTTCCTGAGCAACCTCTCCATCATTGATATCTTCTTCTCTTCCACCATAGTACCCAAAACTCTGGCAATCACCTTGTCTCAGGATAGAAGTATTTCACTAATGGATTGTACAACCCAGATGTTCTTCAGTTTAGCTTTAGGGGCGACTGAGTGTCTCATTCTGGCTGTTATGGCCTACGACAGATATGCGGCTATCAATAAACCATTACACTATACCACAATAATGAATAAGGGATTTTGCATAGGTATGGCTGCTGGATGCTGGTTAATTAGCTTTATAAACTCTGCCATTCATGTTTATCTCACATTTCAACTGCCTTTTTGCAGATCCCGCCATATTAACCATTTCTTCTGCGAGATACCTTCTTTCTTTTGGCTGTCTTGCCGAGATACAAACCTCAATGAGGTAGCCATGTACATCTCAGCTGGGATAATAGGAGGCTGTTCATTCATTTTGATTCTTGTTTCATATGGCCATATAATTTTTACTATACTTAATATTCATTCCACTGCTAAAAGGTATAAAGCTTTCTCCACTTGTGCATCGCATCTAACAGTGGTCTCTCTATACTACGGCACCATCCTATTCATGTATATGCGGCCTCACTCGGCCTATGCTCCAAAGGCAGACAAGACAGTGTCCATTATTTACACAGTGGTGACACCAATGCTGAATCCTATTATCTATAGTATAAGGAATGAGCATGTTAAAAGCACAATAAGAAAAAAAATAAATGAACTAATGCCTTGGCTTATTTAAATAATATTTTTGATATCATAGACAAGATAAATCTAATACTTCAGAGGGTAACCCAGTCCACCTTAATAGAATTACAAAGAGGACATTTTCTCAAAGCCCACCATCAATTGTTGTTTGAATTGAGCTTCCCAAAGAAATGGATATTACCATTTATTTTATATTTTCTTTTCTTTTTAAAAAATGTTATGCTTTTTTTGTGCTATTTACCTTGAGCATACAGCTCCTGAGCCCACATATAGTCAATTATATTTAATGTATTGCCAAGGTGGCCATTTTTGTACAGATATTGTCTTATTCTCTATAAAAGGGGGTGAGGCTGACTATTCAGTATAATATTTGTATATATTGATAGTGTTGGCACTGCTTGGCTTACTAAATCCTCAAAGAATACACCCAATTCAGTAAAATTTATATATATATATAGTGTGCTAACACAGTTTAATTAAACAATATATAAAAGAGATCAGAGTTAAAGACAAAAATCTTTACCTAAAATAGGTATTGACCTGGGTGTGAATACCCCAGGTCCCTCGCCAAATATTTCAAATGTAAGTACACAAGCAGTGAAGATCACATAAATATACACACACTCACCGATGCCGAAATTTGGCTCGGGTGCTTGGAGCCCCGAACCCATAGCCCAAGGGAGCAAATTCAAATCTCTGAAGAAAGCGGCTCGCAAAGCACCATGGTCAGCCAGAGAATGGATAAAACTCGAACTTTATTTACATTCTTAAAAACCCAGAACGCCTCGTTCGTGCCCGCACTTAATCATAGGCATGGCTTACTAGTCTAACTAGTATTATCAGGAGCCAATTAACTTCTCTGTAAGATAGTGCAGGAGTAAAATGGAGTACCCAAAGGCAACTTGACATGGGGAAACTTTTTGCAGATACTGCCCGAGTTGGAAATGAACTCAGGACACCAACACTGCCAGTCAAAAGTGCTAATTACTGAGCCGCCATTTTACCTATACAGACATACATTGAACTATGAACTATGGTAAATATTGATAAGCGAAATTGGAACTTTAAGTATGAGACAATTAGCACTGTGAGACGATATGCTATTGGTTTATTGTATTTTTCCTCATGGCTTTTTAATTATTTAGCTTTTTCTTTAGCAACTGTTCAGTTTGGTATTTTAGCAGCTATCTGGTTGCTGGGGACTGATTTACCCAAGCAACCAGGAAGTAGTTTGAATGAGAGACTGGATTATCAATAGAAGAGGGTCTAAAAAGGAAGATAAGTAATAAAAATTAACAATAACAAAAAAGTTGTAGCATCACGGAGCAATGGTTTTTTGGCCATTGGAGTCAGTGACCCCCATTTGAAAGCTGAATTGTGGCAGAAGAAGAAGTCAAATAATAAAAAATAAATAAAAAATAAATACCAACTGAAATGTTGTTGGGAGTAGGATATTCTATAACATGCTAATAGTTAATGTAAAGGCAAACCACCCCTTTAAAAAAGAATCAAATGCAGGAAATTTTAGGCTTGTAAGCCTGACACCAGTTGTGGTTAAATGATGTAAAATGACTCCTGTCCTGATGGCTTAACAAATCAGCTAAATGTGGTAAAGGTTGCAATGTTTGCACCAGGTCTAGTAACTCATAGCAACCCACGGCAAACTGGATGCTTTCTGTCAAATAGATGAACCGTACATTCTCTCTACTGATTGGTTGCTATGCATTACAATACAAAGGGGCACATTTACTTACCCACGAACATTCTGACGGCGTCCGAATGCGTTTTTTTTTTTACATGATCGATATTTTGCGATTTTTCGCACAATTTTTGCGACTTTTTCGTAGCCATTCCGAATGTTTCACAAAATGGTGCGACTTTTTTATAGCGTTACGATTTGCGCAAACTGTCGCAACTTTTTCGCAGCTTTCGCGCCGAGTACGAAAGTTTCGGATTCATTCAAGCTTCAGTATGGTGACTTTTCTTGGGCCAGGTTGGAGCTGCAGAGTGCCATTGAGTCCTATGGGAGGCGTCAATACGAAAAAATCGGGACTTTTCGGGCAAGTCGTAACGCTTACGAAAAAGTTGCGACTTTTCGCGCAAGTTGTAATGGTTACGAAAAAGTTGCGTCAATTTCCGAAAAATTGTAACGGCGACGAAAAAATCGCAAAAAATACGAAAAAATCGCAAAATGTTTGTTTTCCAATCAGAATTTTTCCAATTCGGATTCGTGGGTTAGTAAAGATGCCCCAAACTGTGCAAACTTTGAGATTTCTGTTATAGTTCTAATTGTATGGGGAGGTAAACATAGACCAGGTGTCCCCAATCTTTCTTACTCGTGAGCCACAGTCAAATGTATAAAGACTTTGGGAGCAACACAAGCACCATAAAAGTTCATGGAGGAGCCAAATAAGGGCTGTGATTGGCTATTAGGCAGCCTCTATTAGTTTAAATTAGTTTTTAGTGACATGAAGTCATGAAAGTTGCCACTTACTAAATATTTTCTTTGGAAAGCATGGCATGTTGTCATAAGAAATTAAATAACTACCCAAAAAAAACTACCCAGCAAATCTGTCCCATTGTGCTTAACTCAAAAATTTGCAAAACTACCAAAAAATTTATGAAATAGTGGAAAATTTGTGAATCACATTTGTCGCGAGACTATGAATTTTTTTTAACATGGGAGTGCCTATTTTGACGTGCCTGTGTCCGTTTAGACATGACCACACCTATTTTGACGTGGCCATGCCTATTTTATTGCACGCACAACTTTTTTAACGTACAACAAATTTTTTCACTCCAAATTTTTGCAGAAGTTTCACAAAACAATGGCGAAATGTGGAAAGTCGCTGCGAATCCATGCCTGGCGAAAAAATTCACTCATCACTACCCATAAGTCCAATATTTCCTTGAGTTATCTTCTTGATACCATTTTTTTCTTGATCCTACCTTGAATCTAGGGGTTCCTTTGCTATAATGTAGAGATTTTTTGAAATTCTTATTTCAAACTAACTTTCCAGTTGTGTTTGACATGAAGATTCTTATGGAAGAGTCCAATCAAACGCTGGAGAACAGATTTATTCTCATAGGACCCATACCTACAGACTAGTGATGCGCGAGTCTGTCCCGTTTTGCCATAAAATTCGCAAAACGGCAAGAAAATTTGCAAAACGGCGAAAAATTTGCAAAATGCAAATGTCGCACTATTTTTTTTGTCACCCGAGTATTTTTTGTCGCCCACATTTTTTTTGTCACCCGCGGCTTTTTTTATCACGCACAATTTGACGCGATTATGCCCTTTATTGATGCGGCCATGCCCAATTTGACATGCAACAAAAAAAAAATCTGTGCAACAAAGTTTTCCACTGCGCATTTTCATGGAAGTCTTGCGAAACAATTTGCCAACGGCAAAATGTGGAAATCCGCTAAGAATCCATGCCTGGAGAAAAAACTCGCTCATCATCATTACTACAGACTTTATACCTCTTCATATTTTTTATAATATATATTTATATATATTCATTTAGCCTGTTTCCCTGAAATGGACAAGATAGTGTTTATTTATACCTGTGTAACTCCGAAGCTAAATCCCATCATCTACAGCAGTGATCCCCAACCAGTGGCTCTGGGGCAACATGTTGCTCCCCAACCCCTTGGATGTTGCTCTCAGTGCCCCCAAACCAGGGAGTTATTTTTGAATTCCTGACTTGGGTGCAAGTTTTGGTTGAATAAAGATTTCCTACCAAATAAAGCCCCCTGTAAGCTGATAGGGTGCATAGAGACTGCCTAATAGCCAATCACAGCCCTTATTTGGCACCTTCATGAACTTTTATGGTGCTTGTGTTGCTCTCCAAGTCTTTTTACAATTGACTTTGGAAACATTAAGAAACGTTGGGGACCCATGCTCTAATTCATTAAAGTCCAATGGGAAAAATAGTAAAAAATAGTGATGGGCAAAAAAATTCAGCATGCATGGATTCATGGCAAATTTTCACGTTTTGCCATTGGCGGATATTTTCACAAAACGTGAGGCAAAATCCGCCTTGGAAAAATTTGCTGTAAGGAATTGTATCTCACATCAAAAAGAATTGTCTCTTGCGTCAAAAAGAATCATCTCTTGCATCAAAAAGAATTGTCTTGCGCCAAAAAGAATTATCTGCAATTTTTTGATTTGCAACATTTTCACCCTTTCGCAAATTTTTCACCGTTTTGTAAATCTTTTCAAATTTTACGGCGAAGCAAAACTGGACAGATTTGTTCATCACTAGTAAAAAATATTTAGCTTGAAAGGTAGTGCTTTTTTAAGCTTAATAGTTATTCTTAAGACCAGCAAAGTGTCACGAGCGATCACCGCTCCTTACCTGTTCGGCGGCGTCCTCCTTCCCGGCGCGGTGAATCCAAGATGGCGGCGCCCAGGACTCCACGTGGGCGCAAGGACGCCGGCGCGATGACGTCACGCGCTGTGGCGCCAAATTAAAAAATAAAAGGACGCCAGAGACCCAGGTTCAATGCCCGAGTATAGCTCAATATTTATATTGTGTTCCTGGGTCTCTTATTGTCTTTCCTGCTCTCCTATTGCCAAATCACTGCTTGTTCCTGACCTTGAACCTTGCTGCCTGCCTTAAGTGACCATTGCCTGAACCTGACCTCTCTATTGGATTACCCTGAAACTGTACTTTGCTCGGACTCGCTAGAAGTGGCCTTCCTCCTTGATCCTGACTACACCCTCCCTGTGGGTGCCGAAGGCCCCCGCTGACACAAAGAACTGTAAAATATACAAATATCATTGTACTTGCACTAAAAATTATCTAAATTTTATGGTCAAATTTTAGTTCAATAAGGGTTAGTTTTTGAGACTTTTTCCTCTTTTGGCAGAGAACTCTCCAGAGCTTCAGAATGAATCTTTATCTGTTATCTAATTGTATAGGGAGTCTTTAAACTCACATGTGATATTTTTGTATAAAGTTATAAACATCTGGGACCAACTCCAGACAATTATTAAATGGTATTTAAAAGCACGTTGCACCCACTAAGTTCATAGTTCTGTTCCTCATAAAAATGCAGAAAGTTAACAATAATGACTAATTATTAGGTGTTTTCTAAATAATATTCAATAATTGAAAGTCTTGGACAAGAGTTTGTATCTTCAGAATTTTAGAGGTAAGTCAATGAATTCCATATTTTGAAATCGAAAAGAATAACAAATCATTTGATTTAATATTAGTTCCTCTCAAATGAAGCAATACAAATCATTATTCTATTATTTCTATAAACATATATATTATTAACATTATGACCACAGATAATCCTGAACATCCCAAAGAAGTTTATACCTTTTTAGAAATTACATTTTGTATATAAAATGAATTTTCTCAATGATAATATGGCCATCAAGAAATGGAGAAGCAGAGAAACTATGGGCAGTAAAGGTAATCAAAGAACTTGGACCTGTTATCCATAATGCCCGAGACCTTTCCATAATTTGGATCTCTATACTTTAAGCTAAACAATTATTTAAACATGAAATAAACCCAATAGAATTGTTTTGCCTTCAATAGGAGGTAATTATATCTTAGTTGGGATCAAGTACAGGTACTGTTTTATTATTACAGAGAAAAGGGAATCATTTAACCATTAAATAAACCCAATAGGGCTGTTCTGCCCCAATAAGGGGTAATTATATCTTAGTTGGGATCAAGTACAGGTACTGTTTTATTATTACAGAGAAAAGGGAATCATTTAACCATTAAATAAACCCAATAGGGCTGTTCTGCCCCAATAAGGGGTAATTATATCTTAGTTGGGATCAAGTACAGGTACTGTTTTATTATTACAGAGAAAAGGGAATCATTTAACCATGAAATAAACCCAATAGGGCTGTTCTGCCCCCAATAAGGGGTAATTATATCTTAGTTGGGATCAAGTACAGGTACTGTTTTATTATTACAGAGAAAAGGGAATCATTTAACCATGAAATAAACCCAATAGGGCTGTTCTGCCCCCAATAAGGGGTAATTATATCTTAGTTGGGATCAAGTACAGGTACTGTTTTATTATTACAGAGAAAAGGGAATCATTTAACCATGAAATAAACCCAATAGGGCTGTTCTGCCCCCAATAAGGGGTAATTATATCTTAGTTGGGATCAAGTACAGGTACTGTTTTATTATTACAGAGAAAAGGAAATTATTTAACCATGAAATAAACCCAATAGGGCTGTTCTGCCCCCAATAAGGGGTAATTATATCTTAGTTGGGATCAAGTACAGGTACTGTTTTATTATTACAGAGAAAAGGGAATCATATAAACATTAAATAAACCCAATAGGGCTGTTCTGCCCCCAATAAGGGGTAATTATATCTTAGTTGGGATCAAGTACAGGTACTGTTTTATTATTACAGAGAAAAGGAAATTATTTAACCATGAAATAAACCCAATAGGGCTGTTCTGCCCCAATAAGGGGTAATTATATCTTAGTTGGGATCAAGTACAGGTACTGTTTTATTATTACAGAGAAAAGGGAATCATATAAACATGAAATAAACCCAATAGGGCTGTTCTGCCCCAATAAGGGGTAATTATATCTTAGTTGGGATCAAGTACAGGTACTGTTTTATTATTACAGAGAAAAAGGAATAATTTAGACATGAAATAAACCCAATAGGGCTGTTCTGCCCCAATAAGGGGTAATTATATCTTAGTTGGGATCAAGTACAGATACTGTTTTATTATTACAGAGAAAAGGGAATCATTTAACCATTAAAAAAAACCCAATAGGACTGTTCTGCCCCCAATAAGGGGTAATTATATCTTAGTTGGGATCGAGTACAGGTACTGTTTTATTATTACAGAGAAAAGGGAATCATTTAAACATGAAATAAACCCAATAGGGCTGTTCTGCCCCCAATAAGGGGTAATTATATCTTAGTTGGGATCAAGTACAGGTACTGTTTTATTATTACAGAGAAAAGGGAATCATTTAACCATGAAATAAACCCAATAGGGCTGTTCTGCCCCCAATAAGGGGTAATTATATCTTAGTTGGGATCAAGTACAGGTACTGTTTTATTATTACAGAGGAAAAGGATATCATTTTTGACTGTCAAACTTTACTTCCCTTTTGGCACAACAGGATCACATGGTGACACTCATAACATCGTACCATCTTGGAATTGGAGTGGAGATTAAATATATTTGGAGAATTGCAGTAACATACACTATTGCTGATAGGTCTTTATTGCATATTTTCAGTGAATTATGCAAAAGTGAGCGGGGTACAGAACATTGTGAGACAATAAGACAAATAAGCTTTTCATTGTATGTAAAAGGGAATCATATAAAGAATGTACTTTCTTGGCACAAACAACAACGTTTGGGAGGGTTGCACATGTTTATTGGTACATAATTCAAAACCTGATTGCGGATATTTCCAAATTCCTAGTGCGGTAATTTTCCAAACACCACAAAAATTATGTAATCTCAAAAGAGTCCTAAAACCTAAAAGGTTTTAACTTTTAATATAATTATGCTTGAGAAGTTGAACAGCTTTTCATAAAATAGTCCATATTCCCTCACTTTTATTGGCAATGTTGGCTCAATAACTATTGCTTGCCTTGTTTTATTACTTTCAGCTGTATTGTGATACTACGTGACATGAAGAATTCAAATCACACCGCATTGGACAGAATTATTCTTCTTGGCCTCACCAATATCCCATACCTACAGGCAATATATGTTTTATTATTCTTTATAATCTATATAACCACACTGTCAGCCAACTCCCTGCTTATTATCGTAGTGAGGACCAATGAGCAGCTGCAGACTCCCATGTACTTTTTCCTGAGCAACCTCTCCATAACTGATATCTGCTTATCTTCCACCATAGTACCCAGAATAATAATAAACACTTTATCCCAGGATAGAAGTATTTCCCTTTCAGACTGTGCATTGCAGATGTTCTCCCATTTGGCTGTAGGTGGGACGGAGTGTTTGATTCTAGCTGTTATGGCCTATGACAGGTATGCAGCCATATGTCAGCCATTACACTACAATACAGTTATGAACAAGACATTCTGTATATGTATGGCTGCTGGATCATGGACCTTCTCATTTACCAGTGCTTTAATTCATGTGTTTTTTACTTTTCAACTGCCTGTTTGCCGTTCTCACAACCTTAACCATTATTTTTGTGAGATGCCTCCTTTCTTTCGTCTCTCTTGCCGAGATACTTGGCCCAATGAGTTAGCCATGTTCATCACAGCTGGTATAATTGCCATGTGTTCCTTCCTTTTGACTCTCATTTCATATATTCACATAATCTCCACTATTCTGAAGATCCGTTCCAGTGAAGGAAGGCAAAAATCTTTTTCCACTTGTGCATCCCATCTCACCGTGGTCTCGTTGTTCTATGGCACCATCTTGTTCATGTATATGAGACCTCACTCTGCGTATTCAGACATAGACAAGACAGTATCCATTTTTTATTCAACTGTGATCCCAATGCTGAATCCTATCATTTACAGCATGAGAAATAAAGATGTCAAAGGCACCTTGAAAAAACAAATGACTAAGCAACATTTTGAAAAGTCCTAAAGAACTTCTAGATAGCGTTACCATAAATATGACAGAACCAGCGGCTGAAAACCAAAATGTCAGTTTCCTGTCCTTGCACAATTTCAGCATCTGAAGCATACCGTATTAATCTGACTGTGATAAGAAAGAAAGACAACTATTACTTGAATTCTAAAAAATACTCTAAAAGCCTCTACAAATGAAATGTGTAAGTACAGTATAGAGTGTGGACCAAGGGGATTCTGGGAACAAAATCCTTCTGATCAGTTTTTTGATTGGCTTAGGGAGAGCCAGGAGTGGGGATTCAAGAACAAGTCAAAAAGGTTGAGGAGATTGCCTCATACAGTACGTATGCAAATAGACCAAAGAGATTCTGGGAACAAATTCCTTATAGATAGTGATGAGCGAATCTGTTTCGCTTCGCCAAAAAAATCGCGAATCTGTTTCGCTTCGCCAAAAAATCGCGAATCTGTTTCGCTTGGCCCAAGGAAAGTATCCATACCGAAGCTTGAATGAATCTGAAACTTTCACACTCAGGGCAGCAATACGGTTTTGTTACAATTTTTGTTGCAAAGTTGCGCTAATGTACAAAAAATTTATAGAAAATACGCTAAAGTTGTAACCTTTAAAAAATATATGATTTTTTTTGTATTTCAGACCTGTCGTACTTTATGCCCTTAGGGGCACATTTACTAAGCCATTTTGAGATTAAGTCGGATTTTTTTCGATAATTTCGAGATTTATGCCAGAACTCGATTTTTTCATTATTGTTCCCTGAAAAATTTGAGTTTTTTTGAAAATAACTCCCATAATCCATGATTTATTAATAGTTAGTTAACTTTTTTTTGTAAAAAATTTTTTTGACAAGTTTGATCGAGTTCCGTTGTCGTATGGAGGCTTAGAATAGTAGGGGAATAGAATAGTCAGTGACAGCCTGTCCTTGACACATTTTCAAAGGGAAATTAATCCTATCATTGTTTTCAGTTTCACCCAGTTTCAACTGGAAAATTGTTTTCCAAGAATGAGCGCCAATGCTCCTAAAATGGCTGCTGGGGCAATTCCTGTTTTTGCTTTCAACTCAGGATTTTTGAATGTAAGTTCAAAACTTTTGTATGTACGATTCAAGCATTATCGTGACATTTTATAAATACAGCAATGATCGAGTTTAATTCGAATTTATATCATGTCGAGTTCAAATGACTTTCAAGGCCAGAAAAAAACAAATTTTCACCATTTTTCTTTTTTTTTGCGCTCAAACTCAAATATTCCTGAAAAAAAGCTTGTCTTGTCTGAGATTTATTATACAACAATAGTGTGACAATCCCGAATCTGATAATACTCCGGCTAAAACCTGTCGCAATCATGTAGAAGTCAATGGCAGATGTCCATTTTACAATCAGGTCTTTTTTTGATTCGTGGTTTTTGAGGTTTTGGGGTGTTACAATACAAAAACTTGTGGTTATTGTGATTTTTGCAAGTTTTCCACAACATTTTTCCTTTGTGCTTTTTTGTTCAGATTTTTTGTTAAATGACTGCCATTTGTGGAAATTATTTTTTTCATGATTTCAAAAAGATATAAATCTGAAAAAAACTATTTGTTGTAAATTTGCCCCTAAGTTTTCTTTCCTAAACACAAAAATTTTGGCTTCTGACATTGCTGGCATTCAACTGTATACCATTACACTGCAACACAATCATCAACAAGAGCTAGGGGTGTTCTTACCGTGTTTCCCCGAAAATAAGACACTGTCTTATATTTTTTTAAGCTCCCAAATATGCACTAGGTCTTATTTTCAGGGGATGTCTTATTTTTCCATGAAGAAGAATACAGTACACATTTATTCCATCGTTTGGGAGAGATTTATCGATCAGCCATAGGTGGGTGTCTTATTTTCGGGGGGTGCCTTATTTTCCGAGGGGGGTGAAAAATCGGGGGGGTGCCTTACTTTCAAAGGATGTCCTATTTTCAGGGAAACAGGGTAATGATAGATTGTTGAGCAGGGATCCCCAACCTATTTTACCCATAAGCCACTTTCAAATGTAAAAAGTGTTGGAGAGCAACACAAGCATGAAAAATGTTCCTGGGGGTGCAAAATAAGAGCTGTGATTGGCTATTTGGTAGCCCCTATGTGGACTGGCAGCCTACAGGAGGCTCTGTTTGGCAGTACACCTGGTTGTTATGCAATCAATATGTGCCTCCAAGCCAGGAATTCAAAAAATAAGCACCAAGCATCCAAGGGGTTGGTAAGCAATATGTTGCCCTCAAGCCACTGGTTGGGGATCACTGTTGTTGAGGACCTCACCAGAAATCATGCTATACTGGATCTACTGATGTCTAACTGTCCAGAATCTGTAAGTACTAGAACTCCAGCAAGGGGCAGATCTATCATTTGTAGCTCAGGTTCAAGAAAATCATTGCATCACCCACTTTTTTCTTCAATTATTATTTTTTTAATCTACTGTTAAAAACCCAATTAGAAGAGATTAAAAGAAAAGAGGTTCCATCTTAATATTCAACAATTTTTTTTAGTGTAGTGATGAGCAAATTTTTCCCCAGGCATGGATTTGCAGCTTATTTCTTCATTTCGCCATTGGCGAATTGTTTCGTGAAACTTCGCCGGAAAAAAATTGTAAAGTGTCATAAAAACTCATGGCCGCGTCAAAATGGGCGTGGTCGCACCAAAATGGGCGCGGTCACGTACAAAAAGCCGCCTGCAAAAAAAACGTGGGCAACAAAAAAGGACACGGACGACAAAATATACAAGCAACAAATGTCGCTGTTGGCAAATCTTCCTGTCTTTTCATTAATTTTTCACCAAAGCGAAATGGGACAGATTCGCTCATCACTAAAGATGTGTAATTCTCTTCCTGGTGAATTTCCTTGTTTCCCATTGGCAAAATTGGAAAATTCTTCACACAACAAAAAAAATTTGTGTACGTCAAAAAAAAAAAAAAATGACGCACGTCAAAAAAAATTGTTGCCCATCAGACATTTTTTTTTACGTGCATCATTTTTTGCATTTCGTGAATTTTTTCAATGTCTTGCAAATTTTTGGGCAAAACAGGACAGATTCTCTCATCACTAGCTCTTAGTACAAAGGGTTTTTTCCCTGTTTTTTTCTGTGTTTTTTCATCCTTAGATGAAAGTTACTTATACGGATGAAACATGTTGTGTTATTTTTGATATGGAACATTATATATTTCAATACCCTTTTTAGTCAATCAAATATTGAGCATGCAACGCATTTCTCTTCAGCCAAACTGTACATTACTTTAGCATCTGGAACCCTGGCCTAGAATAAGTGTGACTGTCGACTATCCAATAGTGATCAACGAATGTCCCATTTCACTTTGCTGAAAAATATGCGAAACTGTGAACAAAATTTGTGAAATGGCGGAAAATTCACAACGTGACACACAAAGTCATGTTTCTGCCGTTCCGCATGTTTCGCCGTTCCACAAATTTTTTCACAGTTTGGTGAATTTTTTCTACATTTGAAGGCTCACTGATTGCAAGGGGCTGCTATCACCCGAGGTCCAAGCAGGTAACATCACATGGATTTACAATCAATTAATAGAACAGCCACACCAATTAGAATGTCCCTACATGTCCCAAATGGACTACAGACCTACAGCTTCAAGACCTCAAGACTTCAAGACACACAGCCAAAGTCTGGACAGCTATCTGCAAACTGTCTCCTAACATTAAGGAAACAGCCAACAAACTGCTGGATGGTACATTACCCACCAAAGCAAACATAGAGTTATCCCATCAGAGTTCCCTTTATGCTTAAGAAGATGTGGAAATCAGGGCACTTATATGTGAGGTGGACATACCCTATAGTCAAGGACTTTTGGACTTATCTATTTCATCTGGCTGCAACTATTTGCAACACTAGTGATGAGCGAATCTGTTCCGTTTCGCTTCGCCGAAAAATTCGCGAATCTTTAAAAAGATCCGCGAAACGGCGAAAATGTCGTGCGACAAAAAAAATTTGTCGCCCGCGGCTATTGTTTCGTCGCCCACGGCTATTATTTTGTAGCGCGGCTATTGTTTCGTCGCACGCGGCAATTATTTCGTCGCGCGGCTATTGTTTCGTCGCCCATGGCTATTATTTCGTCGAGCGGCTATTGTTTCGTCGCCCGCGGCTATTATTTTGTAGCGCGGCTATTGTTTCGTCGCACGCGGCTATTATTTCGTCGCGCGGCTATTGTTTCGTCGCCCACGGCTATTATTTCGTCGTGCGGCTATTGTTTCGTCGCACGCGGCTATTGTTTCGTCGCCCGCGGCTATTATTTCGTCGCGCGGCTATTCTTTTGACGCCCGCGACAATTCTTTTTTGATGCCGGCGATAATTTTTGGACGTGCGGCGAATTTTTCCGTGGCGAATTTTTTCATCCGTTTCGCGAAACAATCCGCCAATGGCGAAACGCGGAAATTCGCCGCAAATCCATGCCTGGCGAAACATTTCGCCCATCACTATGCAACACACCTAATAAACCTACCCCTGAATCTGCTTTATTGTGCCCTCCATGCAAACATGTTACACAAGACTGTAGACCTTTATTATCCCAGATATTTGCAGCCCAGTGGGTGATGGCCCCGAGCTTGGTTGGATACCAAGCTCTCCCACTTATATATAGACTTATCATAGACGTAACTATATCCAAAATATGTATTACATAAAGGAAAACTATGGGCTTCAAACAATGTAGGTCTTTAAAAACCCATATGTAAAACCCTGCTTCATCTAAATAAACCATTTTCATAAAAATATACTTCTTTTAGTAGCCATTGTGCCATTGGGTAATCCTAAATAGAAAACTGCCATTATAAAAATTAAGGGCTGCCTCTTGGGATCATAGGTGCACACAAACAGACCAAGACATGCAAGGCCAAATCAGCCAATGAATGGGCAGAGTTCTGCCTTTACTCCCACACTACTTCCTGTTACAGTTAGAGCTGCATCACTTCCTGTCAGCTGATCTCTGAGGGAGCACACAGCCCATCACTAAATGGCGGCTATAAATGGCGGCTATAAAATATCTGTTGGTTAAGTATTCATTCTGGGGGTATAGTTTTCTTTTAAGAGCCTGGTTGGCAGACACTCTGGATATATACAATGACATTTGATCACCTTGGGCCATGTATAAGAAAGATAATGTCGCACCCACAGAGTAAACTGCAACTTATGTGACTATGGCTTACTTTGCAATTATATCTCCCTTCAACCGTGCCCGAAATGGATGTCTCCATATGTCCCTTAACTTTTATACTTTCATAAATCCACATTATGTGCCTTTGGTTTGTTATCATATTGTTATATTGCTACCCATTTTGTTATTTAAAAATGAATAAAGAGAAATTAAGACTGTGAGCCTAAGGGGGTGGGTCCTTGCAACCTCAGACAACACAGACTATTATAGTTTCCTTTTGCTCTGTGGAATCAGGTATCTCTATGTAAAAATAAAAAACATTTATATAATAGTATTTATGCACCTTCTCTACAAAACCCCAACGGAATAAACTCAAAAAGGGGTGTATATGTTTCCTTTAGGGCTGCCTTGTCACAGCTCATTTGTTTCTGAGGATTTACACTTGGCTACATCATTTTTAAAAATCATTAAGGCTTTGTAATTACATATTTATATTCATAGTGTCATGGAGTCAGTATATTTCAGTGCCATATGCATAACACACCTTTATAAGTATTAGGGATGCACTAAATCCAGGATTTGATTCAGGATTCGACCAAGATTCAGCCTTTTTCGGCAGGATTTGGACTTGGCCGAATCCACGCTCCTGGCCGAACCGAATCAGAATCCTAAAATCATGTGAGTTTTTGTCACGTAAACAGGAAAGTTGAAAAATTTTTGCCATGGGCTGTGCATGTGGTGACATTTAACCCTTCCGAAACTTTCCTTCCAAATCCGATTCGGATTCAGTATTCAGCCGAATCCTTTACGAAGGGTTCAGGGGTAGTGATGAGCGAATCTGTCCCGTTTTTGTCGCCAGCATCTTTTTTGGTTGCCCGCGTCTTTTCTTGTTGTTGCCCGCGCTTTGTTTGACACGTCCGCGGGCAATTTGACACGACCACAGGCAATTTGATGCGACTGCACCCAGTGTCGGACTGGCCCACCAGGATACTAGGGAAACTCCCGGTGGGCCCAGGGGTAAGTGGGCCCTCCTGCTCCTAACCATTTGGCCTGTTTCATGATCATTCCCTATTTCTGAATGGGAACAAAATGTGGATAAATGTGGATAGATGCTAGCATGTAAATAAAAGAGACTTGGAGAATAAAGTGGTTGAGTAAGGAAAGGATTAAAAATGGTTGGAGAGTGGGCCCATGGTCTAAGGTTTTCTGGTGGGCCCTTGGGGTCCCAGTCCGACACTGACTGCACCCTTTTTTGACACGATTGCACCCAATTTGATGCACACCAAAAAATTTTTACCCACGCCTAATTTTCACAGAAGTTTCGCAAAACAATTTGCCAATGGCGAAGTGCAACAAATTTGCTGCAAATCCATGCCTGGCAAAAAAATTCTCTTATCACTGTTCCAGGGGCTTGTCCGAATCTGAAAAAGGGGATTCGGTGCATCCCTAATAAACATGCCCCAAATTGTAAAAAATAAAATTGTAAACACAATCTATTTGATCTGTTATTGATAGGGATTCACAGCGAATTTCCTCATTTTGCCATTGGTGAATTGTTTCACGAAACATGGCGCAGTCACGTTAAATTGGGCGCTGTTGCGGTCATGTGCGCGACAAAAAAAAGACACAGGTGACAAAAAAAGGACGCGGGCGACAGAATAGTCACTTGACAAATGTGTTTTGTGGATTTTTCACCATTTTGCAAATTTTCCTGTCATTTCGTGAAATTTTTGCCAAAACGAAATGGGACAGATTCGCTCATCGCTAGTTATGGATGAAATAAATGTCTGTATCACAATTTTTCCTTCCCACTCATATAAACCTGTAACAGTCACATTGTTGACTTTTTCCAAGTCTCTAGAGAGTCCTAATTGCGTTGGGAATCTTTAAACTCATATGTGATTTCCCTATACCATCAACACCTGGGAGCCCCCTGACAATTACCAAATGATATTTAAGAGCAAGTGTCGCCCAAGTCGCGCTTTGTGTAAAAACGCACAGACTAGGTGATGTGGGAGAAATGAAAAATAAATTACAACATGTTCGCTAATTAGCCAAATGTATTTCTTCTTCAGAATTCTAAACAGAGGTAAGAGAATGCATCACTCGTGTGTCTAAAAAAAGGAAATAAATCATATAATAATTTGCTTTTCTATTATTTTGATTCAGATATTCTAATAATAGTGATCCTTCTGTTATTTCTCTAAAATGTATATTATTCACGTTCTTATTATGGACGATCTTGAACACCCTAAACTGGATTTTTATATCTTTTTAGAAATTACATTTTGATTGTAAAAATTACTTTTCAATTGCTTAATGATAATATACAGACTTTCAACAGGAATGCATAGAGAAAGTGGGGATCAGGGAGACTGGGTAGGAAAGAATGACAGTGAGAGAACATGTAGTAATTAATGTAGTAATTAAAGACACAGTGGAGGTTATTTGTGCATGGCTTTCCACTAGCAGTGCCTAATAATGAGTATGTATTTGTGTAGGTGCAATAATGACTTCTCTATTGATGTTGCATATCTTGCGCATTGTATACGTGTGCATATAGGAATTATATCGACCATTCAGGAAATGCTATGCTTTCTATCTTTAGATAGCATAACAAGAGATTTGCTATTATGACTCAAAATTCTAATATTCCATAACCTTAGAGGTTGTAATTGAATCATGTACAACCCTCTTTAGAAATTCATCATGATTTTTATGGGGTACACTGTTTACATAGCAAATAATTCACTGTACCATTTAAACTTTTATTATTGAACCAGCAAATGTATTTGTAGCTGTAATATTGGTGTGTAGGCGCCATCTCAGTGCCTTGTGCCTGAGTCTGAGCTTTCAGCCAGCGCTACACATTAGAACTGCTTTCAGCTAACCTATTGTTTCTCCTACTCCCATGTAACTGGAGGAGTCCCAAGCCGGACTTGGATTTCTTACTATTGAGTGCTATTCTGATACCTACTGGGAGCTGCTATCTTGCTCCCTTCCCATTGTTCTGCTGATTGGCTGCTGGGAGGGGGGAAATATCACTCCAACTTGCAGCGCAGCAGTAAAGTGAGACTGAAGTTTATCAGAGCACAGGTCACATGGCTGTGGCACCCTGGGAAATGAAGAATATGGCAAGCCCCATGTGAGATTTCAAAATTAAATATAAAAAAATCTGTTTGAGTTTTTTGAAAAACAGATTACAATGCAGGATTCTGCTGGGGAAGCTCTATTAACCAATGGGTTTTGAAAAAAAAACATGTTTTCCCATGACAGTATTCTTTTAAACAGATTTCTATTATTATGCCGGAACCTGGAAGATGTTGATAGCTGGAGAAGTGCAATATCTGTTTATAAACCAGAGAGAGTTTTGTTTTTAATATCATATAGGGGCAGGCATAGCCATTCAAAGGGGACAGCACCCTAGTAGGGCAAGGGAAAGGCCTCCTGGTCTCCATAATAGTTTTTATAAATCTAAAGGGTCTCTGTAACTGTTGATTTTCTTTTTTCTCTCCTGATCACATTGAAGGGTTTTTCTGCCAGGCAATTGCAGCCTTATTCTTGATACTATTTCTTTTCATTCTTAGACACCTGAGCCATGGCTTGGTCACATGATGGTGTGGGGGAGAGAGTACATGGGACTACTTCTGCTCTAGCATGAATGAATCTATGCAAGTAAGTGAATGAGTGAGTAAGTGAATAAGTGAGTGAGTGAGTAAGTGAGTGAGTGAGTGAATGAGTAAGTGAATGAGTAAGTAAGTGAATGAATGAGTGAGCTGTCTTTTATGTATGTGGCTAGTACTCCAAGAGAAGACGCCAAACATAACATAAACAGTTCTGTATATATTCTGTTAGAAAAGGGTAGGAGTCATTGTTTTAATATCAACTCCCATAAAGGGCCAGATTCAGTACAGTGAGGAATAGTTATCTCTTGATTTATCATGTGAAAACTCATGGCCAAGATTCAATTCCAGTTTCCTTCCCACAGGGTTTTCATATGATAAACACTGAGATAAGTTTTTTGGAATTGAATCTCATCCATTTTCACACAATAAACCTTTTTCTCACTGAACTGAATCTAGCCCAAAGTTTGCTATTTTTTTGGGGGGGGGGTCAGTCTTAATAATGATTGTAACATACTCAGGGCCGGATTTGTAATCCCGCCGCCCCAAGGCCGCCCCTGTCCATCTTGCTCCGCGCATGCGCAAACGCACAATCGGCACCCCCGCGCATGCGCAAATGCACGCTCGGCACTCCCCACGCGCATGCGCGATCGACACAGCGTGTAAACATTTGCATCCGGAGCAGTGGGGGACAGGTCCCCACTGCTCCGTATGGGTGAAAAAGCTTTAGATTGCGGTGCGGCGGGGCGGCATGCCGCCCCCAAATTTGTGCCGCCCTAGGCCCGGGCCTTTGCGGCCTCTCCGCAAATCCGGGCCTGAACATACTATGGTAAGTTGGGTGAAAAAAGACATACGATTGGAAGCTCAGCCAAACACCAAAGTATCCCAGTAAGTCTCAAAATACCAGTAAATATTAATCATCTCATACAGCAAAAATTGCAACTGACCAACATTTTCCACATACTTGTCCATATAACCAATGCAGTGGTTATGTTTGTCGATATCCATGTATAATGCCAGGTATAATATTTGCCTGATATTTAAGGATGAGATTGTCTGTAGCCCATGAACAAATTATTAAGGTTGAGGAGACTGCCTCATACAGATACAAGTAAAGAAAAGGAATTCTGGGAATGAAAATGGGATTTTTTTTAGGAGTTTGGAATTAATTCCCAGAATTCCTTTTGTTTACTTGTATCTGTATGAGGCAGTCTCGTCAACCTTAATGATTTGTTTGTGAAACCACACGGTGACTCTACCTAAGCTGATCAGAAAGCCCTGCACTACACTGATGAGCCCCGAAGAAGTGCGAAACCGGTCTGTAGTTGGGAATCTGATCAGCTATTATCCCGGCTTCAGCTTTAAACCCAGTGGGTGAGCTGTAGCCTATAGGATAAACCCATGTAAATTGGATTTTTTTAGGAGTTTGGAATTAATTCCCAGAATTCCTTTTGTTTATCTGTAGCCCATGGAACCTTATGCGTGCTCTTCTAGACGTGGGGATAGTGTTGGTGGGGTACCTGCCTGCTCTGCTAATAGTTGCCTACAGATACAGAGATTGGCAGAAATAGAGTGTCTTTGCTTTTATTTACCCTATAGAAAAGGGATTAATAGCACCCAATACACAGGGATAGAAACAAATAGTAAATGTCTAAAGTTGTGCTTTTGCCTCACAAGAGCCAAAAAAGTCTAAACTGCTGCCTAATGCTAAATAGAATGGGTAGGGTAAAACACATAGGGGCTGATTTACTAATCCACGAATCCGAATGAGAAAAATTCGGATAGGAAAACGAACATTTTGCGACTTTTTCGTATTTTTTTCGATTTTTTCGTTGCCGTTACGACTTTCCCGTAAATTGTCGCGACTTTTTCGTAACCGGTACGACTTGCGCGAATTGTCGCGACTTTTTCATAGCCATAACAAATTTCGTGAATTGTCGCAACTTTTCCATTGCCATTATGCCTTTGGAGAATTGTCGCGACTTTTTCATTGCCATTATGCCTTTGGAGAATTGTCGCGACTTTTCCATTGCCATTATGCCTTTGGAGAATTGTCGCGACTTTTCCATTGCCATTATGCCTTTGGAGAATTGTCGCAACTTTTCCATTGCCATTATGCCTTTGGAGAATTGTCGCAACTTTTCCATTGCCATTATGCCTTTGGAGAATTGTTGCGACTTTTTCATTGCCATTATGCCTTTGGAGAATTGTAGCGACTTTTCCATTGCCATTATGCCTTTGGAGAATTTTCGCGACTTTTTCATTGCCATTACGACTTTCGCGAATTATCGCAACTTTCATATTGAGAGCTCGAAAAAGTCGCGACAATTCGCGAAAAAGTCGCAAAGTACCGATCATTACGAAAAAAACGCATTCGGACGCTTTTCGGACCTTCGTGGATTAGTAAATGTGCCCCATAGAAATGCATTTCAATGAAGATACTGATTGATCGAAGGGTTTGATAATCATAAAAATGAGATAAAAACTATAAGATATAACTCTTGCCATATCTGAACCCTAAAGAAATTCTTCAGCATCTGAGACAGCTTTTTCCATCATCATTAATAGGATGTTGACCAATAGGATCATTGAATGAGTAACTGAAAGAGGGAAATATTATTTCATACATTTTCAAAAACATTTTATGAAAGGACTGCTACATAAACATCAACTTTATTACAGTATTTTGTTTCTTATGTAAAAGGTACAGGAAAAGGTCAAGTGATTGATCAGAAATGGTTAATGGTTTAAGTTTACATTTCTTTGGAATATTTCATGAATGATCCTTCATTCTTTTGTTAGTAATATGGTTTTTTCCATTTTTTATTTCATTTCAGCTCTATAGGATATGGAGAACTCAACTCAAACCTCATCAGACAGATTCATTCTTCTTGGCCTTGCAAATATCCCATACCTACAGGCAATATATGTTTTATTATTCTTTATAATCTATATAACCGCACTGTCAGCAAACTCCCTGCTTATCATCATAGTGAGGATCAATGAGCAGCTGCAGACTCCCATGTACTTTTTCCTGAGTAACCTCTCCATTATAGACATCTGTTTTTCTTCCACCATAGTACCCAGAATAATGATAAACACCTTATCCCAGGACAGAAGTGTATCGCTCTTAGACTGTGCATTACAGATGTTCTTCCATTTGGCTGTAGGTGGGACGGAGTGTTTGATTCTAGCTGTTATGGCCTATGACAGGTATGCAGCCATATGTCAGCCATTACACTACAATACAGTTATGAACAAGACATTCTGTATATGTATGGCTGCTGGATCATGGACTTTCTCCTCTACCAGTGCTTTCCTCCATGTTTTTTTTACTTTTCAACTGCCTTATTGCCATTCTCACAACGTTAACCATTTCTTCTGTGAGATGCCTCCATTCTTTCGTCTCTCTTGCCGAGATACTTGGCCCAATGAGTTGGCCGTGTACATCACAGCCGGTATAATTGCCATGTGTTCATTCTTTTTGACTCTCATTTCATATATTCACATTATCTCCACTATTCTGAAGATCCGTTCCAGTGAAGGAAGGCAAAAATCTTTTTCCACTTGTGCATCCCATCTGACAGTGGTCTCCATGTTCTATGGCACCATCTTGTTCATGTATATGAGACCTCACTCTGCGTATTCAGACATAGACAAGACAGTATCCATTGTATATACAGCTGTGATCCCAATGCTGAATCCTATCATTTACAGCATGAGAAATAAAGATGTCAAAGGCACCATAAGGAAACAAATGAACAGAGAAATTTCTAAAAAGTCCTAGAGAGCACTACAATAAATACAGCAGGTCCAGCAGCTGATGGAAACCCATATAGTAGACTTCCTTGTGGGTTACCTGCAAAATGTTTGCATCTGAGACATAGTTATTTAAGGGTATTGAGGAAAAAGGGAAAAAAGAAAATCACCCCCCAAATTCCATGCAAGTCTATACAAATTACATAGGTATGTACAGGGTCTTTTGAAGAACTTTGTGACAAGTTTTTTTTAAAAAACAAGCTTTAGGAATTGAGGTGGGTCTTATGGGGCCGCCCTCAGGGTCTGGTATTTTCCAGTTATGCCATTTATTTATTTAGTCTATATTTCCATCAGTCATTTTTTCTTTTTATACTTGGAAGCTATGGGCAGGGCTAGTTCACTAATAGCAATAACAGGTATATGCTTATATACGGCAGGGCCCTTTACTTTAGAATTGTCTGTATCAGGCAGTAAGTACAGAGGGTTTTTTAATTATGAACTTGTAAATAGATGGACACTTCATCTTCTCTTCTTCTTATGTGCTCATCTAGTTCCTTAACTGAAATCTCCTATATAGTACAAGGCACAAACCAGCTGTAAGAACAATAAAACTACATTATTTGTGTAGTGTTAATTGGTGCTTAATGGGTAATTTTTAAAGAAGGAGGAGAGTTGGCTACAGATATAGTCAACGGTAGCATTTTTTGGTCAATCGTTAAACTGCCGAGTTTCTGTAACTGGACAAACGTTATTGTCATGAAATTAAGATAGAACTATTTTTGATCACTTTTGTTAAATTACAACAACAACAGCACAAAACTTAACTTTATGGGTCACATTTACTAAAATTAGTTTTTTTTCTGGCCTTGAGTAGTATAAACTTGACATGGTATAAGTTCAAATGAAACTCGATCATTGCTGTATTTATAAAATGTCACAATAATGTTTGAATCGTTCATACAAAAAATTGGAGTTTACATTCGAAAAGCCTGAATTTTCCGAGTTGAAAGTATTGGTAAAATTCGAAAAATTTGAGTTTTAATGGACGTTCGTTTCCATGAAGCCTCTTTATTTTTCCCAAACCAGAATTGGTCCAGCAGCCATTTTAGGAGCATTGGTGCTCATTCTTGGAAAACAACAATGTGTTTAAATTTCACTTGAAACTGGGTGAAACCGGAAACAATGATGGGATTAATTTCCCCTTGAAGCTGGGTGAAACTAAAAAAACAATAAGGGGATTAACTTCCCCTGGAAGCTGGACGAAACTGGAAATTATGATGGAATTAACTTCTCCTTGAAACTGGGTGAAACTGAAACCAATGAGGGAATCAACTTCTCCTTAAAACTGGGTGAAACTGATTTCTCATTGAAAGTTCAAGGACAGGCTGTCACTGACTATTCTATACCTCTACTATTCTCCATAGGTGTCCTCCATAGGACTCAATGGTACTTGACAGATCAAATCTGACAATTATTTTTTTTTAAAAGCTGGGTGAAGCCGAAAACCAATGAGGGAATCAACTTTTCCTTGAAACTGGGTGAAACTGATTTCTCATTGAAAGATCAAGGTCAGGCTGTCACTGACTATTCTATACCTCTACTATTCTCCATAGGTGTCCTCCATAGGACTTAATGGTACTTGACAGATCAAATCTGACAATTTTTTTTTTTTTTTAAAGTTAACAAAACATTAATAAATCATGAATTATGGGAATTATTTTCAGGGAACCATAATGAAAAAAATTGAGTTCTGGAAAAAAACCATTTGTAAATCTTGAAATTATATAGAAGTAAGAAATTATCCGAATTTATCTCAAAATTGCTTAGTAAATGTGCCCCTAAATAAGCCAGGTAGGCATACATCAGTTTTGTCAATTTTTTTTTAAAAATGAAAAAATTTAAAAAACATTGGATACAATTATGTGATGTTTAGCTCATTGCTAACATATTTAGGAACATTTGATCTCATGTAGCTGTACAAAAATAACCTTACAAACAAAAATTGAACTGTTCCGTTTTTTAAAAAGTCTTTTAAAAAATTGACTGTTTCAGGACACTCCCAATACATTCCCCAGAACACATAGCCTCTGCCTTCCAAAAAAACCATAACAAACTTTGTCTGGGGGGGGGGTGTAAAAAACCTCAAAACCACAATCATGACTTAAACCAAAAACATTAGGCGGACTCGGAGTCCCACTCACATACCGCTACTACCTAGCAAGTAGGCTAGAGGCTATGATCAACCCACACAATCCCACAAGAGAACCATGGAAAATGATAGAAGACCACTTCACAACACCCCTCCAATTAGCTCACCTATTCTGGATTCCAAAACCATCAAGAATAACCCCAACAGATCTCTTACCAACCTCCAAACACTTTCTAGACTTATGGGACACAATAGCACGCAAATCAAAATTGAGCTTACCTAACTCTAGATACATAACCATCCTTAACAATAAAGAATTCACACCAGGTTGCACCCCCTCAAAGTTTAAGGCTTGGATAGCAGCAAATATGACCACCATAAAGGCTTTTGCACCAGAACAAAAAACCATCTGCATCACTAAAACATATATTTCTTTGTATTGCGCCAGTTCACTGACATTGTTTAAATAAAAAATTTCAAAACATGTTTATAAAGTATTTTCATAACACAACTTAGTTTTGCTTTCAATTAAAGATACTGTGACCCATTCTTACAGTGCTGAATATAGTTTTCATGTTTTCAGATGCGATTAAGTCCAAGAATAATGTAGGAAAATGTGGACATATTTGTATAGAAGTTATATGAACAAGATGGGATCTAATGGGAAACACCTTGGTTAATAATAATAAATAATTAGTGATGAGCACATTTTTTTGCCAGGCATGGATTTGCAGCAAATTTCCACATTTCGCCATTGGACAATTGTTTTGTGAAACCTCTGGGAAAATTTGCAGCAAAAAAAAGTCACTGGTGTGGCAAAATAGGCGTGGGTGTGACAAAATGGGTGCAGTTGCCTAAAAATAGGTGTGGTCACGTCAAAATAAGTACAGTCGCGTAAAAAAAAGTAGTGTGTGACAAAATGGTCACGAGAAACTCATGTTTCGCAATTTTTCTGGTAGTTTTGTGAATTTTTCGGCGAAGCGAAACGGGACAGATTTGCTCATCACTAAAAAAAGGTAAATAATAGTGATGGGCGAAATAATTCACCAGGCATGGATTTGTGACAACTTTCCACATTTTCGCCATTGGCAGATTATTTTGCAAAACGGGCGACAAAAAATTGTTGCCCGCATCAAAAAAATGGGGGTTTTTTGCTGATTTTCTGCCATTTCACAAATCTTTTCAAAGATTCAGAATTTTTCAGGAAAGCCAAATGGGACAGATTTGCTCATTACTAGTAAATAGTTATTAAACTGATACCAGGGCCATAATGATGAATAGGGAAGCTGATATCATTATATTCTACACAATTTGCTTTGGTAAATAACCATTTATACCTGTAACAGCTTTTATGAGATTTACTTGGCCTACAATAACATGATAGAGACGTTCCTGGTGTATGATTGAATCTACTACTTGTAGTAATATGTGTGGGGACTGTGCAGATATAACTGCAAGTGTATAATATTAGTATCATTTAATTGTATGAATGTACATAGTGCACAAGATATCTGTATAGATTTAAACAGTGAGTCAGTCAGATGTTAATTAAGTTGCTTAAGTTGGGAATTCTTTGAAGTGCCTTTGTGTTGGTTACCTTGGTATTTATTATAGGGGGGAGATCAACACCAAGATATCACAGGAAGCCAACTGGAGGGTCTTTAGCATTTCAAAGTGTAACTGTTTGTACAGTTGTTTATGGTGAGACGGCTCCTTATGGGAACTACCCGACTGACTAACACAATAAGATTCTGATACCTGATTATCTTGTCAGCCAATCAGAACACATCCCTACTTTGGTCAGTGAGATTCTAAGGGGCTGATTTACTTACCCACGAACGGGTCGAAATGAGTCCGATTGCGTTTTTTTCGTAATGATCGGTATTTTGCGATTTTTTCGTATGTTTTGCGATTTTTTCGGATTCTTTACGAATTTTTCGTTACCAATACGATTTTTGCGTAAAAACGCGAGTTTTTCGTATCCATTACGAAAGTTGCGCATTTTTCGTAGCGTTAAAACTTACGCGAAAAGTTGCGCATTTTTCGTAGCGTTAAGTTTTAACGATACGAAAAATGCGCAACTTTTCGCGTAAGTTTTAACGCTACGAAAAATGCGCAACTTTTTACGCAACTTTCGTAATGGATACGAAAAACTCGCGTTTTTACGCAAAAATCGTATTGGTAACGAAAAATTCGTAAAGAATCCGAAAAAATCGCAAAACATACGAAAAAGTCGCAAAATGTTCGTTTTCAAGTCGGCACTTTTCCAATTCGGGTCGGATTCGTGGGTTAGTAAATCAGCCCCTAAGAGTATAACTAAGGAAACTCTGATAGTCACATAGTTGGACAGTAACGTAGAAACACACACAAAGATAGAGGAGTTAGGTTAGGGAGAAGTCCTGAAGGCTGATCCCTATAGAACAGATCCTGTGGGCATATTTAAAAGGAACTCTGTATCATTTGCTGTCTCTGGGCCTGGATAATCGAAATAAATTCGCTTCATCTCTGGAAAAGAACCGTGGTTGTTTCCTTTTACCTGGTTGTGGTAAATCTTGGAATATCCAGTATATTTGTAATATACTACATCTACACTATACACAACACTACTATTGCTAGAAGTAGCAACAAAATAGGGGTTTTACTAACATTATTAAAGGTTGCAAATGAATGTAAGTAATAAATTATATCAATATATAATATATATCAGTCGTATGGAAAAAGAAGCCTGATGATATTAAGGGGAAAAAACAGTAAGTTTCAACACTTTTTTTCTTCTGTTTGCAGCAAAATATGAAACTTCTCAAGTTCTTCCAAATTCATGTTTTAACTCAAAGTTCATTTTTCTATAACTAAACAGATTTTTCACATTCTTGTCTCATAAAGTTTTATTTAAATATTAAAGGAGAAGGAAAGTCATTTTGGCATTTTACTGCCAATAGATTTGCCACATTAGTGCCACCTAAAACAATCTATTTATTTTGCAGAAAGCATTACCATACCCGAGTAAACAGGTTTCTCTGCTTGTTTAAGATTGCAGCTGCCATTTTAGCTTGGTCTTCATAGCTTTCTGCTGTAGATCTAGAGGCTGGTAGCTCAGAATATGCATTCCTAAGGGTGAGTTTTATTAATTCTTATGGTGGGGGGGAGCAGGAGAAGGGAAAGAGGAGAGAACTGTGCAGACTCTGGCCCCAGGAATGAAGGTCTTTCCTAAAAGAGGAATATCTGAGGAACATGTTTACAAAAAAGGAGACAAGAAATCATGTGTTTCTTTTGATAGAGGACACTGTGAGTGCTTATGGCTGTATTTACATAGACCTTTCTGATAAAGCATACTTAGTTTTTGCCTTCCCTTCTCTTTTAATAAATCAGCCTCCCCATCTATACATTTAGATAAGAATAAGCAAATACTGCTCATTACTATGGAACTCCTGCCTTTTTATCAATAGTACACTGTCTGGGATTTTTGTAGCTAAGTAACAAACCACAATTGGCTTATTTATCAGTTTTCAAGTTTGTGAATTTGAGATTGCAAATAAACCCTTATTTTAAAAAAGAAATTGAATGCTTGCTAATTAATATCGTAAACTGGTTGGTTAAAAAAAAACTCGCTTACTTTCAATTTTCAATTATACGAACTTGAATAAAACTCGAAAATCTGGCTTGACTTTGCCTAGGACAACTCCTATTGACTTGATGGCGAAGTTTACATTCAAGATTTTTTCTTCATAAATACCAGACACTCAAGTTTTTGAACCATAATTGGAATTTTGTGACTTGAATTGTGGGAAAAAAATCAAACTCGAACATTGATAAGTCTCCCCACAAGGGCACCAATGCAGAACTTTTTTAGTACAATAACTGAGCCAAAATTTTGAGACCACAAATGTCCTTGAGGTCTTAAACGTCCATTATAGGATACAATTTTCAGCTCTTTCCTTCCTTTCTACTGGTATATAACCCACTAACAGTCAGGTAGCTGATTTATTCTAAAGCTCTAGAGCTTTAGAATACCCTCTAGAGTCTAGAGAGTTCTAATTGCGTTGGGAGTCTTTAGAACTCACGTGTGATTTTCAGATGCCACCAACATCTGCAACCACCCCAGACAATTACTATCCTATATAAGAACAAGTTTCACCCAGTTCGTGCTTCATGCTAGAATGTACAAACCAGATCATGTTGGAGAAATTACAAAGGAATCAGGCATTTCATGAAAAGCTATTTACTTATTTAAATGGACAACTGGATTGATCTACTTCAGAATTCTAAATAGAGGTAAGAAACTAGAAAAAAGGAAAACAAATCATATCATCATTTTATATTTGCATTTATTGAATTAGTTAACCTCAGATAAATGAATAACAAAGGACTCTATTCACTGGTTTGTTGTATTTTTTGTAATGTGTTATATTCAGATCACAAAGAGGCAGATTCAATTAGATGAGAAAGACTTATCTCCTTAGTCAATTGCAGGTTTCCCCATAGTTCCAGATGCAGCTCAGTGAGACAAACTAACCTTATTGCTGTATTACATGTTTACTCTTTTGAAGTCTATAGGAAAAACTGGAACTGAATTTGGAGAAAATGTTGTTCTTCCCAAATTGAATCTGGCCAATACATTTAAACACAATAACCCATCAAATAATGTTTTCTTGTGGAATTGAATCTGGCCCAAAGTTGGGAAATGTGTTTAATGTTATATGATTTCAAATCAGTTGCATACTATTTCAAATACGTGTAGATTGCTTAGTTCTCCTTTGTGAGCCAGACTGGGTAACACTGGGTAAAAAAAGTATATTCAATTATAACTGAATGTTCATTATTATTATTATGATAAAAACTGGTAAAATGTTAATAGCTGAAGAGGCCCAGATGCTTGAAAAGCAGGGAGGAATTTTCTTTCCATGTGCTTATATATAGGGCCCAACATAGGCGTCCAAATCAGAAGGACTCATGCAGGGCAACAAAAAGTTCCCCATACTAGTGTAGTTTTTTCATCCAGAGACACCTAATCCTCAATGTGATGAAATGATGTTGTTGGAGAGAGTTTTTCAGTGTGTGTGAAAGAATGGCTGAATCTACTGGCAGGGTCGGACTGGGCTGCCGGGACACTGGGAAAATACCCAGTGGGTTCCGGCCCCGGTGGGCCCCAGTGGGCCCCAGTGGACCAGACCTGACCCTATTGCCGCTTCCTCTGGCCTCTGATGTCCTCCCCTGACGCGTTTCACATGCGCGTTCAGGGGAGGACGTCGGACAGGGGCCCCTGTGCGGGGGGGGGTTTAGGGGTGCGGCCAGAAGAGGCACCAGTCCGACCCTGGCTACTAGTGTCTTTGTCAGGGCTTGTTTGAGAATAAGAGAGAAAAAGTCAATCTGGTTGAGTAAGAGTGTGAATGAGAGTGTAGGTGAGTGAGTAAGTGAGTAAGTAAGTGTTCTTGGATGTGTTTGATTACAAAAATTCTATGAACATATTTTGCTAGAGCTTCATTGTTATAATATCACATAAAGGGTTCAGTTTGATATGAAAAGCTTATCTTCTGGTTCAATTCCAGATTTTCCATACAGCCATACAATTCAATGAGAAAAACTTCTCACTTTTTATCACATGAAAACTCTAATTTTTACTCATGGAATTAAATCTCGCCCAAAGACTTTTTTAGTTTATTTTCAGTCGACTTTATCATTGATTGTTATCTCTCCCAAATGATATAGTAAGTTTTTAGAATATCCCAATGTAACACTTCATCATCAACTAATATATCAAAAATAGTGTCTGGCAAGCCATTTAAGTTTGTATAAAACTCATGTAGGGGCCTTTTTAAACTTTGGGCCAGACTGTATTAGATGAGAAAGACTTATCTCCTTATTCAATTGCAGATTTCCCAAAAGGGTCAAATGCAATTCAATAAGAAAAACACATAGGGGTTGGTATCATTAGACAGGTGCCTAATATAAAGGGACAGAAACGCAAGGTGGAAATGTCTGAACTTGTCTCTAATCTGGCCAAAAGTCTACAAAGGCTTTATGATGCTTGATGTGCAGGACATGGCACATAGCACTACATCTAATTTTATATCCTGTGTGGAAGGATTTGTTCAATCATAAAAACTTACTAAAGTTTAAGGTATTACTTTCCCAATCATCTTATTTTAACCCAAAAGTAATTTCGGAGCAGCATATCTAATAGGCCACTGACCTTCAACCATCTCATAAATGAGTAAATTGTTAAACAAGGGAGTAAATACAGGGGGAGTATTAATATATTATACATAAATGAACTATTTGACATAAGCATTGGAGGCTAAACATCTATTTTATTGCCGGTTTGTGTACAGGAAAAAGTAGCAATATGATTAGTCATGAATGATAGCAAATCAAGTTTTACATTTAGTGACTTTTATGAAACATACATTGAATTTGTCCCTAATTCTTTTCCCCTTTTTCCATATTTTATTTTTTTTCAGCCACATTATGTTATATGATATGGAGAACTTAAATCAAACCTCATCGAACAGATTCATCCTTCTTGGCCTCACCAATGTCCCATACCTACAGGCAATATATGTTTTATTATTCTTTATAATCTATATAACCACACTGTCAGCCAACTCCCTGCTTATCATCGTAGTGAGGATCAATGAGCAGCTGCAGACTCCCATGTACTTTTTCCTGAGTAACCTCTCCATTATAGACATCTGCTTTTCTTCCACCATAGTACCCAGAATCATAATAAACACTTTATCCCAGGATAGAAGTGTATCGCTCTTAGACTGTGCATTGCAGATGTTCTTCCATTTAGCCGTAGGAGGGACGGAGTGTTTGATTCTAGCTGTTATGGCCTATGACAGGTATGCAGCCATATGTCAGCCATTACACTACAATACAGTTATGAACAAGACATTCTGTATTTGTATAGCGACTGGATCATGGACTTCTGCTTCTATCAGTGCTTTCATCCATGTTTTTTTCACCTTCCAACTGCCTTATTGTCTTTCTCACAACCTTAACCATTTCTTTTGTGAGATTCCTCCTATGTTACGTCTTTCTTGCCGAGATACTTGGCCCAATGAGTTAGCCATGTACATCACAGCCGGTATAATTGCCATGTGTTCATTCTTTTTGACTCTTACTTCATATATTCACATAATCTCCACTATTCTGAAGATCCGTTCCAGTGAAGGAAGACAAAAATCTTTCTCCACTTGTGCATCCCATCTCACAGTGGTCTCCATGTTCTATGGCACCATCTTGTTCATGTATATGAGACCTCACTCTGCGTATTCAGACATAGACAAGATAGTGTCTGTTGTTTATTCGGCTGTGATCCCAATGCTGAATCCTATCATCTACAGCATGAGAAATAAAGATGTCAAAGGCACCATTAGAAAATACATTTCTGAAAAGTCCTAAAAAACTTTGATTTATTGAAATCTTCCTACATTGTAAATTGCAGAGCGTTACAAGTAAAGCCAACAGACCCAGCAGCTGACTGAAACCCAAAAGTAAAGATATCCATGTGAGTCTGGGGCATATTTTTCCAAGGAAGAAAAAGTAGAAAGAATATTGCCCCCTAAAATCTACAAGAAATTCTCCACAAGCTTCTACAACTGGAACGTCTGTGTACTGTGAAGGTGAATTTTGTCGGACCATAGTAACACCTGACCACCACCAAAATCTGTCCCTTTTTTTAACAAGCATGCTCTGATCCTATCCCACCTAGACTTCTGCAACTTGCTACTAACTGGTCTCCCAAATCCCCATATCCCTCCACTAAAGTCTACATTAAATTCTACTGCTAGAATTCTCCTTCTCTCATCCAAGAAAAAGTAGCCCCTCCACCGCTTAGACCTTTATCATGGATTCCCATAAAGCAAAGAATGATAAAAAGTCCAAAAAACCCTCAAAGCCCTTCATTCCTTTGTATCTCATTCCATCTCTTCTCTTGTGTCTCCATACATTGCCAGATTGCCACTCTTTTCTTCTCAAAGCAACCACGTGGTCTCACCATCCATGTCCGCTCTACCACCTCAAAACTTTCTACCTTGTTGCTCATTACATTGGGAATGCCATCCCTGTATTCCTCTGGAGAGAATCTCTATAAAAATAAACTCAGAGACTACCTCTTGGAGCACTTCCATGGCATTTGAGGCAGTTCTGGCACTTACATTGCATTGACAACTACTGTAACCTGCAGGACTTATTTGTGTCTGTAAGTTACTTGGATTGTAAACTCTGTGGGGCAGGGATTTCCTTCCTCTTGTCTCATTAAAACATATTTATTAATGGTGACTATACACTGGGTGAAGGATTTTTTCCATAGGACCTAATATTTTCTAGTTACATCCTATATGTGAGTTATTTTTACCTTAGCCTCATGTTAATTTTTGCAGCCATAGCCAGGGCTAGTGTACTTTTTCCAGTATATTCTTATAATCTGCAGCAGGGATCCCCAACCTTTTTCACTCGTGAGCAACATTTAAATGGAAAAAGTGTTGGGGAGCAACATGAAAAAGGTTTCTAGGAGTAGAAATAATAGCTATAATTGGCTACTTAATAGCCCCTATGTGGACTGGCAGCCTACAGAAGGCTCTGTTTGGTATTATACTGGGTTTTTATGCAACCAAAACTTGCCTCCTTACCAGAAATTCAAAAATAATCACCTGCTTTGAGGCCTCTGGGAGCAACACCCAAGGGGTTGGGGAGCAACATGTTGCTCACGAGCCACTGGTTGGGGATCACTGATCTACAGTTTGGTCATTTTCTTATGAATCTAACAGTCAATTCTATATAGACAAGAACATAAAATAGATTCGGTAACAAGCCTGCTGGCTAGAGATGAGTGAATTTTTTTGCCAGGTGTGGATTCGCAGCAAATTCCCATGTTTTTCCATCGGCAGATTTTTTTCACGAAACGGGCAAAAATATTTTGCTGTGCGTCAAAACAAGTAGTGGTAAATTGGGCATGGTTGCGGCAAAATAAGCGCGGCTGCGTCACATTGGGTGTGGCGTGTCAAAATGGGCATGGTCACATCAAAATGGGGGCGATCCTGTACAAAAACAACGTGTTTCAAAAATTTTCCACCGGTTCACGAATTTTACAGAAATTTTCGCAAATTTTAGCGACGCAAAACTGCATCACAGCTGCATCACAACTGCAGGCCCATGCATTTATATAATTACAGAACTTGTTGAATTTTAGTAGCTATACATATATATAAATATGACAGTACGAGGTATATTATCCCCTATAAAAGGGAGGGTTATTCAGTTTACAAATAACGGTATAAGGCAGTACATGCAGATATTTCTTTAATGTTAAAAGTGTCTTGCAAATGATTATTCCAAAGATATGATTAATTTGCCCATAGATAAGAAGCAATTGGGGGGTTATTAACTTTATTGGGGGTTTATTAACTAATTGTAACCAATCTGATGATTGCTTTCAGTTTTCAACCTGCAGCTGGCTGGACAAATCTAACCACTGATTGGTTGCCATGGGTAACGACCCAGGTGCAGATTTGCCCAGTGTTTATCAATGAGCCCCATTTTGCTCTTATACAATTGACCTATTTGTTTCTTTAAATAAAAAGTCTACGATGTTTAAAGGGCTTACTTTATCCATGCAAGTGGTGCAAGAAACAAAGGCAAACAATAAACACAAAAGATTTGTGCAAAGCTAATATGGGAGGAGGGAAAAGAAAGGAATATATAAGGGAAAGATAGAGAGAAAATGGGGGGCAAAAATAACATTTTCAGTTTTTCGCTCCTAAGAGCTGAAATTAATTAAACACCATATATATTCAGCAGAAAGCTTTACCATACCTTAGTTAAGAGCCCTAGAAGTTCCCTCCATTTGTTTAAGATAGCAGCTTGGTCTCAGTAGCTTCCTGCTGTAGCTCTAGCCATTATAGCTCAGATCACACATTCCTAAGGGAGGGGAGATGAGTTTTATGAATTCTTATGGGAGGGGGGTGTAGGAAAGGGGAGAGAGGAGAGAACTGAGCAGACTCAGGCCCCAGGAATGAGGGATTTTTCTCAGAGAGAAAGTCAGATACCGAAGAATATGTTTACAAAAAAGGAGACAAGAAATCCTGTGTTTCTTTTGATAGAGGACTCAGTGCAGCGTTTCTGTGAGTGCTTATGGCTGCATTTACATAGAACTTTCTGATAAAGCTTACTTAGTTTTTACCTTCCCTTCTTCTTTAAAGGGGGATAAATTATTCAGTGAACAAACAAATATATTGCAGTATTCACTTAGAGGCTGATGTATCAATATTCCTGGTTTGAAAAACGCCATAACAAACAGGTGACAAAAATCTACACAAGCTTTTTTTTCTTCGAGCACTACCTTATTTAAGACAAAAACACAACTGAATATTCATTAGTTTTTCCACAAAAAAATTGAGAATCACATTGTTTCATTAGTTTTTTACGACGCTGAAATTTTCAAATGAAATCATAAACTGGGAGAATAAAAACAAGTTTATACAGGTATAAGACCCATTTATCCAGAATGCTTGAACCTGGGGCTTTCCATGTTTTGGATCTCCATCCCTTAAGTCTTCTAAAAATCATTTAAATACTATTTACTCCTAATAGCAATGTCTTGACGCCAATAAAGATTTATTATATTTTTGTTGGGACTGTTTTATTATTACAGAGAAAAGGGTAATCATTTTAAAAAAATTATTTGATTAAAATGGTAGATGGCCTTCCTGTAATTCAGAACTTTCTGCATAATGGGTTTCCAGATCCCATACCTTTATATATATATATATATATATATATAGACAGCCAGTTGGTGCACACCACTAAAAATGATTATACCTGGGTGCAAGAGCAAATATAGTAGATTAAGACAAAAAAGTGTCAGCACTCACAGGATTTAAAATATTTGAAAAAAGATACATTTTATTACAAAATATGAAAAAGGAACATTACAGACCTCAACGTTTCAGTCCCCCACAGGGACTTTCGTCAGGAGGCCTGACGAAAGTCCCTGTGGGGGACTGAAACGTTGAGGTCTGTAATGTTCCTTTTTCATATTTTGTAATACAATTTATCCTTTTTCAAATATTTTAAATCCTGTGAGTGCTGACACTTTTTTGTCTTATTATATATATATACCAGAGTATAGTTTGTGCTCCATTTATACGAGATAAAAAACTATATAACATCATATAAGACTGCACGCACAGGTCTTGCAATGTGAAAAAAAGGTAATTTACGAACCAGAGTTTCGGTCTCAATAAATTACTATTTTTTTTCACTTTTCAAGACCTGTAAGTGCAGTCTTGTATATATATATATATTTCTCAGTCACCTATACAGAGTACATGGGGCCTAACTATGGATAGGCTTGCCTCTATGTCCCTATGACTGGGCATTGGCTGACAGTGCTTCCCGCTAGCAACACGAGTGATTGCTATGTACATGGTGCCTAGCAACGGCAGACGGCTTGTGCTCTTTACAGATGCTGGGTGTGCATGCACATTCACCAATGCAGGACTAACCACAGGGGCAGGTCGGTGTTACTGGCGGTTAAATAGTTCCACATGAGGGGGCACAATCCATACAAAGATGGTGAGTAAACAGATCCTTTTTGCCTGTTTCAGCCTGCTGTTCTTTTTTCTTTTTCTGATTCCTTTGTTTTCAATTTGCTGTTGCACTAATTTGTTCTTTCTCAGCATTACCTGATTGAAGTGAAGTGATTTCATATGTTATAGTTACTTTATTAGTTTACATATGGGAGTTAGCCTTTGGTTGCCTAGCAACATGTTTTGCCGCCAAAATTCCTCCTGAGTGTTTGAATAGATGTGAGGGGAGGGAGTGTACTGTATGTTTTTCACTCACAGATTTCTGTGTTAGAGAGAAATGTCTAGTAATAAACGTTTCTATTTTTGCATTTACATTTTGTTCACAATTCTGTCATTGATCCAGTATATATATATATATATATATACTTTATAACTCTTCTAAAGCAGACAGGCTGTATTAGAAGGCTCTCACTGATATGTTTCCTTATATCAGAGCAGATGCTGAGCTAAAGTCCTTATATCTATGTGCCCTGCAGGCTGACTGGCCTTTACAGGGCCAATTGTTCCCCTAAGGCTGATCAAAAAAGAAAATTTCCTGCCTGTTTATGGAAATATTAATGTGCCATGCACAGTTCCTTGCCATCTATGCTGGAAGTTCACCCATAATGTAAAATATATGTATTGGAGAGAGCAATATATATATATATAGTATAGGAAGGAAATGTGTATAGTATTCAGCAGTATACTTTCACTTACTATTGAGTGTAGGTGCCTTAGCTTCAGTGGGACAGCTCTATAAAAATCTGGTAATGTTACTGACCAGCTGGATTAATGTATATGTATTATGGGTTATTGGCTACTTCTAAATTATTTTGTCAAGATAGTTTCCATCATGCCTTCATCATTGCTTGACAGGACTTACATGACTTGTATGGCTGGACTTATATTATAATGATTATTATATTATAATCACATTATAAATATGTGCAATGTTTTATTCATTTTGTGGAATTCTTGTACTTATATACATATAGATACATATATCTCTATTTTGTGTGTATATTTGGGTGTAGCATTGCACTTTTGGATATTATACCAATTACCTAGTGATTAAAAGCAGAGCGTTCAACCCTCAGATATGTTGGAGGTGCGGTGGGGCCGTAGGAGATGTACCACATATATTTTGGTTTTGTCCCCTCCTACAACCTCTCTGGGAGAAGGCCCGAGATCTCCTGTCATCCCTCATGCACCAAACAATACAAAAAAGCATAACTACTTTCTTACTAGGCAGACCTATAATCGGTCTCTCTAGACCACAACAGAGACTTGCCAACCACACATTGACTGCAATCCGTATATCCATAGCATCTAAATGGAAAACATCAACACTCCCAACTTGGGAAGAACTCTACCAAAGAATTGAAAGCAACAGAATCTTTGAATCCAGGATTGCTTATCTCCGCAACACGGTCCTGACATACCTAAAAGTCTGGTCAACATGGGAACTCCGATCACTCATACAAGGAGAATGAGGACATATAGCTACAACAACAAAGACAATAACTGTTACCGTCTTAAGACAATTATAACCAGTAAGACCAGGTCTATAATTTTTGATATGTTATGATGCTTCTATATTTTCTTTTTCTCTATGTTTGTATACATGCTTACTTTAAAAAAAAAAAAATATATAAGTTACAAAAAAAAGCATAGCATTCAAAGTAAGTTACATCAATGTACAACAAATATAAATTTACAATAAGACTAGCAATAATTTTTACCTTACACAAATTAAGATGAATTCTTGACTCATAGAGTTGCTTCTGATAAGCCTCACCATAAAGTACCTCATGCAGGGAATGTGCCAGGGCATACACGGCAATGTACAGATTGTAAGTGATATAGAAATTTGTTATGGCAAAATATGAAATAACAAGGGAACTCAGGGTATCATTCATTGTACAGGCTGGAAAGTATATCCCAGAGGAATTGTCTGCAAATTTTAAACAACCAAAAAGTATGAACCACAAAAGGGCTGTAATTTCATTATTTGGGAATTTGGTAGGATGAGCAGTGTAGACAAATTCCTTGAAGCCGGGAATGGCTCCTTGGTGACCTGAGATGATCAGTGACCCATTGAGTGAAGAATAACCAAAGTTACTCATGTTTTCCAGAGATGATGAAAATATTAAATATTTCTTGTTTTCTGTATCTGTGTGAATACTCAATAAAATGTGAAGCAGCATATGGGAGTCAGTGCTGACAATAATTACATTTGCTGATGAAGCCTTTATTTTTTCTACAAATTCTGTTATTGTCCATACATCTTCAGTAGTGTACACAGCCACAAATTCCACACAACCCCCACTTTTTGTGATCTCAAACTTTATTTTATTAACAGCACTTTGGTGACTTTCATCATCTGAGCAGATAATTCCCACCCACGTCCAACCAAACAGTTTGAATATTTGACTGATGGTTACAAAGTGATACTTTTCACTGATGATAGTATGGTATTGCTGCCTGTCATCCAGAGCAGGATCCTGAGCCCCATAGCTGATCTGTAAAGAATGAGGCATTCTTTTTAAATATGGCATATTTGCAATTTGTGACTATTTATGCACACACTCTGCGTGTGCGAGTTATGCCACAACTTTAGTGGCAGAAAAAATATTTGCTAAACTGATTTAGTGAATTTTTATTCGCACAGAGTATACTAAGCGCGCACGGAGGGCATGCTTGTGCAAATTGCAATCTCATTTGCAAATTTTTGTGCACATACGCATTTCACTACAATTAGCACAAAAAGGAATGTATGTATGTATGTATGTATAACTTTATTTATAAAGCGCCACAAGGGTACGCAGCACTGTACAATCTTACAATATACACAATTACACACAGGGAGGACAAGTGATATAATAAATACATACAATAAATATATAAATATATATATAAATACACAGGGAATAAGTGCCATGTAGTATGAAACACAGTAGGAAGGAGGTCCCTGCCCCATAGAGCTTACAGTCTAAGTGGTTGGGTAACATACAGGCACAAACCGGGCACAGCAGGCCAAAATATAAGCCTTAAGGGGAAAACATGCACAAGCAACCATTTGCTAAAAAAATATGCACTGCACAAACTATATAAATGACCCCCAGTGAATTTACAGAAATCTTTCGCTTGTCAATACATTTTGATGAAACAATATCACTGCACACAATGATAATATAATGGGATAAGTGAAAAACAGGGAAATGTTGTGTCACTCACAAGTATGATCTCTTCAGGGTTGTCATGGATTTCAGGCCTATTACAGGACAGTATGAGGTACTCTTATACCGACTGTCTTACATGTGCTACATTAATGTGTAACTTTTTAATGTCAATTATTCATGCTTAATATTTCCTTTTATGCAGCAACAGTATTAACAAGAAAATCTACATTTGTTTTACCAACTTATTGCTCATTCTGATTTTTACTTTAAAATGTTGCAATTTTGAACAATTACATCTCACCTGAGGGATCCTGGAAATTGTTGTCATGTCCGATACTACATGGGTCAGTGTGGAAAGCAAATGACCCGCAAAAGCAGCAAGTGTTCCCTTGTCATTGCAGGAATAGTTGGGTACAGATGCCGCCCTCCCAGTCAATATGCTCAGAGTGTTGGCTGCTGCCCGACTTTCACTGGTGCAGGCATCATAGATACGGTAGCCAAGGGTTAGGTTGGGTAAGATATTAGCATTCTGATTGATCTCCTCAATGGCAAAAATTTGGTATGTGAGAGATCTATGGGATCTATTATCTGCAATTCTGGTGTTTTTCAAATAAAGGTTCTTTGTGTAATAATAAAGGCTACTAAAAACCCTGATTGGATGGTTTTGATAAAAACATAGACTTATGTAGCTAGGGTAGTCACACAATGTGATGTATTATCATGAGAAGTACAGTATTATTAAAGAAGAAATAAATAAGTAAATTAGTAAAATATGAAGAAGTGTTTTTTCAGTTGGACACATATTGGACCTATATGATAATGGATTTCTGGATAAGAGTTCCCATACCTGTAGCTATGTAAATGCAATGAAATAGTTTGTATAGACCAATGCACATAGTTCTTTTTACATGATGTTAGGGTTTTAGACTAGAGGAACAGACTTTCATTTCAAGCAGTGAAGGTTTTTCTATTGTGCTCTAAAGTTAGTTCTGATATATAGTGTATAGAAAGGTTGGTATAAGTATGGGTATATATGTACACATGGGTTAATTTGGAGGGGTTGAATTTGAATTTTGGTCTTTGGTATTTTTTCAGCCCAACTGAACTATGAAAGTAGTTACCTTTGGCACCTAAGGGACACCATCTTTTTTCAAAAAAGTTTCAGTTTAGTTTTGGGAGAAGCAACAAAGGGTTACACCCTAATTGCTAGTGTGTGTAGTACAATCTAATTACAAAGGCATATTATAAGCAGTGTATCAACTCAATATAGCAAGGCCACCGGGCTCAAAGCAAAATAGCACAATAAAATAATCATTTAGATATACGCTGCTTATAATATCACCAAATACTGTACAATAAAGGTAGACTAGTATGAAATATAGAACAACTTAGTAAACAAAGATAGATAGATAGACAACAAAATGGGAAAGGTGTGATGGAGCATAACTGGCCTTGATTTGGGAGTCTGGCCCAAGGAAAGTCTCCCATAGGGCTCAATGGCACTCTGCAGCTCCAACCTGGCTCAAGGAAAGTCTCCCATAGGGCTCAATGGCACTCTGCAGCTCCAACCTGGCCCAAGGAAAGTCTCCCATAGGGCTCAATGGCACTGCAGCTCCAACCCAGCCCAAGGAAAGTCTCCCATAGGGCTCAATGGCACTCTGCAGCTCCAACCCGGCCCAAAGAAAGTCTCCCATAGGGCTCAATGGCACTCTGCAGCTCCAACCCGGCCCAAGGAAAGCCTCCCATAGGGCTCAATGGCACTCTGCAGCTCCAACCCGGCCCAAGGAAAGCCTCCCATAAGGCTCAATGGCACTCTGCAGCTCCAACCCGGCCCAAAGAAAGTCTCCCATAGGGCTCAATGGCACTCTGCAGCTCCAACCCGGCCCAAAGAAAGTCTCCCATAGGGCTCAAAGGCACTCTGCAGCTCCAACCCGGCCCAAAGAAAGTCTCCCATAGGGCTCAATGGCACTCTGCAGCTCCAACCCGGCCCAAGGAAAGTCTCCCATAGGGCTCAGTGGCACTCTGCAGCTCCAACCCGGCACAAGGAAAGTCTCCCATAGGGCTCAGTGGCACTCTGCAGCTCCAACCCGGCCCAAGGAAAGTCTCCCATAGGGCTCAATGGCACTCTGCAGCTCCAACCCGGCCCAAAGAAAGTCTCCCATAGGGCTCAATGGCACTCTGCAGCTCCAACCCAGCCCAAAGAAAGTCTCCCATAGGGCTCAGTGGCACTCTGCAGCTCCAACCCGGCCCAAGGAAAGTCTCCCATAGGGCTCAGTGGCACTCTGCAGCTCCAACCCGGCCCAAGGAAAGTCTCCCATAGGGCTCAATGGCACTCTGCAGCTCCAACCCGGCCCAAAGAAAGTCTCCCATAGGGCTCAATGGCATTATGCAGCTCCAACCCGGCCCAAGGAAAGTCTCCCATAGGGCTCAATGGCACTCTGCAGCTCAAACCCGGCCCAAGGAAAGTCTCCCATAGGGCTCAGTGGCACTCTGCAGCTCAAACCCGGCCCAAGGAAAGTCTCCCATAGGGCTCAGTGGCACTCTGCAGCTCCAACCCGGCCCAAGGAAAGTCTCCCATAGGGCTCAATGGCACTCTGCAGCTCAAACCTGGCCCAAGGAAAGTCTCCCATTGGGCTCAATGGCACTCTGCAGCTCCAACATGGCCCAAAGAAAGTCTCACAAAGGGCTCAATGGCACTCTGCAGCTCCAACCTGGCCCAAGGAAAGTCTCCCATAGGGCTCAATGGCACTCTGCAGCTCCAACATGGCCCAAGGAAAGTCTCCCATAGGGCTCAATGGCACTCTGCAGCTCCAACCCGGCCCAAGGAAAGTCTCCCATAGGGCTCAATGGCACTCTGCAGCTCCAACCCGGCCCAAGGAAAGTCTCCCATAGGGCTCAATGGCACTCTGCAGCTCCAACCCTGCCCAAGGAAAGTCTCCCATAGGGCTCAATGTCACTCTGCAGCTCCAACCCGGCCCAAGGAAAGTCTCCCATAGGGCTCAATGGCACTCTGCAGCTCCAACCCGGCCCAAGGAAAGTCTCACATAGGGCTCAGTGGCACTCTGCAGCTCCAACCCGGCCCAAGGAAAGTCTCCCATAGGGCTTAATGGCACTCTGCAGCTCCAACCTGGCCCAAGGAAAGTCTCCCATTGGGCTCAATGGCACTCTGCAGCTCCAACCTGGCCCAAGGAAAGTCTCCCATAGGGCTCAATGGCACTCTGCAGCTCCAACATGGCCCAAGGAAAGTCTCCCATAGGGCTCAATGGCACTCTGCAGCTCCAACCCGGCCCAAGGAAAGTCTCCCATAGGGCTCAATGGCACTCTGCAGCTCCAACCCGGCCAAAGGAAAGTCTCCCATAGGGCTCAATGGCACTCTGCAGCTCCAACCCAGCCCAAGGAAAGTCTCCCATAGGGCTCAATGGCACTCTGCAGCTCCAACCCGGCCCAAGGAAAGTCTCCCATAGGGCTCAATGGCACTCTGCAGCTCCAACCTGGCCCAAGGAAAGTCTCCCATAGGGCTCAATGGCACTCTGCAGCTCAAACCCGGCCCAAGGAAAGTCTCCCATAGGGCTCAATGGCACTCTGCAGCTCCAACCCGGCCCAAGGAAAGCCTCCCATAGGGCTCAATGGCACTCTGCAGCTCCAACCCAGCCCAAGGAAAGTCTCCCATAGGGCTCAATGGCACTCTGCAGCTCCAACATGGCCCAAGGAAAATCTCCCATAGGGCTCAATGGCACTCTGCAGCTCCAACATGGCCCAAAGAAAGTCTCCCATAGGGCTCAATGGCACTCTGCAGCTCCAACCCGGCCCAAGGAAAGTCTCCCATAGGGCTCAATGGCACTCTGCAGCTCCAACCCGGCCCAAGGAAAGTCTCCCATAGGGCTCAATGGCACTCTGCAGCTCCAACCTGGCCCAAGGAAAGCCTCCCATAGGGCTCAATGGCACACTGCAGCTCCAACCCGGCCCAAGGAAAGTCTCCCATAGGGCTCAATGGCACTCTGCAGCTCCAACCCGGCCCAAGGAAAGCCTCCCATAGGGCTCAATGGCACTCTGCAGCTCCAACCCGGCCCAAAGAAAGTCTCCCATAGAGCTCAATGGCACTCTGCAGCTCCAACTCGGCCCAAAGAAAGTCTCCCATAGGGCTCAATGGCACTCTGCAGCTCCAATCCGGCCCAAGGAAAGTCTCCCATAGGGCTCAATGGCACTCTGCAGCTCCAACCCGGCCCAAGGAAAGTCTCCCATAGGGCTCAATGGCACTCTGCAGCTCCAACCCGGCCCAAGGAAAGTCTCCCATAGGGCTCAATGGCACTCTGCAGCTCCAACCCAGCCCAAGGAAAGTCTCCCATAGGGCTCAATGGCACTCTGCAGCTCCAACCTGGCCCAAGGAAAATCTCCCATTGGGCTCAATGGCACTCTGCAGCTCCAACATGGCCCAAAGAAAGTCTACCAAAGGGCTCAATGGCACTCTGCAGCTCCAACCTGGCCCAAGGAAAGTCTCCCATAGGGCCCAATGGCACTCTGCAGCTCCAACATGGCCCAAAGAAAGTCTCCCATAGGGCTCAATGGCACTCTGCAGCTCCAACCCGGCCCAAGGAAAGTCTCCCATAGGGCTCAATGGCACTTTGCAGCTCCAACCCGGCCGAAGGAAAGTCTCCCATAGGGCTCAATGGCACTCTGCAGCTCCAACCCAGCCCAAGGAAAGTCTCCCATAGGGCTCAATGGCACTCTGCAGCTCCAACATGGCCCAAGGAAAATCTCCCATAGGGCTCAATGGCACTCTGCAGCTCCAACCTGGCCCAAGGAAAATCTCCCATAGGGCTCAATGGCACTCTGCAGCTCCAACATGGCCTAAAGAAAGTCTCCCATAGGGCTCAATGGCACTCTGCAGCTCCAACCCGGCCCAAGGAAAGTCTCCCATAGGGCTCAATGGCACTCTGCAGCTCCAACCCGGCCCAAGGGAAGTCTCCCATAGGGCTCAATGGCACTCTGCAGCTCCAACCCAGCCCAAGGAAAGTCTCCCATAGGGCTCAATGGCACTCTGCAGCTCCAACATGGCCCAAGGAAAGTCTCCCATAGGGCTCAATGGCACTCTGCAGCTCCAACATGGCCCAAAGAAAGTCTCCCATAGGGCTCAATGGCACTCTGCAGCTCCAACCCGGCCCAAGGAAAGCCTCCCATAGGGCTCAATGGCACTCTGCAGCTCCAACCCGGCCCAAGGAAAGTCTCCCATAGGGCTCAATGGCACTCTGCAGCTCCAACATGGCCCAAAGAAAGTCTCCCATAGGGCTCAATGGCACTCTGCAGCTCCAACCCGGCCCAAGGAAAGCCTCCCATAGGGCTCAATGGCACTCTGCAGCTCCAACCCGGCCCAAGGAAAGTCTCCCATAGGGCTCAATGGCACTCTGCAGCTCCAAACCGGCCCAAGGAAAGTCTCCCATAGGGCTCAATGGCACTCTGCAGCTCCAACCCGGCCCAAGGAAAGTCTCCCATAGGGCTCAGTGGCACTCTGCAGCTCCAACCCAGCCCAAGGAAAGTCTCCCATAGGGCTCAATGGCACTCTGCAGCTCCAACCTGGCCCAAGGAAAATCTCCCATTGGGCTCAATGGCACTCTGCAGCTCAAACATGGCCCAAAGAAAGTCTACCAAAGGGCTCAATGGCACTCTGCAGCTCCAACCTGGCCCAAGGAAAGTCTCCCATAGGGCTCAATGGCACTCTGCAGCTCCAACCTGGCCCAAAGAAAGTCTCCCATAGGGCTCAATGGCACTCTGCAGCTCCAACCCAGCCCAAGGAAAGTCTCCCATAGGGCTCAATGGCACTCTGCAGCTCCAACATGGCCCAAGGAAAGTCTCCCATAGGGCTCAATGGCACTCTGCAGCTCCAACATGGCCCAAAGAAAGTCTCCCATAGGGCTCAATGGCACTCTGCAGCTCAAACCCGGCCCAAGGAAAGCCTCCCATAGGGCTCAATGTCACTCTGCAGCTCCAACCCGGCCCAAGGAAAGTCTCCCATAGGGCTCAATGGCACTCTGTAGCTCCAACCCGGCCCAAGGAAAGTCTCCCATAGGGCTCAATGGCACTCTGCAGCTCCAACCCGGCCCAAGGGAAGTCTCCCATAGGGCTCAATGGCACTCTGCAGCTCCAATCCGGCCCAAGGAAAGTCTCCCATAGGGCTCAATGGCACTCTGCAGCTCCAACATGGCCCAAGGAAAGTCTCCCATAGGGCTCAATGGCACTCTGCAGCTCCAACATGGCCCAAAGAAAGTCTCCCATAGGGCTCAATGGCACTCTGCAGCTCAAACCTGGCCCAAGGAAAGCCTCCCATAGGGCTCAATGTCACTCTGCAGCTCCAACCCGGCCCAAGGAAAGCCTCCCATAGGGCTCAATGGCACTCTGCAGCTCCAACCCGGCCCAAGGAAAGTCTCCCATAGGGCTCAATGGCACTCTGCAGCTCCAACCCGGCCCAAGGAAAGTCTCCCATAGGGCTCAATGGCACTCTGCAGCTCCAACCCGGCCCAAGGAAAGTCTCCCATAGGGCTCAATGGCACTCTGCAGCTCCAACCTGGCCCAAGGAAAGTCTCCCATTGGGCTCAATGGCACTCTGCAGCTCCAACATGGCCCAAAGAAAGTCTCCCATAGTAACATAGTAACATAGTAAGTTGGGTTGAAAAAAGACATACGTCCATCAAGTTCAACCATAATGCCTATATATAACCTGCCTAACTACTAGTTGATCCAGAGGAAGGCAAAAAACCCCATCTGAAGCCTCTCTAATTTGCCACAGAGGGGAAAAAATTCCTTCCTGACTCCAAGATGGCAATCGGACCAGTCCCTGGATCATCTAGTACTAAGAGCTATCTCCCATAACCCTGTATTCCCTCACTTGCTAAGAATCCATCCAGCCCCTTCTTAAAGTTATATAATGTATCAGCCAGCACGACTGATTCGGGGAGGGAATTCCAGAACCTCACAGCTCTCACTGTAAAAAATCCTTTCCGAATGTTTAAATGGAACCTCCCTTCTTCTAAACGGAGTGGGTGCCCTCGTGTCCGTTGGAAGGACCTACTGGTAAATAAAACATTAGAAAGGTTATTATATGATCCCTTTATATATTTATACATAGTTATCATGTCACCTCTTAAGCGCCTCTTCTCCAGTGTAAACAGACCCAACTTGGCCAGTCTTTCTTCATAACTGAAACTTTCCATACCCTTTACCAGCTTAGTTGCCCTTCTCTGGACCCTCTCTAACTCAGTAATGTCCCGTTTGAGCACTGGAGACCAAAACTGAACAGCATATTCTAGATGGGGCCTTACCAGCACTCTGTAAAGGGGAAGAATAACCCCCTCCTCCCATGAATCTATACCCCTTTTAATACAGCTCAAAACCTTGTTTGCCCTTGCAGCTGCTGCCTGGCATTGCTTGCTACAGCCAAGTTTATTATCTACAAGGACTCCAAGGTCCTTCTCCATTATGGATTTGCCCAGTGCAGTCCCATTAAGGGTATACGGGGCTTGCATATTTTTACATCCCAGGTGCATGACCTTACATTTATCCACATTAAATCTCATCTGCCACTTAGCTGCCCAGATTGCCAGTTGGTCAAGATCCTGCTGCAGGGATGTCACATCCTGGATAGAATTGACTGGTCTGCAGAGTTTTGTGTCATCTGCAAACACTGATACATTACTCATAATACCCTCCCCTAAGTCATTTATGAACAAATTAAACAAAAGTGGACCCAGTACAGAACCCTGAGGGACCCCACTGAGGACCTTATTCCAAGTAGAGAATGTACCATTAACAACCACCCTCTGTACCCGATCGTGTAGCCAGTTTTCTATCCATGTGCAAACGGCTTCACTAAGACCAAAGGGGCTCAATGGCACTCTGCAGCTCCAACCTGGCCCAAGGAAAGTCTCCCATAGGGCTCAATGGCACTCTGCAGCTCCAACATGGCCCAAAGAAAGTCTCCCATAGGGCTCAATGGCACTCTGCAGCTCCAACCTGGCCCAAGAAAAGTCTCCCATAGGGCTCAATGGCACTCTGCAGCTCCAACCCGGCCCAAGGAAAGTCTCCCATAGGGCTCAATGGCACTCTGCAGCTCCAACCCAGCCCAAGGAAAGTCTCCCCTAGGGCTCAATGGCACTCTGCAGCTCCAACATGGCCCAAGGAAAATCTCCCATAGGGCTCAATGGCACTCTGCAGCTCCAACATGGCCCAAAGAAAGTCTCTCATAGGGCTCAATGGCACTCTGCAGCTCCAACCCAGCCCAAGGAAAGTCTCCCATAGGGCTCAGTGGCACTCTGCAGCTCCAACCCAGCCCAAGGTAAGTCTCCCATAGGGCTCAATGGCACTCTGCAGCTCCAACATGGCCCAAGGAAAGTCTCCCATAGGGCTCAATGGCACTCTGCTGCTCCAACATGGCCCAAAGAAAGTCTCCCATAGGGCTCAATGGCACTCTGCAGCTCAAACCCGGCCCAAGGAAAGCCTCCCATAGGGCTCAATGTCACTCTGCAGCTCCAATCCGGTCCAAGGAAAGTCTCCCATAGGGCTCAATGGCACTCTGCAGCTCCAACCCGGCCCAAGGAAAGTCTCCCATAGGGCTCAATGGCACTCTGCAGCTCCAACCCGGCCCAAGGAAAGTCTCCCATAGGGCTCAATGGCACTCTGCAGCTCCAACCCGGCCCAAGGAAAGTCTCCCATAGGGCTCAATGGCACTCTGCAGCTCCAACCCGGCCCAAGGAAAGTCTCCCATAGGGCTCAATGGCACTCTGCAGCTCCAACCCGGCCCAAGGAAAGTCTCCCATAGGGCTCAATGGCACTCTGCAGCTCCAACCCGGCCCAAGGAAAGTCTCCCATAGGGCTCAATGGCACTCTGCAGCTCCAACCTGGCCCAAGGAAATTCACGATACTGAAGCTTGAATGAATCAGAAACTTTTGTACTCGGCGCGACGGCTACGAAAAAGTTGCAACAATTTGCTCAAGTCGTAACGCTATGAAAAAGTTGCGACAATTTGCGAAAAAGTCGCAACGGCTATGAAAAAGTCGCGACAATTTACGAAAAAATCGCAAAATACCGATCATTGTGGGAAAAAACGCATTCGGACGCTTTTCGGACGTTCGTAGATTAGTAAATGTGCCCCTAATTCTATATGTCTTCTTTCATTTTAAATAGAACAACAATACAATTTTGGTAGTAACAGTGGGCCAGCACTGCGATTCTATGGGAAGAAAAAGGAGATATTAGGGGCCATTGGTCCCCTTTCCATTTATGTGAAGCTTTAAACCTGGAATATTAACTCAGTGATTCTTTTCAGACTTTCGTATTGGGAAAATTGACCCCATCATTAGTTTACATTAAAACGGTGCTGCGGTGGCAACATTATAAAATGAAATGGTAGTATATTTGCTTGGCATTTAATCCAAATACCTTGCAAACAAGACGCCGCCCAAGTGCCTCAGACAATTATGCTGCCATCCTTTTACTGAGCTGCGCAATTCTAGTGCTGATATACACACCCATTCTGCCTACAGTAAATATGGCTTATCTGAAATGGCCAAACTGACCAGGAACTGAAATTAATGTTATGTTTTTAAACAGTCAATCATTTTCCTCTTTAAAATAAACCTGCTCCAGATTTCATATCCCTTGGGATAAACAGTGACCCAGTTTTGCAACGGACAATTGTCAGTTACTAACAGACCCCAAAAAGTACCTGCAGCTTTAGCACGAAATGTGTTGTTTAATATGTTTTAACTTGTGTATAAGTTGGCACTGAGTAAAGAATGACAATGGCAACAGTCTAAATTGTAATCTACTAAATGTATACAGCTGCCAATATAATCCATAGTGCTGAGCAGAGGGGAATAATATCATGGGGGATAAGCAGGGAAGGTTTCATGTAGTCAGAGAAGTCTGTGTCCCTCTGTCTGAGGCTGAACTATAGCTGGGAATGAAAGCTAAAAAGCCTACATTTTAAAAGCCAGTTTCTATTTGCAATTTACAATGTTTTGGACTTCAAAAATAAATGTTGAAAAGTCAAGAACCACAAAGTACCTGCATTTTTAAAATGAAAACAAAGCACTGTAAATCTCATGTATTAGTGCAATACGTATGTAAAATTGTTTTACACTTTTTTTTAATTCATCTTTAATTGTACTGTTTCATATACTTAGAATTTTTATCAGGGATGTTTACCCTACTTTTCAAATGTAACTGCCAGCATCCCAACAGTAAATAACAGTAACATCATTAGCGGTGATGTCACAATGCTGAAGCCTATAGAGCTGTTTGTGGCCTCAGAGGCACAAAGTAAACATTAGCTGTGATGTCACAATGCTAGCAGCTAGGAGCTGCTTATTAGCGGTGATGTCACAATGCTAGCAGCCTGTAAAAGCTCAGTAACAGCACTTCTGGCCTCAGATGCAACAGACTAGCCTGACAGACAGATCTACCCTGCGCTGGATCCTATGAAGGTAAGGTGAGATTTAGAGCCTAGTTCCCTAGTCTGCTATCACACAGATCATTTATGGCATTTAACCTGTGCTTGTTGAACTATAAGTCTTCTCTAACATTTATTTTAGCAACAGGTTTGAATATATTTTATTTTGACAGAAACATTTACATTTCTTAAGCACCACGGATTTTAACTACAGTTGTTGGATAGGATCCCTGCTATTGGTTCTTACTTGTTGGCCACTTTTAGATTTTAGGTGATTTATTTTGCCATATAGATACAGGGTCTTTTTTTTTACCCTGTAAAATCGCAGTAATTATCAGAATTTACCATGCAAAAAAAACCCAGCAACATTATTATTTTGCCATGCATTTTGTTTCACGGGAAGGGGGGGGGATGCAAGAAAATGTAAATATACCAAAGCTGCCTATCCATTTACTCAAATGCTATGGTGGAATAAAAATGCACTTATCCAATGCAGAAACCTATGCTTATAAAGGAGTACATTTCTTTAGGTGTAAGATACCTATAACAACACTTTCTATGCCTTGATATCTGAAAATCACAAAGTCATATGAAAAATAGTTATAACCAAAGTTCTATATGTGTGAAAAATAATCCATAATTACATAATAATAACTAAATACTACCCATACTAAATTCAAAGAAAAAAAAGAACATATTCAGTTTAAAAATAAAAGTAACTAGAAACCATCTATTGTTATAGTAGTAATAAGGGATACATAGTAGGACTTTGTTTGGACCTGGGGTAGTCTGGATAAGAGATCTTTCCATAATTAAGTTTACTAAAAAATAATTTAAACATTAAATTAACTCAATAGGATTGTTTTGCAATTAATGAGGTTTAATTATATTTTAGCTGGGATCAAGTACAGGTATGGGATCCCTTATCCGGAAACCCGTTATCCAGAAAGATCCAAATTACGGAAAGCTCGTCTGCCATAGACTCCATTTTAATCAAATAGTTCAGAATTTTAAAATTGATTTCCTTTGTCTCTGTAGTAATAAAACAGTACCTGTACTTGATCCCAACTAAGATATAATTACCCCTTATTGGGGGCAGAACAGCCCTATTGGGTTTATTTCATGGTTAAATGATTCCCTTTTCTCTGTAATAATAAAACAGTACCTGTACTTGATCCTAACTAAGATATAATTACCCCTTATTGGGGCAGAACAGCCCTATTGGGTTTATTTCATGGTTAAATGATTCCCTTTTCTCTGTAATAATAAAACAGTACCTGTACTTGATCCCAACTAAGATATAATTACCCCTTATTGGGGGCAGAACAGGCCTATTGGGTTTATTTCATGGTTAAATGATTCCCTTTTCTCTGTAATAATAAAACAGTACTTGTACTTGATCCCAACTAAGATATAATTACCCCTTATTGGGGGCAGAACAGGCCTATTGGGTTTATTTCATGGTTAAATGATTCCCTTTTCTCTGTAATAATAAAACAGTACTTGTACTTGATCCCAACTAAGATATAATTACCCCTTATTGGGGGCAGAACAGCCCTATTGGGTTTATTTAATGGTTAAATGATTCCCTTTTCTCTGTAATAATAAAACAGTACCTGTACTTGATCCCAACTAAGATATAATTCATCCTTATTGGATGGAAACCAATTCCATTGGGTTTAATTAGTGTTTTATTTAGGGATGTAGCGAACCCGCGCAAAAATGTTCGCGAACCCGTTCGCGGACTTTCGTCAAAACTCGCGAATATTCGCGAACTTTGCGAACCCCATAGACTTCAATGGGAAGGCGAACTTTAAAACCTAGAAAAGCCATTTCTGGCCAGAAAACTGATTTTAAAGTTGTTTAAAGGGTGCCACCACCTGGACAGTGGCATGCAGGAGGGGGATCAAGGGCAAAAACTTCTCTGAAAAATACTTGTAAAAAAGCGCCAAAAAAAGCGCCAAAAAAAAAGCGCCAAAAAATAACGCAAAAAAAAAAAAACGCAAAAAAATAACGCAAAAAAAAAAAACCGCAAGCTATTCCTATGTATATGCATATATGCGAAAAACGCGGCGGAAAAACCAAGGCGAAAAAACGCGGCGCCAAAAATAAAACGCGGCGAACCCAAAGTGGCGAACATCGCCAAAAGTCCGCGAATTTGCGCAAACGCGAACGCCCGATGTTCGCGCGAATTAGTTCGCCGGCGAACAGTTCGCTACATCTCTAGTTTTATTGATTTTTAAGTAGACTTAAGGTATGGAGATCCAAATTACGGAAAGACCCCTTAACCTCAATACCCTTGGTCCCGAGCATTCTGGATAATGGGTCCTATACCTGTACTATTTTATTATTACAGAGAAAAAGGAAGTCATTTAAAAAAAAAATACTTCATTTAAATGGATTCTATGGGATATGGCTTTTCCGTAATTCTGAGTTTTCTGGATAACAAGTTCCCAGATAGCCGATCCCCTACCTGTATTGTATTACAGTACCAAAAAGCCACCTATACTGGAAAAAGTGATAATTCCTTCCCATACCGACCTAACGTATCTACAACTGAAAGAACTCCTATATAAATACATACAGTGTACCAGCGAAAAAAAATGCATTCATTTGAATGTTTAAATGGTTTTAAGCTTATTTGTAAATGTGACTGCTGCTGACAAACTGTATTTTATCTCTTCCTGCTCACTGGCTCTGACTCTTCAAACTGTGTAGCAGGAGTCGTTTTTTCTTTAGGTCTTTTAATCAGCCGCTAATATTGGTTTGGGAGCGCTGAGATTGTAACAGTCACACATATATTGCTTTTACTATCAATTACATGTTCTAATAATCTAATCTATTGAATGTTTAAATGAATGCATACTGGAAAGTTACTTACAATAACATTTTATTGCTCTTAAACAAAATTATTGGTACTAAATATATTGATAACCACCTGAAATACTACTAATTCCACCCATAGTGACCTAAAACATAACAAAACCATCTGTAATTTCCATCATATAATAAATAGCAAAAACAAAACCCATAAACACTTAAATTAGTAATTACCAATAGCATTAAATAATCACCTGCAGCTACAGCAGTAACCAAAAAATAAACTCAAAAGAGCTATGGTTATTAATGGTTCCCAATTAATTAGGTATATAAGTAAAATATATTGATAATGACAAATCCATTCTCAGCTAGGCATGAACCCAGCCATACCTAAACAGGAATAAGCTGCAATAAAATCCATCATTATTTTCTGGCACTATACCAACATTAAATAACTTTCCTAACAAGAAATAACCCCCTAGTAAATAGCCATGCTTACTGAAACAGCAATAACATATAAAACCTATAGTTACAAAATGAATAAAATGTGCTATTAGTTGGGTATGAAAGTGTTAAACTAGAAACATCCGTGTTCCAAAGTCGTTCTAAAGACGACCCAGAATCACAAAAGCATCAATAACAGCCCAGCGGTTAAACTAGGTTTAATTTACAACTGTTCGTCCATACAAAGCAATAATCAAAAACAATGTATTATTTATTTTATAATTAGGTGCAATTAAAATAGTCATAACTCTGTGTTTCTGCATTTTTAAAACGGAAACAAAGTACTGTAAATCTCATGTATTAGTGCAATAAGTGTGTAAAATTGTTTTACACTTTTTTAAATTCATCTTTAATTGTACTGTTTCATATACTTAGAGTTTTTATCAGGGATGTTTACCCTACATTTCAAATGTAACTGCCAGCATCCCAACAACAGTAAATAACAGTAACATCATTAGCGGTGATGTCACAATGCTGCAGCCTATAGAGCTGTTTGTGGCCTCAGAGGCACAAAGTAAACATTAGCCGTGATGTCACAATGCTAGCAGTTGTTTATTAGCGGTGATGTCACAATGCTAGCAGTTCGGAGCTGTTTATTAGCGGTGATGTCACAATGCTAGCAACCTGTAAAAGCTCAGTAACAGCACTTCTGGCCTCAGATGCAACAGACTAGCCTGACAGACAGATCTGCCCTGTGCTGGATCCTATGAAGGTAAGGTGAGATTTAGAGCCTAGTTCCCTAGTAACATAGTAACATAGTAACATAGTAAGTTGGGTTGAAAAAAGACATACGTCCATCAAGTTCAACCATAATGCCTATACCTAACCTGCCTAACTACAAGTTGATCCAGAGGAAGGCAAAAAACCCCATCTGAAGCCTCTCTAATTTGCCTCAGAGGGGAAAAAATTCCTTCCTGACTCCAAGATGGCAATCGGACCAGTCCCTGTATCAACTTGTACTAAGAGCTATCTCCCATAACCGTGTATTCCCTCACTTGCTAAGAATCCATCCAGCCCCTTCTTAAAGCTATATAATGTATCAGCCAGTACGACTGATTCGGGGAGGGAATTCCACAACTTCACAGCTCTCACTGTAAAAAATCCTTTCCGAATATTTAAATGGAACCTCCCTTCTTCTAAACGGAGTGGGTGCCCTCGTGTCCGTTGGAAGGACCTACTGGTAAATAAAACATTAGAGAGGTTATTATATGATCCCCTTATATATTTATACATAGTTATCATGTCACCTCTTAAGCGCCTCTTCTCCAGTGTAAACAGACCCAACTTGGCCAGTCTTTCTTCATAACCGAGACTTTCCATACCCTTTACCAGCTTAGTTGCCCTTCTCTGGACCCTCTCTAGCTCAATAATGTCCCGTTTGAGCACTGGAGACCAAAACTGAACAGCATATTCTAGATGGGGCCTTACCAGTGCTCTGTAAAGGGGAAATATAACCCCCTCCTCCCGTGAATCTATACCCCTTTTAATACAGCTCAAAACCTTGTTTGCCCTTGCAGCTGCTGCCTGGCATTGCTTGCTACAGCCAAGTTTATTATCTACAAGGACTCCAAGATCCTTCTCCATTATGGATTTGCCTAGTGCAGTCCCATTAAGGTTATACGGGGCTTGCATATTTTTACATCCCAGGTGCATGACCTTACATTTATCCACATTAAATCTCATCTGCCACTTAGCTGCCCAGATTGCCAGTTGGTCAAGATCCTGCTGCAGGGATGTCACATCCTGGATAGAATTGACTGGTCTGCAGAGTTTTGTGTCATCTGCAAACACTGATACATTACTCATAATACCCTCCCCTAAGTCATTTATGAACAAATTAAACAAAAGTGGACCCAGTACAGAACCCTGAGGGACCCCACTGAGAACCTTACTCCAAGTAGAGAATGTGCCATTAACAACCACCCTCTGTACCCGATCCTGTAGCCAGTTTTCTATCCATGTGCAAACGACTTCACTAAGACCAATAGACCTTAGCTTAGAAAGCAGTCGTTTGTGGGGAACGGTATCAAATGCTTTGGCAAAATCCAAATAGATTATATCTACTGCATCCCCACTGTCCAGCTTCTTACTTACCTCATCATAAAAAGCAATTAAATTGGTCTGACATGACCTGTCCTTCATAAAGCCATGCTGATTACTGCTCATAATGCCATTCTCCACTACATAATTTTGAATGTGATCCCTTAACAAGCCTTCAAATAACTTGCCCACCACGGATGTCAAACTTACAGGCCTATAATTGCCAGGCTGAGATCTTATTCCCTTTTTAAATATGGGAGTGACATTCGCCTTCTTCCAATCACTAGGTACCATACCTGATGAAAGCGAGTCTGAGAATATCAGAAACAAGGGCCACTGCAATTCTGCCCCTAGCTCTCTCAGTACCCGAGGGTGTATTCCATCTGGCCCAGGTGCCTTGTTTACATTTATCGTGTGTAACCCTTTAAGCACCATATCCTGTGCCAACCACTGTGTAGTTGGAGCTGAGGCAACAGTGCAGCTATTGGGTGGGACTTGGCCCACTGGCTCCCCCTACTGTATACACAGAAGAAAAGAACTGGTTAAGCACATCTGCCTTTTCTGTATCCGCTGTAACCATATTGTTATTATAACTCAATGGGGCCACACCCTCAACCTGCATCTTTTTACTATTAATATACTTAAAAAACTTTTTGGGGTTAGTCTTGGCCTCGGCCGCGATGCGCTCCTCATTTTCTATCTTTGCCTTCCGGATTGCTGTTTTACAACACTTGTTATAGAGTTTATATTCATTAAACGCAGCTACTGTCCCCTCTGACTTATATTTCTTAAAAGCTTTCCTTTTTTTCCCTATTAACTTCTTTACCTCAGAGTTAAGCCACATGGGGTGATTCTTAACACTTCTACTTTTTCTTATTAATGGAATGAATTGAGAACAGTAATGATTTAATATCATTTTAAATGACAACCATTTCTGCTCTGTATTTTTATCAGAAAAGATAATGCCCCAATCTATGCCCTGAAGCGCTGCCCTTAAGGAGCTAAAATTTGCCTTCCTAAAATTCAGTGTCTTTGTTGCCCCCGTGTAAATTTGTTTCCTGCACCAAACATCAAATGAAATAACATTATGGTCACTATTACCCAGGGGTTCAACCACTTGCACATTTGCTATACGTTCTGGGTCATTAGAGATCACTAGATCTAGTATAGCATTGTTCCTGGTTGGCTCCTCAACAACCTGTGACATAAAGTTGTCGTGCAGCAAGTTTATAAACTTGTTCCCATTTACTGTCCTGGCAGTACTATTGCCCCAGTCAATATCAGGGTAATTAAAATCCCCCATTATTATCACTTGCCCCAAACTAGCAGCCTTTTCTATTTGCAACAGGAGCTGGGCCTCCTCCTCTTCGCTTACATTAGGGGGTCTATAGCATACCCCTACAATTAGCTTGGTAGATTCTTTACTATCTGTGAGAAGCTCAACCCATAAGGATTCAGCTCCCTCTGTTACCCCCATCACTTCCTCCTTAATATTTGCTTTTAAGTCGTGCTTAATGAACAGACACACTCCTCCTCCTTTCCTATTGCCCCTGTCCCTCCGAAACAATGTATACCCCCCAATATTAACAGCCCAGTCATGAGACTCATTCAACCAAGTTTCAGCAACACCAATCACATCATATTTCCGCTCCAACGCCAGTACCTCCAGCTCTCCCATTTTACCAGTCAGACTCCTTGCATTGGTAAACATACATTTAATACTGGTTCCGGCGTGAGAATGACGTGTAAACAACTTATGGGCCTCCCTGCCATTATCAGTATCCCGAAGCAAGTCTCCTCCCCCAATTTTCCTTACTATGCCCACTACCTCATCTATCCTGTCTACCACAGAATTTCCCGCTGCACCCTCCCCCCCCACTCCTAGTTTAAAATCTCCTCCAACCCTCTAGCCATCTTTTCCCCCAAAGCAGCTGCCCCATCATCATTGAGGTGCAGCCCATCCCTGGCAAAGAGCCTGTAGCCGATTGAGAAATCAGCCCAGTTCTGGAGAAACCCAAAGCCCTCCTCCCTGCACCAATCTCTCAGCCACGCATTAATCTCCCTGAGCTCCCGCTGCCTTCTTAATGTTGCTCGTGGCACAGGTAATATCTCTGAGAAAATTACCTTGGAAGTCCTCGCCCTCAACTTTGCACCTAGCTTTTTAAAATCGTTCTTGAGGACTTCCCCCCCTCCTCTAACTTTGTCATTGGTACCTATGTGTACCAAGACCGCCGGGTCTTCCCCAGCCCCTCCCAACAATCTGTCCACTCGTTCCACCACATGCCGAACCCTAGCACCAGGCAAGCAACACACAGTTCGGCATGTAGGGTCTTTGCGACAAATTACCCTATCCACCTTTCTAATAATTGAATCCCCTACAACTATAACCTGCCTTCCCTTCCTAGCACTACTCCCCCCACCTGTATTAGAGGTGCCGGCTCCCAGGGTGCTCTGAGAGTCAGCCTGCTCCATACACGCCAGCTCAGAGCTGCCTTCCCCAGCATCTTCACCTAACGCGGCAAATCTGTTGGTTTGTACAAGCTTTGAACCAGCCCCCCTACCCTTGTGTCCCCTACTGCCCCTCTTAACTGTTACAAATTTGTCTCCCTCATTAACCTCCACTGTCCCTTCTCCCCCCCCCACTACACCGGCCCCTGCCAGTGGTTGCTCAGTGAGCCTCCTGTTCTCCCCCATGTTTGCAGCTGCCCTCAGTGCTGCCAGTTCCCCCCTTAGATTCTGCACCTCAGATTCCAAGAGGAAAACCCACCTGCATCTCTCACAAGTAAATGCTGCATGGAACTGCTATCATACAGATCATTTATGGCATTTAACCTGTGCTTGTTGAACTATAAGTCTTCTCTAACATTTATTTTAGCAACAGGTTTGAATATATTTTATTTTGATAGAAACATTTACATTTCTTAAGCACCACGGATTTTAACTACAGTTGTTGGATAGGATCCCTGCTATTGGTTCTTACTTGTTGGCCACGTTTAGATTTTAGGTGATTTATTTTGCCATATAGATACAGGGTCTTTTTTTTTACCCTGTAAAATCTCAGTAATTATCAGAATTTACCATGTAAAAAAACCAGCAACATTATTATTTTGCCATTTTGTTTAACGGGAAGGGGGGGGGATGCAAGAAAATGTAAATATTCCAAAGCTGCCTATCCATTTACTCAAATGCTATGGTGGAATATAAATGCACTTATCCAATGCAGAAACCTATGCTTATAAAGGAGTACATTTCTTTAGGTGTAAGATACCTATAACAACACTTTCTATGCCTTGATATCTGAAAATCACAAAGTCATATGAAAAATAGTTATAACCAAAGTTCTATATGTGTGAAAAATAATCCATAATTACATAATAATAACTAAATACTACCCATACTAAATTCAAAGAAAAAAAAGAACATATTCAGTTTAAAAATAAAAGTAACTAGAAACCATCTATTGTTATAATAGTAATAAGGGATACATAGTAGGACTTTGTTTGGACCTGGGGTAGTCTGGATAAGGGATCTTTCCATAATTAAGTTTACTAAAAAATAATTTAAACATTAAATTAACTCAATAGGATTGTTTTGCAATTAATGAGGTTTAATTATATTTTAGCTGGGATCAAGTACAGGTATGGGATCCCTTATCCGGAAACCCGTTATCCAGAAAGATCCACATTACGGAAAGCTCGTCTGCCATAGACTCCATTTTAATCAAATAATTCAGAATTTTAAAATTGATTTCCTTTGTCTCTGTATTAATAAAACAGTACCATGTAGTTGATCCCATCTAAGATATAATTCATCCTTATTGGATGGAAACCAGTTCCATTGGGTTTAATTAGTGTTTTATTGATTTTTAAGTAGACTTAAGGTATGGAGATCCAAATTACGGAAAGACCCCTTATCCGGAATACCCTTGGTCCCGAGCATTCTGGATAATGGGTCCTATACCTGTACTATTTTATTATAACAGAGAAAAAGGAAGTCTTTAAAAAAAAAATACTTCATTTAAATGGATTCTATGGGATATGGCTTTTCCGTAATTCTGAGTTTTCTGGATAACAAGTTCCCAGATAGCCGATCCCCTACCTGTATTGTATTACAGTACCAAAAAGCCACCTATATTGGAAAAAGTGATAATTCCTTCCCATACCGACCTAACGTATCTACAACTGAAAGAACTCCTATATAAATACATACAGTGTACCAGCGAAAATTACAAATATTCATATAAGAAGGGTCTTTTACTATTTTTTTGCATTATACACTTCACAAAATGCATTCATTTGAATGTTTAAATGGTATTAAGCTTATTTGTAAATGTGACTGCTGCTGACAAACTGTATTTTATCTCTTTCTGCTCACTGGCTCTGACTCTTCAAACTGTGTAGCAGGAGTCGTTTTTTCTTTAAGTCTTTTAATCAGCCGCTAATATTGGTTTGGGAGCGCTGAGATTGTAACAGTCACACATATATTGCTTTTACTATCAATTACATGTTCTAATAATCTAATCTATTGAATGTTTAAATGGATGCATACTGGAAAGTTACTTACAATAATATTTTATTGCTCTTAACCAAAATTATTGGTACTAAATATATTGATAACCACCTGAAATATTACTAATTCCACCCATAGTGACCTAAAACATAACAAAACCATCTGTAATTTCCATCATATAATAAATAGCAAAAACAAAACCCATAAACACTTAAATTAGTAATTACCAATAGCATTAAATAATCACCTGCTGATACAGCAGTAACCAAAAAATAAACTCAAAAGAGCTATGGTTATTAATGGTTCCCAATTAATTAGGTATATAAGTAAAATATATTGATAATGACAAATCCATTCTCAGCTAGGCATGAACCCAGCCATACCTAAACAGGAATAAGCTGCAATAAAATCCATCATTATTTTCTGGCACTATACCAACATTAAATAACTTTCCTAACAAGAAATAACCCCCTAGTAAATAGCCATGCTTACTGAAACAGCAATAACATATAAAACCTATAGTTACAAAATGAATAAAATGTGCTATTAGTTGGGTATGAAAGTGTTAAACTAGAAACATCCGTGTTCCAAAGTCGTTCTAAAGACGACCCAGAATCACAAAAGCATCAATAACAGCCCAGCGGTTAAACTAGGTTTAATTTACAACTGTTCGTCCATACAAAGCAATAATCAAAAACAATGTATTATTTATTTTATAATTAGGTGCAATTAAAATAGTCATAACTCTGTGTTTCTGCATTTTTAAAACGGAAACAAAGTACTGTAAATCTCATGTATTAGTGCAATAAGTGTGTAAAATTGTTTTACACTTTTTTAAATTCATCTTTAATTGTACTGTTTCATATACTTAGAGTTTTTATCAGGGATGTTTACCCTACATTTCAAATGTAGCTGCCAGCATCCCAACAACAGTAAATAACAGTAACATCATTAGCGGTGATGTCACAATGCTGCAGCCTATAGAGCTGTTTGTGGCCTCAGAGGCACAAAGTAAACATTAGCCGTGATGTCACAATGCTAGCAGTTGTTTATTAGCGGTGATGTCACAATGCTAGCAGTTCGGAGCTGTTTATTAGCGGTGATGTCACAATGCTAGCAACCTGTAAAAGCTCAGTAACAGCACTTCTGGCCTCAGATGCAACAGACTAGCCTGACAGACAGATCTGCCCTGTGCTGGATCCTATGAAGGTAAGGTGAGATTTAGAGCCTAGTTCCCTAGTCTGCTATCATACAGATCATTTATGGCATTTAACCTGTGCTTGTTGAACTATAAGTCTTCTCTAACATTTATTTTAGCAACAGGTTTGAATATATTTTATTTTGATAGAAACATTTACATTTCTTAAGCACCACGGATTTTAACTACAGTTGTTGGATAGGATCCCTGCTATTGGTTCTTACTTGTTGGCCACGTTTAGATTTTAGGTGATTTATTTTGCCATATAGATACAGGGTCTTTTTTTTTACCCTGTAAAATCTCAGTAATTATCAGAATTTACCATGTAAAAAAACCAGCAACATTATTATTTTGCCATTTTGTTTAACGGGAAGGGGGGGGGATGCAAGAAAATGTAAATATTCCAAAGCTGCCTATCCATTTACTCAAATGCTATGGTGGAATAAAAATGCACTTATCCAATGCAGAAACCTATGCTTATAAAGGAGTACATTTCTTTCCGTGTAAGATACCTATAACAACACTTTCTATGCCTTGATATCTGAAAATCACAAAGTCATATGAAAAATAGTTATAACCAAAGTTCTATATGTGTGAAAAATAATCCATAATTACATAATAATAACTAAATACTACCCATACTAAATTCAAAGAAAAAAAAGAACATATTCAGTTTAAAAATAAAAGTAACTAGAAACCATCTATTGTTATAATAGTAATAAGGGATACATAGTAGGACTTTGTTTGGACCTGGGGTAGTCTGGATAAGGGATCTTTCCATAATTAAGTTTACTAAAAAATAATTTAAACATTAAATTAACTCAATAGGATTGTTTTGCAATTAATGAGGTTTAATTATATTTTAGCTGGGATCAAGTACAGGTATGGGATCCCTTATCCGGAAACCCGTTATCCAGAAAGATCCACATTACGGAAAGCTCGTCTGCCATAGACTCCATTTTAATCAAATAATTCAGAATTTTAAAATTGATTTCCTTTGTCTCTGTATTAATAAAACAGTACCATGTAGTTGATCCCATCTAAGATATAATTCATCCTTATTGGATGGAAACTAATCCTATTGGGTTTAATTAGTGTTTTATTGATTTTTAAGTAGACTTAAGGTATGGAGATCCAAATTACGGAAAGACCCCTTATCCGGAATACCCTTGGTCCCGAGCATTCTGGATAATGGGTCCTATACCTGTACTATTTTATTATAACAGAGAAAAAGGAAGTCTTTAAAAAAAAAATACTTCATTTAAATGGATTCTATGGGATATGGCTTTTCCGTAATTCTGAGTTTTCTGGATAACAAGTTCCCAGATAGCCGATCCCCTACCTGTATTGTATTACAGTACCAAAAAGCCACCTATACTGGAAAAAGTGATAATTCCTTCCCATACCGACCTAACGTATCTACAACTGAAAGAACTCCTATATAAATACAAACAGTGTACCAGCGAAAATGACAAATATTCATATAAGAAGGGTCTTTTACTATTTTTTTTTGCATTATACACTTCACAAAATACATTCATTTGAATGTTTAAATGGTATTAAGCTTATTTGTAAATGTGACTGCTGCTGACAAACTGTATTTTATCTCTTCCTGCTCACTGGCTCTGACTCTTCAAACTGTGTAGCAGGAGTCGTTTTTTCTTTAGGTCTTTTAATCAGCCGCTAATATTGGTTTGGGAGCGCTGAGATTGTAACAGTCACACATATATTGCTTTTACTATCAATTACGTTTTCTAATAATCTAATCTATTGAATGTTTAAATGAATGCATACTGGAAAGTTACTTATAATAATATTTTATTGCTCCTAACCAAAATTATCGGTACTAAATATATTTATAAGCCAATCACAATAACTCCCTGCATCTCTTGTACTGTCTCCTGTCAGCCCGTCTTCGCTCTCTGTGCTTCTTTTTAACCCTTGTATGTCTTTCTCGCTTTTGTGATTTTAGTGTGAAACCCGTTCACGACCCATTACACAGTTTGGCCTTGCCCATTTGTGGACTGGCGACTGCGGATTCACTAATATCACAATAACTCCCTGCATCTCTTGTTCTGTCTCCTGTCAGCCCCTCTTCGCTCTCTGTGATTTTTTTTAACCCTTGTATGTCTTTCTCGCTTTTGTGATTTTAGTGTGAAAGCCGTTCACGACCCATTACACAGTTTGGCATTGCTCATTTGTGGACTGGCGACTGCGGATTCACTAATATCACAATAACTCCCTGCATCTCTTGTACTGTCTCCTGTCAGCCCCTCTTGGCTCTCTGTGATTTTTTTTAACCCTTGTATGTCTTTCTCGCTTTTGTGATTTTAGTGTGAAAGCCGTTCACGACCCATTACACAGTTTGGCATTGCCATTTGTGGACTGGCGACTGCGGATTCACTAATATCACAATAACTCCCTGCATCTCTTGTACTGTCTCCTGTCAGCCCCTCTTGGCTCTCTGTGCTTCTTTTTAACTCTCTTATGTCTTTCTCGCTTTTGTGATTTTAGTGTGAAAGCCGTTCACGACCCATTACACAGTTTGGCATTGCCATTTGTGGACTGGCGACTGCGGATTCACTAATATCACAATAACTCCCTGCATCTCTTGTACTGTCTCCTGTCAGCCCCTCTTCGTTCTCTGTACTTCTTTTTAACCCTTGTATGTCTTTCTCACTTTTGTGATTTTAGTGTGAAAGCCGTTCACGACCCATTACACAGTTTGGCATTGCCCATTTGTGGACTGGCGACTGCGGATTCACTAATATCACAATAACTCCCTGCATCTCTTGCACTGTCTCCTGTCAGCCCCTCTTGGCTCTCTGTGCTTCTTTTTAACTCTCTTATGTCTTTCTCGCTTTTGTGATTTTAGTGTGAAAGCCGTTCACGACCCATTACACAGTTTGGCATTGCCCATTTGTGGACTGGCGACTGCGGATTCACTAATATCACAATAACTCCCTGCATCTCTTGTACTGTCTGCTGTCAGCCCCTCTTTGCTCTCTGTCCTTCTTTTTTACTCTCTTATGTCTTTCTCGCTTTTGTGATTTTAGTGTGAAAGCCGTTCACGACCCATTACACAGTTTGGCATTGCCCATTTGTGGACTGGCGACTGCGGATTCACTAATATCACAATAACTCCCTGCATCTCTTGTACTGTCTCCTGTCAGCCCCTCTTCGTTCTCTGTACTTCTTTTTAACCCTTGTATGTCTTTCTCACTTTTGTGATTTTAGTGTGAAAGCCGTTCACGACCCATTACACAGTTTGGCATTGCCCATTTGTGGACTGGTGACTGCGGATTCACTAATATCACAATAACTCCCTGCATCTCTTGTACTGTCTCCTGTCAGCCCCTCTTGGCTCTCTGTGCTTCTTTTTAACTCTCTTATGTCTTTCTCGCTTTTGTGATTTTAGTGTGAAAGCCGTTCACGACCCATTACACAGTTTGGCATTGCCCATTTGTGGACTGGCGACTGCGGATTCACTAATATCACAATAAATCCCTGCATCTCTTGTACTGTCTCCTGTCAGCCCCTCTTCGCTCTCTGTACTTCTTTTTAACCCTTGTATGTCTTTCTCGCTTTTGTGATTTTAGTGTGAAAGCCGTTCACGACCCATTACACAGTTTGGCTTTGCCCATTTGTGGACTGGCGACTGCGGATTCACTAATATCACAATAACTCCCTGCATCTCTTGTACTGTCTCTTGTCAGCCCCTCTTGGCTCTCTGTGCTTCTTTTTAACTCTCGTATGTCTTTCTCACTTTTGTGATTTTAGTGTGAAAGCCGTTCACGACCCATTACACAGTTTGGCATTGCCCATTTGTGGACTGGCGACTGCGGATTCACTAATATCACAATAACTCCCTGCACCTCTTGTACTGTCTCCTGTCAGCCCCTCTTCGTTCTCTGTACTTCTTTTTAACCATTGTATGTCTTTCTAGCTTTTGTGATTTTAGTGTGAAAGCCGTTCACGACCCATTACACAGTTTGGCATTGCCCATTTGTGGACTGGCGTCTGCGGATTCACTAATATCACAATAACTCCGTGCATCTCTTGTACTGTCTCCTGTCAGCCCCTCTTCGTTCTCTGTGCTTCTTTTTAACCCTTGTATGTCTTTCTCGCTTTTGTGATTTTAGTGTGAAAGCCGTTCACGACCCATTACACAGTTTGGCATTGCCCATTTGTGGACTGGCGACTGCGGATTCACTAATATCACAATAACTCCCTGCATCTCTTGTACTGTCTCCTGCCAGCCCCTCTTCGTTCTCTGTGCTTCTTTTTAACCCTTGTATGTCTTTCTCGCTTTTGTGATTTTAGTGTGAAAGCCGTTCACGACCCATTACACAGTTTGGCATTGCCCATTTGTGGACTGGCGACTGCGGATTCACTAATATCACAATAACTCCCTGCATCTCTTGTACTGTCTCCTGTCAGCCACTCTTGGCTCTCTGTGCTTCTTTTTAACTCTCTTATGTCTTTCTCGCTTTTGTGATTTTGTGTGAAAGCCGTTCACGACCCATTACACAGTTTGGCATTGCCCATTTGTGGACTGGCGACTGCGGATTCACTAATATCACAATAACTCCCTGCATCTCTTGTACTGTCTCCTGTCAGCCCCTCTTCGTTCTCTGTACTTCTTTTTAACCTTTGTATGTCTTTCTCGCTTTTGTGATTTTAGTGTGAAAGCCGTTCACGACCCATTACACAGTTTGGCATTGCCCATTTGTGGACTGGCGACTGCGGATTCACTAATATCACAATAACTCCCTGCATCTCTTGTACTGTCTCCTGTCAGCCCCTCTTCGCTCTCTGTGCTTCTTTTTAACCCTTGTATGTCTTTCTCGCTTTTGTGATTTTAGTGTGAAAGCCGTTCACGACCCATTACACAGTTTGGCATTGCCCATTTGTGGACTGGCGACTGCGGATTCACTAATATCACAATAACTCCCTGCATCTCTTGTACTGTCTCCTGTCAGCCCCTCTTGGCTCTCTGTGCTTCTTTTTAACTCTCTTATGTCTTTCTCGCTTTTGTGATTTTAGTGTGAAAGCCGTTCACGACCCATTACACAGTTTGGCATTGCCCATTTGTGGACTGGCGACTGCGGATTCACTAATATCACAATAACTCCCTGCATCTCTTGTACTGTCTCCTGTCAGCCCCTCTTCGCTCTCTGTGCTTCTTTTTAACTCTCTTATGTCTTTCTCGCTTTTGTGATTTTAGTGTGAAAGCCGTTCACGACCCATTACACAGTTTGGCATTGCCCATTTGTGGACTGGCGACTGCGGATTCACTAATATCACAATAACTCCCTGCATCTCTTGTACTGTCTCCTGTCAGCCCCTCTTCGCTCTCTGTGCTTCTTTTTAACTCTCTTATGTCTTTCTCGCTTTTGTGATTTTAGTGTGAAATCCGTTCACAACCCATTACACAGTTTGGCATTGCCCATTTGTGGACTGGCGACTGCGGATTCACTAATATCACAATAACTCCCTGCATCTCTTGTACTGTCTCCTGCCAGCCCCTCTTCGCTCTCTGTGCTTCTTTTTACTCTCTTATGTCTTTCTCGCTTTTGTGATTTTAGTGTGAAATCCGTTCACGACCCATTACACAGTCTGGCATTGCCCATTTGTGGACTGGCGACTGCGGATTCACTAATATCACAATAACTCCCTGCATCTCTTGTACTGTCTGCTGTCAGCCCCTCTTTGATCTCTGTCCTTCTTTTTACTCTCTTATGTCTTTCTCGCTTTTGTGATTTTAGTGTGAAAGCCGTTTTCGACCCATTACACAGTTTGGCATTGCCCATTTGTGGACTGGCGACTGCGGATTCACTAATATCACAATAACTCCCTGCATCTCTTGTTCTGTCTCCTGTCAGCCCCTCTTCGCTCTCTGTGATGTTTTTTAACCCTTGTATGTCTTTCTCGCTTTTGTGATTTTAGTGTGAAAGCCGTTCACGACCCATTACACAGTTTGGCATTGCCCATTTGTGGACTGGCGACTGCGGATTCACTAATATCACAATAACTCCCTGCATCTCTTGTACTGTCTCCTGTCAGCCCCTCTTTGCTCTCTGTGCTTCTTTTTAACTCTCTTATGTCTTTCTCGCTTTTGTGATTTTAGTGTGAAAGCCGTTCACGACCCATTACACAGTTTGGCATTGCCCATTTGTGGACTGGCGACTGCGGATTCACTAATATCACAATAACTCCCTGCATCTCTTGTACTGTCTCCTGTCAGCCCCTCTTCGTTCTCTGTGCTTCTTTTTAACCCTTGTATGTCTTTCTCGCTTTTGTGATTTTAGTGTGAAAGCCGTTCACGACCCATTACACAGTTTGGCATTGCCCATTTGTGGACTGGCGACTGCGGATTCACTAATATCACAATAACTCCCTGCATCTCTTGTACTGTCTCCTGCCAGCCCTTCCCACTCTCTGTGCTTCTTTTTAACTCTCTTATGTCTTTCTCGCTTTTGTGATTTTAATGTGAAAGCCGTTCACGACCCATTACACAGTTTGGCATTGCCCATTTGTGGACTGGCGACTGCGGATTCACTAATATCACAATAACTCCCTGCATCTCTTGTACTGTCTCCTGTCAGCCCCTCTTGGCTCTCTGTGCTTCTTTTTAACTCTCTTATGTCTTTCTCGCTTTTGTGATTTTAGTGTGAAAGCCGTTCACGACCCATTACACAGTTTGGCATTGCCCATTTGTGGACTGGCGACTGCGGATTCACTAATATCACAATAACTCCCTGCATCTCTTGTACTGTCTCCTGTCAGCCCCTCTTGGCTCTCTGTGCTTCTTTTTAACTCTCTTATGTCTTTCTCGCTTTTGTGATTTTAGTGTGAAAGCCGTTCACGACCCATTACACAGTTTGGCATTGCCCATTTGTGGACTGGCGACTGCGGATTCACTAATATCACAATAACTCCCTGCATCTCTTGTTCTGTCTCCTGTCAGCCCCTCTTCGCTCTCTGTGATGTTTTTTAACCCTTGTATGTCTTTCTCGCTTTTGGGATTTTAGTGTGAAAGCCGTTCACGATCCATTACACAGTTTGGCATTGCCCATTTGTGGACTGGCGACTGCGTATTCACTAATATCATAATAACTCCCTGCATCTCTTGTACTGTCTCCTGTCAGCCCCTCTTCGTTCTCTGTACTTCTTTTTAACCTTTGTATGTCTTTCTCGCTTTTGTGATTTTAGTGTGAAAGCCGTTCACGACCCATTACACAGTTTGGCATTGCCCATTTGTGGACTGGCGACTGCGGATTCACTAATATCACAATAACTCCCTGCATCTCTTGTACTGTCTCCTGTCAGCCCCTCTTCGCTCTCTGTACTTCTTTTTTACTCTCTTATGTCTTTTTTGCTTTTGTGATTTTAGTGTGAAAGCCGTTCACGACCCATTACACAGTTTGGCATTGCCCATTTGTGGACTGGCGACTGCGGATTCACTAATATCACAATAACTCCCTGCATCTCTTGTACTGTCTCCTGTCAGCCCCTCTTCGCTCTCTGTGCTTCTTTTTAACTCTCTTATGTCTTTCTCGCTTTTGTGATTTTAGTGTGAAAGCCGTTCACGACCCATTACACAGTTTGGCATTGCCCATTTGTGGACTGGCGACTGCGGATTCACTAATATCACAATAACTCCCTGCATCTCTTGTACTGTCTCCTGTCAGCCCCTCTTCGCTCTCTGTGATGTTTTTTAACCCTTGTATGTCTTTCTCGCTTTTGTGATTTTAGTGTGAAAGCCGTTCACGACCCATTACACAGTTTGGCATTGCCCATTTGTGGACTGGCGACTGCGGATTCACTAATATCACAATAACTCCCTGCATCTCTTGTACTGTCTCCTGTCAGCCCCTCTTCGCTCTCTGTACTTCTTTTTTACTCTCTTATGTCTTTTTTGCTTTTGTGATTTTAGTGTGAAAGCCGTTCACGACCCATTACACAGTTTGGCATTGCCCATTTGTGGACTGGCGACTGCGGATTCACTAATATCACAATAACTCCCTGCATCTCTTGTACTGTCTCCTGTCAGCCCCTCTTTGCTCTCTGTGCTTCTTTTTAACTCTCGTATGTCTTTCTCGCTTTTGTGATTTTAGTGTGAAAGCCGTTCACGACCCATTACACAGTTTGGCATTGCCCATTTGTGGACTGGCGACTGCGGATTCACTAATATCACAAAAACTCCCTGCATCTCTTGTACTGTCTCCTGCCAGCCCCTCTTGGCTCTCTGTGCTTCTTTTTAACTCTCGTATGTCTTTTTTGCTTTTGTGATTTTAGTGTGAAAGCCGTTCACGACCCATTACACAGTTTGGCATTGCCCATTTGTGGACTGGCGACTGCGGATTCACTAATATCACAATAACTCCCTGCATCTCTTGTACTGTCTCCTGTCAGCCCCTCTTGGCTCTCTGTGCTTCTTTTTAACTCTCGTATGTCTTTCTCGCTTTTGTGATTTTAGTGTGAAAGCCGTTCACGACCCATTACACAGTTTGGCATTGCCCATTTATGGACTGGCGACTGCGGATTCACTAATATCACAATAACTCCCTGCATCTCTTGTACTGTCTCTTGTCAGCCCCTCTTGGCTCTCTGTGCTTCTTTTTAACTCTCGTATGTCTTTCTCACTTTTGTGATTTTAGTGTGAAAGCCGTTCACGACCCATTACACAGTTTGGCATTGCCCATTTGTGGACTGGCGACTGCGGATTCACTAATATCACAATAACTCCCTGCACCTCTTGTACTGTCTCCTGTCAGCCCCTCTTCGTTCTCTGTACTTCTTTTTAACCATTGTATGTCTTTCTAGCTTTTGTGATTTTAGTGTGAAAGCCGTTCACGACCCATTACACAGTTTGGCATTGCCCATTTTGTGGACTGGCGTCTGCGGATTCACTAATATCACAATAACTCCCTGCATCTCTTGTACTGTCTCCTGTCAGCCCCTCTTCGTTCTCTGTGCTTCTTTTTAACCCTTGTATGTTCTTTCTCGCTTTTGTGATTTTAGTGTGAAAGCCGTTCACGACCCATTACACAGTTTGGCATTGCCCATTTGTGGACTGGCGACTGCGGATTCACTAATATCACAATAACTCCCTGCATCTCTTGTACTGTCTCCTGCCAGCCCCTCTTCGTTCTCTGTGCTTCTTTTTAACCCTTGTATGTCTTTCTCGCTTTTGTGATTTTAGTGTGAAAGCCGTTCACGACCCATTACACAGTTTGGCATTGCCCATTTGTGGACTGGCGACTGCGGATTCACTAATATCACAATAACTCCCTGCATCTCTTGTACTGTCTCCTGTCAGCCACTCTTGGCTCTCTGTGCTTCTTTTTAACTCTCTTATGTCTTTCTCGCTTTTGTGATTTTGTGTGAAAGCCGTTCACGACCCATTACACAGTTTGGCATTGCCCATTTGTGGACTGGCGACTGCGGATTCACTAATATCACAATAACTCCCTGCATCTCTTGTACTGTCTCCTGTCAGCCCTCTTCGTTCTCTGTACTTCTTTTTAACCTTCTGTATGTCTTTCTCGCTTTTTGTGATTTTAGTGTGAAAGCCGTTCACGACCCATTACACAGTTTGGCATTGCCCATTTGTGGGACTGGCGACTGCGGATTCACTAATATCACAATAACTCCCTGCATCTCTTGTACTGTCTCCTGTCAGCCCCTTCTTCGCTTCTCTGTGCTTCTTTTTAACTCTCTTATGTCTTTCTCGCTTTTGTGATTTTTAGTGTGAAAGCCGTTCACGACCCATTACACAGTTTGGCATTGCCCATTTGTGGACTGGCGACTGCGGATTCACTAATATCACAATAACTCCCCTGCAATCTCTTGTACTGTCTCCTGCAGCCCCTCTTCGCCTCTGTGCTTCTTTTTAAACTCTCTTATGTCTTTTCTCGCTTTTGTGATTTTAGTGTGAAAGCCGTTCACGACCCATTACACAGTTTGGCATTGCCCATTTGTGGACTGGCGACTGCGGATTCACTAATATCACAATAACTCCCTGCATCTCTTGTACTGTCTCCTGTCAGCCCCTCTTCGCTCTCTGTGCTTCTTTTTAACTCTCTATGTCTTTCTCGCTTTTGTGATTTTAGTGTGAAATCCGTTCACAACCCATTACACCAGTTTTGGCATTGCCCATTTGTGGACTGGCGACTGCGGATTCAACTAATATCACAATAACTCCCTGCATCTCTTGTACTGTCTCCTGCAGCCCCTCTTCGCTCTCTGTGCTTCTTTTTTACTCTCTTATGTCTTTCTCGCTTTTGTGATTTTTAGTGTGAAATCCGTTCACGACCCATTACACAGTCTGGCATTGCCCATTTGTGGACTGGCGACTGCGGATTCACTAATATCACAATAACTCCCTGCATCTCTTGTACTGTCTCCTGCCAGCCCCTCTTCGCTCTCTGGCTTCTTTTTACTCTCTTATGTCTTTTCTCGCTTTTGTGATTTTAGTGTGAAATCCGTTCACGACCCATTACACAGTCTGGCATTGCCATTTGTGGACTGGGCGACTGCGGATTCACTAATATCACAATAACTCCCTGCATTCTCTTGTTCTGTCTCCTGTCAGCCCCTCTTCGCTCTCTGTGATGTTTTTTAACCCTTGTTATGTCTTTCTCGCTTTTGTGATTTTTAGTTGTGAAAGCCGTTCACGACCCATTACACAGTTGGCATTGCCCATTGTGGACTGGCGACTGCGGATTCCACTAATATCACAATAACTCCCTGCATCTCTTGTACTGTCTCCTGTCAGCCCCTCTTTGCTCTCTGTGCTTCTTTTTTAACTCTCTTATGTCTTTCTCACTTTTGTGATTTTAGTGTGAAAGCCGTTTACGGGACCCATTACACAGTTTGGCATTGCCCATTTGTGGACTGGCGACTGCGGATTCACTAATATCACAATAACTCCCTGCATCTCTTGTTCTGTCTCCTGTCAGCCCCTCTTCGCTCTCTGTGGGTTTTTTAACCCTTGTATGTCTTTCTCGCTTTTGTGTTTTTAGTGTGAAAGCCGTTCACGACCCATTACACAGTTTGGCATTGCCCATTTGTTACTGGCGACTGCGGATTCACTAATATCACAATAACTCCCTGCATCTCTTGTACTGTCCCTGTCAGCCCCTCTTTGCTCTCTGTCCTTCTTTTTTACTCTCTTATGTCTTTCTCGCTTTTGTGATTTTAGTGTGAAAGCCGTTCACGACCCATTACACAGTTTGGCACTGCCCATTTGTGGACTGGCGACTGCGGATTCACTAATATCACAATAACTCCCTGCATCTCTTGTACTGTCTCTGTCAGCCCCTCTGGCTCTCTGTGCTTCTTTTTAACTCTCTTATGTCTTTCTCGCTTTTGTGATTTTAATGTGAAAGCCGTTCACGACCCATTACACAGTTTGGCATTGCCCATTTGTGGACTGGCGACTGCGGATTCACTAATATCACAATAACTCCCTGCATCTCTTGTTCTGTCTCCTGTCAGCCCCTCTTCGCTCTCTGTGATGTTTTTAACCCTTGTATGTCTTTCTCGCTTTTGGGATTTTAGTGTGAAAGCCGTTCACGATCCATTACACAGTTTGGCATTGCCCATTTGTGGACTGGCGACTGCGGATTCACTAATATCACAATAACTCCCTGCATCTCTTGTACTGTCTCCTGTCAGCCCCTCTTCGCTCTCTGCTTTTTTACTCTCTTATGTCTTTCTCGCTTTTGTGATTTTAGTGTGAAAGCCGTTCACGACCCATTACACAGTTTGGCATTGCCCATTTGTGGACTGGCGACTGCGGATTCACTAATATCACAATAACTCCCTGCATCTCTTGTACTGTCTCCTGTCAGCCCCTCTTCGCTCTCTGTGCTTCTTTTTAACTCTCTTATGTCTTTCTCGCTTTGTGTGATTTTAAGTGAAAGCCGTTCACGACCCATTACACAGTTTTGCATTGCCATTTGTGGACTGGCGACTGCGGATTCACTAATATCCAATAACTCCCTGCATCTCTTGTTCTGTCTCCTGTCAGCCCTCTTCGCTCTCTGTGATGTTTTTTTAACTCTTTTATGTCTTTCTCGCTTTTTGGGATTTTAGTGTGAAAGCCGTTCACGACCCATTACACAGTTTGGCATTGCCCATTTGTGGACTGGCGACTGCGGATTCACTAATATCACAATAACTCCCTGCATCTCTTGTACTGTCTCCTGTCAGCCCCTCTTCGCTCTCTGTGCTTCTTTTTAACTCTCTTATGTCTTTCTCGCTTTTGTGATTTTAGTGTGAAAGCCGTTCACACGACATTACACAGTTTGGCATTGCCCATTTGTGGACTGGCGACTGCGGATTCACTAATATCACAATAACTCCCTGCATCTCTTGTACTGTCTCCTGTCAGCCCCTCTTCGCTCTCTGTGCTTCTTTTTACTCTCTTATGTCTTTCTCGCTTTGTTGATTTTAGTGTGAAAGCCGTTCACGACCCATTACACAGTTTGGCATTGCCCATTTGTGGACTGGCGACTGCGGATTCACTAATATCACAATAACTCCCTGCATCTCTTGTACTGTCTCCTGTCAGCCCTCTTCGCTCTCTGTGCTTCTTTTTTACTCTCTTATGTCTTTCTCGCTTTTGTGATTTTAGTGTGAAAGCACGTTCGACCCATTACACAGTTTGGCATTGCCCATTTGTGGAACTGGGACTAGTCTCTCTCT